>NC_047106.1:86777345-87377345 GCF_902500255.1 Thalassophryne amazonica | reverse complement strand
CTAACCAAATACCGGCATCACTGAAAGCAGCCAAAGATAACGATACGTCTTTGGGATGGTTATGAGTAATTTTTTCTCTAATAGTTAAAATTTTGTTAGCAAAGAAAGTCATGAACTCATTACTAGTTAAAGTTAATGGAATACTCAGCTCAATAGAGCTCTGACTCTTTGTCAGCCTGGCTACAGTGCTGAAAAGAAACCTGGGGTTGTTCTTATTTTCTTCAATTAGTGATGAGTAGAAAGATGTCCTAGCTTTACGGAGGGCTTTTTTATAGAGCAACAGACTCTTTTTCCAGGCTAAGTGAAGATCTTCTAAATTAGTGAGACGCCATTTCCTCTCCAACTTACGGGTTATCTGCTTTAAGCTACGAGTTTGAGAGTTATACCATGGAGTCAGACACTTCTGATTTAAAGCTCTCTTTTTCAGAGGAGCTACAGCATCCAAAGCTGTCTTCAATGAGGATGTAAAACTATTGACGAGATACTCTATCTCCCTTACAGAGTTTAGGTAGCTACTCTGCACTGTGTTGTTATATGGCATTAGAGAACATAAAGAAGGAATCATATCCTTAAACCTAGTTACAGCGCTTTCTGAAAGACTTCTAGTGTAATGAAACTTATTCCCTACTGCTGGGTAGTCCATCAGAGTAAATGTAAATGTTATTAAAAAATGATCAGACAGAAGGGAGTTTTCAGGGAATACTGTTAAGTCTTCTATTTCCATACCATAAGTCAGAACAAGATCTAAGATATGATTAAAGTGGTGGGTGGACTCATTTACTTTTTGAGCAAAGCCAATAGAGTCTAATAATAGATTAAATGCAGTGTTGAGGCTGTCATTCTCAGCATCTGTGTGGATGTTAAAATCGCCCACTATAATTATCTTATCTGAGCTAAGCACTAAGTCAGACAAAAGGTCTGAAAATTCACAGAGAAACTCACAGTAACGACCAGGTGGACGATAGATAATAACAAATAAAACTGGTTTTTGGGACTTCCAATTTGGATGGACAAGACTAAGAGACAAGCTTTCAAATGAATTAAAGCTCTGTCTGGGTTTTTGATTAATTAATAAGCTGGAATGGAAGATTGCTGCTAATCCACCGCCCCGGCCCGTGCTACGAGCATTCTGACAGTTAGTGTGACTCGGGGGTGTTGACTCATTTAAACTAACATATTCATCCTGCTGTAACCAGGTTTCTGTTAGGCAGAATAAATCAATATGTTGATCAATTATTATATCATTTACCAACAGGGACTTAGAAGAGAGAGACCTAATGTTTAATAGACCACATTTAACTGTTTTAGTCTGTGGTGCAGTTGAAGGTGCTATATTATTTTTTCTTTTTGAATTTTTATGCTTAAATAGATTTTTGCTGGTTATTGGTAGTCTGGGAGCAGGCACCGTCTCTACGGGGATGGGGTAATGAGGGGATGGCAGGGGGAGAGAAGCTGCAGAGAGGTGTGTAAGACTACAACTCTGCTTCCTGGTCCCAACCCTGGATAGTCACGGTTTGGAGGATTTAAGAAAATTAGCCAGATTTCTAGAAATGAGAGCTGCTCCATCCAAAGTGGGATGGATGCCGTCTCTCCTAACAAGACCAGGTTTTCCCCAGAAGCTTTGCCAATTATCTATGAAGCCCACCTCATTTTTTGGACACCACTCAGACAGCCAGCAATTCAAGGAGAACATGCGGCTAAACATGTCACTCCCGGTCTGATTGGGGAGGGGCCCAGAGAAAACTACAGAGTCCGACATTGTTTTTGCAAAGTTACACACCGATTTAATGTTAATTTTAGTGACCTCCGATTGGCGTAACCGGGTGTCATTACTGCCGACGTGAATTACAATCTTACCAAATTTACGCTTAGCCTTAACCAGCAGTTTCAAATTTTCTTCAATGTCGCCTGCTCTGGCCCCCGGAAGACAATTGACTATGGTTGCTGGTGTCGCTAACTTCACATTTCTCAAAACAGAGTCGCCAATAACCAGAGTTTGATCCTCGGCGGGTGTGTCGTCGAGTGGGGAAAAACGGTTAGAGATGTGAACGGGTTGGCGGTGTACACGGGGCTTCTGTTTAGGGCTACGCTTCCTCCTCACAGTCACCCAGTCAGCCTGCTTTCCCGGCTGCTCGGGATCTGCCAGGGGGGAACTAACGGCGGCTAAGCTACCTTGGTCCGCACCGACTACAGGGGCCTGGCTAGCTGTAGAATTTTCCACGGTGCGGAGCCGAGTCTCCAATTCGCCCAGCCTGGCCTCCAAAGCTACGAATAAGCTACACTTATTACAAGTACCATTACTGCTAAAGGAGGCCGAGGAATAACTAAACATTTCACACCCAGAGCAGAAAAGTGCGGGAGAGACAGGAGAAGCCGCCATGCTAAATCGGCTAAGAGCTAGTAGCTACGCTAAGCTAGCGGATTCCTAAAAACACGCAAAGTGAATAATGTGTAAATAATTTAGAGGTGATTCAGCAGAAGGAGTGCTTTAGTTAAGGCACGTAAAGATTACACTGGGAAACAAATCGTAATCTAGATAACTAGATCAATCTAACTGCGCAGATTAAACAGCTAACAGATACAGAAAAACACCGCTGTGCTCCGGAACAGGAAGTGATACAATACCGCAGTGAGAGCCAACCACCAGTAGAGGCAAGCAAAGAAAAGAATGAGTTACACTCATTCATCTGTTCTCTGCTTTCTGCCAGCAGTACCAGGGTCGACAGCCGAAGACAGAGGTCACCTGGGGATTCGGGACTTGGCGGCTCCGGTGTTCTTCAGACCGTTGGTGGTGGAGGCCGTGTGGGACGCGGTCTCTCTCTCGTCGGGGTCTTCTATCTTCGAGCCTGCCCACACGTCACCTGGTGTTAATTGACTTTGCAATTTCTGTACATTTCGTTGTGTATTGTCACAACAGTAAATTGCTACCTTTTGGCTTACTCATTGTCCGTTCATTTTGCGCCCCCTGTTGTGGGTCCGTGCTACGACACCTTCCCAACAGTAACAGTGGAATGTGCCGCAAAAGTGCTATGTTTAGCTCTGTTGCCATTTCTGTGGTAGTCATATGATGTCCTGGATCAACACAGCGTTCAGTTTAGAAATGATCTGGTCGTTCCAGCCTGTCGAATGGCCGCTTGGTGCGCCGTGCGCCCTCCGCCGCTGTGGGCCGTCTTTTAAAAAGGTTTTAACAGTCCATAATCCGCGTGACGCCGACAGAATCTTCACCGATATCCAACTGAATCTATCGAATGGTTTCCAACTGCCTGTCTCTAACAGTTTCTGAAAAAAATTTCATGGAGCAAAGCGGCAGTCTTTCAGCAAGTTCTCAGACAAAAGAAATCCGACGGGAGGGGTGGACCAGTGCTCACTCAAAGCCTGCCCACAGGCGAATGACGCAACCGACAGGCGTGGAAAAACTCACGCATGCGCACGAAGGTTCAAGCTTGGCTGATGTAATCACACGTGATTCAAATCCATATAGTTTAAAAAAAAAATAAATAAAGGTACGATACTTTTTGGACAGACCTCGTATAGTGCCAAATCACAACAGAGTTGCCTCAAGGCGCTTCACACAAGTAAGGTCTAACCTTTCTAACCCCCAGAGCAGCAGTGGTCAGGAAAAACTCCCTCTGAGGAAGAAACCTCAAGCAGACCAGACTCAAAGGGGTGACTCTCTGCTTGGGCCATGCTACAGACCTTAAATTACAGAACAATCCACAAAACGAATATACAGGAAATGCTGTTGGTGGACAGGAAGGTCTCCAGCACAAATACCACACCCATCTCTGGATGGAGCTGCACCTTTTAAACAGAGAGAAAAAACAGAATCAGGCATCAGAAAGACAAGAAATACAGTATAATTTGTCTGCATTAAACAAAAAGAAAAACAGGCAATACCAAGGTGATCACCGGCCACTAGCCCTACTACTGAAAGACCTAGAATTTAGGTAAAGTTAAGGCCGCGGCATGCTCCATTTCCTAATAAAATGAATTAAGAGTAAAAAGCGTAGAACTATACTATGACATTATGCTAGCCATACGAAAGGGAAAATAAGTGCGTCTTAAGTCTGGACTTGAACGTCTCCACAGAATCTGACCGTTTTATTGACGCAGGATCATTCCACAAGGCAGATGCACGATAAGAGAAAGCTCTATGACCTGCAGACTTCTTATTCACTCTAGGGACACAAATTAGTCCTGCACCTTGAGAACGCAAAGCCTGGGCCAGTACATAAGGTTTAATTAGGTCAGCTAGGTAGGGAGTTGCCAGTCTATGAACATTTTTATAGACTAGTAGCAGAACCTTAAGATCTGATCTCACTGGGACAGGAAACTAATGAAGAGATGCCAAAATGGGTGTAATGCGGTCAAACTTTCTGCTATCCTGAGCATCAGAATCAGATGCTTAAATGAGTTATATTTGTGACCCCCAACAGCTAATAAGCTAAACCTAGATTTATAAGTGGGTGATTCTCATGAAATCCAGATTTAAATGGATTCCAACTTCAAAATTTTCAAAAGACATTTGAAGACAAATTTCCAGTTAAGCATCTAAGATTAATGTCTGAACTTACTAAAAACATTATTATTAGACATTGTTTTGGGAATTTTGTAAAAAAATTACAGGTATTTTAGATATTAAGTGCAGAGAAAAATATCATTACCGCAACATGAAATCACATCAAATATATTGTTACATACTTTTATTTTTGGTTATTTGTAAAGTAGGTTATTAACACTTATGTCAAGATGTATATATGCCTCAGGAAAGATTACTTTGTTATATTTCAAAATTAAAAAAAAAAATCATAATTTGTCTCATTACCGCAACATACCTAATGATTTATATCATGTTTTTTTTTTTTTGGATATTTCTTTGAAAACTGACAAATATAATGTTTTCCTATAAATTGTAACAACAGAATTACAAACTAAAAACAATTTTATAATTATTAAATAATTTGCAAATAAACACATATTGCTGTGTTTATTTGCTGTGTTTCGGAAATGAAATTCACCGTTTTGGAAATGAGACACATTCATAGATCAGCAGTGATTCATATTTAACACACAATGTCACAATTTATAGAATATATTTTTATAAACAAAAACATTTCCATTCAATTAATTTCATACATTAAATTCATTTACGAGTAGTAAATATGTATATAAAAATATATAAATATATAAAAAAAACCTTGTAGTTGTATATTCAATTATGAGTCACTTGTACAACATACGACTCAGTCACACAACATACAGCAATTAAGTAAAAACAGTAAGTAAACAAGTAATTGCAGTGTATCACAATCACAAACACACAACATTCAGTGTAAAATAGAACAGTAATGAATCTTAACCCATTTTTTATTTAGAACTATAGATTTAATGGAATAGTAGGCCAATTCATTTTTGTACGCCTTTTGTGCTTTGCCCATATATCAGGCAAAACACAGAAATGGCAGGCAGAGGAGTTGATGGGAAGTGGTTCCAGAAATATATGTCCCTAATGTCCTGACTGTAGTACCAGACCCTTTCTCCCTCCAAAGGGAGTCTATCAATCTAGCACTAGATAACAATGGGATGTAGAGGGCTATGTAAGTAGGCAAAGATGTTTTTGTGAGAATGTCCTAAAAGGGAAATTAACTTATTTATTAACTTATCAAACTTATTTGATTTGATTTGATCATTTATTTAGTCCCCATGGGGGCAATTCAGGTGCAGTCAGCAGTAAAAATTACATTCATAAAACCACATCATACAAATTCATAAAAAACATAAAAAAACATAAAAACACAGCAGAATAAATATACAAAACAAGAGCCAAGAAATAAGGTGCGAGTCAGTGTAGACTTAAGTGCAACAGTGAGTTGTTATTTAGGAAAGCAATGGCTGTGGGAATAAAAGTTTTTTTAGTCTGTTGGTTCTGCATCTGGGCATTACCAGGCATCTGCCCGAGGGCAGAAACTTAAATTGTGGGTGCAGAGGGTGTGCAGAATCAGCCATAATTTTCCTGGCTTTTGACACAACCCTTGTTTTAAAAAGGCCCATAATGTCCGTGCACTGAGTTCCCATAATTTTACCACATTCCTTGACAATATTACAATGATGGTTGTGATTCTTAAGGTTCAATAGGTTAAGCCAACACAGGAAGGAAAAGGTTAACACAGAGCAACACACAAAGCAACTGTAGAACATTTTCATGAAGACACCATCTACATTATAATTTCTACGTTTTCGCAGAAAGTGCATTCTCTGATGAGCCTTACTGCACACTGCATTAACCTGCAATTCAAAGGATAATTTATTGTCAATTTGGGTGCCCAGATACTTATAATTCTCAACAACATCTATGGGCTTCCCATCAATGGACATATGATTCAGAACAGGTGGTGTTTTCCTGAAATCAATGTGCATTTCTTTGGTTTTATCCACATTTATATGTAGAAAAGATGAATGGCACCACTCTAAAAAGTCCAGCAAGACCAAACTGTGGTCTGTGGAGTCATCACCGTGCAAAAGGGACAGGATGACTGAATCATCTGCATATTTTATGATGTGATGATTATCAAGTTGGCTTTGACAGAGATTAGTATAAAAAACAAACAACAAAGGAGATAAAATGCAGCCCTGAGGGACTCCAGTGGATGATACAACAGCATCGGAGAGAGTTTCATTAACTTATTTATTTATAACTTATCAACCTTTGATTTACTTGATGTAGTTTCATGGTTCTTGGAACTGCTTTAATTTGTGGAGAAACCAATTCATTGCTCTCCTTAATTTTTTCCTCTAACACCTTGTAGAGAGTCACAGATGAATTTTTTAGTTGGTCAAATAGAGAATCAGCATCTGGAATACTGGTTCCATATGAGACGATTCTATCTGCCAAGTTTTTTAAGGCCCCACCAACGCCGTCTGGTGCACCTTTTCCATGTGATGCCTCTGTGAAATTCCATGTTATCCTCTGAAACCCATGCATGTTTGCAGTCAAGATGGTGACAGTTTTGAATACAGGTTCAAAATTTGTTCCATCGCGTTACAGTACCCTACTTCGCAAATTTTTTTCACTATGAAAGCATTTGACCTAGATAAAAAAAAAAAAAAAAATACCCCCACAAAAAATAAAATATATGAAGTGGCTCAGCACTTGCCCATATGGTCAAATCTTAAACAGACTAGAGGCCTATTTTTGACATTGTACGATCATGTGCGATTTTCAAGAGTCAATAATTCAAAAACCCTTCAAGTTATGACCACAATGTTTTACACGCACATATAACTAGTACCCCAGATATGTGTATTCTACAATATGAAGATTATCCATTGAATCCCTTCTTTAGTACAGCTTTTTGAAATTTTGTAATTTTTTGCAAGAATGGACAACTGCCATTTTTGTGATGCTATAGAATGGAAAGATTAGCTCTGTATCCCATTTTTGAAATTTGCCACTGTATCTGGGGTGCCCAAATAGGGTGTATTCCAAATTTGAGCTTTATATCTGCATTTTTAGTTGAGATAATGCCTTTTAAAAAGGAAGAAAAAAAAAAAGCTCAAAATGCATTTGCGAGTGTGAAATAGGATTGTGGGTACCTTGATTTAAAAAAACAAACAAACAAACAAACAAAAAACTACTTGGAATTAAGCAGAAATATTTTGCATGTGTTCATCAGATATATGTAGGTACTTGTTAAAATATATATCATATCATGAGAATCCGAGTCAGTGACCTGGGGAACAGTTTGGAAAATGATGATTTCACACGGAATGACCCCTGTATATGTGTATGGACTAAGTAAATTATAACTTGTGCAATGTTACCAGCTATAGTCTTCCATTTGGAATGTATGCTGTGTCAGAATACCTCACCGCACCCAGTGACACCAGAACAGCACTCAGACCTGTTCTGGATGTTTGCAGATGTAATCTCTGCCACGGCCAAACTCGAGGAGCTATTAATACGAAAGCTTTCTTTCGTGTTATGGTTACAGGTGTGTCATCTCATTATGATCACAACATACAACACCTTCTCTTCAGTACATCAAACCACACCGCAGGGTTAAAAAGGCTTCCACAACAAATCATTATCTCTTCCCACATGCATGTCTGCAAGGTAACAAGTCACTCTTCCACCATCATGACTTTAATTTGAAACAGTACAATGACAAAATGTGTCAAGTAGTAAAGATGTAACAATTATTCAAATCCAAAATTAAAGTAATAGACATGATGACATACATGACCCCTGAATTGATCTAAATGATCGGCTTTTAAAAAAAAATAGATCTTATAAATCTATTGAGTTAAACTGCAACTTCCGCTTCTTCAAACTTTAATAAAAGTCCAAAGTTCGCTGCCAGGCTGTCATGAGACTGATCACATGAATGTTGGCTTTGCAAGGTAAAACCAAAATCAGAATATGTTGGGTGGTTTAACTGCTAAATGTACCTATTTAAACAATACATTAGGTTTACTTTTTTTTTTTTTTTTTTTTACATTTTGCGATGCTATTAATGCTATCCTAACATCATAAAACATGTATTTGAAGGTTAGCAAAGTCATGTGTCTAATTTTATCACAGAAAATGAGTGTTAAAGTCCTTTGTGCTATGTAGAGCATGTAAAGAGTGCCAAGTCGGGTGCTCGACGTAAAGGGGGGTTTGATTTATAATCACTTTATAGGCATGCTGTGGTCATAACATAAAATCAGCCAATCAGAATGTCACCTGCCATTTGCTTTAATATTGGCCTGCCAGGCACACAGTGCTGTGGTATTGAAAATGGATACAAATGAATTTGTGAGGAAACTGATCTACGTTCATAGAGCTTGTGCACAGAATAGATCTAATAGTAGAAGCATAATTACCACCGTGGCAGTTGGATTAACACCTGCTACAGGTGAAGACTGGTCACTGACCACTGTCCAGCTGTCCCAGTGGGCCTTTGAGATGGACCTCCGGGCAAATATCAAGTACCATAGTCTGCAACACTTTTTAAGGGATGTTAAAAACTGTTCAGGCTGACTCTGGAAAAATGCTGTTTTGCACTGTCTGTGCACTTTGACACACACTGAGCTTTCTTTGTGTGAGTGTGGAGCAAGTGATTAATATGTGTTTGTGTCAAAGCATCATGGGTTGCTGTGCATCTTAATTCAAACCATGTGTGCAGTTTGTCCTAAGAACTGAATCCCCAGTGTTTGTCCACTGGAGTGGCACACAGCTTCAGCCATGGTGAGAAAGAAAAGTGGTGTTAAAAACCTGTGCCATTAGCATTTTGTTGTCTTTGACTTAATGTTTGTGTCACTTCAGTTTTGTATACTGGTGAGATCTGTAGTAATGGAAACCCCCATGTTGAATCATCCAGACATTCGGCAGACCCGTATGGCAGTTTGCTCCACTTTGCCATTTCAATTTTTGAGTGTTTCACTCCATACTAAACTAACGCAATAATTGAATGATTAGAAACAAAAGTTGAGGCAGACACATGGAGAGGGGTAGAGATACTTTGAGGGAATACTACAGCCAGGTGAGACAGTCAGAGCATACATTATTCCTCCTTTAATTAGCTGCACATTGGCATCAAATTGGAGCTGATAGATGTGCCGTACTTCATCCTAAAACCACTCAACTGGCTCCTTGAAATATCATCATCTTGGTAAATGGATTGCATTTACATTGTGGGTTCCCATCTGAATCAGAAGCTCAAGGCGCTTTACAGTAATACACACACACAATCACACACCGATGTTAGGGTGCTGCCATGCAAAGCACTCACTACACAACGGCAGCAACTTGGAGATCAAGGACCTTGCCCAACAGCCCTCTTGTCTGGCTGGGGCTTGAACCGAGGCTCCTCTGGTCTCAAGCCCATTGCGTGTATATATATATATATATATATATATATATATATATATATATATATATATATATATATAGAGGTCTATTAGATAATAAACCGACCCTTTTATTTATTTTTTTTAACTATATGGATTTGAATGACGTGCGATTACACCAATCATGCTTGAACCCTCGTGCGCATGCATGAGTTTTTTCACGCGTGTCAGTGACGTCATTTCCCTGTGGGCAGGCCTTGAGTGAGATGTGGTCCCGCCCTCTCGGCTGAATTCCTTTGTTTCACACGCTGCTCGAGACGGCGCGCGTTGCTTTATCAAAATTTTTTTTGGACCTGTGAGGAATATCCAAGTGACTATTCGAGAAATTAAGCTGGTTTTCGGTGAAAAGTTTAACGGCTGATGAGAGATTATGGGGTGTTTCTGTCGGTGTAAGGACTTCCCACGGAGCGGGACGTCATGCAGCGCTTCCAGGCGCCGTCGGCGGCCTGTTTCGACCTGAAAACATCCTAATTTAAGGCTTAATTCACCCAGGACGTCGTGAGAGAACAGAGAAGATTCAGAAGAGGCCGGCATGAGGACTTTATGTGGACATTCCACTGTTTAAGGAAATTTTTTTAATGAAAGACGTGCGCGCAAATTCGCCGAGTCATTTCCGTGACGACTCGGTGAATCTGTGTGCGCCGCGACAGGAAAAACACCTCCGTGTTGAAAACCATTTGTAAAATTCAGGCGGCTTTTGATGGCTTTCAACAAGTAACTGAGAAATTGTTTAACAGCTTGGGCATGTTCCAACTTGCCCGTTAAGGTTTCCAACCGAGGTGTTTTTCCTGTCGCGACCCCCCGCGGTCGGGTCCGGCCCGACATGCGACTCTGCCCGCACGTTCTTTCATTACAAAATGTCCGTTAACAATGGAATGTCCGAATAAACTCCTCATGCCGACTTCTTCTGAAAGTTCTCTGTTCTCTGACGACTTACTGGGTCAACAGAGCCTGAAATGTGCAAGTTTTCAACTTGAAACGGCGAGACGCTACCGCCTCGAAGCGCAGATCGCCGTCATGCACCGTGGCCCGTCCTTACGGCGACACTACCAAACCAAAAGCTCCTTCTTCAGTCATATGGCTTTCCTGACCACTGGTGTTTGAGGGTTGTTACCCCTTGAGGCACCTAAGACGTTCAGGCCACAGCTCTGCACTGCAGCTTCAGCAATGAAAGCTTTGAACATTGCCCATTCTGGTTGAATGCCCCAGCCTCCACAGGGATGCTAGAAAATGCTAGATCTGTCGGACAGCGGGCTCCTCCACACCTTCCCAGTTCACCCGCACTATACATTTGGGCTTACCAGGTCTGTCCAAAGTCCTCCCCCACCCTCTGATCCAACTCACCATCAGATGGTGAAAAGTCCACCCGAGTGTCCCGAACATGCGGCCTCAAATCGGATGACACGATCGCAAAATTGATCATCGATTTTCAGCCTAGGGTTCTTTGGTACCATGTACACTTATGAGTAGGGTTGGGTATTGACATCTGGTTCTTTTCAAAAATCATTAAGAAATGATTCGATCCACCAACACCAATAGCCTTTTTGTTTAACGATTCCCTTATCGGTCCTTCAGAGCGGCCGTTGTTTTTGAGGGTGTTTTATCAGGAAAATTATAATTTCTTTACATTGATCGCAGACCCTGCAGCCGGTCTGCAGCAACTGCTTCTGCAGTGGCTCTGCTTGAAACTTGAAGCAATGAAGTAGTGCTCCGATCCGCTGCTTCATTGGTTCTCTGCTTCGCTGCTTTTCAGTAGCAGCAAGTCCACTTCTTAACCCCCCTCGATGCCATTTAAAGATGTCAATCATGAGTCACTTTTGTGCGGATTTAAGTGGAATGGGACTGATCCGATCCCAGCATAATTCACGTATCAGAAAATACCGATCCAACCCACGACATTTTCCAATACCGGAGAAGAGTCACTGTGAATCCTCTCAACTGTTGTTGTTTGCTCTCTGCTTGTTTACTGCCGAGCAGGAGGAGCAGAGGGAGGTTTTTGAAGCTGGGCTGTTAGACAGAGCTCTCTTCTGCAGTGTTCTAGCTGCGGCTAGCGTCAAATTTCTCCCTGGCTATCGGGTTCAAATTGTCTGTTCTCCCGAGCACGGATTTTCCGAAAAACTGAGTTGTTGTTGAAAATGTGTGCTAAAAAGTTAGCCGCTTCACTGTCCCAAGGCTGTGAAATGCCACTTCAGCGTGCAGCTGAGGAGAAGCCGAACAAAGGTTCTGTCCGCTGAAAGGGGAAAAAGTCTCCATTAAAATCCTGGATGTGAGTGCTACTGATAATATATTTATTTTACAGTTGAAAGGCTTTGTGGCAGCACAAAAACAGGAAGAGAGAGTGACACACAGACAGGCAGAGAGAGGGAGAGAGAGACAGAGGACTTGACTTTTAATCTTAACCCTTGCTTTGACAATGTAAACACATGTCTCCCATATCAATGAAAGGCCACTGAAATTGAAAATTGAGAAGGACAGAAAGACAGACAGAGTGCTGTCTTTTCTCTTTAAGTCTATAAAAATAAGACCATAAAAGTCTATAAAAAAATAAAAGTACTTTATTCTTTCATCAAAACATCAAATCTAGGCTTTCATCTTAGATTCACCTTCTGGCAAATTGTAGCTGAACGTTCAGGTCTCCTTTTTAAGAAAATCCTCATATAAAATTAAAAATAATGACAATAATATTATTAAAGCAAACAGAGCTGTGGTATCATATCAGAAAAGTATCGGTATCGACAGATACCCAAATTCAGATATCTGGATCGGATCGGAAGTGAAAAATTGTGGATCGGTGCATCGCTAATTTAAGTCACTAACTGGGACTCATCTTGTTGAGTCCCCAAAAAATGAGGTGGGCTTCATAGATAATTGGCAAAGCTTCTGGGGGAAACCTGGTCTTGTTAGGAGAGACGGCATCCATCCCACTTTGGATGGAGCAGCTCTCATTTCTAGAAATCTGGCCAATTGTCTTAAATCCTCCAAACCGTGACTATCCAGGGTTGGGACCAGGAAGCAGAGTTGTAGTCTTACACACCTCTCTGCAGCTTCTCTCCCCCTGCCATCTCCTCATTACCCCATCCCCGTAAATGATATAATAATTGATCAACATGTTGATTTATTCTGCCTTACAGAAACCTAGTTACAGCAGGATGAATATGTTAGTTTAAATGAGTCAACAACCCCGAGTCACACTAACTGCCAGAACGCTCGTAGCACGGGCCGAGGCGGAGGATTAGCAGCAATCTTCCACTCCAGCTTATCAATTAATCAAAAACCCAGACAGAGCTTTAATTAATTTGAAAGCTTGACTCTTAGTCTTGTCCATTCAAACTGGAAGTCCCAAAAACCAGTTTTATTTGTTGTTATCTATCATCCACCTGGTCGTTACTGTGAGTTTCTCTGTGAATTTTCGGACCTTTTGTCTGACTTAGTGCTTAGCTCAGATAAGATAATTATAGTGGGCGATTTTAACATCCACACAGATGCTGAGAATGACAGCCTCAATGCTGTATTTAATCTATTGTTAGACTTGATTGGCTTTGCTCAAAATGTAAATGAGTCCACCCACCACTTTAATCATACCTTAGATCTTCTTCTGACTTATGGTACGGAAATTGAAGACTTAACAGTATTCCCTGAAAACCTCCTTCTGTCTGATCATTTCTTAATAACATTTACATTTACTCTGATGGACTACCCAGCAGTAGGGAATAAGTTTCATTACAGTAGAAGTCTTTCAGAAAGCGCTGTAACTAGGTTTAAGTATATGATTCCTTCTTTATGTTCTCCAATGCCATATACCAACACAGGGCAGAGTAGCTACCTAAACTCTGTGAGTGAGATAGATTATCTCGTCAGTAGTTTTATATCCTCATTGAGGACAACTTTGGATGCTGTAGCTCCTCTGAAAAAGAGAGCCTTAAATCAGAAGTGCCTGCCTCCATGGTATAACTCAC
This sequence comes from Thalassophryne amazonica, assembly GCF_902500255.1. Lineage (NCBI taxonomy): Eukaryota > Metazoa > Chordata > Actinopteri > Batrachoidiformes > Batrachoididae > Thalassophryne > Thalassophryne amazonica. Next base: position 87,363,498 of record NC_047106.1, on the reverse strand, counting down.
AAACTCGCAGCTTAAAGCAGATAACCCGTAATTTGGAGAGGAAATGGTGTCTCACTAATTTAGAAGATCTTCACTTAGCCTGGAAAAAGAATCTGTTGCTCTATAAAAAAAAAAGCCCTCCGTAAAGCTAGGACATCTTACTACTCATCACTAATTGAAGAAAATAAGAACAACCCCAGGTTTCTTTTCAGCACTGTAGCCAGGCTGACAAAGAGTCAAAGCTCTATTGAGCCGAGTATTCCTTTAACTTTAACTAGTAATGACTTCATGACTTTCTTTGCTAATAAAATTTTAACTATTAGAGAAAAAATTACTCATAACCATCCCATAGACATATCGTTCTCTTTGGCTGCTTTCAGTGATGCCGGTATTTGGTTAGACTCTTTCTCTCCGATTGTTCTGTCTGAGTTATTTTCATTAGTTACTTCCTCCAAACCATCAACATGTCTATTAGACCCGATTCCTACCAGGCTGCTCAAGGAAACCCTACCATTAATTAATGCTTCGATCTTAAATATGATCAATCTATCTTTATTAGTTGGCTATGTACCACAGGCTTTTAAGGTGGCAGTAATTAAACAATTACTTAAAAAGCCATCACTTGACCCAGCTATCTTAGCTAATTATAGGCCAATCTCCAACCTTCCTTTTCTCTCAAAAATTCTTGAAAGGGTAGTTGTAAAACAGCTAACTGATCATCTGCAGAGGAATGGTCTATTTGAAGAGTTTCAGTCAGGTTTAGAATTCATCATAGTACAGAAACAGCATTAGTGAAGGTTACAAATGATCTTCTTATGGCCTCAGACAGTGGACTCATCTCTGTGCTTGTTCTGTTAGGCCTCAGTGCTGCTTTTGATACTGTTGACAATAAAATTTTATTACAGAGATTAGAGCATGCCATAGATATTAAAGGCACTGCGCTGCGGTGGTTTGAATCATATTTATTTAATAGATTACAATTTGTTCATGTAAATGGGGAATCTTCTTCACAGACCAAGGTTAATTATGGAGTTCCACAAGGTTCTGTGCTAGGACCAATTTTATTCATTTTATACATGCTTCCCTTAGGCAGTATTATTAGACAGCATTGCTTAAATTTTCATTGTTACGCAGATGGTACCCAGCTTTATCTATCCATGAAGCCAGAGGACACACACCAATTAGCTAAACTGCAGGATTGTCTTACAGACATAAAGACATGGATGACCTCAAATTTCCTGCTTTTAAATTCAGATAAAACTGAAGTTATTGTACTTGGCCCCACAAATCTTAGAAACATGGTGTCTAACCAGATCCTTACTCTGGATGGCATTACCCTGACCTCTAGTAATACTGTGAGAAATCTTGGAGTCATTTTTGATCAGGATATGTCATTCAATGCGCATATTAAACAAATATGTAGGACTGCTTTTTTGCATTTGCGCAATATCTCTAAAATTAGAAAGGTCTTGTCTCAGAGTGATGCTGAACAACTAATTCATGCATTTATTTCCTCTAGGCTGGATTATTGTAATTCATTATTATCAGGTTGTCCTGAAAAGCCTTCAGTTAATTCAAAATGCTGCAGCTAGAGTACTGACGGGGACTAGAAGGAGAGAGCATATCTCACCCATATTGGCCTCTCTTCATTGGCTTCCTGTTAATTCTAGAATAGAATTTAAAATTCTTCTTCTTACTTATAAGGTTTTGAATAATCAGGTCCCATCTTATCTTAGGGACCTCATAGTACCATATCACCCCAATAGAGCGCTTCGCTCTCAGACTACAGGCTTACTTGTAGTTCCTAGGGTTTGTAAGAGTAGAATGGGAGGCAGAGCCTTCAGCTTTCAGGCTCCTCTCCTCTGGAACTAGCTCCCAATTCGGATCAGGGAGACAGACACCCTCTCTACTTTTAAGATTAGGCTTAAAACTTTCTTTTTTGCTAAAGCTTATAGTTAGGGCTGGATCAGGTGACCCTGAACCATCCCTTAGTTGTGCTGCTATAGACTTAGACTGCTGGGGGGTTCCCATGATGCACTAAGTGTTTCTTTCTCTTTTTGCTCTGTATGCACCACTCTGCATTTAATCATTAGTGATTGATCTCTGCTCCCCTCCACAGCATGTCTTTTTCCTGGTTCTCTCCCTCAGCCCCAACCAGTCCCAGCAGGAGACTGCCCCTCCCTGAGCCTGGTTCTGCTGGAGGTTTCTTCCTGTTAAAAGGGAGTTTTTCCTTCCCACTGTCGCCAAGTGCTTGCTCACAGGGGGTCGTTTTGACCGTTGGGGTTTTTCCGTAATTATTGTATGGCTTTGCCTTACAATATAAAGCGCCTTGGGGCAACTGTTTGTTGTGATTTGGCTCTGTATAAATAAAATTGATTTGATTTGTTGTGGTCAAGAAACAAGAACTGTCCTCCGCTTCGTTCACACAGCTCCAAACACTGCGCCGCTCTCTGCCGAGTCAAGTTAGAGTCCAGTCGGAATTAATAACTTCAAAGCGAATTGCCGTTTTAAATAAAATGCCACCTCTTTCCAAATATTGTAGTCCAGACAACAAACAACAAACTAAAATGTTTTTTTCTTCCCAAAATGTGACATCCTGCATTCTTTATGAACTACATTGATGAGTAGTCATCCTTGCAAGAGCTCAGCTCAGTTATAGTTGTATCATTAATGTCTGAAAGGAAATGCTTTTGACAAAAACTACAGATTTTGTATATTTCTATTTATGTCCTGAGATCAAGGATCCACCATGCACAGATTTTATTTGTCCTGAGATCAGTGTCCAATTTCATATTTATTTACTTTAAGATTCAATAATATGTTGGTGACATAGAAAACCTGTAAAGCCTACTTTTAGTACACAGAAAATTCACAAGAGTTAAAGATAAGGAATCGGATCAATAAGCTTATGAGCATTCTTATGTTCAAACAGTCTGTTATGTGTCGTTATGGACAGTCCGTGACTAGCACAGACGTTCAATAACAAACGACCATTCAGGTTTAGATTGGGAAGGCCATTCCTCCCAATCAACCCTCTCCAGGTGTCTGTCATTGTCCACATGTGCATTGAAGTCCCCCAGCTGAACAATGGAGTGCATATATATATATATATATATATATATATATATATATATATATATATATATATATATATATATATATATATATATATATAAAGAGAGAGAGATGAGTTTTATTGTCATTACAAGTGCAACAACAGTGAGATTATGTCCACACTCAAATTAGCACAGACAAGATACAGAAATTAATCCACAATTATTACTTTTTTACCGTAATAATGGCACACATCAGAATTAAGACATTTTCCGAATTGAGGCAATGTGAGTGTGGTAGCCACAGCAACATGTAGTCGTGCTGCCGCCAGCTTGGGGGAACAGGGACCTATCGCAGTTAAAACTGCACAGCCCCCAGAGGGGGAAAGGAGTGGCGTGAGAGGGGGCCGGGATGGGCTGGTGGATGGGGACAGGAGGGGGTAGGGACGATGTGGAGCATGCTTTGAGTCTGTCCATGTGAGTCAGTTTCTGTCCATGTGTACTGGAGTTTAGAGAAGATAAGGAGGCAGCCGAATGTTCACCAAGGCTATAGAAATTCTTCTGTAGGAAAACAATGTGGCGTTTTGTCCTTCAGAGGCTGATAAGCCTGCCACGCTTATGGTTGAGCTTTGAAAAACACCTTTACAGCTTCACATGAACAACCAGATCCAATTATGAATATTCCCTGGTCTCCAACATCTTCCTTTGCAATGTGTACATTTTGCTCCGAGATGTTATCCAATTTGCATCTGAGTTCAAGGGTTAACGCAGTCTGAGAATGTATCGCCTTGCCCAACTCATTAATCATGACAAACAGGTGAGGGGTTGTGGATCCGGTGGCAGCAGTCTTGCCAATTGTCAGGTAGGTCAGGGCAACACATAAACCAGTAAGTACCAGCCCTCCTACAATAAAACCAAATATAAATAAATCCTGGACGTCCTCCACAGAGAATGGCACGAAGCATGCGACACGCCACGTCTCCCAGGCGTCAAGAACATAGCCCACAGGGTAGGTACCATCTGGGCACGCAGGGTCCCCCGGCCCTGATCTTCTTGTTGGAAAAATAAAATGGTGTCAATAGCGTTCAGAGACAAGCTGATCAATTCCATGGTTAATCCAATATCGTTTGAAGAATGTACAATATGGTGAAGTAGGAACTTTGAAGGTTGGAGCAAAGATAGAGGAGAGAGGAGGAGATGTAACCACCCTTGCCGGAATCCCAAGCTGATGCTGATTGAGATACAGTAGTGTTCACAATAATAGTAGTGCTATGTGACTAAAAAGATTAATCCATGTTTTGAGTATATTTCTTATTGTTACATGGGAAACAAGGTACCAGTAGATTCTCACAAATCCAACAAGACCAAGCATTCATGATATGCACACTCTTAAGGCTATGAAATTGGGCTATTAGTAAAAAAAAAAAAGTAGAAAAGGGGGTGTTCACAATAATAGTAGTGTGGCATTCAGTCAGTGAGTTCATCAATTTTGTGGAACAAACAGGTGTGAATCAGGTGTCCCCTATTTAAGGGTGAAGCCAGCACCTGTTGAACATGCTTTCCTCTTTGAAAGCTTGAGGAAAATGGGATGTTCAAGACATTGTTCAGAAGAACAGCATGGTTTGATTAAAAAGTTGATTGGAGAGGGGAAAACTTATACGCAGGTGCAAAAAATTATAGGCTGTTCATCTACAATGAACTCCAATGCTTTAAAATGGACACACAAAAAAAAACAGACACGTGGAAAAAAAATGGAAAACGACCATCAAAATGGATAGAAGAATAATCAGAATGGCAAATGCTCACCCCTTGATCAGCAGTTACCTGTAAGTGCTGTGACAGTGAGAAGACGCCTGTGTGAAGCTAATTTATTTGCAAGAATCCCCCGCAAAGTCCCTCTGTTAAATAAAAGACGTGCAGAAGAGGTTACAATTTGCCAAAGAACACATCAACTGGCCTAAAGAGAAATGGAGGAAGAGGTTACAATTTGCCAAAGAACACATCAACTGGCCTAAAGAGAAATGGAGGAAGATTTTGTGGACCGATGAGAGTAAAATTGTTTTTTTTTTTTGGGTCCAAGGGCCGCAGACAGTTTGTGAGGCGACCCCCAAACTGTGAATTCAAGCCACCGTTCACAGTGAAGACAATGAAGCACGGTGGTGCAAGCATCATGATATGGGCATGTTTCTTCTACTACGGTGTTGGGCCTATATATCGCATACCAGGTATCATGGATCAGTTTGGATATGTCAAAATACTTGAAGAGGTCATGTTGCCTTATGCTGAAGAGGACATGCCCTTGAAATGGGTGTTTCAACAAGACAATAACCCCAAGCACACTAGTAAATGAGCAAAATCTTGGTTCCAAACCAACAAAATTAATGCTTCGCAGATGTGAAGAAATCATGAAAAACTGTGGTTATACAACTAAATACTAATTTAGTGATTCATAGGATTGCTAAAAAAGCAGTTTGAACATAATAGTTTTGAGTTTGTAGCGTCAACAGCAGATGCTACTATTATTGTGAACACCCCCTTTTCTACTTTTTTTCTTTTTACTAATAGCCCAATTTCATAGCCTTAAGAGTGTGCATATCATGAGTGCTTGGTCTTGTTGGATTTGTGAGAATCTACTGAATCTACTACCTTGTTTCCCATGTAACAATAAGAAATATACTCAAAACCTGGATTAATCTTTTTAGTCACGTAGCACTACTATTATTCTGAACACTACTGTGTGTGTGTGTGTGTGTGTGTGTGTGTATATACGAGGTCTGTTAGAAAAGTATCCGACCTTTTTATTTTTTCAAAAACCTGATGGATTTGAATCACGTGTGCTTGCATGAGCCAACCTTGAACCTTCGTGCGCATGCGTGATTTTTTTCACGCCTGTCGATTGCGTCATTTGCTTGTAAGCAGCCTTTGTGTGAGGTGGGTGGAGTCTCTCGTCAAAAGGAGATTTTGTAATGAAAGTGCGGATGGGTCCGCGCGACGGCAGGCAGCTGGCGCCGTGTGCCGCCACAGGAAAAACACCTCCGTTGGAAGCCTTAAGGACAAGTTGGCACATGTCCAGCTGTTACAGTTTCTCAGATACTCACTCAACTGAAAGCCATCAAAAGCCGCCTGGTTTTTCAAATGGTTATCAACACAGAGGTGTTTTTCCTGTGCCGCCGCACCGCGCCGGCTGCGTCCCGACGCGGTCCTGTCCGCACGTCTTTCATGAATAAAATCTCCTTTAACAGTGGAATGTTGGGATAAACTGCTGATCCCGACCTCTTCTGAAAGTTCTCTGTTCTGTCACGACGTCCTGGGTCAACAGAGGCTTAAATTTGGAAGCTTTCAGCTCGAAACAGGCAGACAGCGGCAGCTCAGGGCGCGTCGCGACGTCCCGTTCTGTGGGCAGTCCTTAAAGTGACAGCAATAGTCCATAATCTCTCATCAGCCGTTAAAATTTTCACAGAAAACCAGCTGAATTTCTCAAAAAAATTTTGATCAACCAAAGCGCCAGTCTCTCAGGAAGAAGTCAGACAAAGGAATTCCGACGGGAGGGGTGGACCATTCCTCACTCAAAGCCAGCCCACAGGCGAATGACGTAACCGACAGGCGTGAAAAAACTCAAGCATGCGCACGAGGGTTCAAGGTTGTCTGATGTAATCGCATGTGATTCAAATCCATATAGTTTTTGAAAAAATAAAAGGTACGTTAGTTTTATCACAGACCTCGTTTGTGTGTGTATATATATATATGTATGTATATATATATATATATATATATGTATGTATATATATATGTATGTATGTATATATATATATGTATGTATATATATATGTATGTATGTGTATATATATGTATGTGTATATATATATGTATGTGTATATATATATGTATGTATGTATATATATGTATGTATGTATATATATATATGTATGTATGTGTATATATGTATGTATGTGTATATATGTATGTATGTATGTGTATATATATATGTATGTATGTGTATATATATATGTATGTGTATATATATATGTATGTGTATATATATATGTATGTGTATATATATATGTATGTGTATGTGTATATATATGTATGTGTATGTATATGTGTATATATATGTATGTGTATGTATATATGTATATATATATGTATGTGTATGTATATATGTATATATATATGTATGTATATATATGTATATGTATGTATATGTATATATATATATGTATATGTATGTATATGTATATATATATATGTATATGTATGTATATATGTATGTATATATATATGTAAAATATGGGGTCTGTGAGAAAAGTATCCGACCTTTTTATTTTTTTCAAAAACTATATGGATTTGAATCATGTGCGCTTGCATCAGCCAAGCTTGAACCTTCGTGCGCATGCGTGAGTTTTTTCATGCCTGTCGGTTGCGTCATTCACCTGTGGGCAGGCTTTGAGTGAGCAATGGTCCACCCCCCTCGTCGGATTTTTATTGTTTAGGAATGGCTGAGCGACTGCTGCTTTGTTCCATGAAAAGTTTTTCAGAAACGCTCCCAGACAGCCAGATGGAAACCATTTGGAAAATTCAGATGGCTTTCGGTGAAGATTCTATCGGTATCCCAGGCTTAAGGACCATTAAAACTGGATTATAAATGGCCCACGGCAGCGGAGGGCGCACTGCGCCCCGAGCGGCCAGCGACAGGCTTGAACGAGCAGATCACTTCCAAATTTAAGGCTCTGTTGATGCAGAACGTCGTGTGACTAGCAGAGAAATTTCAGAAGAGGTCGGGATCAGCACTTTATCGGCACATTCCACTGTTAAAGGAGATTTTGTAATGAAAGACGTGCGGATAGATTCGAGCGTCGCGACGCAGCCGCTCATGGCGCGGGACAAACAACACCTCTGGGTTGGAAGTCTTACAGGTCAAGTTAGAACATGCCCAGCTGTTAAACAATTTCTCGGATACTCACTCGACTGAAAGCCACCGAAAGCCGTCTGAATCTTACGAATGGTTTCCAACACGGAGGTGTTTTTTGTTGAGCGTTTTTTGGTTGTCGGCTCCGTGCCGACGCGCGAAATCCTCCGCACGTCTTTCATTACAAAATCTCCTGTAACAGTGGAATGTGCCGCAAAAGTGCTATGTCCAGCTCTCTTGCCATTTGTGGTAGTCACATGATGTCCCAGATCAACACAGCATTCAGTTTAGAATTGATCTGGTCGTTCCAGCCTGTCGATGGCCGCTTGGTGCGCCGCGCACCCTCCGCCGCTGTGGGCTGTCCTTAATCCGTGTGACGCCGACAGAATCTCCAACGAAATCCATCTGAATCTTTCGAATGGTTTCCAACTGGCTGTTTCTAACAGTTTCTGAAAAAAATTTCATGGAGCAAAGCGGCAGTCTCTCAGCCATTTCACTGACAATAAAAATCCGATGAGGGGGGTGGACCACATCTCACTCAAAGCCTGCTCATAGGAGAATGACGCGACCGACAGGCGTGAAAAAACTTCAAGCTTGTCTGACGCAATCACACATGATTCAAATCCATATAGTTTTTGAAAAAAATAAAAAGGTCTGATAGTTTTCTCACAGACCTCGTATATACGAGGTCTGTTAGAAAAGTATCGGCACTTTTGCGGCACATTAAGACAGATGTGCGGAGGAGTTCCGTGTGTTGCGTTGCAGCCGCTCGGCGCAAAGCAACGCCATGATGAAGCCTCACGGGACATGTTCTGGCATGTCCAGCTCATTCACAATCGGATATTCACACGACTGGAAAGCAACCGGAATCCGTCTGAAATCCACCTGAAAGCTGTCCTGAGAGACCAACACCGAGGTGGTTTTGTCCCGCGTAATGAACGGAGTCGTTGCGCGTCCCTCCTCTTTTCTTTCGTTGAAAACAAACTCCTGTAACGGTGGAATGTGCCGGAAAAAGTGCTGATGTCCACATCTTCTGCCTTTTTGTGAAAGTCAGATGAGGTCCCGGAACAACAAAGCTTTCACGTGGGAAATGATCTGGTTGTTCCAGGGGGGGTGTCAGCCTGTCGATGGGGGCTGGGAGCGCGCCGCACTCTCAGCAGTTGTGGGCCGTCCTTAAAGCGGCAGTAACACCCCGTAATCTGTTTAATCCCCATAAGATCATCCCTGAAAGCCATATTAATTTTTCGAACGGTGTCCACCTGGAGGTCTCTCACAGTTTCTGGAAAAAAATTGATGCAGCAAAGCCCCAAATTGTTCAGACATTTATTCACAATAAAAAATAGACGAGAGGGGTGGACCACATCTCACTCAAAGCCTGCTCACAGGCGAATGACGCAACCGACAGGCATGAAAAAACTTCAAGCTTGTCTGACGCAATCACACATGATTCAAATCCATATGGTTTTTAAAAAAAATAAGGTCGGATACTTTTCTAACAGACCTCGTGTGTGTGTGTGTGTGTGTGTGTATATGTACGAGGGCTGTCCATAAAGTATAGGTCCTTTTTATTTTTTTCAAAAAATATATGGATTTCATTCATATGTTTTTACGTCAGACATGCTTGAACCCTCGTGCGCATGCGTGAGTTTTTCCACGCCTGTCGGTGACGTCATTCACCTGTGAGCACTCCTTGTGGGAGGAGTCGTCCAGCCCCTCGTCGGAATTCCTTTGTCTGAGAAGTTGCTGAGAGACTGGCGCTTTGTTTGATCAGAATTTTTTCTAAACCTGTGAGACACATCGACGTGGACACGGTTCGAAAAATTAAGCTGGTTTTCGGTAAAAATTTTAACAGCTGATGAGAGATTTTGAGGTGATACTGTCGCTTTAAGGACTTCCCACGGTGCGAGACGTCGCGCAACGCTCCCAGGTGCCGTCGTCAGCCTGTTTCAAGCTGAAAACCTCCACATTTCAGGCTCTATTGATCCAGGACGTCGTGACAGAACAGAGAAGTTTCAGAAGAAGTCGGTTTCAGCATTTTATCCGGATATTCCACTGTTAAAGGAGATTTTTTTTAATGAAAGACGAGCGGGCGGATTGCAGCGTCGGCTCGCAGCCGCCGCGACGCTCCGCCACAGGAAAAACACCTCTGTTGGAAGCCTTAAGGACAAGTTGGAACATGTCCAGCTGTTAAACAATTTCTCATATACTCACTCCACTGAAAGCCATCAAAAGCCGCCTGGATTTTACAAATGGTTATCAACATGGAGGTGTTTTTCCTGTGCCGCCGCAAGCATGTCTGACGTAAAAACATATGAATGAAATCCATATAGTTTTTGAAAAAAATAAAAAGGACCTATACTTTATAAACAGACCTCGTATATGGATATGTATGTATATGTATATATATGTGTGTGTGTGTGTGTGTGTGTGTGTGTGTGTGTGTACACTCACCAAAAATATAAACGCAACACTTTTGGTTTTGCTCCCATTTTGTATGAGATGAACTCAAAGATCTAAAACTTTTTCCACATACACAATATCACCATTTCCCTCAAATATTGTTCACAAACCAGTCTAAATCTGTGATAGTGCGCACTTCTCCTTTGCTGAGATAATCCATCCCACCTCACAGGTGTGCCATATCAAGATGCTGATTAGACACCATGATTAGTGCACAGATGTGCCTTAGACTGTCCACAATAAAAGGCCACTCTGAAAGGTGCAGTTTTGTTTTATTGGGGGGAATACCAGTCAGTATCTGGTGTGACCACCATTTGCTTCATGCAGTGCAACACATCTCCTTCGCATAGAGTTGATCAGGTTGTCAATTGTGGCCTGTGGAATGTTGGTCCACTCCTCTTCAATGGCTGTGTGAAGTTGCTGGATATTGGCAGGAACTGGTACACGCTGTCGTATACGCCGGTCCAGAGCATCCCAAACATGCTCAATGGGTGACATGTCCGGTGAGTATGCCGGCCATGCAAGAACTGGGACATTTTCAGCTTCCAAGAATTGTGTACATATCCTTGCAACAGGGGCCGTGCATTATCCTGCTGCAACATGAGGTGATGTTCTTGGATGTATGGCACAACAATGGGCCTCAGGATCTCGTCACGGTATCTCTGTGCATTCAAAATGCCATCAATAAAATGCACCTGTGTTCTTCATCCATAACAGATGCCTGCCCATACCATAACCCCACCGCCACCATGGGCCATTCGATCCACAACATTGACATCAGAAAACCGCTCACCCACACGACGCCACATACGCTGTCTGCCATCTGCCCTGGACAGTGTGAACCGGGATTCATCCGTGAAGAGAACACCTCTCCAACATGTCAAATGCCAGCTAATGTGAGCATTTGCCCACTCAAGTTGGTTACGACAACGAACCAGAGTCAGGTCGAGACTCCGATGACGACGAGCATGCAGATGAGCTTCCCTGAGACGGTTTCCTACAGTTTGTGCAGAAATTCTTTGGTTATGCAAACTGATTGTTTCAGCAGCTGTCCGAGTGGCTGGTCTCAGACGATCTTGGAGGTGAACATGCTGGATGTGGAGGTCTTGGGCTGGTGTGGTTACACGTGGTCTGCGGTTGTGAGGCTGGTTGGATGTACTGCCAAATTCTCTGAAACGCCTTTGGAGACGGCTTATGGTAGAGACATGAACATTCAATACACGAGCAACAGCTCTGGTTGACATTCCTGATGTCAGCATGCCAATTGCACGCTCCCTCAAATCTTGCGACATCTGTGGCATTGTGCTGTGTGATAAAACTGCACCTTTCAGAGTGGCCTTTTATTGTGGGCAGTCTAAGGCACACCTGTGCACTAATCATGGTGTCTAATCAGAATTGTGATATGGCACACCTGTGAGGTGGGATGGATTATATCAGCAAAGGAGAAGTGCTCACTATCACAGATTTAGACTGGTTTGTGAACAATATTTGAGGGAAATGGTGATATTGTGTATGTGGAAAAAGTTTTAGATCTTTGAGTTCATCTCATACAAAATGGGAGCAAAACCAAAAGTGTTGCGTTTATATTTTTGTTGAGTGTATATGTATATATGTGTACATGTATATACGAGGTCTATTAGAAAAGTATCCGACCTTATTATTTTTTTCAAAAACCATATGGATTTGATTCATATGTTTTTACGTCAGCCAAGCTTGAACCTTCGTGCGCATGCGTGAGTTTTTCCACGCCTGTCGGTTGCGTCATTCGCCTGTGAGCACGCCTTGTGGGAGGAGTGGTCCACCCCTCTCGTTGTTTCATTGCGAGGAAATGGCGGAATGATTTGGGCTTTTTTCCATCAGAATTTTTTCAGAAACTGTTAGAGACAAGCAGGTGGAAACCATTCGAAAAATTTATCTGGCTTTTGGTGAAAATTTTATGGGCTTCACAGAGAATAAGGACTGTTACTACCGCTTTAAGGACACCCCACAATGGCGCACAGCGCACCGCGCTCCGAGCCGCCATCGAGAGGCCTATCTCGGCTTTCAATGCTTACCAGCCCAGTGAGTATAAGAGAAATTGTGGAGAGCTGGGCATGTCCCAACTTGTTCCCTGTTCCTTTGTCTCGCTCGATCAGCCAATCATTCCTGATGCGCCCATGACAAAATCTCTTGTTAAAAGTGAAATCTGCCGGAAAATGGCTGATGTCCAGCTCTTGTGATAACCAGAGAAATTGCTCACAACGGTCCCAGCTCCACACAGCCATCCGTTTAGAAATGATGTGGTGTTTTCTGCCTCTCGATGGCGGCTCGGAGCGTGGCGCGCTGTGTGCCATTGTGGGCCGTCCATAAAGCTGTAGTAACAGTCCTTATTCTCTGTGAAGCCCGTAAAATTTTCACCGAAAGCCAGATAAATTTTTCGAATGGTTTCCAGCTGCTTGTCTCTAACAGTTTCTGAAAAAATTCTGATGGGAAAAAAAGCCCAAATCATTCCGCCATTTCCTCGCAATGAAACGACGACGAGAAGGGTGGACCACTCCTCCCACAAGGCATGCTCACAGGTGAATGATGCAACCGACAGGCATGGAAAAACTCACGCATGCGCACAAAGGTTCAAGCTTGGCTGACGTAAAAACATATGAATCAAATCCATATGGTTTTTGAAAAAAATAATAAGGTCAGATATTTTTCTAATAGACCTCGTATGTACGAGGTCTATTCGAAAAGAAACTGACCTTTTTATTTTTTCAAAAACTATATGGATTTGAACCCTCGTGCGCATGCGTGAGTTTTTCCACGCCTGTCGGTTGCGTCATTCGCCTGTGAGCAGGCTTTGAGTGAGGAGTGCTCCACTCCCTCGGTGGATTTTCATTGTCAGGAAATGGCGGAATGATTTGGGCTTTTTTTCCATCAGAATTTTTCAGAAACTGTTAGAGACAAGCAGCTGGAAACCATTAGAAAAATTTATCTGGCTTTCGGTGAAAATTTTACGGGCTTCACAGAGAATAAGGACTGTTACTACAGCTTTAAGGACGGCTTTAAGGATGCTCGGCGCGCCGCGCTCCGTGCCGCGCTCCGTGCCGCGCTCCGTGCCGCGCTCCGTGCCGCGCTCCGTGCCGCCATCGAGAGCCACAAACCACCGGATCATTTCTAAACGCATGGCTCTGTGGATCCGAGACCGTTGTGTGCACTTTCTCTGGTTATTACAAGAGCTGGACATCAGCTATTTTCCGGCAGATTTCACTTTTAACAAGAGATTTTGTCATGGAAAGCCAAGCGGAGGCTTCGAGCGTCACGACCGATTTGCTGGTGGAGCGAGACAAAGGAACACCTCCGTTTTGGTCTCACAGGATGGCTTTGATATGGCGTTAAGACAGCTGTCGGTGGTTTTTCCATCGAGTGATTATCCGAGAAATTGTGGATTTGCCTGGACATGCCAGAACATGTCCCGTGAGGCTTCATCATGGCGTTGCTGTGTGCCATGCAGCACCGCCGCAATGCGCGAAGCCTCCGCTCCTCTTTCCATGACAAAAACTCCTGTAACAGTGGAATGTGTCGTTCATTTCCAAACTGTGTTTTATCCGGGACGTCGTCTGACTAGCACAGGAATTGTGAAAAGACGTGGACATCAGCACTTTTTCGGCACATTGAGACAGACGTGCGGAGGAATTCCGCGCGTCGGGACGCAGCCGTTCATGTTGCGGCAGGACAAAAAACACCTCCGTGTTGGAAACCATTCGTAAGATTCAGACGGCTTTCGATGGTTTTTCAGTTGAGTGAGTATCCGAGAAATTGTTTAACAGCTGGGCATGTTCCAACTTGTCCTGTGAGACTTCCAACCCGGAGGTGTTGTTTGTCCAGTGCCATGAGCGGCTGCATCCCGACTCGCGAATCCATCCGCACGTCTTTCATTACAAAATCTCCTTTAACAGTGGAATGTGCCGATAAAGTGCTGATCCTGACCTCTTATGAAACTTCTCTGCTAGCCACACAACGTCCTGCATCAACAGAGCCTTAAATTTGTTAGTGATCTGCTCGTTTCAGCCTGTCGATGGCCGCTCGGGGCGCGGTGTGCCCTGCGGCACTGTGGGCCGTTTTTACTCCAGTTTTAATGGTCCTTAATCCGTGTGATACCGATACAATATTCACCGAAAGCCACCTGAATCTTCCAAATGGTTTCCAGCTGGCTGTCTGGCAGAGTTTTTGAAAAAATTTTCATGGAACAAAGCGGCAGTCGCTCCGCCATTCCTAAACAATAAAAATCCGCCGAGGGGGGTGGACCATTGCTCACTCAAAGCCTGCCCACAGGTGAATGACGCAACCGACAGGCATGAAAAAACTCACGCATGCGCACGAAGGTTCAAGCTTGTCTTGGCTTGAGTTTTTTTCATGCCTGTCGGTTGCGTCATTCGCCTGTGAGCAGGCTTTGTGTGAGCACTGGTCCACCCTCTCGTCATTTTTTTATTGTGAATAAATGTCTGAACGATTTGGAGCTTTGCTGCATCAATTTTTTTCCAGAAACTGTAAGAGACCTCCAGGTGGACACCGTTCGGAAAATTAATATGGCTTTCAGGGACGATTTTATGGGGATTACACAGATTAAGGAGTGATCCAGACGGTTTAAAGACCGCCCACAACTGCTGAGAGCGTGCCGCGCTCCGAGCTCCGATCGACAGGCTCAAACCCCGCTGAAACAACCAGATCATTTCCAACGTGAAGGCTTTGTTGATCCGGGATGTCGTCTGACTTTCACAAAAAGGCAGAAGGCGTGGACATCAGCACTTTTTCGGCACATTCCACTGTTACAGGAGTTTTTTTCATGGAAAGAAAAGTGGAGGGACGCGCCACGGAACCGTTCATGACGCGACACAAAACCACCTCCGTGTTGGTCTCACAGGACGGCTTTCAGGTGGATTTCAGACTGCTGTCGGTTGCTTTTCAGTCGTGTGATTATCCGAAAAATTGAGCATGAGCTGGACATGCCCCAACATGTCCTGTGAGGCTTCATCATGGCGTTGCTTTGCGCCATGCAGCTCCACCGCGACGCGCAGAACTCCTCCGCATGTCTGTCTCAATGTGCCGAAAAAGTGCTGATGTCCATGTCTTTTCACAATTCCTGTGCTAGTCAGACGACATACCGGATCAAGACTGCGTCCAGTTTAGAAATGAACGGCACATTCCACTGTTACAGGAGTTTTTGTCATGGAAAGAGGAGCGGAAATCCACGCGTCGCAGTGGAGCCGCATGGCGCAAAGCAACGCCGTGATGAAGCCTCACAGGACATGTTGGGGTATGTCCAGCTCATGCTCAATTTCTCGGATAATCACACGACTGAAAAGCAACCGACAGCCGTCTGAAATCCACCTGAAAGTAGTCCTGTGAGACAAACACGGAGGTGGTTTTGTGCAGCGTCATGAACGGTTCCGTGGCGCGTCCCTCCGCTTTCTTTCCATGAAACAAAACTCCTGTAACAGTGGAATGTGCCAAAAAGTGCTGATGTCCACGCCTTCTGCGTTTTTGTGAAAGTCAGACAACGTCCCGGAGTGCGGCGCGCTCTCAGCACTTGTGGGCAGTCTTTAAACCATCTGGATCACTCCTTAATCTGTGTAATCCCCATAAAATCGTCCCTGAAAGCCATATTAATTTTCTGAACGGTGTCCACCTGGAGGTCTCTCACAGTTTCTGGAAAAAAATTGATGCAGCAAAGCTCCAAATCATTCAGACATTTATTCACAATAAAAAAACGACGAGAGGGGTGGACCACTGCTCACACAAAGCCTGCTCACAGGTGAATTACGCAACCGACATGCGTGAAAAAACTCACGCATGCACACGAAGGTTCAAGCTTGGCTGATGCAATCACACGTGATTCAAATCATACGGTTTTTGAAAAAAATAAAAAGGTCGGATACTTTTCTAACAGACCTCGTGTGTGTGTGTGTGTGTGTGTGTGTGTGTGTGTGTATATATATATATATATATATATATATATATATATATACACACACTAGTGTGTTGCTCATGGGGATCCACAGGCTCTAGTTTGGGTAGTGTTTACAAAATAGGTAGCTGACCATTTTTCAAGGGTGGTAATAAATTAAGCAAAGCTTGTATAATGAGTTGGCAATACTCTTTTTACTCATGGTGGTGCTGGTGCTTATGTCTGGTGTCTGTAGCGTTAAAGGGTCCCTGCCACGCTATGATGTTTTTACATATTCTTGAAGAATAAAAAAAAGCTTTTTCCACATGTTGTCTTTGGTTTTTTACCATACAATTACACTGAAAAAGGATTTAGACGTTTCGTTACCCATCTGAGAATTTGAATTTTCTGCCTCCGAGTTGACCTACTTTTTCGCTGCGACGGATGTGACGTCATTCGAGTAAATGTCTTGCAGCGCCGCTCTGTTTACCAACATGGCAGACACGGACAGCGAAGGCATAGTGCGTGATTATAGCAAAGAATTAAGTAACATATTGATTGTTTTTGGAGAAGATGAGGAAGTTTGTGATGAAGATATTAACGGTGTAAATAATGAGCGGCTCCAAACCGTGTATGTTCCAGCCGAATGCAACAGAAAGAGGATGAAGTGCAGCTGACAGCAGCAGCGTTGAGGAGGACGACACAGAATGGTTTGTTCACTCACCACTTTCTTATAAAGGATCATTTATTCCTGGCACGGTGTGTTTGTGTATGAAAAAATTGTTTGAGCAGCACAGCGTGCTTAAATTCAGGAGTTTGTTCTAAAATCACTGAAAATAAAGTTTCTGTACATTCTATATATTTAATCATTTATAAGTCAGTTTCTTGTGATTGATAATTCTTCACATTTTATTCAAAACAAATGATTGCAAATCTTTATCTGAAAAGCTGTAGACCCACATGGGATGGGGAAAAAGATTACTAAATAAAAGAAAATTTTACTTCGATATCTGTTGTCAAATTTTATCAGGCATAATATTGTAGAAAAATGTTTATGCTAAATGGAGACTTACCTGTCTAAAATACACATACAGACCATCTGTAATCAAATTGTATCACATCTAATCTACGTTGAATGAATAGACGTCTGAACAAAAAACAGGCTGTTCAGTTTATATGTATATTTGGAAAACATAAAATGTCAATGTTCTGTTATTTTTTTTTCTTTCAGGTGCTCATGTGAACACAGTCAGCCGATGCCACTCGTGATCGAGTCTCCTCATATCAGGGTCAGCTTTGCAGGTAAGTTGTCTGTGTTATCTCAATAACACCCTAACTTTCAAACAGCATTTTTTAATGTTTTAACTTCTGTTTTAGGACTTTGGTGGCAACCCTTCATTTTAATGAAAATGCAGGGAGACAACAAAAGCAGACAAAGCAAGAGAGACCATGGTTCAGAATATACTTTCCTTAGTGGAAAAGAGGAGGATTCACAGTGAGAAAGTTAGCCACATATCCAACATGTGATATGTGGAAAGTGGGGAAAAAAACAGATTATTTGTATATTTTTATATAGCATGATAAAGTTAATAAAAATACAATTTCACATAAGTTTCACATTGTTTCATTGAAATGAGAAGTGTTGTACAATTTGTTAAAAAACATTTTATTCAGTCTATATGAGTGACAGCAAAAGAGGTTCTTCAGATCTGCAAAACACCAAACCGACCAGAAATCCCCACCAATGATCCTCCTCCACTGAGCAGCCAACGTGAACGGACAAAGCTGAGGCTGATGCTGCCAAGTGGACCAGGTACCACCGATGAGCCCGACCCCTCACTCCAGAAGAGGAAACTGGAAGCCAGTGTAGTTGGATGATGGTGATGAAAAGTACTCCTTATTTTGAATACAACACAAGCTGGTAGTGGGACCCTTCTGTGCCTTCCCAAGTGTCCCCAGCTCAACCACACAAATTGCCAATATGCGATATGATGGTAGTTTCTGCAACAAAAAAATAGCATGGATTGATGTTCAAAACAACAGTTCATTCTTTTTGTATTTGAATATTTTTTACTTTTTTCTATAAACCATGTAAATGAAACTTTCTATTTCATGTGCTGACTCATACTGTGGAGCATCATGTAGGCATAGTGTGCCACTCTGAGGACATCTGCATCCAAACACAATCGAGAAACTAGCCAGCTGTGTGACACATTGAGGATTTTCGCCACCACGTTGCATCTCCGTCAGGACTGCAGAAATTTCCCTGCAACTCCGAGACTCGATCACGAGTGGCATCGGCTGACTGTGTTCACATAAACATCTGAAAAAAAAAACCCCATAACATTGACATTTTTATGTTTTCCAAATATACATATGCATGTAAACTGAACAGCCTGGTTTTTGTTCAGACTTATGTTCATTCAAAGTACATTAGATGTGATACAATTTATGATTACAGATGTTCTGTATGTGTATTTTAGACAGGTAAGTCTCCATTTCCAACTTTTTTCTACAATATTATGCCTGATAAAATTTGACAACAGACATAGAAGTAAAATTTTCTTTTATTTAGAAATCTTTTTTCCCATCCCATGTGGGTCTACAGCTTTTCAGAAAAAGGTTTAATCATTTGTTTTGAATAAAATGTGAAGAATTAGCAATCACAAGAAACTGACTTATAAATGATTAAATATATACAGAATGTACAGAAACTTTATTTTCAGTGATTTTAGAACAAACTCCTGAATTTAAACACGCTGTGCTGCTCAAATATATTTTTTCATACACAAACACACCGTGCCAGGAATAAATGATCATTTATAACAAAAGGTGGTGAGTGAACAAACCATTCTGTGTCGTCCTCCTCAACGCTGCTGCTGTCAGCTGCACTTCATCCTCTTTCTGTTGCATTCGGCTGGAACATACACGGTTTGGAGCCGCTCATTATTTACACCGTTAATATCTTCATCACAAACTTCCTCATTTTCTTCAAAAACAATCGATATGTCACTTAAGTCTTCGCTATAATCGCGCACTATGCCTTCACTGTCCGTGTCTGCCATGAAGAATATTTTGTAGATTTTATCAAAATCAAGTAGTCTGCCACACAGAATAGATGCGAGATGCACAAACGGGACAAACAGGAGGGCTGTTATGTGGTAATCAAGAGGTTAAAATTAAACATTTTTAATGTTTTAAAGCAGAAAATGGATCAGTGTTTCAGGTGAGCTTTGTGTCTTTTTCAGTCTTTGTCTCCTTTTAAATATAAATCGCTCAGCAGTGAACAGCAGGAGACTGTTTGGAGCAGCCATTCCCCAAACTTAAGAACACCAGGGCCCACTTAGAAATCTAAAAGACATCTGGGGCCCACCCAAAACCTTTAATCATGATTTTGATTCACACAAGTCTAAAATAGTCATTCCACATGTACAGGTCAGAAAAATAAAGAATAACACAAATCCCATTTTCTTTTGTTACTTCTGATTGCATTTACATTTTTAGGTGATTTAAAGGTTTTAAGACTTATTTTTATATTTCTAACTAAAACTGAAAATCTGACTTTTTATTTTTGATGATCTCATGGACCACCTGCAGTACCTTAACAGCCCACCAGGGGGTCATAGTCCACACATTGAGAATTACTGGTCCAGAGGTGAAAGCATCTGGCTCAAGAGCAGAGGATCCCAGAGGTCCCTCGTCCCCATTTTGCTCCTGTTATGCAGTTGGGGGGGGTTGCAGGTGCATTGTAAAGGCTTTTGCGCATCTGTATCGAACGGAAAAGCGCTATAGAAATGTAATCCATTTACTACTTAATGGCAAAGAACTCCCAGCAGAGGCTCAAAAAATCTGTTGCTCTGTTTTTCTCCACATTTCCTTGGATGCACAGGAGATGCAATGGATTTATTTCCTGGCATCATTTGTTTGAAGATGGTTGTTAATAACAACAAAGGTTGTCAGTCGGAGTAACCTGCAGCATGCCGTGCTGTCACTGCAGCAGTGATGTCTCTGTGGCTGCTTGGAAATGCAGAATGAGTCCTGCCTCAGCATCAGCTGGTTGTCTTAGCTCCCCGATGTCATCCTGTGAGAGCCAATCACACACGGAATCTTCCAGACAAGGAGCCAGTCCCCAGCCTGGTCAGCCACCCTCCCCTCCAGTCAGTTATAATGTTGTTAAAAGATATCAATCAGAGAGGCAAACTGCAAAATGTTTTGGAATCTGAAGGGTCATATGCATTTTGGAATGTTGTTCTTGTTAAAAGACAATGAGCAAAGATCATTTGAACTTCCCACAGTGTGACACTTCAACGGGGTCTGGCCCCCTTAATATTTTTTTGGGAGCATGTCTGCTCCTGTTCTGTTGGAATATAGGCTCATGCAAATATTTGATTCAGTTCAGTCTTCAATAGCCAAGGAGCCTTTACTTCACTGCAGGCATTGGCTGCAGTATCTGCAACACCAAATCATAAAAAGTGGGAAGTAATGTATACAAACAAGGGATTAAGAAGATGACCCCCCCCCCCCCCCCCCCCCCAAAAAAAAAGCTAGATTGTTTTACTTATTTATTTTGGCTTCTTGTTCATTGCAGACAGTATGAACCCTGGATGGGTCATGTTTTTCAGTTAAGATATACATTCATTCCTGTATTTAAAGCTTAAAACACATTCCAAGAAGGCATGGGAAGCTAAAGCAAGATCAAAAAGAAGATAAATGTATTTCTTAAAAAAAGAGGAAAAAAGTGCCATGACAACTGGGCATTTGTTACGGCGTATTTCTTCTGATACGTGACTCAAAGTGGCGTATTTGTCACACTGTTGGCTTGTCATATAGTCCTACGGCACTCCGCTCAGAGGACACACATGACGGGCCGGGGCCGACACGCGTCCTGTCACACAGATGTGACATTCAGATCGACAGCCTGTCAATCTGCGCACTGTGCATGCTCTCTAGCCCATCACAAAAGCGATGTATGTTTTTATGTATTTCCATGTGAGGACAGCAAGCACAAACGCGCGCGTCACGCTGGACAGTGTTCTGCAGCTGTGACGTCCAGGACCAGAGATTGCAGCCAGCCATGCCTCATGTACGTTCAGCGCACAGATCAAGGTGCCACTCTGTGATCAGATGAGAGGCCCCTTGCCTGCAGTGGGGGGGGCATGCCATGTGTTGGGGAGGGCGTGCGAAACACACACACGTGTTGTGGGGGGAGCCCACACTCTGGCACGCCAGATGTGTACTTGGCAACTTCACACTCGTGGGGTCACTTAGACAGACTTCACCGCCAGCTCGAAGTGATTGTCTGCTGACTGTTTTCGTGCTAACAGTGTAAATGGCCACACATTTTCTAAGTGCCAAGCGAGCAGTATTAGATGTTCGTGTGTGTCACCTGGAATTTGGCCAACGAGAGGGATAGAATGGATGCTCACAGGGCACACTCTGTCTTTCAGCCACTGGTGTGCGCAAATAGTTGTAGCAACAGGTGCATGAGGTGTTGGAGGCAGCTCCGATTTTACACGTATTGCGTACGATTCCTGCTTCATGCGCAGTTCGGCCACATTCATACTATGTGTGAAGGGGCCCTTAGGCTTGCCCTTTATGCACTGAAATTTATTCAGGTTCCTTGAATCTTTTAATGCTGTTATGCACTGTAGAACAGAATTATGCAAATCCTTGTTGCTCTTTCTTTGAGGAACATTGTTTTTATTTTTTCCACACATTTTTTGACAAATTTGAGATGGTTTGTTCATCAAAGACTTTGCCTTTTGTCTATACTGCTTTTGTACTAAATCATGAAAATCCAGTAGGTATATCTTATATATTATATTCCAATTCTAAGGCGGAACTATGCTAGTATACTAAGGTATATCTAAAAAGGAAGAGTAAAATAAAAGAGTAGAGTAGAGCCACTTAAGTGCCTGGTCTTGAGAACCAGGGATGATAGGTTGAAAAGCTTTTTTAACCCATGGGAACTACAATCATGATTACAATCACCTGTTGATATTACCTCATTAATATTTTTCTTAAACATGACTAACCCTAAATCGCCCCCTTCCCAACTTTTTTTGGAATGTTAGAAGCCTGAAAAGCAAGAATGGTGAAGTAAGTCCCTTCAACCTTGTTTTTCACTTGTGGTCACCACAGCAGATCCAAGCACTGAAACAAGAGCACTAACTACTTGGCTCCACT
Organism: Thalassophryne amazonica; assembly: GCF_902500255.1. Classification (NCBI taxonomy): domain Eukaryota; kingdom Metazoa; phylum Chordata; class Actinopteri; order Batrachoidiformes; family Batrachoididae; genus Thalassophryne; species Thalassophryne amazonica. The sequence continues at coordinate 87,340,997 of NC_047106.1, read as the reverse complement.
GAAAAGCAAGAATAGATGGATGCAGAAATGAAGTTTAAGAATGGAAAGAGTTGATAAGTGTTGTGCAAGGCTTTATGGTGTTTTATTAGCGCTGGCAATGCTGCTAGGTTTCATTATAACTCGTATTACTGTTATGTCCTGAGGCTCAGCTAGCTAACATCTGCAGGCTAATGTTCCCTCTGACAGTCATAACAACAGCTAACATTATTACACTGTTTAGTGCTCTTGCTTCCATCAGCTTTATAACTGCTGTCTGCAGCGCATTAGCCCTGTGCACAGAAACACACTCAATTAGTACGCCTCAAACAAACGGCAGAGACGGGGTAAGTTTCTGTAGCCCAGCTAGCCTGGTGTGTGTCCACAGGTCTGGTCTTGCTCTTACAATAGAGGCAAGAAGGATGTCTTTGTATTACAAACATTGTGCTGAACTGGGCAATTGTGATGTTATACCGGAGTTTCTAGGGACTAAAGCATCCACTTTAAAAGTTAAGCCCTGGTCCCACCAAATCAAGGATGAATGAGCCACGCAGCATGTTTTTTTTTTGTTTGTTTTTTTTGCTACGAGAAGCATTTAACTATCATTAACGAGGCTCATCTCTGAGCGTGGCGTTAATTTCAAGATGTTCAAAATTTTGCAACAACAGCGTGGGGCAGTTTGTGTACAAGTTACTATGAGGACTAATGAGGATTATAGAGCCATGTTAGTGGTGAGGACGAGGCTGTAAAAGCCCATTATCTGAGCTCCTGGCAGCTACAAGGACCGTGCGAGGCTATTTTTGGAGAGGCTCAGCCATCTTGCGCACAATTCCATCTGTTTTTTTCAACTCTCTCTCCTGCTCCATGAAGTGGAGAACAGATTTGAAGCAGCTAAAAGGTAATTATTCATAATGTTTTTATTTTAATAGCTTGGTAAAACAGTTGCATGTTCATTCATTCATTCTATATAATCAGCTGTAAAAGTATGTCTATGATAGATTTAATATCTTGTTAATGGATCAGGAGCTCCACTGTGTGTTTGCACTGACACAATGACTTGCACTCAAAACAAGCATTTAGGCAATGGTGGGCACAGTTCCGATACTAGATAACGTTTTCATTATCGGATTATCTTTTTAGATAACTTTAAAAACCATTATCGGACTAATTATTTTCCGATGAATTTTTGTCCAATAACTTTTAGACCAATAACGTAGTAAACAAAGCTGAACAGCAGCAAACATTTCTAAAATTGAAAATCAGTTGAGCACCTACATGATAAAAGTTTCCTAACAGATGTATGGCTCCACCCTCTGCAAACAGAAGACAGCTGCTTCTATGAAGAACACTATCCTCTGCAGGCAAAAGAAAAACTGTTTTTTAAGAAAAAAAAAAAAATTTCTTTTAACACCATACTGATATGCTGGCAATATCACCCAAGTCATCCAGCGGCATACATTTTTAACTTATGGTTCAAATTTTAACCAAACTAATTTTGGACAAGTTATTTAAAATTACTGGCATGTCTGAAGTTTTATAAAGTGAAAATAAGATATATGTTTTAGTTTTAAAGTAATGTGCTAATTTTTAAGGTTTTAGTGTGGACATGCTGTGCCAAGCAGTGCATTATGGGTAGGATTAGTACGTTCACGACAGGACAAATGCATTTCAGACACTCTGTTCAGGCTCCACTGACAACAGCATTAAACTCTAGTGCCTAAAACTCTCGTGAATATATTCTCTTAAATGAATATGTTGCAGCAGACATGGATTATCTGGAATTTTGTTTTGGAAAGATTTCAAGGCCTCTACTGCCATCTACTGGCCAGTAGTGTTCATGGCAGTATTCATCCTGAAGATGTATTCGGACAGTATTCATCCTCCTGAAGATGAGCAGACACTGTATATTTTTAATCACATGTTAAGTTTTTTCAAACTTAATTTACAAAAACTCTCGATGGGAGACATCAAAGTTTAAAAACAAAATGACAAAAAAACGAAACAAAACATTACGAGACAGCTCTGCGGTGTTTGCACATGCACAGTGCGAGCGGTAGGACGCTTGTTGCCCCTCAGCAGCAGGAAACCATCACGACGGCTGGCCAGAATAATATCAAACAGGTTTGATTTTCACTCGACCATACGATCAGCAATCAGGAGGTGGTCGTGAGATGTTAAACGCAGCTTGTTACTCCATGTACATTACACGATGCAGGACGCGCGATTAACCTGAAACTCGGTCCAAAAAATTCTCACATGAATAAAAAGTCATCTGAACATTCTCACATTCTCTCCACATGCAAAACATGTTGTGATGACACTTCCAGGGCTCCGTAAAAATGCCTGTTTTTACAAATAAAAAATGGAATATTTAACAAAAGCACATCTGTAAACACAACACACGACACACATCACATTAACGTGTTGGTTTACATAGTGAATGACTGAACCAATCAGTGTTTAGCAGAGGTACATTTTACCCAGTATCCTTTGTGATCTGTCTGTGTTTGTTAGAAAACCTCAGAATTAGTGCATTATTCAACTTTGTACAAACGACAGAATTGACATTAATGAAGTTATTCTATCAGTATTCATTTTATTTATACACCAAACCATAAGTCAGTATGACTTTATTTTCCAAGAGCTCCGCCTGACCGGAGCGTTGTGATTGGTAGAGGGTTGGGCTTGGTGACTGCTCTCAACTTGTCTCTGCACTGTAAGCTGTGTAGTAAATAAGAGCTTCTAGCAGGAGGCAGGATGTTCAAACATAGAAGTGTGGGCTCATTGTTTGGGTCTGCTTTCGCTTTGATGTTTCCAGAAGCGATCGTGGTGTTTAAACTCAAATTCAGTTTATTAGTAGTTGCAAATATACTAGAAACAATACTGGAATTTATCAGTTATCGGTTATCTGTAACTTCCGATACATTTTTGAGTGGTTTATGTTATGTTTCGGACGCGGTCGGAGCACCGACCCAGCGTTTGAAAGGACCCAGCATAAAATAAGCAGAGCACGGTTCAAAAGGTAACAGAATTTAATAAACATAACAGTGAGTGAAGTGCTAAACAACTTATAAAGTCTGCGGTCTGGTGAGGTGGAAACACGGCGCGCTTTCAACAGCGCAAACGGTCCGGAGCCACAGCAGTTCGGACCCAGGGACCCCGCCGACACCCCCCCAGGTGGCCGCGACAAACCAAGTCTGTGAAGAAAGAAAACATGGAGGTGAGTCCAACTCCACACAGAGAGACACAACTCAAAGGTGCACGCAATCAGCAAACACACCAAATCCACTGTCATTACTTCATAAAAGTCACCAAAACCAAATTACCTCAGGAAGTGTGCTGAAGAGCGTGAGACCTCACCCAATCCTCCTTCACAGACTGTGGCGTCAAACCTGGAGTGGTCTCTGCGTCCGTGATGGTGAGATTGTTCTCCTGACGTCGATCTCACACGTCTGCTCACAAGGTTGAGTCTCTGGCAATCACACACTGTGCATTCAAGGTTTAAATGCAGCAATCTCTGATCAAGACAAAATACACCACAGCCGTGAGTCCTGATGACCTGCACGTGAAAACAAGCCTCAGGTGTTCAGGGTGAGGTCCTAATGCTCAGCCACTCAGTCCTGAATGCATACCACCTGGTGGGAGAAACAGAAAACAAAAACCAAGCCAAACACCCCAGCCCACAACAGTACCCCACCCTCACGGGAAGCCTCCCGGCGACTATACGGACCTGGGCCAGAAAAAACAAAGCCCCCCTCCAGGGACCATGGCTGGAATGTTGGCTGGGAACAAAAAACACCTCCTGCAGCTTCAGTTTTGGCTCCCTCTGTTGGTGACAGAGTCACATTACCGTCTAGGTTCAAAGGATGGAAAATACGTTTTTCCATTCTTTGCACTTGACGATGTAGGCCAATGTTAGTTTTTTTTTATTGGTCTATTATCTGTTTCTTGTTTTAGTGTGAGGTGTTTTTATCAGGGGATAATTTGTTGTTTTTGTGGATTATAGCACTGTCAGTGGTCTGGTGGAGTTGAAATACAGGCTGTCTGGAGCATGGCATGGACCCAGCTGACTTTGTTTGTCTGTTGGTCTTTCTTTTTTATTTCTTTTGGTTTCACCTCCCAGGGTTTGATGGGACGGTCCTCTGGGGGGGGGGGGGGGGTAATTGGGTTGTTTTTTCTTTTTTTTTGTTGTTCCCTCTCTTCTCCTCTGGCTCCAGCCGTGTGAGCCGTACATTGTCGGCGTTGCTGGAGTGGTGCAGTTTGGTTATGCTGGGCATTTCCCAGGTAACCTCTGCACCCGGGAGGGGGGGGTTTGGGGTATTTTTTTTAAATTTTCTTTACTTCCCTATCTTCTCCTCTGGCCCCAGCCGTGTGAGCCGTATGTTGTCGGCGTTGCTGGGGTGGTGCAGTTTGGTTGTGCTGGGCGTTTCCCAGATAACATCTGCATGGGGGGGGGTTTGGGGTGTTGTTTTTTTGTTGATTCCCTGTTCAACCTCCGGCTTCAGCGCACCTTTGAGCTGTATGCCATCGGCGTAGCTGAGGTTTGGGGCAGTGGAATATACCCACAGCTGGTGGCTGGTTTAAAAGTCGGAGGGGTGGCGCTGTCTTGTGCCGTACACCATTACCGCTGTTCCACTCCTCCCGGTTGACTTTTGGGGTATAGTCGTGGTTGGTGACACTGGACGTACTTCCAGTTTCCACTGCGCTGAGGGGGTGGGGTTGGGGTTGTTGTTTTGTTTGTTTGTTTTTTTTTTTTTGTTCCCCCCCCCCCCCCCCCCAGTTTCCGCCCTCGGGGTGTGACTGTGGTGTCCTCTGGGGGGGAAGGGACTGTGGGTCCATCTAGCCGTAGACGGCCGGAGCTGGGTCTGTTAGTCATGGGGGGGGCGTCTCCTGGGGTTTGATGGAACGGTCCTCTGGGAGGCGTTGGGAGCCCCCGTGGGTGACTTTGGATCCCAGAGGGACCTCGGCTGTGGTTATTACTCCTGGAGCTGGCGGGATGTCCTCTGGGAGGTGTTGGTCCCTACATGTCGTCCGGGGGGGGGGGGGGGTGTTAGAGTTTTTTTTTTTTTGCAAGCTTAAGTTTGGGTTGTGTTTTTTCTTTTCTCCTCTTCCCGGGGTTTGATGGGACGGTCCTCTGGGGAGGGGGGTTGGTATGGTTGTTTGTGTTTGTCTTTTCTTTTTTTTGTTTTATGACTAAGCAGACTTTAACACACAGCCGGAAGAAGGCTGAGTGCACAGGTTCAAGAACTCCTCGCCAAAATTATGCAAAGTGAACAACTAAAGTAAGAGTCGACAGGAATGAACGCAAAGATGCAGTCAGAGGTGGAGACTCTAACAGGTTTGCTAAATGAAACAGAGGGCAAGACCATTAAAGTCAACAAAGGATATCTCTACACTGGAGTGTCAGCTGCGGAGCAGTCTACTGCAGACAGGCTCAGGGTGAGAAAGGATGAGCTCCAGGATGAGAGTGATAGTCTCGGCACAAAGTTCCCTGTTGACAGAGAAGAGGCGGCTGGAAGCATGCATTATCCAGCTGAAGGAAGAACTAGAGAAGCTCAACATTGAGATGATCAATGACTGCATGAAGAAATTAACATTGCAGGTTGAGCAGCTAATGATGGAGCTGTCGTCAGAGCACAGTAATGCACAGCTCCTGGAGACGGGCCTTTCCCAGCTGGATCGTCAGCACAAGGAGCCGAAACTGAAGCTGCAGGAGGTGTTTCTTGTTCCCAGCCAACATTCCAGCCATGGTCCCTGGAGGGGGGCTTTGTTTTTTCTGGCCCAGTTCCGTGTGGTCGCCGGGAGGCTTCCCATGAGGGTGGGGTACTGTTGTGGGCTGGGGTGTTTGGCTGGCTTGGTTTTTGTTTTCTGTTTCTCCCACCAGGTGGTATGCATTCAGGACTGAGTGGCTGAGCATTAGGACCTCACCCTGAACACCTGAGGCTTGTTTTTACGTGCAGGTCATCAGGACTCACAGCTGTGGTGTATTTTGTCTTGATCAGAGATTGCTGCATTTAAACCTTGAATGCACAGTGTGTGATTGCCAGAGACTCGACCTTGTGAGCAGACGTGTGAGATCGACGTCAGGAGAACAATCTCACCATCACGGGCGCAGAGCCGCTCCAGGTTTGACGCCACAGTCTGTGAAGGAGGATTGGGTGAGGTCTCACGTTCTTCAGCACACTTCCTGAGGTAATTTGGTTTTGGTGACTTTTATGAAGTAATGACTGTGGATTTGGTGTCCCTCACACCTTGTTGTATTGAGCTGTCACGTTATGCTAATTGTCTAATCAGCTTCTGCTGCAGTGGAGATTTGAACTGAGTTGTTCCGTGCCTGCAGGGTGAGAAGCTGATGTATAGATTTAAGCCAGGAAGTGTTTGCTGATTGCGTGCACCTTTGAGTTGTGTCTCTCTGTGTGGAGTTGGACTCACCTCCATGTTTTCTTTCTTCACAGACTTGGTTTGTCGCGGCCACCTGGGGGGTGTCGGCGGGGTCCCTGGGTCCGAACTGCTGTGGCTCCTGACCATTTGCGCTGTTGAGAGCGCACCGTGTTTCCACCTCACCAGACCGTGGACTTTTTAGTAGTTTAGCACTTCACTCACTGTTATGTTTATTAAATTCTGTTACCTTTTGAACCGTGCTCTGCTTATTTTATGCTGGGTCCTTTCAAACGCTGGGTCGGTGCTCCGACCGCGTCCGAAACATAACAGTTTATTGGTTTATCTTTATCAAAGATAACTTTTCAGTTATCTGATGATCTGTTATCGAAGTTAATTTTTTGGTTATCTGTGCCCACCACTGCATTTAGGCAGAATGGCCGCTCACAAAAGAGTGATTTATTTATATTTATATATATATATTTTTTTTTTGCGGTCAATAATGGACGAACACAAAGTTAAAAGTTGGATCACAGTGTAAAAATGACTGTGTTTAAAGCCACAGAAGAAATAAAGCCAGCGAGCCACGGATGGAAAGGAAGCCAGCGAGAAGGAGCGCAGAGGTGGCTGTCCAGGAATGCAAAACGGCAGTGCACGCAAAAGAGCGATTTTTGTAGACATAAGCGGACAAACACAAAGTTAAAAGTGGGATCATGTTGTGAAAATGACTGTGTTTAAAGCCGCAGAAGAAATGACGCCAGCGAGAACAATGGCAGAGGTGGCTGTCCAGGAATGCAGAGCAGTAGCGCGCGTATGCGCAAAAGAGTAATTTTGCAGAGATAAACAGATGAACACAAAGTTAAAAGTGGGATCACGGTGTCAAATGAAGTAAAGCCAGCAAGAGGAAGCGCAGAGGTGACTGTCCAGGAATCCGTGGTTCGATTCTAGGTGGTCTGGTGCATTTAATGACTCTGGAATGCAGGTGGACAGCAGCCTGATGCACGGCGTACACTGGCCAGACTGTACTGGAGCGTCTATTTTTGGACTGCATTTGAAAAAAAAAAGTGACATCTTGTCATCTCCCCCTCTAGCTGCCACCTTATCGTGGTGGGGGAGTTTGCGTACACGGATGATCCTAGGAGCTATGTTGTCGGGGGCTTTGTGCTCCCTGTAGGGTCTCCCAAAGCAAACAGGTCCTAGGTGACAGGTCAGATTAAGGGCAGTTCAGAACCTCCATGACCAGTAAAAAATCAAGGACCGAGATGTCGCCTGGTATGACGGAGCCGGGGCCCCACCCTGGAGCCAGGCCTGGGGTTGGGGCTCGCATGCGAGCGCCTGGTGGTCGGGCCTTAGCCCATGGGGCCCGACCGGGCTCAGCCCGAAAGAGCGACGTGGGCCCGCCTTCCTGTGGGTTCACCATCTGCAGAGGGGGCCATGGGGGTCAGGTGCAGAGAGGATTGGGTGGTGGTCAAGGGCGGGTGGCCCGGCGGCCTGGTCCATGCTCACAGCCCCTGGCTGTTGGGACGTGGAATGTCACCTCGCTAGGGGGGAAGGAGCCTGAGCTTGTGCGGGAGGTTGAGAGATACCGACTAGAGATAGTCGGGCTCACCTCCATGCACAGCTTGGGCTCTGGTACCCAACTCCTGGAGAGGGGCTGGACGCTTCATTTTTCTGGCGTTACCCATGGGGAGAGGCGGAGAGCTGGGGTTGCATTGCTTGTTGCTCCCCAGCTCAGTCGCCATGTGTTGGAGTTCACTCCGGTGAATGAGAGGGTCGCATCCCTACGCCTTCGAGTCAGTGACAGGTCTCTCACCGTTGTCGGCCTACGGGCCGAGCGGCAGTGCAGTGTACCCGACCTTCCTGGAGTCCCTGGGAGGGGTACTAGATAGCGCTCCGACTGGGGACTCCATTGTTCTCCTGGGGGATTTCAACGCCCACGTGGGCGACAACAGTGAGACCTGGAGGGGGGTGATCGGGAAGCACGGCCTCCCGATTTGTGGTGCGAGTGGTGTTCAGTTGTTGGACTTCTGTGCTAGTCACAGTTTGTCCATCACGAACACCATGTTCGAGCACAAGGGTGTCCATAAGTGCACGTGGCACCAGGACACCCTGAGCCGGAGGTCGATCGACTTTGTAGTCGTATCATCTGATCTTTGGCCACGTGTCTCGGACACTCGAGTGAAGAGAGGGGCAGAGCTGTCGACCGATCACCACCTGGTGGTGAGTTGGATCCGCTGGGAGGGGAGAAAGCCGGTCAGACCTGGCAGGCCCAAACATATCGTGAGGGTCTGCTGTGAACGACTGGCGGAACCCTCTGTCAGCGAGGTCTTCAACTCCCACCTCCGGGAGAGCTTATCCCACATCCCGGGGGAGGTTGGAGACATGGAGTCCGAGTGGACCATGTTCTCCACCTCCATTGTCGATGCGGCCGCTCGTAGCTGTGGTTGCAAGGTCTCTGGTGCATGTCGCGGCGGCAATCCCCGAACCCGGTGGAGGACGCCGGAAAAGGGATGCCGTCAAGCTGAAGGAGTCCTACTTATCTTTGTTGGTAGGTGGGACCCCAGAGGCAGCTGACAGGTACCGGCAGGCCAAGCGTGCCGCAGCCCTTGCGGTCGCAGAGGCAAATACTCGAGTCTGGGAGGAGTTCGGGGAGGCTATGGAGGAGGACTATTGGCCGGCCTCGAAGAGATTCTGGCAAACCGTCTGACGCCTCAGGAGGCGGGAGCAGCTCTCCACCCGCATTGTTTACAGTGCGGGTGGGGAGCTGTTGACCCTGACTGGGGATGTTGTCGGGCGGTGGAAGGAGAACTTCGAGGATCTCCTCAATCCCACTGTCATGTCTTCCGAAGAGGAAGCAGAGACTGGGGACTCAGAGGCGGACTCATCCATTACCCAGGCCGAAGTCACCGAGGTGGTTAGAAAGCTCCTCGGTGGCAAGGCTCCTGGGGCGGATGAAATCCGTCCTGAGTACCTTTAGTCTCTGGATGTTGTGGGACTGTCTTGGCTGACACGCCTCTGCAGCATCGCGTGGCGATTGGGGACAGTGCCTCTGGATTGGCAGACCTGGGTGGTGGTCCCTCTGTTTAAGAAGGGGGACCGGAGGGTGTGTTCCAACTATAGGGGGATCACACTCCTCAGCCTCCCCGGTAAGGTCTATTCCAGAGTACTGGAGAGGAGAATTCGACCGATGGTCGAACCTCGGATTCAGGAGGAGCAGTGTGGTTTTCGTTCTGGTCGCAGCACACTGGACCAGCTCTACACGCTCCATCGGGTGCTCGAGGGTTCATGGGAGTTCGCCCAACCAGTCCACATGTGTTTTGTGGATCTGGAGAAGGCGTTCGACCGTATCCCTCGGGGCACCCTGTGGGGAGTGCTCCGGGAGTACGGGGTCCGGGGTCCTTTGCTAAAGGCTATCCGGCCCCTGTGCGACCGCAGCAGGAGCTTGGTTCGCGTTGCCGGTAGCAAGTCAAACCTGTTTCCAGTGCACGTTGGCCTCCTCCAGGGCTGCCCTTTGTCACCCGTTCTGTTTATTATTTTTATGGACAGAATTTCTAGACGCAGCCAGGGTGTAGAGGGGTCTGGTTTGGGAACCACAGAATCTCGTCTCTGCTGTTTGCGGACGATGTGGTTCTGTTGGCTTCGTCAAATCAGGACCTTCAGCATGCACTTGGGCAGTTTGCAGCTGAGTGTGAAGCGTCCGGGATGAAGATCAGCACCTCCAAATCCGAGGCCATGGTTCTCGACCGGAAAAAGGTGCTTTGCCCTCTTCAGGTTGGTGGAGTGTCCTTGCCTCAAGTGGAGGAGTTTAAGTATCTCGGGGTCTTATTCACGAGCGAGGGATGGATGGAGCGTGAGATCGATAGACAGATCGGTGCAGCATCTGCAGTGATGCGCTCGCTGTATCGGACCGTCGTGGTGAACAGAGAGAGCTGAGTAGGGGGGCAAAGCTCTCTATTTACCGATCGATCTACGTTCCGATCCTCACCTATGGTCATGAGATTTGGCTCAAGACCGAAAGAACGAGATCGTGAGTGCAAGCGGCCGAGATGAGTTTCCTCCACAGGGTGGTTGGGCGCTCCCTTAGAGATAGGGTGAGGAGCTCGGCCACTTGGGAGGAGCTCGGAGTCGAGCCGCTGCTCCTCCACGTCGAAAGGAGTCAGTTGAGGTGGCTCGTGCATCTTTTCCAGATGCTCCCTGGACGCCTCGCTGGAGAGATGTTCCGGGCACGTCCCATTGGGAGGAGGCCCCGGGGAAGACCCAGGACACGCTGGAGGGACTACATCTCTTGGCTAGCTTGGGAACACCTTGGGGTTCCCCCGGAGGAGCTGGGGGAGGTGTGTGTGGATCGGGAGATCTGGGCGGCTTTGCTTGAGCTGCTGCCCCCGCGATCCGACTCCGGATAAAGTGGAAGAAAATGGATGGATGGATGGACATCTTGAATGGATGCTGTGAATTGAAAACCCACACTTTAAAGGGACCAAGTGTGGGAGGGCTGGAGCTTTGGACCAAACCCATGCCTAAACGTGCACCAGTGTCGCGTTAACATGGTGCTGCATGGATCATATGTGACTTGACGTGGATCATATGCGGCGACACAAGCCACTCAAGGCTGGACGGGGCTCAAATGACAGGTCGGTCGTGGCTCACTAGAGGGTAATACCTGGCATGTGTGAGGTACAGAGAGGCACATAGAGACGCCTTAGTGGTGGATACATGACTGCTTAAAACGTGGAGCAGTCTCAATTTCAATTTATTTTATTTTATTATATAGCACCAAATCACAACAAAGTTGCCTCAAGGCGCTTCACACAAGTAAGGTCTAACCTTACCAACCCCCAGAGCAAGCATACAGGCGACCGTGGTAAGGAAAAACTCCCTCTGAGGAAGAAACCTCAAGCAGACCAGACTCAAAGGGGTGACCCTCTGCTTGGGCCATGCTACCGACACAAATTACAAAACAAATATACAGGAAATGTTGCCGGTGCACAGGACAGTAGGGTTTCAGGAACAGATACTACACCCATCTCTAGATGGAGCTGCACCTCAGAGAGAAAAGAAAAAAACAGAATTGGGCATCAGAAAGACAACAAATACAGTATAATTTGTCAGCATTAAGTAACAAGAAAAACAAAAGAAATACTTTTGAAATACAAAAAGAAATACCTGCAGACTTTTTATTCACCCTAGGGACACAAAGTAGTCCTGCACCCTGAGAACGCAAAGCCTGGGCCAGTACATAGGGTTTAATTAGGTCAGCTAAGTAGGTTGGTGCCAGTCCTTGAACAATTTTATAGGTTAGTAGCAGAACCTTAAAATCTGATCGCACAGGGACAGGAAGCCAGTGAAGAGATGACAAAATGGGTGTAATGTGGTCAAACTTTCTGCTTCCTGTCAAAAGTCTGGTAACAGCATTTTGAACCACTTGGAAAGCCTTAATGCTGGACTGCGGTAAACCAGAAAGTAGAACATTGCAGTCATCCAATCTCGAATAGACAAATGCATGAATCAGGGTCTCGACATCAGCCATAGACAGGATGGGACAGATCTTCGCTATATTTCATAGGTGGAAGAAAGCAGTCCTCATAATATTTCTAATGTGGAGGTCAAGGGACAACATAGGATCAAAACTTACCTCAAGGTTCCTCACTTTGAGTGTGATGTATGACACACGGACATAGGTTAAGTGTTAACTGGTCATATTGGTGTTGATGTCTCACTGGATCTAGAACCATCATTTCAGTCTTATCAGAGTTTAAAAGTAGAAAGTTGCTAGACATCCAGCTTCTCACTGATGCAAGGTGTTAGATAAAATGTACTGTACAAACATGTTATCATTTATTATCTTTTATTACATCTGCTCGTTTATATTGTTCCTTTTGTATCTTAAATTCTGCAAACTGTTTCGCTCAGATATTCCCAGATACATAGCACAGCTGCAGGTCAGCCTGTTTGTGGTTTGACATTTATCAAGCTTCAGCAAAACCACTCACTCTGTACCTAAGATCGGAATGTTTCAGTTGATTGCATATGTATCTCCACATGACTAATAGCACATGTTGGAACCACACGCCCTGTGGACTCATGTAGCCCCCACCCTTATCTTTGTTTTTTTACACACAATAAAAGAGCCTCGCAGAGGATGTCACAGTTGGAGAACTGCACATAGCAAGCTCTGCTGCATCTCCCCTTTGCAAAGCTCACTAAAGACATCTCAACTCTCTGTCTGAGTTCTTGTCTCAAGTGTCATTTCTTGTATGTCCAGGCGAGGTCAAACCTGACGCAAGGCAATCCTCTAAGGATTTTATGTGGATGAGATTACCAGCAGTTATCAGCATGTATAACTGAGTATCATCAGCATAGCAGTGAAAGGTAGTCCGAAAGTGTGTGTGCCCAAGGGGTGCTATATAAAGGGAGAAAAGCAAGGGGCCTAAGACAGACCCCTGTGGAACCCCAAATTTCATGTCACTAAGGTGAGAGGTAGTGTTACTGTACAAAACAAAGTGAGAACAACTGATCTGGTATGACATCAACCATGCAAGGACATTTCCAATAATCCCAAAATGATTCTCCAGCCTGTCGAGTAGAATATGATGATCCACGGTATCAAACGCAGCACTGAGATCGAACAGCACCAGAACCGTAGTGGTGTCCGAATCCATTGCGAGTAGATCATTCACCACTTTAGTGAGAGCTGTCTCTCACTAAAGAGATTATTCTCATCAAGGTGGTCAACGAGCTGCTGTGAAACCACCTTTTTCCAGAATTTTGGAGCAAAATGATAGATTTGATATCGGCCTATAGTTTTTCAGTACACTAGGGTTGAGATTAGATTTCTTAAGTAATGGTTTATTACTGTAGATTTGAAACATTTAGGAACAGATCCAGAAGTTAATGAGAGATTAGAATTTATTAATAATTCTTCAAAAAATTGCTGACACACCCATGCTTGGCTCTTTATTCATGGCTTATTATTTGGTGGGATCAAGACTTGAGACATTTATTCAAAGAACTCTACATATGTACCAGAAAAGGATTACAAAGTATAGACCCCCATGGACAGCTGGGCACCCCCCCACCCCCAGTTGGCTAGCAAAGGCAGAGCCACTGAAAACAAACAGCTGAGAACAAATCCCATTCGTGGCGGTCCCGTTGCTAACCGCATGTGGCGTAGCTCCGCGTCCACCAGTAGGCATTTAGTCAATATTATTATTAACAAGATGAGGTCAACTATGCATCTGTCGCTGTGGAGTAGCGTTATGGCATCACACAAATGTGAGCTCGTAATGAACAGTGATGTTACAGGAGGAAAGTATCAGAAATGTGTTGGTCATTGCTAAACTATAGCTGCATGTTTGGAAAGATAATCTTAATAAATTCAGTTGATTCAGGCGTGTGGATTGAATAACTCCAGTTCGAAGTTCCTAATGTTACCATAGTTACCATAGTAACATTAGGAACTTCACACGGAAAATAACAAAGGAATCTATGGAAAATCTTAGAATGGATTTATATCAAAATTGGAGTGACATTTATATTGAGGATGTAGCTCAATCTTAAGACTCATTCATTTCTGTTGTTTCCAAGTTGTATGATAAACATTGCCCTTTTGTGTCAAAAGTTGGAAAAAACAAAATATTGATAAACCTTGAATCACTAAGGGACTTCAGAATGCAGGTAAAAAAACAAACAAACAAACAAAAAAACGCACTATACGTCTGTTGGTGTATTGATTAAAATCATCTGTGCCCTCACTGTTTGTTGTGCCATTTATTGCATGGACAAAACTGCTTTCAGAGGCAGAATATTTACCTCAAGGATGTCAATACTCAAACAATTCCAGTTACATCTGCCACAATTTCTTTTCTAATGGAATATAAAGGTTTTCTAAATTTGCATGCAAATTTGCAATTTGTTTATGGAAAGATGTGCTCTGTCACAAGTAATAGAACTATCTGCAGTATTCTCAGATGTTGTGGAATTAATGAAAGGAAGCATTAATCATAAAAGGAAATGACATATTTTCCTACTCGAGACTGAGACCAAAGATAAAATGTTATATTTGATTATATATTATATTATAATTGGTGTAAAAGTAGTCTTGTCTTTACTGTTTGTTGCCAACCTCCTGTCTGTGATCTCTGCTCTTCCCAAATGTGTTAGTAATTCATTGCACACTGCTGCCTCATGATGCCACTTACAGCTTATTTAGTTTTATATTCAAATCTCTCGAGAAACAATCTTAATTGGGTCATGAGATTAAGCTCTGTGCAATAAAAAAGCCCCTGTGACATCTTTTTAGGCATTATTTAACCTAAAACCAAATTTTACAGTTTTACTGAAATACGAGGGCTGTCAATAAAGTATAGGTCCTTTTTATTTTTTTCAAAAACTATATGGATTTCATTCATATGTTTTTACGTCAGACATGCTTGAACCCTCGTGCGCATGCGTGAGTTTTTCCACGCCTGTCGGTGACGTCATTCGCCTGTGAGCACTCCTTGTGGGAGGAGTCGTCCAGCCCCTCGTCGGAATTCCTTTGTCTGAGAAGTTGCTGAAGTGGACACGGTTCGAAAAATTAAGCTGGTTTTCGGTGAAAATTTTAACAGCTGATGAGAGATTTTGAGGTGATACTGTCACTTTAAGGACTTCCCACAGAGCGAGACGTCGTGCAGCACTCCCAGGCGCCTTCGTCAGCCTGTTTCAAGCTGAAAACCTCCACATTTCAGGCTCTATTGATCCAGGACGTCGTGAGAGAACAGAGAAGTTTCAGAAGAAGTTGGTTTCAGCATTTTATCCGGATATTCCACTGTTAAAGGAGATTTTTTGTTGGGAAGGTGTCGTAGCACGGACCCACAACAGGGGGCGCTAAAGAACGGACAATGAATAAGCCAAAAAGTAACAATTTAATGTTGTGACAACACACAACTAAACACACAAAATTTGTAAAGTCAATTAACACCAGGTGACGTGTGGGCAGGCTCGAAGATAGAAGACCCCCGACGAGAGAGAAGCCGCGTCCCACACGGCTTCCACCACCAACGGTCTGAAGAACACCGGAGCCACCAAGTCCCGCGTCCCCAGGTGGCCTCTGTCTTCGGCTGTCGACCCTGGTACTGCTGGCAGAAAGCAGAGACAAGATGAATGAGTGTGAGTCCGCACACTCAGTAGTCCACAGTCTGTACACAGTTAGGAGGGAGCACCTCCACCTCCAATCACACACTCGTGCAGCTCCTGGTTAACCACTTATCTGGTTTGGAGTGTGAGGCGAAGCCGTTGCTGTCACACCAAACGCCAATCCCACAGACAAGGAAAACCACCAGGAAAATGGCTGCAACAGAAGGTCAGATTATTATACAAAGTGTCAGTCAGCAGAGAAATTACCTCTTGGTAGTCGATTTCTCGGCGGGGAGGTGGAGTTGCAGTCCGGCTTATGTATTGGTGTAGATGAGTGACAGCTGGTGCGATGAGTGACAGCTGTCACTTCCTCTGGGTCTGGCGCCCTCTCGTGGTGGTGGGCCAGCAGTACCTCCTCTTCAGCGGCCCACATAACATTTTTTTAATGAAAGACGTGCGTACGGGTCCGCGCGTCGAGACGCAGCTGGCGCAGTGCGGCGGCACAGGAAAAACACCTCCGTGTTGATAACCATTTGTAAAATCCAGGCGGCTTTTGATGGCTTTCAGTGGAGTGAGTATATGAGAAATTGTTTAACAGTTGGACATGTTCCAACTTGTCCTTAAGGCTTCCAACGGAGGTGTTATTCCTGTGGCAGAGCGTCGCAGCGGCTGCGAGCCGACGCTGCAATCCGCCAGCACGTCTTTCATTCAAAAAAAAAATCTCCTTTAACAGTGGAATATCCAGATAAAATGCTGAAACCGACTTCTTCTGAAACTTCTCTGTTCTCTCACGATGTCCTGGATCAATAGAGCCTGAAATGTGGAGGTTTTCAGCTTGAAACAGGCTGACGATGGCGCCTGAGAGCGCAGCGCGACGTCTCGCACCGTGGGAAGTCCTTAAAGCGACAGTATCACCTCAAAATCTCTCATCAGCCGTTAAAATTTTCACCGAAAACCAGCTTAATTTTTCGAACCGTTTCCACTTCGATGTGTCTCAAAGGTTTAGAAAAAATTTAGATCAAACAAAGCGCCAGTCTCTCAGCAACTTCTCAGACAAAGGAATTCTGACGAGGGGCTGGACGACTCCTCCCACAAGGAGTGCTCACAGGCAAATGACGTCACCGACAGGCGTGGAAAAACTCACGCATGCGCACGAGGGTTCAAGCATGTCTGACGTAAAAACATATGAATGAAATCCATATAGTTTTTTAAAAAATAAAAAGGACCTATACTTTATTGACAGACCTTGTAAGCTCTTATTTTCTTTAAAAATAATTATTTGGGTTTGACTTTAAGATGCAAAGAATAGAAAGCTTGAAATGTATTTCCCTCCCCTGTACAACCTCTGTCATGGTAAAATAATCAGCAGAATTACAGCAGAGCACCATTTTACAATGACATAACCAGGAGCCAGATTCATTCATGAACCAAACAACTACAATAAATAAAATTTACAGAAAGAATAAACGTCATAGGTTTGCTGTATGAAGTAGAGAAACATTTATTTTTTTGTATGGTGGGTCTATAAAGGATGATAACGGTAATTCTTGTTGAATTTTAACATCAGGGGTTACCTCTTGTTTAATGTATGTGACAGATTAATATGTGGAGTAGGATTGGTTCTACATTTAATATATTGATGGTAAAAAATGGTTTAAAACAGTCGGCTTTCTCATCCACTTGCAGGGGCATCACCGTGGATTTGGGGCCCCATGAAAATTTATCGCTTTGGGTTGCACCAGCGTGGTCCAGAACATATAACACTGCACACACATGCATGTAACCTTCTCTGTAAAATAAATGTGCTCAAGGCCATCTTATATAAAAAAATTTTAATGGTGTAATTCTCATAGTATTTCATCAAAGGTGAGTTTTTCCCTTATCTCGAGTTCTTCAACATTTCTTAATTTTTCCTTGGTAAGATGAAAGTTGTCCACAAAACACCTTAGGCCTTAAGAGTGCTCCGAAGGTGCCAAACTGGTAAGAGGAGGACTTTAAAGAAGCCTGAGAGTGTCTTAAGCAGAGAATATGGCAGAAACGACAGAGAGGAAGCAGAGATATCCTCTGTATGTAGGATGGCAGTGAGTCAGTAACGCGCTACCTGCTTGATCTACGTCATTGTTTTATTTTACTGTCTTAATGTATTTATAAATTATTTAGGTTCTTATCATATACACATTATTAGTGATAAAATAAAAATTGACCACTTTTTTCTGGTTCCGGAGCACAGCGGTGTTCTGCTGTATCTGTTAGCTGTTTGAACTGAGCTGCTCCAACGCCTAAAGAAGACCTCTAACGGTCGAAGCATCGCGACGGAGCTCTTTTATCAGCTAACCTTCATCAGCGTTGGCAAGCTAACTAGCTTGCTAACGCTTTCGTTTTTATTTTTATTTTATTTTTTAGCACTGTTGTCGTGCTGCTCCACAGCCTGCCTAGTGGATTTTTATTTTATTTTAGCACTGTTGTCGTGTGTTACCTGTGCTGCTCCACAGCCTGTTCAGTGGATTTTTATTTTATTTTTTGGCGCTGTTGTCGTGCGTTGCCTGTGCTGCTCCACAGCCTGTCCAGTGGATTTTTATTTTATTTTTTACCACTGTTGTCGTGTGTTACCTGTGCTGCTCCACAGCCTGTCCAGTGGATTTTTATTTTATTTTTAGCACTGTTGTCGTGTGTTACCTGTGCTGCTCCACAGCCTGTTCAGTGGATTTTTATTTTATTTTTTAGCACTGTTGTCGTGCGTTACCTGTGCTGTTCCACAGCCTGTCCAGTGGATTTTTATTTTATTTTTTACCACTGTTGTCGTGTGTTACCTGTGCTGCTCCACAGCCTGTTCAGTGGATTTTTGTTTTGTTTTTTGGCACTGTTGTCGTGTGTTACCTGTGCTGCTCCACAGCCTGTCCAGTGGATTTTTATTTTATTTTTTACCACTGTTGTCGTGTGTTACCTGTGCTGCTCCGCAGCCTGTCCAGTGGATTTTTATTTTATTATTTTATTTTATTTTATTTTTTTTTATTTTATTTTTTTTTAGCACTGTTGTCGTGCGTTACCTGTGCTGCTCCACAGCCTGTCCAGTGGATTTTTATTTTATTTTTTAGCACTGTTGTCGTGCGTTACCTGTGCTGCTCCACAGCCTGTCCAGTGGATTTTTATTTTATTTTTTACCACTGTTGTCGTGCGTTACCTGTGCTGCTCCACAGCCTGTCCAGTGGATTTTTATTTAGCGCTGTTGTCGTGCGTTACCTGTGCTGCTCCACAGCCTGTCTAGTGGATTTTTATTTTGTTTTAGCACTGTTGTCGTGCGTTGCCTGTGCTGCTCCACAGCCTGTCCAGTGGATTTTTATTTTTATTTTATTTTTTAGCACTGTTGTTGTGCGTTACCTGTGCTGCTCCACAGCCTGTCCAGTGGATTTTTATTTTTATTTTATTTTATTTTTTAGCACTGTTGTGCGTTACCTGTGCTGCTCCACAGCCTGTCTAGTGGATTTTTATTTTATTTTAGCACTGTTGTCGTGCGTTACCTGTGCTGCTCCACAGCCTGTCTAGTGGATTTTTATTTTGTTTTAGCACTGTTGTCGTGCGTTGCCTGTGCTGCTCCACAGCCTGTCCAGTGGATTTTGATTTTGATTTTATTTTTTTTGGCACTGTTGTCGTGTGTTACTTGTGCTGCTCCACAGCCTGTCTAGTGGATTTTTATTTTATTTTTTACCACTGTTGTCGTGTGTTACCTGTGCTGCTCCGCAGCCTGTCCAGTGGATTTTTATTTTATTATTTTATTTTATTTATTTATTTATTTTTTTTTTTTTAGCACTGTTGTCGTGCGTTACCTGTGCTGCTCCACAGCCTGTCCAGTGGATTTTTATTTTATTTTTTAGCACTGTTGTCGTGCGTTACCTGTGCTGCTCCACAGCCTGTCCAGTGGATTTTTATTTTATTTTTACCACTGTTGTCGTGCGTTACCTGTGCTGCTCCACAGCCTGTCCAGTGGATTTTTATTTAGCGCTGTTGTCGTGCGTTACCTGTGCTGCTCCACAGCCTGTCTAGTGGATTTTTATTTTGTTTTAGCACTGTTGTCGTGCGTTGCCTGTGCTGCTCCACAGCCTGTCCAGTGGATTTTTATTTTTATTTTATTTTATTTTTTAGCACTGTTGTTGTGCGTTACCTGTGCTGCTCCACAGCCTGTCCAGTGGATTTTTATTTTGTTTTAGCACTGTTGTTGTGCGTTACCTGTGCTGCTCCACAGCCTGTCCAGTGGATTTTTATTTTGTTTTAGCACTGTTGTCGTGCGTTACCTGTGCTGCTCCACAGCCTGTCTAGTGGATTTTTATTTTGTTTTAGCACTGTTGTTGTGCGTTACCTGTGCTGCTCCACAGCCTGTCTAGTGGATTTTTATTTTGTTTTAGCACTGTTGTTGTGCGTTACCTGTGCTGCTCCACAGCCTGTCTAGTGGATTTCTATTTTGTTTTAGCACTGTTGTCGTGCGTTACCTGTGCTGCTCCACAGCCTGTCTAGTGGATTTTTATTTTGTTTTAGCACTGTTGTCGTGCGTTGCCTGTGCTGCTCCACAGCCTGTCCAGTGGATTTTTATTTTTATTTTATTTTATTTTTTAGCACTGTTGTTGTGCGTTACCTGTGCTGCTCCACAGCCTGTCTAGTGGATTTTTATTTTATTTTAGCACTGTTGTCGTGCGTTACCTGTGCTGCTCCACAGCCTGTCTAGTGGATTTTATTTTGTTTTAGCACTGTTGTCGTGCGTTGCCTGTGCTGCTCCACAGCCTGTCCAGTGGATTTTTATTTTTATTTTATTTTATTTTTTAGCACTGTTGTTGTGCGTTACCTGTGCTGCTCCACAGCCTGTCTAGTGGATTTTTATTTTATTTTAGCACTGTTGTCGTGCGTTACCTGTGCTGCTCCACAGCCTGTCTAGTGTCGGATTCCCTGTTTGGGAATCCGCTGGCTTAGCGTAGCTACTGGCTCTTAGCCGTTTTGGCATGGCGGCTTCTCCTGTCTCTCCCGTACTTTTCTGCTCTGGGTGTGAAATGTTTAGTTGTTCCTCGGCCTCTTTTGGCAGTAACGGTACATGTAATAAGTGCAGCTTATTCGTGGCTTTGGAGGCCAGGCTGGGCGAATTGGAGGCTCGGCTCCGCACCGTGGAAAATTCTACAGCTAGCCAGGCCCCTGTAGTCGGTGCTGACCAAGGTAGCTTAGCCGCCGTTAGTTCCCCCCTGGCAGACCCCGTGCAGTCGGGAAGGCAGGCTGACTGGGTGACTGTGAGGAGGAAGCGTAGCCCTAAACAGAAGCCCCGTGTACACCGTCAACCCGTTCACATCTCTAACCGTTTTTCCCCACTCGACGATACACTCGCCGAGGATCAAACTCTGGTTATTGGCGACTCTGTTTTGAGAAATGTGAAGTTAGCGACACCAGCAACCATTGTCAATTGTCTTCCGGGGGCCAGAGCAGGCGACATCGAAGGACATTTGAAATTGCTGGCTAAGGCTAAGCGTAAATTTGGTAAGATTTTAATTCACGTCGGCAGTAATGACACTCGGTTACGCCAATCGGAGGTCACTAAAATTAACATTGAATCGGTGTGTAACTTTGCAAAAACAATGTCGGACTCTGTTGTTTTCTCTGGGCCCCTCCCCAATCAGACCGGGAGTGACATGTTTAGCCGCATGTTCTCCTTGAATTGCTGGCTGTCTGAGTGGTGTCCAAAAAATGAGGTGGGCTTCATTGATAATTGGCAAAGCTTCTGGGGAAAACCTGGTCTTGTTAGGAGAGACGGCATCCATCCCACTTTAGAGGGAGCAGCTCTCATTTCTAGAAATCTGGCCAATTTTTTAGGATCCTCCAAACTGTGACTGTCTAGCGTTGGGACCAGGAGGCAGAGCTGTGGTCTTATACACCTCTCTGCAGCTTCTCTCCCCCTGCCATCCCCCTATTACCCCATCCCCGTAGAGACGGTGCCTGCTCCCAGACCACCAATAACTAGCAAAAATCTATTTAAGCATAAAAATTCAAAAAGAAAAAATAATATAGCACCTTCAATTGCACCACAGACTAAAACAGTTAAATGTGGTCTATTAAATATTAGGTCTCTTTCTTCTAAGTCCCTGTTGGTAAATGATATAATAATTGATCAACGTATTGATTTATTCTGCCTAACAGAAACTTGGTTACAGCAGGATGAATATGTTAGTTTAAATGAGTCAACACCCCCGAGTCACACTAACTGTCAGAATGCTCGTAGCACGGGCCGGGGCGGAGGATTAGCAGCAATCTTCCATTCCAGCTTATTAATTAATCAAAAACCTAGACAGAGCTTTAATTCATTTGAAAGCTTGTCTCTTAGTCTTGTCCATCCAAATTGGAAGTCCCAAAAACCAGTTTTATTTGTTATTATCTATCGTCCACCTGGTCGTTACTGTGAGTTTCTCTGTGAATTTTCAGACCTTTTGTCTGACTTAGTGCTTAGCTCAGATAAGATAATTATAGTGGGCGATTTTAACATCCACACAGATGCTGAGAATGACAGCCTCAACACTGCATTTAATCTATTATTAGACTCTATCGGCTTTGCTCAAAAAGTAAATGAGTCCACCCACCACTTTAATCATATTTTAGATCTTGTTCTGACTTATGGTATGGAAATAGAAGACTTAACAGTATTCCCTGAAAACTCCCTTTTGTCTGATCATTTTTAATAACATTTACATTTACCCTGATGGACTACCCTGCAGTGGGGAATAAGTTTCATTACACTAGAAGTCTTTCAGAAAGCGCTGTAACTAGGTTTAAGGATATGATTCCTTCTTTATGTTCTCTAATGTCATATACCAACACAGAGCAGAGTAGCTACCTAAACTCTGTAAGGGAGTTAGAGTATCTTGTCAATAGTTTTACATCCTCATTGAAGACAACTTTGGATGCTGTAGCTCCTCTGAAAAAGAGAGCTTTAAATCAGAAGTGTCTGACTCCGTGGTATAACTCACAAACTCGTAGCTTAAAGCAGATAACCCGTAAGTTGGAGAGGAAATGGCGTCTCACTAATTTAGAAGATCTTCACTTAGCCTGGAAAAAGAGTTTGTTGCTCTATAAGAAAGCCCTTCGTGAAGCTAGGACATCTTTCTACTCATCACTAATTGAAGAAAATAAGAACAACCCCAGGTTTCTTTTCAGCACTGTAGCCAGGCTGACAAAGAGTCAGAGCTCTATTGAGCTGAGTATTCCATTAACTTTAACTAGTAATGACTTCATGACTTTCTTTGCTAACAAAATTTTGACTATTAGAGAAAAAATTACTCATAACCATCCCAAAGATGTATCGTTATCTTTGGCTGCTTTCAGTGATGCCGGTATTTGGTTAGACTCTTTCTCTCCGATTGTTCTGTCTGAGTTATTTTCATTAGTTACTTCATCCAAACCATCAACATGCTTATTAGACCCCATTCCTGCCAGGCTGCTCAAGGAAGTCCTACCATTATTTAATGCTTCAATCTTAAATATGATCAATCTATCTTTGTTAGTTGGTTATGTACCACAGGCCTTTAAGGTGGCAGTAATTAAACCATTACTTAAAAAGCCATCACTTGACCCAGCTATCTTAGCTAATTATAAGCCAATCTCCAACCTTCCTTTTCTCTCAAAGATTCTTGAGAGGGTAGTTGTAAAACAGCTAACTGATCACCTGCAGAGGAATGGTCTATTTGAAGAGTTTCAGTCAGGTTTTAGAATTCATCATAGTACAGAAACAGCATTAGTGAAGGTTACAAATGATCTTCTTATGGCTTTGGACAGTGGACTTATCTCTGTGCTTGTTCTGTTGGACCTCAGTGCTGCTTTTGATACTGTTGACCATAAAATTTTATTACAGAGATTAGAGCGTGTCATAGGTATTAAAGGCATTGCGCTGCGGTGGTTTGAATCATATTTGTCTAATGGATTACAGTTTGTTCATGTAAATGGGGAATCTTCTTCACAGACTAAAGTTAATTGTGGAGTTCCACAAGGTTCTGTGCTAGGACCAATTTTATTCACTTTATACATGCTTCCCTTGGGCAGTATTATTAGACGGTATTGCTTAAATTTTCATTGTTACGCAGATGATTCCCAGCTTTATCTATCCATGAAGCCAGAGGATACGCACCAATTAGCTAAACTGCAGGATTGTCTTACAGACATAAAGACATGGATGACCTCTAATTTCCTGCTTTTAAACTCAGATAAAACTGAAGTTATTGTACTTGGCCCCACAAATCTTAGAAGCATGGTGTCTAACCAGATCGTTACTCTGGATGGCATTTCCCTGATCTCTAGTAATACTGTGAGAAATCTTGGAGTTATTTTTGATCAGGATATGTCATTCAAAGCGCATATTAAACAAATATGTAGGACTGCCTTTTTGCATTTACGCAATATCTCTAAAATCAGAAAGGTCTTGTCTCAGAGTGATGCTGAAAAACTAATTCATGCATTTGTTTCCTCTAGGCTGGACTATTGTAATTCATTATTATCAGGTTGTCCTAAAAGTTCCCTAAAAAGCCTTCAGTTGGTTCAGAATGCTGCAGCTAGAGTACTGACGGGGACTAGCAGGAGAGAGCATATCTCACCCGTGTTGGCCTCCCTTCATTGGCTTCCTGTTAATGCTAGAATAGAATTTAAAATTCTTCTTCTTACTTATAAGGTTTTGAATAATCAGGTCCCATCTTATCTTAGGGACCTCATAGTACCATATTACCCCATTAGAGCGCTTCGCTCTCAGACTGCGGGCTTACTTGTCGTTCCTAGGGTTTGTAAGAGTAGAATGGGAGGCAGAGCCTTCAGCTTTCAGGCTCCTCTCCTGTGGAACCAGCTCCCAATTCAGATCAGGGAGACAGATACCCTCTCTACTTTTAAGATTAGGCTTAAAACTTTCCTTTTCGCTAAGGCTTATAGTTAGGGCTGGATCGGGTGACCCTGGACCATCCCTTGGTTATGTTGCTTTAGACGTAGACTGTGTTTCATAATTATTGTATGGCCTTGCCTTGCAATGTGGAGCGCCTTGGGGCAACTGTTTGTTGTGATTTGGCGCTATACAAGAAAAAAGTTGATTGATTGATTGATTGGTAGAAAGAGAAACCTGCAGTGCCTTGGCCCTTCATGGCACACGATTGCCCACCCCTGGCCTACAACGTAGGTGTCAAACTGATTCCACAAAGGGCCAAGTGGGTGCACCTTTTCTTTGCAGCCGTCCATTCGACCAGGTGATTTTGTTGAAAACTTACCCCATCTGCTCAAAGTGACATTAAGTAGTGAAATCACCTGGTCGACTGGTTGGTTGCAAGGAAACCCTGTACATTCATGGCCCTTTGACACTTGTGACCTGTAAGGATGTAACTATATGTAAGAAGTGGGACAAAATTTTTATGTTGACCAGTGACTTTGACTCAGTCATTCCACCAAGTTTGGTCTGATTTGCTGTATTTTGTTCACAAATGGACAGAACCTGTGCTGGGTTTTGCCAGCAGGTTGAGGTAGTCTCAGAGGTATGTCCTCACCCACCTCCTCCACCTCCTTTTTTGGAGGGCGTGAAGTGCATGGCTTCCTTTTCTTTCATACTCTGTGGCCGTATTATAGTTGGAATATACTTGCTGAGCTAAAGTGACTTATGGTGCAGTTTGTGTGTTAGCACTTTTCCTACTCCTGTGAAACAGAAATCTGCACAAGTATATTGTTTGGCTGACTGTACTGGTGTCCTCTGCAGGGGAGCGAGTTAAGAACGATGCAGAGTCATGTTTCAAGCCTTCAGGTGATGAGTAATATTGTATAGTAACTCAGTGAGGTGGAAAAAGATATTTGCTGCAGCATGCATTGAACACAAAATTTGTGTTTCTCCACAAAGAAGCAGATTTTTGCATGTAATACATTACAGGTATTATCCAGCTAATTATCAGTCTTTATCTCATCTGGCTCTTTAACTCTTTTCCATCTGTCAGTTATTTTAGCAGAGATTTTGAAACAGTCTACCAGATGTGCTCAGGTTTCCTTTTGTGCTTACTCCGTTTTTAAGCTTCAGTCCATAATTAGATAGCGGAGATCAGGTGTCCCTCATTCACTTCCCGTCTTCCTCCTGCACTCTGCCTCTTTCTCTCTGTGGAGGACAGAAAGGTTGTTTGTTCCACTACTGCCTTCTTTTGTCAGGAGGGCACAATAGTTTCACTCTGGGGAAGAGAGGAGGAGGAGCAAAGAATGTGGTGGAAGGACAACGATAGAGTGTTGAGAGGAAAAACAACAAGATTCCAGTTTTACATCTCTGATTTCCCTGGAATTCGAAACGATGGTGATGATTGGTCTTATTGGCACCCATGATTTAAAGACAGCTTTGAAAAGTGTTCAGAAATAAATGCACATAAACAAAATTTCTATAACTAGAATGTTAATAAAATGTCTGAAGTTACTGAAAAGTATTAAAATTTTTGATGACATAAAAATCTTGAGTTACTTGCTTGTTACTTGAATTTCAAGCTTCAAGATTCCAACAACTTTATTGATCCCTAAAAGGGCAATTCATATCACATCCAATTACCTTAGACAAAAAGTACAGCAATTGATCCACAGTTATTACTAGTTGAACGTAATAATAACATACATCAGAATTAAAACCACCGCACATATACATTTGATTATGTACACTAAACTATGAAACAGTCCATCATCCGAATTGAGGCAATGGGAGTATGGGCTGCAGCAGTTACCCGCGCAGCCAGCCAAGCTGGGGGGGAGTGGAATGGGGAGTGCTGCAGCTATGTGCCACGCAGCCTCCCACAGTGTCAGAGTGGAGGCCAGGGGGGTTAGGGACAGAAACACAAGGGGGTGGGGTGGGAGGGGCAGGAGGGGGAAGGCGTGCATACATGTGTACACATGAGTTCGTATCAGTCTCTGTATGTGCATAAAGTCTGGAGTTGCTTTGACAACAGCAGGCTGTAGGGGAGGGCATAAGGGAAGATAAAAGGGGAGCCAAATGCTTCACCAAGGCTGTTGGATCCTTGTGGACGAAAAACAAGCGGGGCGTTTTAACCTTCGGTAGCTGATAAGGCTGCCATGTTTTGGGTTCGGCAGAGAGACACACAAATTCCATTTGCAGCTACTCTGACCATCGAAATCCAATTTAGGAATATTCCCTGGTCTCCAACATCTTCCTTTGCAAGGCAGATATTTGCTCTGAGATATTTTCCAATTTGCGTTTGAGTTCAAAAGTTAAGGCAGTCTGAGATTGTACTACCTTGCCCACCTATTGTCGTGATGGACAGTTGTGGGGTTGTGGTTCTGGTAGCAGTCGTCTTGCCAATTTTTCCGGTAGGTCCTCCTGCCATAAAAGCAAATAAGAATAAATCTTCAGTGTCTTCCTCGGAGAGTGGTGCCAAGCACGCAACGTGCCATTTCTCCCAGGTGTTCAGAATATAGCCCTAGGATAGGTTCCATCTGGGCATGCAAGGTCCCCCAGCCCTGATTTCCATGTTGAAAAAATGGTGTCAATAGCGTTAAGAGACCAGCTGATCAGTTTCATAGTTATTCCAAATATAGCTTGAAGAATTCACAGTCTCGTAAAGTTGGGACTTTTGAAGGTTGGAACAGAGATTAAAAAAAACAGAGGAGAGGAGAGAGCAGGAGATGCGGCCGCCCTCGCAGAAGTCCCAGCTTGAACTTGAATTTATTGTAAAACACATCTGAGCAGTAAAATATGGCAGTGTGAGGATTAGAGCTGCAACTATCTATCAATTAATCACCAGTTATTTTGAGTCTTTGTATTATGTCCAAATTCTGTAATTTTGAAGCCATTATCATTTACTCATTTTCTAAACCCACTTATTCCAGTGAAGGGGTCCTGTGGGGATTATGCCAGCAGTCATTGGGTTAGAGGTGGGGTACACCCTGGACCAGCCAACACTGTATCGCAAATGCATTTTCTGGTTTCTTCCTTCCTTTCTGAGAGTAACCTGAACCTTTTTTAGGTTGTGGACAAAGACATCTGAGTGCAGGGGTGGTGGGTGCACTTGGTTTCAGTGTAGAAGGTTCCCATTTCAAACCCCACCCCTGCCACATTACTCCACATAATGTGGAGTTGTCAGGAAGGGCATCCAGGTCCACCTTGGATCTGCTGTGGTGACTACAAGTAAAAACAAGGGAGCAGCCGAAGGGACAACTCAGCCACGCAAGCTGTGCAGGAAGTACATTCTAAGCACCGGTCAAAAGCCTGGAAAAATGAGGACAGTAGGAGGTAGGGCGTAACTTGACAAATCTCAGCCACATGTGGTGTGTAGCCATTGCACTCTGAGTGCTGGTCCCACGCCCGAATAAATGAGTAGGGTTGCATCAGGAAGGGCATCCACTATAAAATAAGCCAACATAACCATGCAGAGTACAAATCAAATTTCCAAGCTGGATCAGTCAAGGTCCTGGTTAACAACAACCGCCACCGGTGCCGTTGCCCAACAGGGTGCCGGCGGAAATTGGGCTACTGCTTGGTGAAGAAGATGAGGAAGAAAACGTGTCCAGACACAGTGGGAAAAGAGGAAATCTAGATTGGTGAAAGTGAGTTGGAACTTTGAACGTTGGCAACATGACTGGTAAAGGGAGAGAGCTGGCTGACAAGATGAAGGGGAGAATGGTAGCTATATGGGCAAGAGACCAAGTGGAAGGGAAGTAAAGCCAGGAGTATAGGCGGTGGGTTCAAGCTATTGTATCATGGTGTGGATAGGAAGAGAAATGGTGTTGGGGTCATTTTAAAGGAAGAGTATGTTTAGAGTGTTTTGGAGGGTAAGAGAGTGTCTGACACGGTGATGAGTGTGAAGTTGAAAATTGAAGGGGTGATGATGAATATCATCAGTGCATATGCCCTACAGGTAGGTTGTGAGCTGAAGGAGAAAGATTTCTGGAGGGAGTTAGATGAGGTGATGGACCGTGTACCCAAGCATGAAAGAGTGGTGATAGGAGCCAGGGTTCTAGCCACGGTGGACGGCCCCGCTCGTTACTGCAAATTTCTACCTGACTCTTGGGTTCAAATTGGCTGTGCCACCCAGGACAGAATTTCTGAAAAATGAACTGAAATGTTGCTGAAAATGTACCAGTTCAATCATATTTCAAGCTTATAGAGTCATAGTTTTGCCATTTTAAACCAATAATTAAAGTAATAAGAAATACATTTCTCATTTTCTTCGTATCAAATCGCAAACAGCAGAGATCAGAGAGTCGGTGCGTTCTGTGGCCACAGCGAACAGCAGCAGCTGAAAACAGCGCATCTGCTGTGCTCTGAACTGAAGCAAAAAAAAAAAAAAAAGCCATGAAAATTCTACATTAAATAATCCAGAGGTCCTTCTGTATCCCTGTGTGATGATACATTCAGAAATTTACAGTATATTTTACAGTTGAAAGGCTTTGTGTTTCCAAAAAGCTCCGAGATGAAAAACGGCAGACAGTATGAGGGGAGGGAGGGGGAGAGAGAGATTCACAGTTTTTCATTGAAAACAGCTGGTCTGACAAATCAGTCCAGGTTTAGCTCTTGTTCAAACAAGGCAATTAGGTGTTCTATTGTTTAAAAGAAAAAGTATTGCAGTATTGCAGCAGCATAGCCCGTGGCCCCCCGAAGCTATGAGCTGCGATCACATAATTTACCCAGCAATAAATGCTCCTAGCTAGAACCCTGATAGGAGCGGACTTCAAATGGCCATGTTGGTGAAAGGAACAGAGGTGATGAGGAATTAATGGATAGATATAGCAAAAAGAACAGGAGTGTGGAAGGGCAGATAGTAGTTGATTTTGCAAAATGGATGGAAATAGCTGTGGTGAATACCTACTTTAAGAAAAGGGAGGAGGTCAGGGTGTCAAAAGAGTGGAGGAAGTTGCACACGGTGCACTACATTCTTTGTAGGAGATGCAAGCTAAAAGAAATTGGAGACTAATTTGCTGTCAGGGTAGCTAGACAGCATAGGATGGTGGTTTCTAGGATGACTTTAGAGGTGAAGAGGAAGAGAGCAAGCTCAACAAAGGATCAGATGGTGGAAGCTTCAAGACTGTGTGAAATTCAGTGAGCAGGTGAGACAGGCACTGGATAGAGGCAAGGAATTTTGGACAACTGGAAATGTCTTGCAGATGTGGTGAGGGAGAGAGATAGGAGGGTCCTAGGTGTGACATCTGGACAGTGGAAGGAAGACAAGGAGACTTGGTACTGGAATGAAAATGTTCAGGACAGTAAAAGCAGAAAGGAGTTGGTAGAAAAAGAATTGGGATAGTTGGAGAGATGACGAAAGTAGACAGTGGTACAAGGAGATGGGGTGTAAGGCAAAAAGAGAAGTGGCAAATACTCAATCAATCAATCAATTTTTTTATATAGCGCCAAATCACAACAAACAGTTGCCCCAAGGCGCTTTATATTGTAAGGCAAGGCCATACAATAATTATGTAAAACCCCAACGGTCAAAACGACCCCCTGTGAGCAAGCACTTGGCTACAGTGGGAAGGAAAAACTCCCTTTTAACAGGAAGAAACCTCCAGCAGAACCAGGCTCAGGGAGGGGCAGTCTTCTGCTGGGACTGGTTGGGGCTGAGGGAGAGAACCAGGAAAAAGACATGCTGTGGAGGGGAGCAGAGATCGATCACTAATGATTAAATGCAGAGTGGTGCATACAGAGCAAAAAGAGAAAGAAACAGTGCATCATGGGAACCCCCCAGCAGTCTACGTCTATAGCAGCATAACTAAGGGATGGTTCAGGGTCACCTGATCCAGCCCTAACTATAAGCTTTAGCAAAAAGGAAAGTTTTAAGCCTAATCTTAAAAGTAGAGAGGGTGTCTGTCTCCCTGATCTGAATTGGGAGCTGGTTCCACAGGAGAGGAGCCTGAAAGCTGAAGGCTCTGCCTCCCATTCTACTCTTACAAACCCTAGGAACTACAAGTAAGCCTGCAGTCTGAGAGCGAAGCGCTCTATTGGGGTGATATGGTACTACGAGGTCCCTAAGATAAGATGGGACCTGATTATTCAAAACCTTATAAGTAAGAAGAAGAATTTTAAATTCTATTCTAGAATTAACAGGAAGCCAATGAAGAGAGGCCAATATGGGTGAGATATGCTCTCTCCTTCTAGTCCCCGTCAGTACTCTAGCTGCAGCATTTTGAATTAACTGAAGGCTTTTTAGGGAACTTTTAGGACAACCTGATAATAATGAATTACAATAGTCCAGCCTAGAGGAAATAAATGCATGAATTAGTTTTTCAGCATCACTCTGAGACAAGACCTTTCTGATTTTAGAGATATTGCGTAAATGCAAAAAAGCAGTCCTACATATTTGTTTAATATGCGCTTTGAATGACATATCCTGATCAAAAATGACTCCAAGATTTCTCACAGTATTACTAGAGGTCAGGGTAATGCCATCCAGAGTAAGGATCTGGTTAGACACCATGTTTCTAAGATTTGTGGGGCCAAGTACAATAACTTCAGTTTTATCTGAGTTTAAAAGCAGGAAATCAGAGGTCATCCATGTCTTTATGTCTGTAAGACAATCCTGCAGTTTAGCTAATTGGTGTGTGTCCTCTGGCTTCATGGATAGATAAAGCTGGGTATCATCTGCGTAACAATGAAAATTTAAGCAATACCGTCTAATAATACTGCCTAAGGGAAGCATGTATAAAGTGAATAAAATCGGTCCTAGCACAGAACCTTGTGGAACTCCATAATTAACTTTAGTCTGTGAAGAAGATTCCCCATTTACATGAACAAATTGTAATCTATTAGACAAATATGATTCAAACCACCGCAGCGCAGTGCCTTTAATACCTATGGCATGCTCTAATCTCTGTAATAAAATTTTATGGTCAACAGTATCAAAAGCAGCACTGAGGTCCAACAGAACAAGCACAGAGACGAGTCCACTGTCCGAGGCCATAAGAAGATCATTTGTAACCTTCACTAATGCTGTTTCTGTACTATGATGAATTCTAAAACCTGACTGAAACTCTTCAAATAGACCATTCCTCTGCAGATGATCAGTTAGCTGTTTTACAACTACCCTTTCAAGAATTTTTGAGAGAAAAGGAAGGTTGGAGATTGGCCTATAATTAGCTAAGATAGCTGGGTCAAGTGATGGCTTTTTAAGTAATGGTTTAATTACTGCCACCTTAAAAGCCTGTGGTACATAGCCAACTAACAAAGATAGATTGATCATATTTAAGATCGAAGCATTAAATAATGGTAGGGCTTCCTTGAGCAGCCTGGTAAGAATGGGGTCTAATAAACATGTTGATGGTTTGGATGAAGTAACTAATGAAAATAACTCAGACAGAACAATCGGAGAGAAAGAGTCTAACCAAATACCGGCATCACTGAAAGCAGCCAAAGATAACGATACGTCTTTGGGATGGTTATGAGTAATTTTTTCTCTAATAGTTAAAATTTTGTTAGCAAAGAAAGTCATGAAGTCATTACTAGTTAAAGTTAATGGAATACTCAGCTCAATAGAGCGCTGACTCTTTGTCAGCCTGGCTACAGTGCTGAAAAGAAACCTGGGGTTGTTCTTATTTTCTTCAATTAGTGATGAGTAGAAAGATGTCCTAGCTTTACGGAGGGCTTTTTTATAGAGCAACAGACTCTTTTTCCAGGCTAAGTGAAGATCTTCTAAATTAGTGAGACGCCATTTCCTCTCCAACTTACGGGTTATCTGCTTTAAGCTGCGAGTTTGTGAGTTATACCACGGAGTCAGGCACTTCTGATTTAAAGCTCTCTTTTTCAGAGGAGCTACAGCATCCAAAGTTGTCTTCAATGAGGATGTAAAACTATTGACGAGATACTCTATCTCCCTTACAGAGTTTAGGTAGCTACTCTGCACTGTGTTGGTATATGGCATTAGAGAACATAAAGAAGGAATCATATCCTTAAACCTAGTTACAGCGCTTTCTGAAAGACTTCTAGTGTAATGAAACTTATTCCCCACTGCTGGGTAGTCCATCAGAGTAAATGTAAATGTTATTAAGAAATGATCAGACAGAAGGGAGTTTTCAGGGAATACTGTTAAGTCTTCTATTTCCATACCATAAGTCAGAACAAGATCTAAGATATGATTAAAGTGGTGGGTGGACTCATTTACTTTTTGAGCAAAGCCAATAGAGTCTAATAATAGATTAAATGCAGTGTTGAGGCTGTCATTCTCAGCATCTGTGTGGATGTTAAAATCGCCCACTATAATTATCTTATCTGAGCTAAGCACTAAGTCAGACAAAAGGTCTGAAAATTCACAGAGAAACTCACAGTAACGACCAGGTGGACGATAGATAATAACAAATAAAACTGGTTTTTGGGACTTCCAATTTGGATGGACAAGACTAAGAGACAAGCTTTCAAATGAATTAAAGCTCTGTCTGGGTTTTTGATTAATTAATAAGCTGGAATGGAAGATTGCTGCTAATCCTCCTCCTCGGCCCGTGCTACGAGCATTCTGACAGTTAGTGTGACTCGGGGGTGTTGACTCATTTAAACTAACATATTCATCCTGCTGTAACCAGGTTTCTGTTAGGCAGAATAAATCAATATGTTGATCAATTATTATATCATTTACCAACAGGGACTTAGAAGAGAGAGACCTAATGTTTAATAGACCACATTTAACTGTTTTAGTCTGTGGTGCAGTTGAAAGTGCTATATTATTTTTTCTTTTTGAATTTTTATGCTTAAATAGATTTTTGCTGGTTGTTGGTGGTCTGGGAGCAGGCACCGTCTCTACGGGGATGGGGTAATGAGGGGATGGCAGGGGGAGAGAAGCTGCAGAGAGGTGTGTAAGACTACAACTCTGCTTCCTGGTCCCAACCCTGGATAGTCACGGTTTGGAGGATTTAAGAAAATTGGCCAGATTTCTAGAAATGAGAGCTGCTCCATCCAAAGTGGGATGGATGCCGTCTCTCCTAACAAGACCAGGTTTTCCCCAGAAGCTTTGCCAATTATCTATGAAGCCCACCTCATTTTTTGGACACCACTCAGACAGCCAGCAATTCAAGGAGAACAGGCGGCTAAACATGTCACTCCTGGTCCGATTGGGGAGGGGCCCAGAGAAAACTACAGAGTCCGACATTGTTTTTGCAAAGTTACACACCGATTTAATGTTAATTTTAGTGACCTCCGATTGGCGTAATCGGGTGTCATTACTGCCGACGTGAATTACAATCTTACCAAATTTACGCTTAGCCTTAGCCAGCAGTTTCAAATTTCCTTCAATGTCGCCTGCTCTGGCCCCCGGAAGACAATTGACTATGGTTGCTGGTGTCGCTAACTTCACATTTCTCAAAATAGAGTCGCCAATAACCAGAGTTTGATCCTCGGCGGGTGTGTCGTCGAGTGGGGAAAAACGGTTAGAAATGTGAACGGGTTGGCGGTGTACACGGGGCTTCTGTTTAGAACTACGCTTCCTCCTCACAGTCACCCAGTCAGCCTGCTTGGGGTCTGCCAGGGGGGAACTAACGGCGGCTAAGCTACCTTGGTCCGCACCGACTACAGGGGCCTGGCTAGCTGTAGAATTTTCCACGGTGCGGAGCCGAGTCTCCAATTCGCCCAGCCTGGCCTCCAAAGCTACGAATAAGCTACACTTATTACAAGTACCATTACTGCTAAAGGAGGCCGAGGAATAACTAAACATTTCACACCCAGAGCAGAAAAGTGTGGGAGAGACAGGAGAAGCCGCCATGCTAAATCGGCTAAGAGCTAGTAGCTACGCTAACCTAGCGGATTCCTAAAAACACGCAAAGTGAATAATTTAGAGGTGATTCAGCAGAAGGAGTGCTTTAGTTAAGGCACGTAAAGATTACACTGGGAAACAAATTGTAATCTAGATAACTAGATCAATCTAACTGCGCAGATTAAACAGCTAACAGATACAGAAAAACACCGCTGTGCTCCGGAACAGGAAGTGATACAATACCGCAGTGAGAGCCAACCACCAGTAGAGGCAAGCAATAATACTGAGGAAAAGGTATATATAGCAAGCTGTACAAGAAGCTGAACAGTAAGGAAGGAGAAAAGGACTTGTACTGATTGGGCAGACAAAGGGACTGAGCTGGAAAGGATTTCAACAGGTTAGGGTAATTAAGGATACAGATGGTAAATTTCAGACAATTATGCAGTGTAGATGGCTCAATATGCTGACATCTTCCATCTAACTCACTACAGTGTGTCAGTTCATGTGGGCATTTCCCCCCCAAAAACAGCACACCAGACCATTTACAGACTCCATATGGATCGTGAACTCACATGGAGGTGACAGTGTTGTTTTTGTTTTTTTGAGCTGACTCCAACAGAGTCCCATGTTTGGAAACCCAGCCACCAGGTGCCTACCTGTGAGCCCCCAGGCCTGGTGCCAGCAGGAGGCCCCAGTATCCCTGATCAGACTGAGATGACTCCATCCCTATGTGCATCTCTCATAAAGGTCTATTGGATCACCCTTTGTCTTCTCACCTTGGACCAACATGCCAATTGTGGCCCTGCCAGGAGCTGATGCTCCAGACAACACAGCTCCTAGGATCACTGGAGCACACAAACCCCTCCACCACAATAAGCCTGGCTTGGGAATGCCTCAGGGGTCCACTGGGAAGAGTTACAGGACTTGGCTGGAGATGGGGAATTGTGGGGATGAGCTGCTTGCATGGGTGCAATTTGGTGGGGGATAGGGGGGACATGTCCTCCCCACCTTTTCAACCAGGGGGGACAGAATATGCTATGTCCCCCCCATATGTGTACTTGAAACATGCTATGCCAGTCTTATGTGCAAACCATGTCAGTCTTATGTAAAAAAAAAACATCACAATAGTATCTTTGTTTCTGCACGTTTGTATTTTTAGCAGCATTGACTTGTTTACAACACCTGTTTCTTGTTTGTCACATTCTGAATTTTCTGGGACTGCTTTTGCCCAGATTTGAAACCAAAAATAGTTGCCTCTAGGGACTAGTGTCTACACATAAGTATCAGTGGACCATACGCTAATTTACTAAATTCTGAAAGTTAGAAAAGGAAATCAGAAAAGCTATCTGGGACCTCAGAAAGCCCATCTGCAATTATTGCTTGATCTCCAAAATCAGTCTATGCAAGCGAAATTATGTTCAGTATGAGTGTTGTCATTAGTGCCACTTCGAAAATTAAATTCATGATCAGTAATTTCAGGGGCGTCGGACTGGAGGGGTAAAGGGTACTATGTACCCAGCGCCCAGAGCATAGGGGGGGCCCACAAAAAAACTGGCATTAAATACATTTTTGTGTTGCATGTTATTAATATCCATACAATTTCTGTTGTAATAGAATATAATTAGAATGAATGTATAAATGTTGCAAAACATAATTCTGCTCTAACAATAATATTAAAAAATCTCTGAGGGCCTTTCCCACCCCTGCACAGTTGTACAATGGTTTAGTCCAGGCGCACAGGCGACCCCCCCCCCCCCCCCCACACACACACACACATCCCAAAAGGGATCTGACCGAAAGAGGAGGTGTTTAGTAGTGCTGAAACAACTAATCGATTTAATCGATTATTAAAATAGTTGTCAACTAATTTAGTCATCAGTTAGTTGTTAAATAACTTTGTTTTACCGCAGATGTTTTGTTTCTTCCATATAAATCAACCGTTTCTGCAGCGCGGCTTTGCTTGGAACCTTGAACCAATCGAAGCAGTGATTCGCAGATCGAAGCAGTGCTTTGATCTGGTGCTTTGTTGATTCAGTGTTTTATTTCGCTTAATCTTAATTTTGTCCCACTAAAACCCCAAAGAGCATATGTCTGTGAGTAACATTTACCTTTTTATGTTAATCTGACCTGTTATGGTCTTCTGGAACAGTTGATAGATGTATTTTATAACTTAAAAACGGGACCGATGCTAACGTGTTAGCGTGTGAACGGCGTTTTCAATGTTGAAGTTAGCATTAAGCTGTTGCAGCTGTCGGCGCATTTGTTTTCTGTATAATAATTCATGGCTCAGCGTTTGTTGTCATAAAAGAGTCAGATGTATTACAAATTGTAATATTTTATTCATTTATTTTTATTTATATATCAATAATAATAATGATAATAGAAACAACAACAATAATAGTAATAATAACTAATAATGCCACAATACAGTTTTAGAGAAACGGACAAAAATAATCTAATAAAACAAAACAGAAAAGACTAAACCAACTAACAATGAACATAAATAAATATAGAAATAACTTTCCTGTGAACACCTAGTGACTCTTAAACCTCCACTTCATCCCTGTTTTATTAAGTTTAATGACAGTTTGTTTCGGTCAAACCACATCTAAGCTGTGTTTTTACACAAGGAAAAAATAAAATGCAGTAAACTGCACATTTGTGTCTTTTTTCATGAAAATATCTAGTGTGTGAAAAAAGTGTGAAAAAAAAAATCACTTTTTTGCATTTACCATGTTGTCATGTTTGTCTGATTTGGGCTGTGGAGTAGCAGCCTGAATGGAGCTGATTGTGACAATGATACTGGGGGACAGTGTTGTTGAGCTCCGAGCTGTAGGAAGCTAGTGACTCATCAGCAGATAAAGATGCTCCGTCTCCTCTCGAGCTGTTGCTCTGTCCTCTGTGGGGAAATGCAGCATATGTGCCCACTTGTTGAGCAGATGTTCACGTCGTTTGTTCTCAGGAGATGACGATGGTCTGTGTTGTCATGTGAGCAGGAACTGATAAACCTGTTTACCTGCATCTGTTGACCTCTCACATCAACACTGATTTCATTATGATAGGAGATAAAATTCTTATTTGTTCAGACTTTGAAGGCTTCCACATAAAATGTTTTGTGATCAACACATTTGATGTGGTTGTCACAAAATTTCCTTTATTTGAATGATAGTAAAACTGAGACCTTTGTGTTTCATGCATGCAAAATGTTGCATCCTCAAACTTTGGTGTTTTGGATAATGATTTGAAACCAGCTGTAAAGACTTTGGAAACGATATTTAACAGCTATTTGAAGTTCGGTGAACTCTTATTAAAACATGTTTGTTCCAGCTTTGTCTTCTGGCTAAAGTAAACCTCTTCCTCAATAGACAGCATTTTTGGAACTTGTAAATGCATGATTTGGGGCGTTGCCATGGGTGCAATTTGGTGGGGGATGGGGGGACATGCCCCCCCACCTTTTCAACCAGGGTGGACAGAATATGGTATGGCCCCCCCCACCCCCCACCTTTTGACATATGTGTACTTGAAACATGTCAGTCTTATGTGCAAAACCATGTCAGAATAGTATCTTTGTTTCTGCAAGTTTGTATTTTTAGCAGCATTGACTTGTTTACAACACCTGTTTCTTGTTTGTCACATTTGGAATTTTCTGGGACTGCATTTGCCCAGATTTGAAACCAGAAATAGTTTGTCAGAAATGAGTGTTGTCATTAGTGCCACTTCGAAAATTAAATTCTTAAGTAATTTATTCTAAACTTATGATCTGTTGTTTTTTCAAACTCATGCAAAAACAAATCTTGAGAAAAAAGAATACAGTATGCGATAGTTAATACTTATTAAGAGCCTGTTCTTTCATATTTATGAATACATTTTACCACATTGCAGTTGTTTTTTTTAATGAGAACTCAACCTATCATTCTTTTTGAGGTCTACACATGTGGTGATACCTTATTTACACCAGGATGTAAATAAAATCAATGCTGGCTATTCTCAGAATAAAGACTTATATCCACAGTTTCAAATTGTATAAGTCAAATGATGTCCACTTTATGGTCTTCTCAAAACATTAAAATTACTGTTCTGGATGCTCAGAATGCATGTGAGCTTATCTAGAAACCGTTGGCTTCTGGGGGCCTAAAGCTGCCCCCAGACCCCCGGCCTATGGGCTTCGGCCCTGCGGGCCTCATACTTTGCCCCCCCCACCAATTTCTGGTTCTAAATTGTGCCCTTGGGCGTTGCGAGTGCGACTTCAGGGCGTATGTACAGCAGGGTTAGATTGGTCAATGATTTGTATTTTCTTGTTCATAATAACTGTCCCCATATTTTTAAAGGGACATTTCAAATATTTGTGCGAACACTAACGCCTGTCCATATGGATCATGGATCAACAGTGGTCCATTACACCACTGCTTGTAAACATGTTGTAATTTGTCAATTAGAAAAGTGAAAACATTGAAAAATGAAAGCGCTTTTGGCATGAGCATTGAAGGCATTAAAACACACATCCTAAGAAACTCTAATGCATACACGCACATCCTGCAGACAGTGAGTCAGATCTATGTGGTCTGTCACCGTTACAGGGTTAAAGCCTTGGCCTCCTAATTCTGCAGTGTCACACTCACTCACACAGCCCTCATGTGGAACTTCAGACAAATGAAGCCTCTGCCTGACCGGCCTCTATGGGATGTCATGAAGCACGTGATTAATGAGGTTGGATGTCTTCAGCTCATTTCACACATACTGCATGTGTGTGTTGGCTGTCCATGAGTGAGTTGACTTGTTGTATTTGCAATTAGTTTTTTGAAGGACAGAGACAGAAAATTAGCAAGGAGATGAGAGGGAAAGTGAAAATGGACAATAAAGAACAGATAATATAGGAATTCAACTGATAAAGCTGAAGCCAGGCAATGGAGAAGGAAAGATGGAGACGAAGGATGTAAATCAAGATGAAAGAATTCACTCTTACTGCCAAACTGGTTTTGTTTTGATGTTTGCTTGCTCTAGGTCAGTGTAGGGTAAATAGTAATTACTGAATGTTGTAGAAATTGCTAGTATGTTACATAGTATTCTAGAAACTTCCAGAAAACTCTGGATATTTGCAGTACCTTCTAGAATATCTGGAAAATGATACAAGTCTCTAGAATTTACCAGAACACTGTGGAATATTATGGAAAGTTGTTACATTTGTTGTAGAGTTGGCTTTTTTGACTGTATATGCTAGGGACTATTGTTCCTCCATAGGATTCTAAAAGTTTGCTTCACCAAGTGCTGTTGGGTTCAGAACAAATAAGACGGCTTCAGTTACCTATTAACACCCCTGCAAACAAAAACACCATGCCCAAATACAGTTGACAAAAGGAAAAGGCAACAAAGTTTCTTTGTGCCATCGGAACACCTTCAGTGCACATATAATTCAATTAGGGAATACCCCTGCTGTGTCTTATTTGCAGGTGTTTG
Organism: Thalassophryne amazonica; assembly: GCF_902500255.1. NCBI lineage: Eukaryota > Metazoa > Chordata > Actinopteri > Batrachoidiformes > Batrachoididae > Thalassophryne > Thalassophryne amazonica. The sequence goes on along the minus strand of NC_047106.1, from coordinate 87,301,383 downwards.
TGCTGATTATACGGTCACAAATTGAGCTTTACATAAAGTTGATATTTGCGACCATATGACAGCATGAATGTCTGCAAATCATCAGATACAAGGGGGTTATTCCCATTCTAATCCATTTCCATCGTTTGCACGGTTTATTTTTCTGTAGGTAATTCAGTTGGCGAAGCTTACCATGAGCCAGCGTCACTCCAAAAGCAGTCAGGGCGGGAAGTAATCCATCAAATGTGAAATGGTAATTCTGTGTCAGAATCCACATCAGTACTTTCGTATGGTAGCTTAAATTCACCCATTTTGGCGGCAGCGGCGGTACATGGCTTTTTCTCACTCTCAGCTGACAGCGCCATTATGACATCTGCGTAGCTTGCACACACAGCCAGTGTTCTGTCATATTGTGTCTCGACAGTTCCGAGTCCGACAGTATTGCGCATGGGTGCGCAGAGAGCTGGCCTGTCAACAGGAATGACATCTCATCAGAACACCGGTCAGGGTGCGGAGTAATACATCTGAATGTGAAACTGTCGAATATTTTGCCACAGTTACCCCGATATTATACGGTCTGAAGTCTCACACAATTAACCAATCAGATTTGCAAAAAAAAAAAAAAAAAAAAGGAATTGGATTAGAATGCATTTATATATATATATATATATATATATATATATATATATATATATAAACTAATTCTGAAATTCACAGCATGTCACCCTGAGGCACTTCGTAGGAGCAAGATGCAGCATCAACGGGCCAGGCTCAAAGGAAAACAAGAAATAAACTGGTAACGTAAAAAGATAAAAAAACAGTGGACTAACAAACTGCTATAACTCCAATTTCAATGAAGTTGGGACGCTGTGTAAAAATGTAAATAAAAACAGAATACAATGATGTACAAATCCTCTTCAACCTATAGTCCATTGAATACACCACAAAGACAAGATATTTAATGTTAAAACTGATAAACTTTATTATTTTTGTGCAAATATTTGCTCATTCTGAAATGGATGCCTGCAACACATTTTTAAAAAGTTGGGACGGGGCAACAAAAGACTGTGAAAGTTGATGAATGCTCAAAGAACACCTAATTGGAAACAGGTGAGTGTCATGATTGGGTATAAAAAGAGCATCCCCAAAAGGCTCAGCCATTCATAAGCAAAAATGGGGCGAGGATCACCACTTTGTGAACAACTGTGTGGAAAAATAGTCCAACAAGAACAATGTTTATCAATGTTCAATTGCAAGGAATTTAGGGATTTCATCATCTACAGTACATAATAGAAGATTCAGAGAATCTAGAGAACTTTCTACACATAAGCGGCAAGGCCGAAAACCAACATTGAATACCCGTGACCTTCGATCCCTCAGGCGGCACTGCGTTAAAAACCGACATCATTGTGTAAAGGATCTTACTGCATGGGCTCAGGAACACTTCAGAAACCATTGTCAGTTAACAGTTTTTCGCTACATCTACAAGTGCAAGTTAAAACTCTAACATGCAAAGAGAAAGCCATACATCAACAACATAAAGAAACACCTTCGCTAACTTCTCTGGGCCCGAGCTCATTTGAAATGGACAGATGCAAAGTGGAAAAGTGTGCTGTAGTCTGTTGAGTCCACGTTTCCAATTGTTTTTGGAAATCATGGACGTAGTGTCCTCCGGACAAAAGAGGAAAAGACCATCCAGATTGTTACCAGCGCAAAGTTCAAAAGCCAGCATCTGTGATGGTATGGGTGTGTGTTAGTGGCCATGGCATGAGCAACTTACACATCTGTGACGGCACCATCAATGCTGAAAGGTACATCCAGGTTTTGGAGCAACACATGCTGCCATCCAAGCAACGTCTTTTTCAGGGACGTCCCTGCTTATTTCAGCAAGACAATGCCAAGCCACATTCTGCACGTGTTACAACAGCGTGGCTTCGTAGTAGAAGAGTACGGGTACTAGACTGGCCTGTCTGCAGTCCAGAACGTCCATTGAAAATGTGTGTCGCATTATGAAGCGCAAAATACGACAACTGAGACCCCGGACTGTTGAACAACTGAAGTTGTACATCAAGCAAGAATGGGAAAGAATTCCACCTACAAAGCTTCAACAATTAGTATCCTCAGTTCCCAAACACTTGAGTGTTGTTAGAAGAAAAAGTGATGTAACACAGTGGTAAACATGCCACTGTCCCAGCTTTTTTGAAACATGTTGCAGGCATCCATTTCAAACTGAGCAAATATTTGCACAAAAATAAAAAAGTTTCAGGTTGAACATTAAATATATTGTCTTTGTGGTGTATTCAATCGAATATAGTGTTGGAACAAAGCCACAGGATGAATATAATAATGTTTGGAATATTGAAAATTATCACTTGTGGATAATTTTACCTCGAAAAGGACACCACCTAGTTCAAAGTATAGGTACTTTTAGTTTAAACTTTCATTAATTGATTAGTCTCAATTTAATTACTCAGTCTCAATTTCTAAAGGATAAGCTCCGCAGGTCAGATCCGACACCCTCTGTAAAACCATACAAAAATCACAGACACCTTCACACGTTTAAGATATTTATTTAACTCTGGCAGGAGTTAGACAACAGGACATATGACAGTGAGCACTTTAATGATGACGACATTCAATGAGCAATGATTATATGATGTTCAGATAATTTGGTTTCGTAGCGGGAGTTTTAGGAGTAAGATTCATCCTAATTTAACAGGTAATTTACTTTGGTATTATTAACCTGAGAGAAGATTAATGATTTTGAATAGAGTTAAATAAAGCCACTCTGTTTATCTGACAACATAGCCTGGTCTTACTTTGTGTAGTGCAGCGGGTCTCCGTGAGGTCCGATGCTGGAATCGTCTGGTTCAGTCAACGCTCTGTCCGCCACACAGCTTCGTCAGGGACCTTGACAAACAGGCTCTGCTGGTCCGACCCGCTCGGTTTCGTCAGTGGCGGGGATGATTTCTGTTATTATGCTGTGATTTTGCGGCGGCAGTTCAAGTCACTGTTGAACGTCTCAGCTGACCTGGATGTTTTTCTCTGCAGCGCTCTGGAGTCTGGCTTGTCAGAATAAAGGTTTCAGCGTCTTTATTCTCTATCAAAAATCAAAACTTCGTCTTTCGTCGTTGTCTTTTTGGAAGCTGGGTCAAATCAAAACTCAGTGCAAAAATAGCTGACTTTAGAAGAAAAATGTTCATGAAGAACATGACAGAGAAAAAGGTTTTAATTTGAAAATTCAAAAAAGGAAGTTAAATGCAGCGGCGCGTTTAACTTGACAAAAGCTGCAAAAGTTATCTGTCGAAAATGGTGCACCAAAGAAGAATGAGTCTTAATAGCACGCGACTTTAAACAAAGAGTCATAAATTTTACTGCTGACGGCTAGGTGCGTCTTTAGACTCAAGGAAAAGAAAAGTGAAGAGAGGAAAAGTGAAGAGTAAAAAGAGTAAGAGTAAAGAGCATAAGAGGGCGAATTCCCGGGCGTGAGCTCTTTTAAAGGTTTAATAAGCTCCACCCCCAAGAATTCTGGGTAACATAGTTTCTGGAGTTTCCTTTGTCTAGTTTTATATACAACCCCTGGCAAAAATTATGGAATCACCGGCCTCGGAGGATGTTCATTCAGTTGTTTAATTTTGTAGAAAAAAAGCAGATCACAGACATGACACAAAACTAAAGTCATTTCAAATGGCAACTTTCTGGCTTTAAAAACACTATAAGAAATCAGGAAAAAAATTGTGGCAGTCGGTAACGGTTACTTTTTTCAGGGAAAAAAAATATGGAATCACTCAATTCTGGCTCCAACTTTCTCTGATTACTGTTGCCAGATCAGCTTTGCAGGTTGGAGCCTTGTCATGGACCATTTTCTTCAACTTCCACCAAAGATTTTCAATTGAATTAAGATCCGGACTATTTGCAGTCCATGACATTGATCCTATGTGTCTTTTTGCAAGGAATGTTTTCACAGTTTTTGCTCTATGGCAAGATGCATTATCATCTTGAGAAATGATTTCATCATCCCCAAACATCCTTTCAATTGATGGGATAAGAAAAGTGTCCAAAATATCAACGTAAACTTGTGCATTTATTGATGATGTAATGACAGCTATCTCCCAAGTGCCTTTACCTGACATGCAGCCCCATATCATCAATGACTGTGGAAATTTACATATTCTCTTCAGGCAGTAATCCTTACAAATATCATTGGAATGGCACCAAACAAAAGTTCCAGCATCATCACCTTGCCCAATGCAGATTCGAGATTCATCACTGAATATGACTTTCATCCAGTCATCCACAGTCCACGATTGCGTTTCCTTAGCCCATTGTAACCTTGTTTTTTTTTTTCTGTTTAGGTGTTAATGATGGCTTTCGTTTAGCTTTTCTGTATGTAAATCCCATTTCCTTTAGGCGGTTTCTTACAGTTCGGTCACAGACGTTGACTCCAGTTTCCTCCCATTCGTTCCTCATTTGTTTTGTTGTGCATTTTTGATTTTTGAGACATATTGCTTTAAGTTTTCTGTCTTGACGCTTTGATGTCTTCCTTGGTCTACCAGTATGTTTGCCTTTAACAGCCTTCCCATGTTGTTTGTATTTGGTCCAGAGTTTAGACACAGCTGACTGTGAACAACCAACATCTTTTGCAACATTGCATGATGATTTACCCTCTTTTAAGAGTTTAATAATCCTCTCCTTTGTTTCAATTGACATCTCTTGTGTTGGAGCCATGATTCATGTCAGTCCACTTGGTGCAACAGCTCTCCAAGGTGTGATCACTCCTTTTTAGATGCAGACTAACGCGCAGATGTGATTTGATGTAGGTGTTAGTTTTGGGGATGAAAATTTACAGGGTGATTCCATAATTTATTCCTCAGAATTGAGTGAGTCCATATTTTTTTTCCCTCTGCTTGGTCTAAAAAAGTAACCGTTACTGACTGCCACAATTATTTTTCCTGATTTCTTATAGTGTTTCTTAAAGCCAGAAAGTTGCCATTTGAAATGACTTTAGTTTTGTGTCATGACTGTGATCTGCTTTTTTTCTACAAAATTAAACAACAGAATGAACATCCTTCGAGGCTGGTGAGTCCCTAATTTTTGCGTGGCTCCAACATTCCGCTTTGAAACCAAACCAAGTCCTGTAGAATAAATCTTGTAACTGGTTTACCTGGAATTATTGTTATGTGTCGGACGCAGCCCGGAGAACCGACCAGCGTTTGAAGGACCCAGTATAAAATAAGCAGAGCACGGTACAAAGGATAACTGAATTTAATTACATAACAGTGATGTGAAAAATACAACAAATGAGTGCGCGGTCTGGCGTGGTGGAATTGCGGTGTGCTCCCAGCAGCACTAACGGTCCGGAGCCAGAAACTGTTCGGACCCAAGGACCCCGCCGAAACCCCCCAGGTGGCCGCGACAAACCGAGTCTGTGAAAGAAGAAACCATCATGTGAGTCCACACTCCAACACACAGAGAGACCGCTCAAAGGTGTTCACAAACAGCAAACACTTCCTGGCTTAATTACTAATCAGCTTCCCACCCTGCAGGCATGGAACACCCTGTTCACAAACTCAACTGCAGTGGAAGCTGATTAAACGACTAACATAACAGCTCAATACAATAAGGTGTGAGGGACACCACATTTACTGACTGTATAAATGTTAGTCACAAAACCTAACATACCTCAGGAAGTGTGCTGACCAGCGTGAGACCTCACCCCCTCCTCTTTCACAGACCATGCATCAAACCTGGATGTTCTCTGCATCCACTGATGATGAGATGGCTCTCGAGACGACGATCTCACCCGTCTAGTCACAAGGTCGAGTCTCTGGCAAATACACACTGTGTACTCCAGACTTAAATGCCACCATGCTCCAATCCGTGTAGATGCACCACAGCTGTGAGTCCTGACGAGCTGCACTTGATCAGCCTCAGGTGATCAGGGTGAGGTCCTGAAAACTCAGCCACACAGCCACTCAGTCCTAAACGCGTACCACCTGGAAGGAAAAACAAAAGACAGCACAGAAGACAGAAACAAAAGGCAGCCAGGCCCCCCAGCCACAACAGCACCCCACCCTCACGGGAAGCCTCCCGGCGAACACACAAACCTGGCCCAGGAGAAACACCCCCCTCCAGGGACCATGGCTGGAAACCGTATCTGCATTCATCTTCCAACAGAATCTTCATCTAACAGAACGGTTGATGTCTTCTCCTCTGGCTGCATCTTTGCCTTTGTTTCTGTCAATCAATTAGCACAGGTGTGGCCAGGAGTTCTTGAACCTGTGCGGTCAGCCTTTGTCCAACCATGTGTAAAGTCTGATTAGTCATAAAACAAAAAAGACAAACACAAACAACCAAACCACCCCCCCCCCCTCCCCAGAGGACCGTTCCATCAAACCCCGGGAAGGGGAGAAAAGAAAAACAACCCAAACTTAAGCTTGCAAATAAAAATGCTAACACCCCCCGACGACATGTAGGGACCAACACCCCCCAGAGGACATCCCGCCAGCTCCAGGAGTAATAACCACAGCCGAGGTCCCTCTGGGATCCAAAGTCACCCACGGGGACTCCCAGCGCCTCCCAGAGGACCGTTCCATCAACCCCAGGAGACGCCCCCCCTCATGACCAACAGACCCAGCCCCGGCCGTCTATGGCTAGATGGACCCACAGCCTTTTCCCCCCCAGAGGACACCACAGTCACACCCTGAGGGCGGAAACTGGGGGGAAAAACAAAAGGAAAAAAAAAACCAAACAAAACAACCCCAACCCCACCCCCTCGGCGCAGTGGAAACTGGAAGCACGTCCAGCGTCACCAACCATGACTATACCCCAGAAGTCAACCGGGAGGAGTGGAACAGCGGTTATGGCAGACGGCACAAAACGGCGCCACCCCTCCGACTTCCAAACCAGCCACCAGCTGCGGGTATATTCCACTGCCCCAAACCTCAGCCACGCCGATGGCAAACGGCTCAAAGGCGCGCTGAAGCCGGAGGTGGAACAGGGAATCAACAAAAAAAAAAAAACACCCCGAACCCCCCCCCCAGGTGCAGAGGTTACCCGGGAAACGCCCAGCATAACCAAACTGCACCACTCCAGCAACGCCGACAACCTACGGCTCACACGGCTGGAGCCAGAGGAAAAGAGAGGGAATAAAAAAAAAAATACCCCAAACCCCCCCCCCCTCCCAGGTGCAGAGGTTACCTGGGAAACGCCCAGCATAACCAAACTGCACCACTCCAGCAACGCCGACACGTACGGCTCACACGGCTGGAGCCAGAGGAGAAGAGGGGGCATAACAAAAACAACAAAAAAAAAGAAAAAAGAAAAAACAACCCAATTACCCCCCATCACCCCCCAGAGGACCGTCCCATCAAACCCTGGGAGGTGAAACCAAAAGAAATAAAAAGAAAGACTAACAGACTAACATAAAGTGACTTGGGTCCTTGTTTATGCTCCAGACAGACTGCAGGGTCACGACCCCAGACACTAATAGTGTAAAAAATCCCACACAAAAACCAATTCAAAAAAATGAACCAACACAAAACTAATAAGTGATTTATACCGTCAAGCTCAAACAAATGGAACACACCTGTTCCAACTTAAGAGCTTAACGGTAATGTGACTCAGTCACCAACAGAGGGAGCCAGAGTGCTGAAAATAAAAAACCCCTTTGGTAACAGAGAAAACCATTCATGCTGCTTTTCCTGTGAGCAGCTACGTGTAAACACACAACCAAAATGTGATTCAACTAAATTACGCCGGAGCTGAACAACAGACGCAGTAGCTATCTTTACCCGGGGAAACGGGGCTACAACTGTAACAACAGGAAGCACAGCGACCCGTGTCACAGAGCTCCGCCGTGCGCGTTCACCCATTACAGACACACTCATGCAGCTCCCGTTTAACCTCTTATCCGGTCGGAGTGTGACGCGAAGCCATCGCCAGTCACACTCCACCACGACCCACGGATAAGGCACAACACAGGAACATGGCTGCAAGAGCGCTCAAATCAATATTCAGTAATGGGTTCTCAAACACGCACCATCCGGGCGGAGAGCACCCGCAACTGATGCGGATAACTTCTGAACGTCTGCTGCCGCCTTCCCGGCGCGTTATCGCCTCTGCTACTGCTGGGTCCGTGATGTTTGGCCAGAGACTACTGTTATGTGTCGGACGCAGCCCGGAGAACCGACCAGCGTTTGAAGGACCCAGTATAAAATAAGCAGAGCATGGTACAAAGGATAACTGAATTTAATTACATAACAGTGATGTGAAAAATACAACAAATGAGTGCGCGGTCTGGCGTGGTGGAATTGCGGTGTGCTCCCAGCAGCACTAACGGTCCGGAGCCAGAAACTGTTCGGACCCAAGGACCCCACCGACACCCCCCAGGTGGCCGCGACAAACCGAGTCTGTGAAAGAAGAAACCATCATGTGAGTCCACACTCCAACACACAGAGAGACCGCTCAAAGGTGTTCACAAACAGCAAACACTTCCTGGCTTAATTACTAATCAGCTTCCCACCCTGCAGGCATGGAACACCCTGTTCACAAACTCAACTGCAGTGGAAGCTGATTAAACGACTAACATAACAGCTCAATACAATAAGGTGTGAGGGACACCACATTTACTGACTGTATAAATGTTAGTCACAAAACCTAACGTACCTCAGGAAGTGTGCTGACGAGCGTGAGACCTCACCCCCTCCTCTTTCACAGACCATGCATCAAACCTGGACATTCTCTGCATCCACTGATGATGAGATGGCTCTCGAGACGACGATCTCACCCGTCTAGTCACAAGGTTGAGTCTCTGGCAAATACACACTGTGTACTCCAGACTTAAATGCCACCATGCTCCAATCCATGTAGATGCACCACAGCTGTGAGTCCTGACGAGCTGCACTTGATCAGCCTCAGGTGATCAGGGTGAGGTCCTGAAAACTCAGCCACACAGCCACTCAGTCCTAAACGCGTACCACCTGGAAGGAAAAACAAAAGACAGCACAGAAGACAGAAACAAAAGGCAGCCAGGCCCCCCAGCCACAACAATTATATACCACACATATATGTAAAAGAACACACTAAGTAAACGTTCCAAAATGAACAGAGTATAACACATCAAGTATAATACTTTCATGCATAAATATTGTTCTTTTGTTACAACAATACAATGGAATTTCCTTTTTAAAATGTGGTTAGGATTTTGAGTCTGCAGGAATCAATCACCTGTCCTTCCCAAATTGTCCCACAGGGGTCACTCTTGTTCCATGGTTAGATTTGGATTTATCTGACATGAATGTGAAAGGGTAATACTGGGTTAATTTCAACTAGAAAACCTTTGCAATAATTATTGGATCAAGGGTATTCCTTCAGTGAGCTGTTTTCTTTTGGGTCTAGTGTGAAAAACCTCTTTTTAGGACTTCTGGTGAAGAAAGTATGTTTTCCTGTGGAGGGTTCTTTATGGTAAGAGGGGAGCTGAGACATCTGGTTTGGAGTACTGATAAGAGAATTCATAGCTCCGTGGAGAATGCACTTTGGGGATCTTAAATCCTGAATATGGTGGGGGTTGGTTGACAGATCCAAGCTTTGCCTGGCTGGGAGCGTCTCCTCTTTGACACCTGGAGATATACCAGGCCTTGCTGTATGGAGTTTATCTTTGTTTGAAGTCCTTATATAGTAAGGTTTCACATCATGGGTGATGCCAAAAACAAAAATAATTTTTTTGGCCATTTTTGGGCCTAAAAAACCCCCATTTTTCGGTCAAAATTCAAAAATTGTCCAATCCTTTTGATATGCATATCAAATTACTCGTCTTGATGAGTAAAGTTCAAAAATATATAGTTTGACCTATTTTTGACCTTGCGTTGCATCACAATGACCGAAAATGTGGAAAGGTCAATGCACTTTTCGTGAAGGGTCATATTCCTAAAATCTGCTATCATGGTCCGATTATGACAATTTTGGTGTCTAATTATATGTTTTCTTGCACAAGAAAACCAATAAGACAACTTACATAGACCATTATGCCAGTCTTGGCTATGGAAATACAGTTATGTCAAGTAATTGGCCTCTTTTACATCAAGCACATTAATTAAATATAAAAACTGCATAACTATGTTTTTGTGAATATAAAGAAAATCAGAATACAAAACCAAAGAAGACAGACATTTTAGAGTATACTATGGCTAATTTATTAAAATCATTTTTTGTGATTCATTGTTTCCATGACACAACATACACTTGATACCTCAAGTATCAGAACCATTCAAAATAAGTTCAATACACCCACTGACATTATTTTTGTTGTTATTAGTACCAAATTGACAAATTTTAGTTACCTTAGTTACCTTACCGAGCTACTTAAACTGCTGTAGCTCCTCTGAAAAAGAGAGCTTTAAATCAGAAGTGCCTGATTCCGTGGTATAACTCACAAACTCGCAGCTTAAAGCAGATAACCCATAAGTTGGAGAGGAAATGGCGTCTCACTAATTTAGAAGATCTTCACTTAGCCTGGAAAAAGAGTCTGTTGCTCTATAAAAAAGCCCTCCGTAAAGCTAGGACATCTTACTACTCATCACTAATTGAAGAAAATAAGAACAACCCCAGGTTTCTTTTCAGCACTGTAGCCAGGCTGACAAAGAGTCAGAGCTCTATTGAGCCGAGTATTCCTTTAACTTTAACTAGTAATGACTTCATGACTTTCTTTGCTAATAAAATTTTAACTATTAGAGAAAAAATTACTCATAACCATCCCAAAGACGTATCGTTATCTTTGGCTGCTTTCGGTGATGCCGGTATTTGGTTAGACTCTTTCTCTCCGATTGTTCTGTCTGAGTTATTTTCATTAGTTACTTCCTCCAAACCATCAACATGTCTATTAGACCCCATTTCTACCAGGCTGCTCAAGGAAGCCCTACCATTAATTAATGCTTCGATCTTAAATATGATCAATCTATCTTTATTAGTTGGCTATGTACCACAGGCTTTTAAGGTGGCAGTAATTAAACCATTACTTAAAAAGCCATCACTTGACCCAGCTATCTTAGCTAATTATAGGCCAATCTCCAACCTTCCTTTTCTCTCAAAAATTCTTGAAAGGGTAGTTGTAAAACAGCTAACTGATCATCTGCAGAGGAATGGTTTATTTGAAGAGTTTCAGTCAGGTTTTAGAATTCATCATAGTACAGAAACAGCATTAGTGAAGGTTACAAATGATCTTCTTATGGCCTCAAACAGTGGACTCATCTCTGTGCTTGTTCTGTTAGACCTCAGTGCTGCTTTTGATACTGTTGACCATAAAATTTTATTACAGAGATTAGAGCATGCCATAGGTATTAAAGGCACTGCGCTGCGGTGGTTTGAATCATATTTATCTAATAGATTACAATTTGTTCATGTAAATGGGGAATCTTCTTCACAGACTAAGGTTAATTATGAAGTTCCACAAGGTTCTGTGCTAGGACCAATTTTATTCACTTTATACATGTTTCCCTTAGGCAGTATTATTAGACGGCATTGCTTAAATTTTCATTGTTACGCAGATGATACCCAGCTTTATCTATCCATGAAGCCAGAGGACACACACCAATTAGCTAAACTGCAGGATTGTCTTACAGACATAAAGACATGGATGACCTCTAATTTCCTTTCCTTTCATTCAATGTGCATATTAAACAAATATGTAGGACTGCTTTTTTGCATTTGCGCAATATCTCTAAAATTAGAAAGGTCTTGTCTCAGAGTGATGCTGAAAAACTAATTCATGCATTTATTTCCTCTAGGCTGGACTATTGTAATTCATTATTATCAGGTTGTCCTAAAAGTTCCCTGAAAAGCCTTCAGTTAATTCAAAATGCTGCAACTAGAGTGCTGGCAGGGACTAGAAGGAGAGAGCATATCTCACCCATATTGGCCTCTCTTCATTGGCTTCCTGTTAATTCTAGAATAGAATTTAAAATTCTTCTTCTTACTTATAAGGTTTTGAATAATCAGGTCCCATCTTATCTTAGGGACCTCTTAGTACCATATCACCCCAATAGAGCGCTTCGCTCTCAGACTGCAGGCTTACTTGTAGTTCCTAGGGTTTGTAAGAGTAGAATGGGAGGCAGAGCCTTCAGCTTTCAGGCTCCTCTCCTGTGGAACCAGCTCCCAATTCAGATCAGGATGACAGACACCCTCTCTACTTTTAAGATTAGGCTTAAAACTTTCCTTTTTGCTAAAGCTTATAGTTAGGACTGGATCAGGTGACCCTGAACCATCCCTTAGTTATGCTGCTATAGACTTAGACTGCTGGGGGGTTCCCATGATGCACTGAGTGTTTCTTTCTCTTTTTGCTCTGTATGCACCACTCTGCATTTAATCATTAGTGATTGATCTCTGCTCCCCTCCACAGCATGTTTTTCCTGGTTCTCTTCCTCAGCCCCAACCAGTCCCAGCAGAAGACTGCCCCTCCCTGAGCCTGGTTCTGCTGGAGGTTTCTTCCTGTTAAAAGGGAGTTTTTCCTTCCCACTGTCGCCAAGTGCTTGCTCACAGGGGGTCGTTTTGACCGTTGGGGTTTTTCTGTAATTATTGTATGGCCTTGCCTTACAATATAAAGCGCCTTGGGGCAACTGTTTGTTGTGATTTGGCGCTATATAAAAAAAAATTGATTGATTGATTGATCCTCTGCAAGCAAAGGAGAACTGGTCCCTGAGAGAAAAAAAAAACTCCTTCCCATACTAATACGCAGGCAATATCACCCAAGTCATCCAGAGGCATACATTTTTAACTTATGGTTCAACTTTTAACCAAACTAATGTCGGACAAGTTATTTAAATTAATGTCATGTCTGAAGTTTTATAAAGTGAAAATATCGGATATATGTTTTAGTTTTACAGTAATGCGCTAATTTTTAACGTTTTAGTGTGGATATATGCTGTGCCCAGCAGTGCATTATGGGTAGGATAGGGTAATAGTACGTTCACGACATGAGAAATGCATTTGAAACACTCTAAGGCTCTACAGACAATAGCATTAAACTCTAGTGCCTAAAACTCATGAATATATTCTCTGGGTTTATAGACGTTATTGTGTCTGTGTTTATTAAATTCCATGCATCTTAAATGTAGCAGACACGGATTATCTGGAATTTTGTTTTGGCAAGTTTTCAAGGTCTCTACTGCCATCTACTGGCCAGTAGTGTTTATTCGCCCTATTGATGTATCCCATAATCCCTTGCATGCCAGAGAGTCGCTGCAGTCAACAACATATAGAGAATCAACACGATGACAGTTGTAAATTAATATTATACTACCAAAATGCATTTTTTTAATGCTTTCATCATGTTAATAAGAGACTGCTGCATGATACCCTGAAAACTTGCTAAAACAGTTATAACAAATAATCCATGTCTATTACGTTTAATCTGCGGGGAATTTAATAAACGCAAACCGAATTTCAGACATAATATATATATTAATCTCAAACAAAGAGGACAAACAGTGTTGTAAAGAACAATAAGACGTTAAAGAGCAAACTTCACTTTCCTCCAGAACGACATGAACAGGAAGCGATTGTAGCTCACAGCAGTTCCCTTTGAAAATAACAGATAGACAGCCTGTGATTCTCGCATGTTTACATAAAATAAACACAATAACAATGTCTATAAACCCAGAGAATATATTCACGAGAGTTTTAGGCACAATATAAAAATAGTTTTATGTTGCGATCATAATGGTGTTGTCTGGGTGCAGTTAAAGTGCAGCGTGATCATTAAGTGTTAAGCCGTGGTCACAACCCGCCGTACTTGGGCTAAATTTGGAGATCCGTACGTTGTAAGTACTGCCTCAGTACGAATTTAGGAGCACGCAGACACGCCGTAGAGGTTTTAGTGCATGCAGAACTTTCGCTGCGGTCAGGCTGCAGATTCACCAGCAGTACAGATGATGCACGTTGTGAGTACTGCCTTAGTACGGATTCAAAGCGGCAAATTTTCATTCAATTACTATTGAATTATCCAAATCCATACATAGGCAGTACGGATTACGGCACTCACCACATACTATGGTGGCCTACAGACTTGCATGCACAACGCAGCTTCTCACTTGAACTTGGACTTTATTTCCAAACGTCAGCAACACACACTCCACAGCTTCAGTCTGATAACTAGCTGTAACTTTTCTAGGCAAGTAAACACTCGTACAACTTACCGCTGCAGGCTGGACATGCTCATGCATCGCCGCTCATAAAAAAGAAAAGCGACCCCACACACACACACACACACACTGCTTTATTGTCAACTCTCTTTATTGTTACACTCCTAGAGACATGCGTTGAACGTACTCCCTCCCTCCTCTTGCTACTGCCTCCGTACGTTTTCACAAAAAACGTAGTGGCCGTGGCATCCGCAGAAAACGTACAGCGAGAAAAACGCATGGTGGGTTGTGACCGGGGCTTTAGGTCCATAAAATGGTGAAAAATTTCAGTGTTATCCAGAGCCAAATATGATGCCTTCAAATGTTGTTTGTGTACAGCCCAAAGATATTCCATTTCCTGCCAGATAGGAGTAAAAAAAAATCAACCAGAAAATTCACATTTAAGAAACTGAAAGCAGACAGTTATATTTCAAAAAGAAATCCCTTGGTGATTATCATTTTATCAAAATGGCTGTCAATAATATTTGATATTAAAAACTTGATTAAACGTTGCAGTTCTACTTACAATAACCAAGGCTTAAGAGTCACTGGATTTAAACAGTGAACACTTTCTTTAATATCTTAGAGCCACTATCAGAGGTTCATGAGTGTTTAAATTCAAAATTTGCATGCAAAAAATATTTCAGAATTTGGTCCCTTTTAGTTGCTATATTTGAAGACGTACTGTGTGTTAACCATAAATGTGCTTTGAGAATTAGATACCGGCTTTAAGATTGTGCCTGATTATCTCAGAGAATTTTTTTCTGAAGAAAAATTGCATTCCTGAAAATGTTTTCTTTCTTCTGCTTAGTCATTGTATTGATAAGGATATAGACTGACAAAATAAATAGCAGCCATATTTATATTGATCAGAGGACACTTCAGCAACTTTTTAAGAAAAAGGAAAAATGTCAAATACATAAATGTATACCAATCAGATTTACATTTGTGTGGAATATATATATATATATATATATATATATATATATATATATATATAAAAAAATCATGGTAGTCTAGATAATGTTTTAATACAGTTTCTGTTCACCCTGAGCCAGAAGTCAAATTGTAAAAGAAAAAAAAGTTATCAGAAGGTTAGAATATGGAACTCTAATCATTTTGATAAGATAGTGTCAGTCATCTTTCCTGCTTCGATTAAAAGCCCATTGCCGCAAAATTCCTCAGTTTTTAATAGAAAATGTATTACACACTTTTGAAAGCAGTTATAGATATCTATATGTTGTTTCCTCTAGGCAAAAAGTTATACAGTTATATGTGTTTGCAACTTGATAATTTTAGAGAGTCACCCAGGGGAGTCATTAAATGTTGTCCCTTTTTTTTTATAGTTCTCAAACTAAAAAATGTTTTTAGTCTGGCCCATTGTTTCTCAGCCACATGGGGTGTACAGCCAGGACACAGAGTGCCTTTTCCAAGCCTGGATGAATAAGTATGGTTGTGTCAGGAAGGGTATCCGGCAAAAATAAACAAGTCATAATAAAGATGCAGGGTACAAATCGAGTTTCCATACCGGATTGGTTGAAGGGATGATTATGAATATAATTGGTGCATATGCCCCACAGGTAAGTTGTGAGCCAAACGAGAAAGAAGATTTCTGGAGTGAGTTAAGCCTGGTTCACACGACAGGATTTTAAAGTTAACCACACACGTGAAGATAAAAACTTCATAGATCTAACAGGTTTGGTCATCCAGTGTGTGGTGTTTAGCCACACGGTAAGGACAACAACACCACACATGAACCGATTTCACACACGAACATTCCCAGCTCAAACAGGAAATCTCGTAAAATCTCTTGAGATTAAACGTGGCTTCAGAGTAAACAAACGGAGATACTTTGTGGACTATTTAAAACGGAGGGAAAAAACAATACAAAAAGAAAAGGCGTTCCTTAAAGGAGAGGAGACAGCGCGACCACCGGACTTTCTGGTAAGTCAGAACAGCTGTTTTGATTTTATTGTCCGCTCCGTATGTCCATCACCTCGCTTTCTGATTGGCTGCATGGCTGCTCATTTGTGGTCAGAGGGACACAACACACTGCAATATCGGGCCAAAAAAAATCCAACATGTTGAATATGCCCAATTTGCGATCGGAGCATCCCTGACGTCCTTCTGAGCAGATCATAGTGGTCTTAACACACCAGACATGCCAGGAATATCTGATAAGATTATCTTTAGCGTCATCACGATTGTCGGGGCGTCCTTAAGATTGTCGGAAGGGGAAGATCGGGTCTGATATCGGCCTAATTATCCTGCCGTGTGAACCAGGCCTTAGCTGAGGTGGTGGAGAGTGTGCCCAAGCATGAAAGAGTGGTGATAGGAGCAGACTTCAGTGGGCAAGTTGGCGAAGAGAACAGAGGTGATGAGGAAGTAGTGGGTAGATATGGTATCAAGGACAGGAATGAATACCTACTTTAAGAAACGAAAGGAGATGGCAGTGGAGTTTCTAACCAGGTTGTTTCATAAAATCTTGGAAAGTGAGAGGATGCCTGAGGAGTGGAGATGAAGTGTGCTGGTTTCTGTTTTTAAGAACAAGATTGATGTGCAGAGCTGCAGATACTGAAAAGGCATAAAGATCAGCAACAGCATAAAGTTATGTGAAAGAGTAGTAGAAGCTAGTAATATGGAAGTAATATGGTTTCATGCCGAGAAAGAGCACTACAGATGCAATGTTTGTTCTGAGGATGCTGTTGAAGTATAGTGAAGGCCAGGAGGAGTTACATTGTGTGTTTGTGGTTTTAGAGAAAGCTCCAGGGTGTCAAGAGAAGAGGTGTGGTATTGTATGAGGAAGTCTGGAGTGGCAAAGAAGTATGTGAGAGTAGTGCAAGACATGTACAAGGATAGTGTGACAGCGGTGAGATGTGTAGAAGGAATGACGGAATCATTCAAGATGGAGGTGAGATTACACCAAGGATCAGCTCTGAGTCATTTCTTGTTCGCAATGGGGATGCACAGATTGATGGATGACATCAAACAGGAGTCTCTATGGACTATGACATTTGCAGATGACATTGTGATCTGTAGTGAGAGTAGAGAGCAGGTTGTGTTTACCTTGGAACTGTTGAGATACGCTCTGGAGAGCAGGAGAATGAAAGTCAGTATGAGTAAGACTGAGTACGTGTGTACATGAGAAGGAGCCAGATGGAATAGTGCAGTTACAAGGAGTAAAGTTTAAATACTTGAGGTCAACTGTCCAAGGTAATGGATAGTGTGGCAGAGAGGTGAAGAAGAGAGTGCAGGCAGGGTGGAGTGGGTGGAGAAAGGTGGTAGGAGTGATTTGTGATAGAAGAATATCTGCAAGAGTGAAGGGGAAAGTTTACAAGACAGTAGTGAGACCAGCTATGTTGTACAGCTTAGAGACGGTGGCAAAAAGAAAAAGACAGGAGGCAGAGCTGAAGATGCTGTGACTCTCCTTGGGCGTGATGAAGATGGACAGGATTACGAATGAACATATCAGAGGGACAGCTCAGGTCAGATGGTTTGAAGGCAAAGTCAGAGAGATGAGATTGAGATGGTTTTGACATGTGCAGAGGAGGGACTCAGGTTATATATGGAGAAGGATGCTGAGGATGGAGCTACCAGGCACGAGGATAAGAGGGAGGCCAAAGAGGAGGTTTATGAATGTGGTGAGGGAGGACATGCAGGTGGTTGGTGTGACAGAGGAAAATAGAGAGGACAGGGTGAGATGGAAACAATTGATCTTTTGTAATGACCCCAAATGGGAGCAACCGAAAGAAGTCTGGCCCATTGTTCCATGCCATGTGGCACTAAAAGTTGCGTAATTCATAGAGTATTCTTTGATTCATGTTCAGCTCATTCACAGAAAATAAAACTCCATATGTACAAGGAGAATATTTCAACACATTTTTCAATCCCCCAGAAATTGAAAAATTAACAATTAATAAATAATGTGCATAATTATTTGCAGCCAGTCTGTGAAAATTGACACAGTGAGCACAAAGTTTAACCTATCCACTCATGTTTTCTTTGTCAATAGGTAGAGGTCACATGTCAGGATGAGAGAAGAATGACATGACAGAGTCCCTGCACCTGAAAGAAATCACCTGACACCTCCAGAGGAAGTGAAGGATATGGAGGTGTCATTGGATTTGTGTGACTCTTTCTGCACCTCATCTCCACTCGAACTGAATGAGAAGGTGGTACAACATGTGGACTTTAGCCGGAGCCTGGATGGAGACCTGCAGGAATGTGGCGAGTGAGTTTTCATCCTGTGCATTGTAGTCATTTACTCTGTGGGGAGTTAAAGTTTCTCTGACTCATGAGTTATACAGTGGCTTGCAAAAGTCTTCAGCCCCTTGGTATTTCACACATTTTCATTTGTTTATGGCATTTCAAATACAACAAGTAAATCAGGCTTCTTAATATAAAAATTTCTAAAATTATCATGCTTAGACTCAAACTGAAAGTAAATCTCTACAAATTGATACAACTGAATTAAAAATTAAAAGCCAAGATGATGAATTACATAATTAAACAGCCCCTTTGGTATAATACCTGTAAATAATCAATTTAATTGCCAGTTTTCTTCACACAAGTCAGGGGATGGATACATGAACATTTCCAAGTCACTGAATATGTCTTGAACTTTATTCACGTCAGTTATGGCACTCTGTGGTAAATCTGTGTGGATAGTCCAGCAGATTACAGAATATTTACAGGGGAATCTTTCAAATGGTGATACAAGCACCAAATTCAACACAAATAGTCCCGAGACATTACTCTTTTGAAAAAGCAGACTATCCACTCGGGATCAAAAATTAAAAGATGCTCCAATCATATTGAAAACTATACCACATTATTCATCCAACCATAAAGATTCCAAAAAGGTATAGTTTGGACTATCTTTGACTGAATGTTATGAAGTTATGGGGCAAAAACAGCAAAAACTGTGACAAAGCTCAATTTCAGTTTGTATGGGAGGCCAAAGTTAAAGTTGCTCCAATTTTGGTAAATAGTGATGCAAATTATTGGTTGAGCTAATAGGATTAATAAATTAAATAGATTTGACCGTGTTGAATGTTTACTGTCCAAAGTAAAGGTCAAACAATGTCAACGTCCATTGGATTCTATGGCATATGACATATGTTACCCTGTAACATGATAACTAAGTACGACACATGGTGCAAACTATTCCTTTTTAAAACTATTCGCTCAACCAATAATTTGCATCACTTTGTACCAAAATTGGAGCAACTTTAACTTTGGCCCTCTGTACAAACTGAGATTGACCGTTGGTACCATTTATGCTGTTTTTGCCCCATAACTTCATAACATTCAATCAAAGATAGTCAAAACTATACCTTTTTGATATCTGTATGATCAGATGAATAATGTGGTATACTTTTCAATATGATTGGAGCATTTGTAAATCTTGACCCCTGTGTAATTCTTCATTGACCCCTACTTGGCCGCCTATTGAACAATCAAGTGGATAGTCTGCTTTCTCAAAAGAGTAATGTTTAAAGAATATGTGTGCCAAATTTGGTGTTTGTATCACCATTTGAAATATTGTTTCAGTTATCTGCTGCACTAGGAGTAGACAGTTCTCAAAAACTGAGTGACTGTGCAAGAAGAGGAAGAGTGAGGAAAGCCACCAAGACACCCAGACAATCCAGAAGAAGTTACTGTCTTATTTGGCTGTGACTGGAGAAATTGTGCATAATGCATGTTTTGCATTTTGTATCCCCGGTTATACAGCTTCATGACGAAGTGGCACAGAGGAGGATTTTCTTAAAAAGGAGACCTGAAAGTTTAGCTTCAATTTGACAGAAACTACATTTGAGATGAAAGCCTAGATTTAATGTTATGGTGAAAGAAACCCACCTGTCTAATGTGTACTCCACACAGATTTACCATAGAGTGCCATACTGTTTGTATTTCTGCAAAGAAACATATCACCTCGTGAGGATCTTATTTTGTTGATTTAAGTTACAATGCTTGTTAGAAAGGTGAAAAATAATTTCATAACCTTTATAAGCCCCATGTTTGTCACTGTAGTTTGAAAAGTTATTGTGTGTGTGTGTGTGTGTGTGTGTGTGTGTGTGTGTGTGTGTGTGTGTGTGTGTGTGTTGCTTCAGGTTAGACAGACGGTGGGTCCTCTGGCATGAATTTATGAATGACCATGACCACTTGGATGCCTGGCTGCATTTGGCTGAACAAGCTGTCAGTTCCCCTAAACACGCCCACAGCACGTATATGGTCGCCAAGGAAGAGCTGAGAAAATTAGAGGTAAAACAAAAAACAGTAATGCTGTTTGGGATGTGATGATCCAGTCTTGCGATTTATAACACTCAACAATATTCAAGTTAGGTTGTCAAGTCTGTCCTTTGAAAATCTAATTTGAGATCATATTTGAACACCTCATTCAACTAAGTACAAGAAAATAGTATATCTCATTAGACTGTGTTCTTGTATATGTCTAGCTGGGGAGCATACCGTATGCTGGTGCCGGTGTCACAGACTGAACAGTCCCCCCTAAAAAATCGGTCCGCCCTGCCTTCACTGTGCATGCGTCATTAGCAGTGGTGGGCACAGTTCAGCTAATCCAATAGCAGATAATTATCAAAGCTAATGGTTTTGCTAGCAGATTAACTTTTCAGATAAGTTTTAAAACCATCATTGGACCAATTATCTGATAAATTTATTTCCGATAACTGTCAGGCCGATAACGTTTTTTTTTCCTGGTAATGTGAGCAAAGTTTAACGTTTGTAAACCCTAAAATCAAACATTTTAGTCCATCTGTTGTGTGTTTATTTATGGCAGACTGGCTGTCACTTGTTGATGATGTCATCATTAAGCACAAAACATGATTGGCCATTCGACGCAGGGAGCATTGTGGGTAGTGTAGTTTAGGTTCACTTTGGACGTTAAAATGTTTCCGTCCCTTGCCCCTTGGAAATCTGCTGCAAAACCCATCGCACATCATGCAAAAAGAATTATTTAAATGTCTAAAAGGCACTGGATTACTTCATCGCATCTGAACAAATGACTATGGCTGCCAGGAGTTAAGGATTTGTAAAATCTCAGTGATCACTCACCAGCCCAGTAGGTGGTGGTAAATGCACCTTAAACTGGTGCCGTCCGCCATTGGATCCGAAAGAAGAAGAAGTAGTCCGCTTGACACAAACACAAAACAGACTAATGTTAGCATTATTTTTTAATTTTATTTCTTTGTGGCTGACGGTATCGCCGAGACTCTGTGGGAGAGAGGAGCTCTCACGGCGCAGCTGTGTACAGTCTAGGACGTTTCTTCACCGTTTTGGATCATCTCAGGACAGTTATTTTTTCAGATGAATCCCACTGAAACTAACAGGTAGGAATTTATATTTACTACGTGTCTTTTATTCTGCCAATCAATGCATTAATGGATGTATTTTGGTTGTTTAAGATGCAGGGTTGAAAGCGTGTGGAAAAAACAGCAGCTTTTAGCTCGTAAATGACAGTGTATCTAATACCGAGATAAACTGTGTCTTCTAATACTGTGTTTTACTGCTTTTGAAAGATGATGAGAGTGTTTGAGGTTTTTTTTTTCTTCATTCATTTTTCGTGTGTTCTTTGTGTTTGTGATCCTTGAATTTACCCAGCAGCCCCTGCGGCGCTTAAATTGAAACTGGTTTATCAGAAGCCGACAGTGTAATCTGATGTGGCCACGTATGAATCAATACTTAAAGTTAGCGGTTAGCTGTAATAAAGATAAGTTTTTAGCAGTTTATCTGTTTATCGTCATAAAAGATAACTTCTCAGTTATCTGATTATTGGTTATTGAAGCTAACTTTTTGGTTAGCTGTGCCCACTACTGGTCATTATCCATGCTTCATGGATTATCCCCTCGTTTCTACTTCAAACTGCACTCCGGTCATCTGTCTTAGCGACAGATATCTGAAGCTTTTGTACAACAATTATTTCCACATAAATTCAGCATTATTTCATCATTAAAGATGGAGGAAGCAATCAGAGTGCCACGGCAACTTGAGCTTGATGTGTTCACTGCGAGTCGGTCATTTCAAAGCATCACAGAGTATCGCCTCGTTTCTGCTTAAAACAGCCTTGTTTCTGCTTAAAGCTGACTTTAGAATGATTTAAGAGGTTTTACCTTGTCAACTGATGGTTAATAATCCCATTAATTCATTTGATTGCTTTGGCTGAAGAGACTCTGTCTCAGACAAGCGGCTGAGCTCCGAAATGACACATGCGCAGTGGAGGCAGGGCGGGACAATTTTTAGGGGTGGACCGTTGGGTCTGCAACACCATAAGACTGCAGAACTGTCCCAGGTCCTGGATGTCCCTGCAGAACACTGCTGCGGCCAGATGAAAGCGCGGGCATTCCTGTGGCCTTTTCCAGCCACTGAAATCCTCAAAAACTGAGACACCTACGTGCTGGATAATCCATAGGAAAATACACCACATAGATAAAATGTTAAAGCCGATGTTCCCTCACCGTGCAAATGATATTCCTCATCTGAGTCTCCCTAAGTAACTGGTCATTTGACACGGTCGTTCCAGCAGTACCCAAGGATCTTCTGAAGCGATCTAGTGCCAAAGACATCCTATCTTCACCAGGTCACTGGTTAGCTTCAAAGTCTCACAACTGTACAGTAAGACAAGAAGTACAAGGACCCTAAACACTTGGACCTTTTGTTTTCCTGTATTCCTTGGTTTAACTACAAGTGCTGCAAAAATCAATGTGAGGTTGGTGGGGTGGGGGCACATAGTTCTATCACAGTTGGACGGAAGTTCAACTACAGGTGAAAGAAATAATCCATTTTGAGCATAAATATCGCTTGGTGTTGACTCATAAAACTGAAGCAGGCCATGTTTATGGACAAACTTTTAATTTTAATACTCAGAAAGTTAGTGTGCAGCTCTCTTGTCAGTGTGGTATCATCTGCAGTGAGTCTCCACACTGCAGATGCATATTAAGGCTGCAGGCAGACTGATGCCGTAAAGTTTATTAAGCATCAGTCACTTTCAGATCCACCTGTACAAGTGCCTGCAGATGAATATTAATCAGGAACATGGACTATTTGCATAGAGCTATGCTTGGTGACAAAATTAAATATTTATAATATCGGGATTAGGTTTTTAAGTTGAATGTGTTGCTTTTAGAGAAATGGAACGCTACAAATGGCTGCATTCAGTTGAAAATTATTCTGCTTTTTATTAAGGTTTTAAAAATTTATTTGTATTTAATTTTGAACCATTCTTCAGTCACAGACTTTGGAGTCTGTCTCTACCTTGTTGCCTTCGAATAAGATGTCTAAGTGAATGAATGAATGTATGAATTTATTCGGCGCACACACACACAAATCCGAAAGAACAAAAACATACAAATAACATGAACATTATATAAACAAAGCCTGTGAGTCCAAAAGGGTGTGGGCAGAAGCAAAGCTTATCAACGCCCACCCCTGCTAGTACAAGTCCAACAGTTATAACAGTCATAATAACATAAACACAAATTCACAACACACTACATATCAACACACAGACATACACTTCAATATTCAATTACACTTCAATTCATGTATAATTATATTATGTAAGCGCCAAATCACAACAAATTTGGCCCAAGTCACTTTACTCAAATAAGGACTAACCTTACCGACCCCCAGAGCAAGCACTACGCAACTGTGGTGAGGAAAAACTCCCTCTTAGGAAGAAACCTCAAGCAGACCAGGCTCTAGGGGGTGACCCTCTGCTTGGGCCATGCCATATATACCTATATACGTACATATATACATTAACATACACATATATATACATTTATACACACACATGTACACACTCACATATATACCTATATACATACCCACTAACACATAAATATATATATACATATACCTACATACCTACACATACATATACATACATGTGTGTGTGTGTGTGTGTGTATATATATATATATATATATATATATATATATATATATATATATATATACACATACATACCCATTTCTAATTTAAACAGTCCCTATAAATCAAATCATATTATTACCTAGACATGATGTTCTTTTTGAGTAGTTTCTTGAATCATACTAAGGTACCACACATTCTAATCTCTGGACATTCGTTCCATTTCTTCACCCCAACCACAGACACACAAAAACCCTTTACATTTGTTCTTACTGATGGTTTCATAAAAAGTGCACAACCTCTTAAACTATAACTGGGTTCCCTCAATCTGAACAGATTCTGGACACATCTCGGTAAGGCTTGGTTTTTTGCACGAAAAGTTTGAATTGACCAAATCTCTGAATTTTAATAAATTTAAAGACACAAATAGAGAATGAGTTGGATCACGATAATGTTTATTGCAGATAATGCGTATGGCTTGTTTTTGCAAAAGAACTATTGGATTAATGTTTGATTTGTAAGTGTTTCCCCACAACTCAACACAATATGTCATATATGGTACCATCAGAGAATGATATAAATTAGGTAACCCTTCTTGCGGCAGTGCATCTTTGGCTTTTTACAGAATGGCAATAGTTTTTGACAATTTCGATTTGACATAATTTATATGTGATTTCCAGCTAAGTTTATTATCATGTACAACACCTGAAAATTTGTTCTCTTTTACTAGCTCAATTTCCTTGTTGTTTATGGTAAAAAATTTTTACATTTGGGTGCCTGTTTATTTCCAAATATAATACATTTGGTTTTCCCAAGGTGGAGTGACAACTTATTAGTGTCAAACCAAGCCTTAAACTTTTCCAGTTCTTTCTCCACCATGTCCAGAAGCTGTTCAAAATGATCACCACTGCAAAACACAGTGGTATCATCCGCAAAAAGGACACATCTTAGTGATCTCGACACACAACTTATATCATTTATATACAATATAAACAACAAAGGACCCAACACTGAACCCTGCGGCACCCCACATGTGACTTCCCTGAGCTCAGAGTTAGTATTATTAAATTGAACATACTGAAATCTGTCATGTAAATAACTAGTTATCCATTCATATGCCAGACCTCTGATACCATATTTCTGCAGTTTAGTTAATAATATTCCATGGTTAATTGTGTCAAACGCTTTCTGCAAATCAACAAAAACACCTACTGTGTATTGTTTATTGTCAATTGCAGTTGTCCATCAAAGCCTGTGATGTAGTTTGAAACTTTCTGAATCCGTATTGTTCTTCACTTATTATGTCATGCTTCAATAAATAATCATTCAATCTTTTAGCAAATATTTTTTCCAAAATTTTGGAAAATTGTGGCAGGAGTGATATACGTCTATAATTAGAAAAAGTGTGTTTGTCACCAGTTTTAAACAGAGGTATTACTTTGGCTATTTTCATTTGAGAGGGAAATTTACCAGTTCTAAGAGACATATTGCAAATGTAACTGAACGGTTTTACTATACAATCAATATATTTTTTTTTAATTTTAATAAAGCCATATCCAAATTATTAAAATCAGTCGATTTCTTACTTTTTGAACCATGAACCAGATCAAGTATTTCCCTTTCATCGGTACCACCAATAAACATTGGAACAGACTTGTTAAATGTTGAATTATTTACCCAGAAGTTATTAGTCGATGAATCAATTTTACTTGCAAGATTTTTTACCCACATTAACGAAGTATTCGTTAAAGTGGTCAGCAATGGACTTGTTGTTATCAATTGTGATGTTATTAATATGAAAAATGAAGGATAATCTCTAGCAGTTCTATTCTTATTTATTATTTCATTTAAAATGTTCCATGTATTTTTGATGTTATTTCTACTTTTGACAAGTAAATCACTGTAATATGTTTTCTTACTGAGTCTCATAATGTTGGTTAACTTATTCTTATATGTTCTATATTTACTTTCAGCTTCCTTAGTTGTAGATTTATGAATTGTTTATACAGTAAGTTTTTCTTTTTACATGCCCTCTGAAGTCCCTTAGTTATACATGGTTTATTGCTGTATTGACTTTTGTACACTTTTTCAACAAGAGGACAGTGTTTGTCATATAACCTGGAAATAATGGAAATAAAAGCATCATATGACCTCTCAACATCAACAACAAAAACATCTGACCAGTTCTGACTTGATAAATCCTCCCTTAAATTTTCAATTGATTCAGGTGTTACTTTTCTACTCATGATTTTAGTATTACTTCGATACTTATAACAGCCCTCCAATGCAAAAACTAAGAAAACAGGCAAGTGATCAGTCATATCAAATCAAATCAAATCAATTTTATTTATATAGTGCCAAATCACAAAAACAGTTGCCCCAAGGCGCTTTATATTGCAAGGCAAAAGCCATACAATAATTACAGAAAAACCCCAACGGTCAAAACGACCCCCTGTGAGCAAGCACTTGGCGACAGTGGGAAGGAAAAACTCCCTTTTAACAGGAAGAAACCTCCAGCAGAACCAGGCTCAGGGAGGAGCAGTCTTCTGCTGGGACTGGTTGGGGCTGAAGGGAGAGAATCAGGAAAAAGACATGCTGTGGAGGGGAGCAGAGATCAATCACTAATGATTAAATGCAGAGTGGTGCATACAGAGCAAAAAGAGAAAGAAACACTCAGTGCATCATGGGAACCCCCCAGCAGTCTAAGTCTATAGCAGCATAACTAAGGGATGGTTCAGGGTCACCTGATCCAGTCCTAACTATAAGCTTTAGCAAAAAGGAAAGTTTTAAGCCTAATCTTAAAAGTAGAGAGGGTGTCTGTCTCCCTGATCTGAATTGGGAGCTGGTTCCACAGGAGAGGAGCCTGAAAGCTGAAGGCTCTGCCTCCCATTCTACTCTTAAAAACCCTAGGAACTAGAAGTAAGCCTGCAGTCTGAGAGCGAAGCGCTCTATTGGGGTGATATGGTACTAAGAGGTCCCTAAGATAAGATGGGACCTGATTATTCAAAACCTTATAAGTAAGAAGAAGGATTTTAAATTCTATTCTAGAATTATCTGTTCTATCTATTCTATTCTAGAATTCTGTTCTAGAATTAATAAATATCACTGACCAGTAGTCTCGCACTAAGATTACCGGATACAACGTTGGTTAAAATATTGTTGATAAGAGTTGTTGAGTCCATAGTTATTCTGCTAGGATGAATGATGGTTGGAAACAGTCCCAAACAGTACAAGGTGTTTATAAATGAGGTGATTTGTGGATGATTGTGAGGATAAAAAGTCTATATTGAAATCTCCGGGGCAGAGGGTGGTACGCTTCAGTATTGCTCAGATCCATCTGTATACCTTTGGATTGAAGGAAGTCAGCCACCTGTTGCTCCACAGAGCTGACCTCCTGCTCACTGGGCTCCCCTCCGCGCTCATCTATCACCGCCCGTGCATAGAACCGTGGTTTGATGTAAAGACCTGTGATGATGACATCATTAATTCTGGAGTATTGTTCCAATTCAGCCACTCGATTTTCCAAATGAACCAGACGCCGGTCTTTCTCGGCGTTCTGGAGCCGTAACCCCTTTATCTCCTCCACCAGATCCATGATTGATTTCTGCTACAGTTTCACAACAGAAATCTCCTCCGATAAAAAGTCCAGAAACTTTTTAATGTCATCATCCTCCTCCGCCGTCAGAACCTTCTTAGGCCCCATGGTCGACTTGTGGGCTGCTTGTTGGCAATCGCCGATGTTATCTGCCTGTGTTGTTGGTCACCGCAAGCCGGGATGAATCTGCGCTGCGCTGGTGGTGCGTGGCCTCGGTGTCCGCGCTGATGGATCCACGGTTGCTGCTCGAGGCCTTGGGGAAGCTGCGCTTGTGACGCGCGGCTTCAGTGACATGTCGAAACTGATGTACTGTTTTGTTTTTGGCTGCTCTGGATCAGCGAACTTCAGGCTTGAAAACAGCATCCAGCGGTTGACCAGTAGACTGTTGGTAACTGATAATGTTCAAACTGAACTGGTAACCAACTCCATTCCTATGTTTATAACAGATTTAACTTCTTGTTATAATCGTTCAGACGAGCTGCGCTCTGATGTGATCCGCTGGCAAAATGTAAGAGAGAGTTATTAGAATTCTAAGATGTCTCTCGTAAATTTATTTGTGTGACCCCTGAAAACAAAGAACTCTCTCTTTTGATTCCTCGGGCTGCACATTTGTAATTCTAATCTAATTACATTTTTATTCTGCAAATCTGATTGGTTAATCGTGTGAGACTTCAGACCGTATAACATTGGGGTAACAGTGGGAAAATATTCGACCGTTTCACATTTAGATGTATTACTCCGCGCCTTGACCAGTGTTCTATCGAGATGTCATTCCCGTCAACAGGCCAGCCCTCCACACAACTGCCCATGCGCACGCATGTGGAATATTGTTGGGACGCGGAACTGTTGAGACACACAATTTGACAGAACACTGGCTGTGCACGCTGCTACGCAGATGTCATAATGGCGCTGTTAGCTGAGAGCGAGAAAAGGTCACGTACCGCTGGCGCCGAAATGATGAATTTAAGATACCATACGAAAGTACTGATATGGATTATGACAGAGAATTACCTTTTCACATTTGATGGATTACTCCACGCCCTGACCGCTGTTGGAGTGACGCTGCCTCACGGTAAACCTCGCCGACTGAATTACCTACAGAAAAATAAATCGTGCAAATGATGGAATTGGATTAGAATGAGAATAACCCCCTTGTATCTGATGATTTGCAGACGTTCATGCTGTTATACGGTCGCAAATATCCATCTTCCCGGCTTCGCTAACGCGTCGCCAGTAAAGCTCAATTTGTGACCATATAACCAGCAGGAACATCCGCAAATCATCAGACACAACAGGGTTATTCGCTAA
Organism: Thalassophryne amazonica; assembly: GCF_902500255.1. NCBI lineage: Eukaryota > Metazoa > Chordata > Actinopteri > Batrachoidiformes > Batrachoididae > Thalassophryne > Thalassophryne amazonica. Next base: position 87,272,436 of record NC_047106.1, on the reverse strand, counting down.
GTATAAAGCTTTTCAATTGTTTTCCGTTCTCAGGTCAGGTCTGGGAGCATGCACTGGTGCCACATGTCACTACATGTTGAAACTGCCTTGGGTCCTGGATGGCAACCACCCAAGCAGACAACAGGTGCATCTCCACCTCTGTAAACTGATCATCTCTATGCCACAGCCAGGTCAAGCATTTGTTTGTGATCGCCTTTGATTCAACTTCGTGTCAGCAGTACTTAAACTCAAAACTGGCTTGTCAGTAGCTGATAGTGTATCGGAGTCGATACTAAAAGTTAGCGGTTAGCTGTAGCTTCCGCAAAATTTTTTTTTTTTTTTCAGTTTATCATTATAAAAGTTAACTTTTCAATTAGTGGATTAGTGGTTATCAAAGCTAACTTTTTGGTTAGATGTGCCCACCACTGGGCACAGTCATTTTAGTGGTACCCAAGGATCCTCTGAAGAGACTTGGTACCAACGACATCCAGGTCTCATGTTCTCAGAGGAATATTTTAAAGACAGAATTTCAGTGTCCCCATGAGTAAAATTAAAATAACCTCACAAAAAAAAAACTGTTAACAAGAAAAAAGAAGCCCGAGAGAGCTATTTTCTTCTCTATTATCTTGTGGTTCCTCATCACAGTAGATGTTACAGATAGATATTTGTTTCTTTTTAATAATACACATCTGACATTAATTGTACAGTTGCTACTTCTTCTATTTTCTTTTTGTGTCATTGAGAAATGATCCAGTAGCCACAATAGAGATGATGCTATTAGGTTCCAGTGTTTTGATCCATGTTGTAAATATTCCTTGTTCACTTCATAAAGTGTGTGTGTGCGTGTTGGGGAGACGAGTCACATTTCTGCAAATAATTTATGGGTAATTATGCTTTCTGAATTCAGCATAGCTCTGTGTGAGTGTCATGTTTGTGCTGCTACCGTGTGTTACTTGAACTGTTGTATGTTTAGAGGCTGCATTCTGAGGCAAGATCTCGACTAGTGCAGTTGGATAGTTTGACCCACAGGAATCAAGCCTTGACTCAACTATTTCATGGCGCCATCCGGACTCGGCTGCTGAGGTTGACGAGGGAATGTGGGCAGCGATGGAATGATGTGAACACCAGACTGGAATCTTTGACATCTGAGCTGAAGGTCAGTTATAATAAAATTATAATTATGCTGCTGATATATTATACAAATAATGAATGTTTGAGTGCAATGGTAAGAACATTTCATGAGTGAATGAATGAAATATTCTTACCATTGAACAAATGAATAAACATTATTTGTTTTATATAACACCTCTTAATTTCTAAACAAGAGAAAAGGGTCTTACATTTTGGTCCTTTGACGTTAAGAGGTTCCAGACAGTCTAACACTAACTTTAAATAGCAGTTCAATCCAAAATTGTTCTCAGTCAGCTTGCAAAAACAGTCAGATAGTTCAAAAACAATCCTGACATTGTAGTCCATAACTGCCGTCTGCTTTTCTCAGTCCAGTGAAAAATTTAGGACAGAAATTTGTTGAGCTTTTCATCCAACAGCGGTTCTACTTTAGCTTGATACGTCCCAGCGAATATTGCAAATGCCTCCAGATGGCTTACAGTGTACTGGATTTGTTTTTTCTTTTGTGTTAAAAGAATGAGCAGCGTCAATAAGCTGTCAGGTGCTGTCATCATGAGAGTAATATAAGTAGCAACTCCATCAAATGTTGAAATAATTAGCTTTGATTTATTCCATTTATGGGTGTTAGTTATTCTTTTGTATATTACGGCTGAGTGGATTCTTGTCATTTGATTAGTGTATGTCACGTGTCATGGATTATTTGTGTTGCATGACTGTGCAAATTTATTTCCATTTACCGTACAGATTGGTTCCATATGTTTGTACCATTGCACGCTGCAACCACCGTGCGCACACACATTAGTGGGGATGGCGTTTAGCTAAACATGGCAGAGTTTGTTTTGCTGACGGACGAGGATTTGAATTTGGTGCTAATTCTTCGAACAAAAAAAACCAAAAAACCAAAAACAAATCCACTACGCTATAATCTGTCTGGTGGCATGAAGAGGATGAAATTGGGATGAAACCTGGACAAATTTCTGATGCAATTTTTCGTTGGAGTGAGGAAGTGCACAAAGTCAATGCACAGCATCACGGACTACATCATCAGAATTATTTTTGAACTATGACCGTTTTTGCAAGTTGATTGAGAACAATTTTGGACTTCAATTTAAGGGCCCCTTCACACATAGTACGAATGTGGTCGTATTGTACATGAATTAGGAATCATACAAGGTCTGTTAGAAAAGTATCCAACCTTTTTATTTTTTTCAAAAACCATATGGATTTGAATCACGTGTGATTGCATCAGACAAGCTTGAACCTTCGTGCGCATGAGTGAGTTTTTTCACGCCTGTCGGTTGCGTCATTCGCCTGTGAGCAGGCTTTGTGTGAGCACTGGTCCACCCTCTCGTCATTTTTTTATTGTGAATAAATGTCTGAACGATTTGGAGCTTTGCTGCATCAATTTCTTTCCAGAAACTGTGAGAGACCTCCAGGTGGACACCGTTCGGAAAATTAATATGGCTTTCAGGGACGATTTTATGGGGATTATACAGATTAAGGAGTGTTACTGCCGCTTTAAGGACGGCCCACAACTGCTGAGAGCGTGGTGCGCTCCCAGCGCTGATCGACATGCTCAGACCCCGCTGAAACAACCAGATCATTTCCAACGTGAAGGCTTTGTTGATCCGGGACGTCGTCTGACTTTCACAAAAAGGCAGAAGTCGTGGACATCAGCACTTTTTTTTGGCACATTCCACTGTTACAGGAGTTTTTTTCATGGAAAGAAAACGGAGCCGTTTATTACGCGGCACAAAACCACCTCCGTGTTGGTCTCACAGGATGGCTTTCAGGTGGATTTCAGATGGATTCCGGTTGCTTTTCAGTCGTGTGATTATCCGATTGTGATTGTGCATGAGCTGGACATGCCCCAACATGTCCCGGAAGGCTTCATCACGGCGTTGCTTTGCGCCATGCGGCTCCACCATGACGCGCGGAATTCCGCTCCTCTTTCCATGACAAAAACTCCTGTAACAGTGGAATGTCCCATTTATTTCTAAACTGGACGCTGTCTTGATCCGGTATGTCGTCTGACTAGCAGAGGAATTGTGAAAAGACGTGGACATCAGCACATTAAGACAGACGTGCGGAGGAGTTCCGCGCATCGCGGTGGAGCCGCATGGCGCAAAGCAACGCTGTGATGAAGCCTTCCGGGACATGTTGGGGCATGTCCAGCTCATGCACAATCACAATCGGATAATCACATGACTGAAAAGCAACCGGAATCCATCTGAAATCCACCTGAAAGCCGTCCTGTGAGACCAACACGGAGGTGGTTTTGTGCCGCGTAATGAACGGCTACGTGGCGCGTCCCTCCGCTTTTCTTTCCATGAAAAAACTCCTGTAACAGTGGAATGTGCTGAAAAAGTGCTGATGTCCACGACTTCTGCCTTTTTGTGAAACTCAGACGACGTCCCGGATCAACAAAGCCTTCACTTTGGAAATGATGTGGTTGTTTCAACAGGGTCTGAGCATGTCGATCGGCACTGGGAGCGCGCCGCGCTCTCAGCAGTTGTGAGCCGTCCTTAAAGTGGCTGTAACACTCCTTAATCTGTATAATCCCCATAAAATCGTCCCTGAAAGCCATATTAATTTTCCGAACGGTGTCCCCCTGGAGGTCTCTCACAGTTTCTGGAAAAAAATTGATGCAGCAAAGCTCCAAATTGTTCAGACATTTATTCGCAATTAAAAAAACGATGAGAGGGTGGACCAGTGCTCACACAAAGCCTGCTCACAGGCGAATGACGCAACCGACAGGCATGAAAAAACTCACGCATGCGCACGAAGGTTCAAGCTTGTCTGATGCAGTTACATGTGATTCAAATCCATATGGTTTTTGAAAAAATAAAATGGCCGGATACTTTTCTAACAGACCTCGTATGCAATACGTGTAAAATCGTAGCTACCTCTAACACCTCGTACACCTGTTGTTACAAATATTTGCACACAACAATGGCTGAAAGACAGATGTGTGCTGTGAGGGGCCCATTCGATCCCTCTCGCGGCAGGTGTCGTCCAAATTCCAGGTGACACACACAAACATCTAACACCGCTTACTTGGCACTTAGAAAATGTCTGGCCATTCATGCTGTTGGCACGAAAAGAGTCAGCAGACGATCACTTCCGAGCTGGTGGTGAAATTTGTCTCAGTGCCCCCACGACTGTGAAGTAGCCGAGTACACGTGGCATGCCAGAGTGTCTGCTCCCCCACAACACATGTGCATGTGTTTCGCGCACTTCCTCCACCCCCCCAACACATGCGTGCGTGTGGTTCGCGAGGTGCCTCAAATCTGATCACAGAGTGACACCTTGGTCTGTGCGTTGAATAGACAGACATGCATGTGTGTGTGCTTGCTGTGCTCACGTGGAAATACATAAAAACATATATTTCTTTTGCGACGGGCTAGAGAGCGTGCACATTGACAGGCTGTCCCAGCCTGTCAGTTCATGTGGACATGCAGCAGGTGATCTGAATGTCACGTCTGTCTGACAGGACACGTGTGACCTGTGAGCGGCTCCCTGCAGGACTAAATGACAAGCCAACAGTGTGACAAATACTCCACTTTCAGTCACATATCAGCAGAAACACACCGTAACAAACGCTGTTTGGTCAGTTATCATGGCACTTTTTTCTCATTTTTTAAAAAATACGTTTATGTCCTTGTTTATTTTGAATTTTAAAAAAATTGGTTTCAGGCGTTTTACAACACCTTTTACAGGACAGCGATTGTAGCACAGTGGTTTCTGGCTGGCAATCAGAGCTTTTGTAAATTGCAGGTTTGAATCCCATGGGTGGTATTTTTTTTCACAGCAGCTGCACAATGTGGTTACACATGCTCCAGCTGCTCAATTTTACTTTCACTTTATTTCATTTATATAGCGTCAAATCACAACAAAGTTGGCTCAAGGTGCGTCACACAAGTAAGGTCTAACCTTACTAACTCCTCGCACTGTTTTCCTCCTGTGACAGTTTCATGCACGACACTGTTGCGTGCACACTGTTGCATGTTGATGTTTTCCTGGTTCACTTATACGAGCTGTTCCGCTATGATTCGCACTGATTTGTACGTATTCATACTGTGTAAAGGGGCCCTAAAGTTCCTGTTGGACTTTTGATGTCAAAGCACCAGTGACGCACACCAAAATGTAAGTCCCTTTTCTGTTGTTTATAAATTAATAAAATATCAAATGACAAGATCTGTTTTAGCAGTTATATAAAACAAATAATGAATGTTTTTATGAATGTTTATAATTTTTGTCATGCCTCTTCCAACAGTTCTGCACAATTTCAAAATTCCAAGTTATAGGCATAAAATGGGACCTTTTTATTTATTATAACACTTGTTTGCTAAACGTGAAACAGAACATTTAAGACATGGAATTGTATTCTTTGAATAGTGAAGAAAAATATTTACTGCAGTATTTATAGTACATATATTTGCATAGAAAACCAGTGTGATTCTTTCTATCAGATCTTTATCTCAGAGTGGGAGGAGTTTGACTCGGAGAGGGAGGAGCTTGCTCTCCTGTTGGCTGACCTGGATATCCATCTGACGGAGGTGGAGCACCTGACAGAAAGCCCTTGTGACAGACTGAGACGACTCCAGGTGTGCGTTTGTTGAGTTTATCTGCGGGTCTCTGTTATTTGTATGTTGCTTAAAAGATCTGAAATAGACTGGCTTTTCCAGGAGCCACTAATCCTTATCATGCAAATCTGGTTCATTTGGTTCTTTAAAACCAAGTGTTGCTTTGATTAAAACAAGGTGATCAGAGATAGCAGATTTCACCCCATTCATGCAACTAGTGGGACTTAACGATTAACAAAACAATTTTTATTGAATAAAAAAGCATGAGCATGTACAACACTCAGTACCTAGTTTGGGCTCCTTTTGCCTGAATTACTGCAGCAATGCGGCGTGGCATGGAGTCGATCAGTCTGAGGCACTGCTCAGGTGGTATGAGAGCCCAGGTTGCTCTGATAGTGGCCTTCATCTCTTCTGCGCTGTTGGGTCTGGCGTGTCGCTTCTTCCTCTTCACAATAGGAAGGTCAAGCAGGGTTGCTGGCTAATTAAGAACAGGGATACCATGGTCCTTAAACCAGGTACTGGTAGCTTGGGCACTGTGTGCAGGTGCCAAGTGGTCAGCAGCAGGAGGCATGAATTACAACTTCCTGGTGGACGGCTGCGTTGACCGTGGACCAACCCTAGCAGATGGCATGGCACCCCAAATCATCACTTACTATGGAAACTTAACACTGGACCTCAAGCAACGTGGATTCTGTGCCTCTTCTCTTCCAGACTCTGGGACCTTGATTTTCAAAGGAAATGCAAAATTTCCTTTCATCAGAGAAAATAACTTTGGACCAAGACGTCAAGTCAGCAGTCTTCCCCATGATTGTGTAGATTAGAGTGTGCCACCAGGTATCTTCAATATTGAACCTATTCACAATATTATAATTTTCTGAGATACTGAATTTGGGATTTTCATTAGTTGTTAGTTATAATCATCAAAATTAAAAGAAATAAACATTTGAAATATATCAGTCTATGTGGAATGAATTAATATAATATACAAGTTTCACTTTTTGAATTGAAATACTGAATAAATCAACTTTTTCATGATTCTCTAATTATATGACCAGCGTGTGTGTGTGTGTGTGTGTGTGTGTATATATATAATATGTCATCATCAAAATATCAGTTGAGCTAATGACCTGGTCATAAAGATTTGTCTATCAGTTCATCCGTTACACTCCATTGCAGGTATTGTCAAGTGCGACAACAGGTGAAATGGACCGTCAGATCATGTGAACACGCAGCAGGCGATCATCTAATTTCTCTTTTTTTAAATCCTTGTTGATTATGGTAGCGTAGTGGTAAAGTTTTCTTCTGTTAATCAGAGCTTTTGTAAATTGTATGTTCAAATCCCGCGAGTGGCATTTATTTTTTATTTAAGGCCTAGTTCAAAAATAATGAAGCCTAACTGCTGATTTGCATTGTATTTGTCATGAACAAGCCATAATTTTATTTAGCACCATCCAGGTTTATCTGTGAGTTGCCTATAGTCTCTTTGACAGGTACTGAAAATTTCATGGAAAAATTCCACACAGTTCCAAAGATATGCATGAAATTTACCCCAAAAATAGCACTTTTTTCATCAGTTTTGTGTGACATTGATATTTAGCATTATCATTTAAAGTTGAATGTTAAAGAAATAACCTTGTATTTTGTCAGTTTGTCAGTTTGTGCTACATACGAACACACAGTAATACATTTTTATAAAGGTAGAAATGTCATTTCCTAGAAAAAAACATGTTTCTAAAGCAAGGTAAAACTGTCGCAAGCGTAACGCTGAGAATAAGTCCTTGATTTATTTGTCAACACTTTAGCTATATCTCCTACTCTGCTTAATAGAATAATTATATTACTTGTTCAATAATACCAGGAACTATTGGACAGAATTTCTTTGTTTCAGGCTTCTGCAGACTAAAGAAGATACCTCCAACTGTTGTCGCAAGCATTATGCTCTAGCACATTATAGTATATATGCACTGATAATTTCTAGCAATGACTGAACCGAGACCAATGGAAATATTGAAACTCTGATATATAACCATACCTAAAATTATAACATTTCACAAAAAAGACCACTTTTAAATTTTGATGGTTGTGTCACACTTTGGCTTCATTATTTTTGAACTAGGCCTCAACTAGAGCTCTGTTCCACATGACCTGGTATCTGTCCTGCGGACCGTCATCCTCAAGACATGCGTGTCTGGTCGGACATGCGCGTGGGGCTGACTGGACACACCAGGCCAGCGGATGTGGACATAAGAGCGCTCTGCTTCATTCATGTAATTTCATGACTGTACTTTTGTGACCATGGGTCATCTACAGAGGAACAGACGCTTCATACTTGTATTGTCTGCTCGATAAGAGGGATTCAATAACGTGGTGTTTTTTTGTTTGTTTTTTTTATGGTGTGTGGTTTTTATTTTTATCTTCTCAGCAGCAGCGCGACGTGGTGCAACACGTAACAGCTGCTTGCACTGTATTCATGCACGCTCGCGCGCCTGCCTGAAACAGTCACTGGTGTGTTGTGCACGCCTGTGTGAACGTGCGTCCCTCACGACAGCAGATGGAATGTTTCGTGGTTGTGTATTTCATGTTTGGTTCGCTGATTTTCTTCTGGTTTCTGTGTCTTTCGTGTTATGTGTGAAGGGGCCCTAAAGAATCTGGGGACACATTAAGGTAAAATACAGACATATTCAAATGACTAAATCAATAAAAAAGTGACATTACCACTCTAACAGTACTGTGTAAGGTACATTAAATTATTGTGAGAATTCATGTATCCTGCACGAAAGATGCAGCCGACTGTTGGATGATTTCCTAAAGGGACGACTTTTCCATCTCTCATCTAATCTTCTTTGCATCCATCCAACCTGCTCCCGGGCAGGTTTTTCGTTCCACATGTGTAACAACCAATCCAGCATCTATTTCAAAGAACTGTAAAAAAAAAATCCAGGGTTATGTGAGGTCAACAACTTAATCCAGCTAACATAGTAATCCACGTACAAAAAATAGAGCCCAGATGCATCATGTTTACTGCTAAGGTGTATATTTGTATGTTTTTTATGTCTTGTATATTTAAAAATATCTCGTGCATTTTTGTCTTCACATGTAAATGTTTTTGTTTTGTGCAGTCCTTCCAGCAGTGCGTGTGTGAGAGTTCTGGCCGTGTGAACACCCTGCTGCAGCGTGGCGAGGCGCTAATGCAACGTATCGAGCCGCCTGATGCTCAGCATGTGGAGAGTCGTCTACTGGAGCTTCTGCAACGCTGCAGTCACATCTACAACAACATTGCACGAACACACACCAGGCTGCTCAGCATGAGATTGGTACACAGACAGGTCATGCACAAACACTTTATTAAAATGACACACGCAAAGAGTAAACGTGGACTGTAGCTGCACTGAGAATCATGTCCACACGATTGCACAAATGGTTCAAACATGCAGTTGTATAAGTGAAGATACACTTTGCAAAATTTTGTTGCATCCAAAACATTGGTGACATGTTTGTTTGTCTGTTGAGCAGATAGATTATTCATTCATTTTCTATACCCGTTTATTCCACTTGAAGGCCCGGTCACATGACACTTAACGAAGGGCATCGAAGCCCAAATGAAACAAGTAATCTGGACTTTCGTTGACTTTCGTTGGCATTGTTTAACCTTCGTGCAACTTTGTTCCTGGAGCTGGTGCTTCTTCAGGATTTTTAAACTGTCAAAAAATTTGAACGAATGCTGTGAAAACCTCAATTCATCCGTATTTCGTTTTGCTGTCGTTCTTGACAGTTTCTTATCGTTTGCTTAGTTTTTGTAATGTTAGCGTTTAGTTTGACTTCGTTCAACCAGCTGAATGTTTTCACATGGTACAGAAGCTGGTTTGTGAGCGCAGCTGTGGTGGAGAGATGCAGCTCCTCCATGGGTGAGTGCGGCTCCTGTCATGCAGTGGTGCTGGCCAGCCAGGAAGAATTTGTCATCCTCTCCCCCAGCGCACAGCAGTCTGTGATCATGGTGTTGTTCCAGCACTGCATGCACCTGAGGACAGAGTTGCTGCACAAAATGTCCAGCCAGAACTGCAGCATTCTGTCCATGAACTCTGAAGGGCTTGCTGTCCTCCAGCCCATGCAGAGAGAAGAGCCTGCTGACCCTTTTTTTTTTTTTTTTTGGAAAATGCCCCCCCCCCCTTTTTTTTTTTACAAATAAAAAATGGCATATTTTACAAAAGCACATTTATCTGTAAACACTAACACACAACACACCTCACATTAATGTGTTGGTTTACATAGAATGAATGAGTCAACCAATCAGTGTTACTGAAGGCACATTTTACCCAGAATGCCATCTGTCTGTGTTTGTGACAAAACTTAAGAATTAGTGCATTATTCAACATTAAAAGATATATGTTATATCTTAACTTTGCACAAATGACAGAATTGACATTAATGGAGTTATTCTGTCAGTATTCATTTTATTTATACACCAAACCATAACTCAGCATTGCTTTATTTTCCAAGACCTCCGCCTGATGGCAGCATTGTGATTGAGTAGAGAGTAGAGCTTTGTGGCTCCTCTCGGCTTGTTTCTGTGCTGGAAGCCTTGTAGTCAAAAGGAGCTTCCAGGAGGGGGCATGACGCTCAAAGACTGAAGTGCTGACTCATTGTTTGGGTCAGTCTTCGCCCTTGATTCTTCCTGAAGCAATTGTGGTATTAAAACTCAAAATCAGCTTGTTAGTAGTTGCAAGTGTACCGGAGACAATACTGAAATTTATCGGTTATCGGTTATCTGTAACTTCCGATACATTTTTGGGGGGTTTATCATTTTATCTTTATCAAAGATAACTTGTCACTTATCTGATTATCTGTTATCGAAGTTAATTTTTTGGTTATCTGTGCCCACCACTGGGATTAAGTGGATGAAGTGGAAAAAGTTGGGATGAATTTCGGACACGAGTTTTCACTGGAGTGAGGAAAGCAGACAGCAAGCAGTCTGTACACGAAGACAGTGTATGGCATCACAGACTACATTGACAGCTGACTGAGAACAATTTTGGACTCCTATTTAAAGTTTGTTTTTAACTGTTGACATCAAAGCACCAATGACGAACACCTAAATGTACCGTAAGTCCCTTTTCTGTTGTTTATAAATTAATAAAATGTCATATGACAAGGATCTATTTTTGTGATTATATACAACAAATAATGAATGTTTTTTTTCATTCTTTCAATGGAACAAATATTTCATGAGGTGAAAGATGGAACGTACCATATTTCACCTTGTGAAATATTTGTACCATTGAACTTGGATGCATTCATTATTTGTGTAATGCACATTTTCATACAACAACTTGTGCAGACAGTGCATTGTGAGTGCTGGTTCCAAGCCTGGATAAGTGAGAAGAGTAGTAGGAGGTAGGGCATTCATCATAATTAAAAATCTCAGGCATACAGCCAGTACTGCAGGGCTGGTCCTAAGCCCGGGTAAATGATTAGTGTTGTGTCAGGAACGGCTTCTGACAAAAAAATAAGCCACAATAACTATGCAGATCTCTGTGCATAAGAAGAGGAGGATGTGTCCAGACACAGACCTAAAATAAACTGAAGACTGTAAGGTGGCGGCAGGGGAGCATTGGATGGTGGTTTGTAGGATGACTTTAGAGGTAAAGTAGAAGAGGAGAGTTAAAACTCAACAAAGGATCAGATGGTGAAAAACTGAAGGAGAAAGACTGTTGCGTGAAATTCACGGAGGAGCTGAGGCAGACACTGAACTCAGCCACATGGGGTGTGCAGCCAGTACATTCTGAGGTCCCAAGCTCGGATAAATGAGGAGGGTTGCGTCAGGAAGGGCATCCGGCGTAAAACAAGCCAACCCAACTATGCAGAATAAGAATCGAATTCCCATACCGGATCAGTCGCGGCCCAAGTTAACAACGTCCGCCACCGGTGCTGTTGCCCAACAGGGTGCTGGTGGAAATTGGGCTACTGCTGGTCGAAGACAACGAATAAGAGGAGGAAAATGTTGCCAAAAACAGCGGGAGAAGAAGAAAACTAGAAGGGTGGAAATGAGAGTGGGGACTTTGAATGTTGGTAGTATGACTGGTAAAGGGAGAGAGCTGGCCGATATGATGGAGAGGAGAAAGGTAGACATATTGTGTGTGCAAGAGACCAAGTGGAAGGGAAGTAAGAGCAGGAGCATCGGCGGTGGGTACAAGTTGTTGTACCATGGTGAGGACAGGAAGAGAAATGGTGTTGGGTCATTTTAAAGGAAGAGTATGTTAAAAGTGTGTTGGATGTTAAGTGAGTGTCTGACAGGGTGATGAGTGTGAAGTTGGAAATTGAAGGGGTGATGATGAATATCATCAGTGCATATGCCCCACAGGTAGGTTGTGAGATGAAGGAGAAAGAAGATTTCTGGAGTGTGTTAGATGAGGTGGTGGAGAGTGTGCCCAAGCATGAAAAAGTGGTGATAGGAGCGGACTTCAATGGGCATGTTGGTGAAGGGAACAGAGGTGATGAGGAAGTAATGGGTAGATATGGTATCAAGGATAGGAATGGAGAAGGACAGATGGTAGTTGATTTTGCAAAAAGGATGGAAATGGCTGTGGTGAATACCTACTTTAAGAAAAGGGAGGAGCACAGGGTAACATATAAGAGTGGAGGAAGGTGCACACAGGTGGACTACATTCTTTATAGGAGATGCAAGCTAAAAGAAATCAGAGACTGTAAGGTGGTGGCAGGAGAGAGTGTCACTAGACAGCATAGGATGGTTGTTTGTAGGATGACTTTAGAGGTAAAGAAGAAGAAGAAAGTGAGAGCTCAACAAAGGATCAGATGGTGGAAGCTTAAGGAGGAAGACTGTTGTGTGAAATTTAGCGAGCAGGTGAGAGAAGCACTGGTTGGAGGGGAAGCAATTTTGGACAACTGGAAAAGTACTGCAGATGTGGTGAGGGAGACAGCTAGGACAGTACTGGGTATGACATCTGGACAGTGGAAGGAAGACAAGGATACTTGGTGGTGGAATGAAGAGGTCCAGGAAAGCATAAGGAGAAAGAGGTTGGCAAAAAAGTTTTGGGATAGTTGGAGAGATGAAGAAAATAGACAGGAGTACAAGGAGATGCGGCGTAAGGTGAAAAGAGAAGTGGCAAAAGCAAAGGAAAAGGCATATTGCGAGCTGTACAAGAAGTTGAATAGTAAGGAAGGAGAAAAGGACTTGTACCGATTGGCCAGACAAAGGGACAGAGCTGGAAAGGATGTGCAGCAGGTTAGGGTGGTAAAAGATGCACATGGTAATGTGCTGACAAGTGAGGAGTGTGTGCTGAGAAGGTGGAGGGAATATTTTGAAGAGCTGATGAATAAAGAAAATGAGCGAGAGAAAAGGCTGGATGATGTGGTGAGAATAAATCAGGAAGTACAAGAGATTAGCAAGGTAGAAGTGATGGCTGCTATGAAGAGGTGAAGAGTGGAAAGGCAGTTGGTCCAGATGACATTCCAGTGGAGGCATGGAAATGTCTAGGAGAGATGGCAGTAGAGTTTCTAACCAGATTGTTTAATAAAATCTTGAAAAGTGAGAGGATGCCTCAGGAGTGGAGATGAAGTGTGCTGGTTCCTATTTTCAAGAACAAGGGTGATGTGCAGAGCTGCAGTAACTACAGAGATCAGCCACAGCATGAAGTTATGGGAAAGAGTAGTAGAAGCTAGGCTTAAAAAACAGGTGAAGATCTGTGAGCAGCAATATGGTTTCATGCCGAGAAAGAGCACTACAGATGCAATGTTTGCTCTGAGAATACTGTTGGAGAAGTACAGAGAAAGACAGAAAGAGTTACATTGTGTGTTTGTGAACTTAGAAAAAGCTTATGATAGGGTGCCAAGAGAAGAGTTGTGGTATTAAATGAGGAAGTCTGGAGTGGCAGAGAAGTATGTTAGGGTAGTGCAGGACATGTACAAGAATAGTGTGACAGCGGTGAGATGCGCAGTCGGAATGACAGACTCATTCAAGGTGGAGGTGGGATTACACCAAGGATCAGCTCTGAGTCCTTTCTTGTTTGCAGTTGTGTTGGACAGGTTGATGGATAAGATCAGACAGGAGTCCTCATGGACTATGATGTTTGAAGATGACATTGTGATCTGTAGTGAGAGTAGAGAGCAAGTTGAGTCTAGTCTGGAGAAGTGGAGATATGCTTTGGAGAGAAGGGGAATGAAAGTCAGTAGAAGCAAAACCGAGTACATGTGTGTGTGAATGGGAGGGAGCCCAGTGGAATAGTGAAGTTACAAGGAGTAGAAGTGGTGAAAGTAGATGAGTTTAAATATTTGGGGTCAACTGTTCAAAGTAGGACCAGCTATGTTGTACGGTTTAGTGACGGTGGCAATAACAAAAAGACAGGAGGGAGAGCTGGAGGTGGCAGAGCTGAAGATGTTGAGGGACAGCTCAGGTGGGACGGTTTGGAGACAAAGTCAGAGAGGTGAGATTGAGATGATTTGGACATGTGCAGAGGAGGGACCCAGGGTATATAGGGTGAAGGATGCCGAGGATGGAGCCACCAGGCAGGAGGAGAAGAGGAAGGCCAAAGAGGAGGTTCATGGATGTGCTGAGAGAGGACATGCAGGTGGTTGGTGTGACAGAGGAAGATACAGAGGACAGGGTGAGATGGAAACAGGGGCGTAGGTTTGCATATGGACCATAGGGACAAGTCACAACCAATATTTTGGGATGGCAAAATAGTCCCTACCAATATTTAGAATTTTTTTTATATAACAAAATCATTCACTATTTTTTTGCGAACTCGATACTATAATTTTAGTCGTCACGTTTTGTGTTTTCGACGTGCCAGAGTGACAGGGTTACCCATGTTGCAATTTCATTAGCTCACGTTCTTCTCACATGGACGTAAACAAAGCGCATCTCGTGGCAGGCAGTGCTTAATTTGTAAAGTGGGAGGTCCCAGAGCGCAGAGGATGGGTGGCTCCGGTGCAGTGTTGCCAGATGTACAATAATTATCGTATTTGTACGATAGTTTTGCCATCTGTACGACGTACGATCTATAATGGGAAAAAAATCCAATATGTACGATAATTTCAGTTGGTTGCCCAAACACGCATCTCTCTCTGACACCCAAGAATCATTTTGCAGGTGTTGCACTCAGGCGGCATCAAATGCTGGCTTTGGGCGACCGGGACAGTCATTTGAAAGCCCGCCCCCTCTCCATACAAAGTAATGAGTTCCCATCCAATCTCTGCCATGACAGGAAGATTCCCCAACCAACATCTTTTTTTTTTTGAAACTTTATTTCAACAAATGCAATAACAAACGAACAAAACACAAGAGCAAAGAGATATACAAGAAGAATAAAAAAAAAGTTAAAGTTCCTTATGGAGGTGTCAACATTTTTTTCTGTGTTCAACAAAATCTGCACAAGTGGCCATGGCATCAGATGACGACAGCGACCTCGAGGTTGAATTCGACTCTTTCTAGTCTGGTAATTAACACGTTTGTGTCCCTTCACAGAAAAAAAAAAATCTTTCTAGTCTGGTAGTGCATTTACTTGTGCATTTGCGTTCTTGTTGTGCCATAGTTTCCCCATTACTATAATTACTGTTTAAAAATGTGACATACAATTCTTTGTAAATTAAAAAAAAAAACGCTAAAATAGCTACGTTGTATGCGTTTTGTTTGTGTACGATAATTTCTCCCAAAATACGATAATTTTGAGGTTTTGGTATGATAGTTTCATATTTCATATCTGGCAACACTGCTCCGGTGCAGAAAAACAAGAAGGGCGGGGGCTTGCGAACAATGCTGTGCGCCACACTTAAAATAAACTGCACACTCACACAAACATGCACACACACCTTCACAAATGACACTAACACCCTGCCTTTTCCTCAAAAATTACTACATTTATGTTTGCTGTCTGTCTCTGTACTTTTCTGTCACTTTTGCGCTCTTTTTCATACTTTTCCCTCGTTTCAAAAGTCACCGAACGCACTTTACCGTAATATATGCAACATATAGCATACTGTTGGAAACCACGGGTTCTTGGCTTGCTGTCAGTGTTGAAATTTTTCAGCGTGAGGGCTTACATGAGAACTTACGGTAATGAGAATCAGCGGCGCACTAGTGTGAAACCTCCGTGTTTTTCCTCTGCGTTATGACATCACAGGCTTACGTTTACCGTAATACACCATATATATCATTGTAAAGCCCTTTTTTTGTTGGCAAATTAGGTTGCCAGATACCTACAACTGCATTATTGATGAAGAGAATAGATTATACATCTTGGTTGCAAAAACTTTTTTTTTTTGTTAGCTCCACAAGTATTTTTTTTGTTGTCTTGTTCTCTCAGGTGTAGGCCTATAGAATAGATTTGTGATTTTGGGTTTGTTATTTAAGCTATTTCTTTGTCTGCCTACACACTTAATAATGTAAATAAAGTGTTAAATTATTCAGCATTATGTCATCATATGTTATGTATTATGCTGTACTTGTGCATCTAATGGTATGAGTGGGTTAGGGGGTGGTGGTGGTGGTGGGCAGGGGGGTGGTATTGTCCCTACCAAAGCTGAGACCAAACCTACGCCCTTGGATGGAAACGATTGATCTGCTGTGGCAACCCCTAATGGCAACAGCCAAGAGGCAAAGAAGAAAGAAGAAGCTGAGGCAGACACTGGATGGAGGTGCAGCAATTTTGGACACTGTAAAAGTACTGCAGATATGAAGCGGAGGCTGCTAGGAAGGTGCAGGGTGTGACATCTCGACAGTGAAAGGAAGACCAGGAGACTTGGTGGTGGAACAAAGACGCTCAGAAAAGTACATGGAGAAAGTGGCTGTTGAAAAAGAAGTAGGCTGGTCAGAGATTTAAAAAGTAGACAGGAGTACAAAGAGATGTGTCATAAGGTGAAAAGGGAAGTAGCTAAGGAAAAGGCATATGTACAGTACATGGCTTTAAACACTAAGAAAGGAGAAAATAACTTGTAATGACTAGCCTGAAAAGGGACAGAGCTGGAAAAGATGTACAGCAGGATAAGGTCATAAAGAATGCTAAGAGAGCATGTCATGAAATTGGCGAGAAAATTTTGAGATGATGAATGAAGAAAAGTAGGGGAGAAGGCTGGATGATGTGGAGTGAGTAAAACAGGAAGTGCAAATGATTAGTAAGAATGCAGTGAAGACAGAGGATGAAGAGTGGAAAGGCAGTTGTTCCAGATGACATTCCAATGGAGGCATGGACATGTTTGAGAGATGGCAGTGGAGTTTCTAAGCAATTGTTTAATAAAATCTTGCAAAGTTAGAGGAGTGTGTTGGTTGCTAATTTTAAGAACAAGGGTGATGTGCAGAGTTGCAGCAACAAGAGGCATAAAGTTGATCAGCCACAGCATGAAGTTATGGGAAAGAGTGACAGGCTTTAAACCTCAAGAGAAAAAGAGTAGAATCAGTCAGACAGAAATAACTGCACCTAAGGTATGAGTTCACCAGCAGTAAATCGACAGGGAAGCTGAGAGAATACCAAGGTGATCATGGGCAGCTAGCCCTGAGCTTCACACAGACCCAGAATTTATATGAAGTGAGGCCGAGACCTGTTCTGTTGCTAATAACATGTTAAAAGGATAGGAAGCATAGTTCCATACTATGCCAGTATGCTAGCCATATGACAAGGCGGATAGATGCGTCTCAACTCTGGACTTGAATGTCTCTACGGAATCTGACTGTTTTATCTCCGCGGGGAGTTCATTCCACAAAACTGGAGTATGATAAGAGAAGGCTCTGTGGCCTGCAGAGTTTTTATTCACTGAAGGGACACAATGTAGTCCTGCGCCCTGAGAACGCACAGCCCGGGCCGGTACATGGGGTTTAATTAGGTCAGCTATGTAGGGAGTTGCTGCTCTGTGAATAATTTTATAGGTTAGTAGCAGAACCTTACAGTCTGAACTCAGAGACAGGAAGCCATGAGGAGATGCCAAAATCAGTATAATGTGGTCGACCTTTCTGCTTCTTGGAGACCCCAGTACTGGACTATCATCAACCAGAAAATAGAACATTGCAATAGTCCAATCTAGAAGAGTAAACGCATGGTTCAGGGTCTCAGCATCAGCCATAGACAGGATGGGATGAATCTTTGCTATATTTCGCAGGTGGAAGAAAGCAGTCCTCATAATATTTGTAATGTGGAGGTCAAAGGACAATGTAGGATCAAAAATTACCCCAAGGTTCCTCACTTTGTCAGTGTGATGTATGACACACAAGTGTAGGCTAAGCATTAACTGGTGAGACATTGATGCCAATGTCTCACTGGACCAAGAACCATCATTTCAGTCTTATCAGAGTTTAAAAGTAGGAAGTTTCTAGACATCCAACTTCTCACTGATGCAAGGCAATCTTCTAAGGATTTTATGTGAATGAGATTATGGGCAGTTATTGGCATGTACAACTGGGTATCATCAGCATAGCAATGAAAAGTAATCCTGCAACACCGCAGTATGTGCCCATACGGGTGTTATATGAAGGGAGAACAGCAGGGGGCCTAATACGGACTCCTGTGGAACCCCAAATTTCATGTTACTAAGGCCAGAGGTGGTGTTACTGTACAAAACACAGTGAGAATGACTGGACAGGTATGACGTCAACCATGCAAGAGCACTCCCAGTAATCCCAAAATGATTGTCCAGCCTATCAAGTAGAACATGATGATCCATGGTATCAAATGCAGCACTGAGATCCAACAGCACAAGAACAATAGTCGCTGGTCACGCCACAAAGGGGGCCAGCTGCTGATTATTTCCACCAAAGTAATGCATGATCGATGTGACACAAAATCCTCTTGGTGTAACCCACTGCCTCGCATTGCTGAGGCATTAAAAAAAAGAAAGCAGCAGTGAAAATGAAAAAAACTCGCATGAACTTATATTGTCTGCTATGGATTGTTTACACACCAGCCGCCATAGCTAAGTACGTTGTGAAGGCCTCACAGGCAGAGTTCCCAGCAGTGGTGGGCACAGTTCCGCTAATCCGCTAATTATCAAAGATAATGTTTTCGTTATCGGATTAGCTTTTCAAATAACTTTGAAAACCATCATCGGACCAATTATTTTCCGATAAGGTTTGGTCCGATAATGTTTAGTCTTCTAACTTTTCTGCAGATGTCGCTTTTTGTAGTAGATGCACAGTTCTATCCTCTACAAACAGAGAGGAGCTAGTTCTAGAATAAACCACTCTATCCTCTGCAGGCAAAGGAGAACTGGTCATAGAAAAGAAAAAAAAAACTAATTTGTTTTGACCCCATAGTGATATGCTGGCGATATCACCTAAGTCATCCAGAGGCATACAGTTTTAGCTTGTGGTTATAATTTTAACCAAACTAATTTCAGACAAGTTATTTACATTAACGCCACGTCTGAAGTTTTATAAAGTGAAAATATCAGATATATGTTTTAGTTTTAAAGTATTGAACTAATTTTAAAGGTTTTAGTGTGGACATGGTGTGTGTACAGTGCATTCTGGGTAAAAGTTCACGGCAGGAGAAATGCATTTGAGATGCGCTGATCAGGCTCCACATGGACAACAGCATTAAACTCTTTGTATATTTTGCCTAAAACTCTTGTGAATTTCAATTTCAATTTATTTTCCTTTATATAGCGCCAAATCACAACAGAGTTGCCTCAAGGCGCTTCACACAGGTAAGGTCTAACCTTACCAACCCCCAGAGCAACAGTGGTAAGGAAAAACTCCCTCTGAGGAAGAAACCTCAAGCAGACCAGACTCAAAGGGGTGACCCTCTGCTTGGGCCATGCTACAAACATAAATTACAGAAACAATTCACAGAACAATTCACGGACAAATATACAAGAATTGCTGTTGGTGCACAGGACAGGAGGGTCGTCAACACAAATACAACTCCTATCTCTGGATGGAGCTGCACCTTAAACAGAGAAAAAACAGAATCAGACATCAGAAAGACAAAAAATACTGTATAATTTGCCAGCATTAATCAACAAGAAAAACAGAAGAAATACCGGCTGCTAGCCCTAAGCTTCACTAAAAGACCCAGAATTTAGGTAAAGTTGAGGCTGCGGCCCGCTCCAATTACTAATAACATGAATTAAGAGTAAAAAGCATAAAACAAAACTGTACCAGTATGCTAGCCATATGAAAGGGAAAATAAGTGCGTCTTAAGTCTGGACTTGAAAATCTTCACAGAATCTGACTGTTTATTCACGCAGGGAGATCATTCTACAGAACAGGGGCATGATAAGAGAAAGCTCTGTGACCCGCAGACTTCTTATTCACCTTAGGGACACAAAGTAGTCCTGCACCCTGAGAACATAAAGCCCGGGCCGGTACGTAAGGTTTAATTAGTTCAGGTAGGTAGGGAGGTAGGGAGGTGCTAGTCCATGAATAATTTATAGGTTAGTAGCAGAACCTTAAAATCTGATCTCACTGGGACAGGAAGCCAGTGAAGAGACGCCAAAATGGGTGTAATGTGGTTGAACTTTCTGCTTCGTGTCAAAAGACTGCCTGCAGCATTATGAACCAATTGGAGAGCCCCAATGCTAGACTGCAGTCAACCAGAAAATAGAACATTGCAGTAGTCCAATCTAGAAGATATGAACACATGGATCAGGGTCTCAGCATCAGCCATAGACAGGATGGGACGAATCTTCGCTATATTGCGCAGGTGGAAGAAAGCAGTCCTAGTAATATTTCTAATGTGGAGGCCAAAGGACAATGAAGGATCAAAAATTACCCCAAGGTTCCTCACTTTGTCAGTGTGATGTATGACACACGAGCCTAGGCTGAGTGTTAACTGGTCAAATTGATGCCGCTGTCTCACTGGACGAAGACCCATCATTTCAGTCTTATCAGAGTTTAAAAGTAGGAAGTTTCTAGACATCCAACTTCTCACTGCTGCAAGGCAATCTTCTAAGGATTTTAAGTGAACGAGATTACCAGCATTTATCGGCATGTATAACTGAGTATCATCTGCATAGCAGTGAAAGGTAATCGCAAAAAAAATCACTGCAATATGTGCCCAAGGGGTGCTATATAAACGGAGAAAAGCAGGGGGCCTAAGACAGACCCCTGTGGAACCCCAAATTTCATGTCACTAATCCCAAAATGATTTTCCAGCCTATCAAGTAGAATATGATGATCCACTGTATCAAATGCAGCACTGAGATCTAACAGCAACAGAACCGTAGTGGTGTCCGAATCCATTGTAAGCAGAAGATCAGTCACCACTTTAGTGAGAGCCGTCTCTGTGGAATGATATTTTCTAAAAGCAGACTGCAGTAGCTCAAAGAGATTATTCTCAGTAAGACGGTCTACGAGCTGCCGTGACACCACTTTTTCCAGAATTTTAGAGCAAAATGATAGTGAATATATTCTCTGGGTTCATAGACGTTGTTATTGTTTGTTTTATGTAAAAATGCCAGAAGAAGCCCAGGTTGCTTCCTCCAAAAGCCAAAAAGTCTATTAAATTGTGATTCAGGCCGTGTGATATAACCGGCGTCAAAATGCATAGAACACTGCCATCTACTGGCGACCGGTTATATCACAGTGTTGTCGACCGCAGGATTTTAAAATTATCTGTAGATTTTCAAAACCTGAGACCGCACACATGGAGATAAAAAAAAAAAAATCATAGATCTGACAGGTTGAGTTGTAGAGTGTGTGGTGTCGGCCACAAGGTAAAAACAACACACACGAACAGATTTCACACACGAACATTCCCATGTCAGACACCTCGCTTTCTGATTGGCTGCGTGTCACATTTAGCTCCTCACGTCCTCCTTAACACACCACACACGGCAGGAATATCTGATAAGATTATATTTAGCGTCATCACGATTGTCGGAGCATCCTTAAGATTGTTGGAAGGGGAAAATCGGGTCCAATATCGGCTTAATTATCTTGCCATGTGAACCAGGCTTGATGTTATGACGCCTCATAAAGTGACTGATTGATCTGTTATAACGCCACACTGAGCCGCTAACTAATCAGATGTTATGACGCCTCACAGAGCGACTGATTGATGCGTTATGACACCGCACCGAACATGTTTTCGCTATTATTTGATTTCTTTGTGCGACTGACATTGTTATTCAAGCATTCAAAAGGCAATTCCTATCGCCACACAGCTCCAGCAACCACACACGAGAAAGTTTTTTGACACTTCTTGTTATTGAAAGAAACCATGTCTTCCTAAAGTCTGGTTCACATGGCAGGGTTTTAAAATTATCTGTAGGTTTCCAAAACCTGAGAGACCACACACGTGGAGATAAAAAAATCATAGCTCTAACAGGTTTGGTCGTACAGTGTGTGGTGTTCAGCCACACAGTAAGGACAACACCACCACACACAAACAGATTCACACACGAACATTTCCAGGTCAGACAGGAAATCTCGCAAAATCTCTCGAGATTAAACGTGACTTCAGAGTAAACAAACGGAGATAGTTTGTGGACTAAAAACAGAGGGGGGAAAAAAGATACAAAAAGAAAAAAAACGGCGTTCTTTTAAGGAGTGGAGACAGCGCAACCACCGGACTTCTGGCAAGTCAGAACAGCTGCTTTGATTTTATTTTCCGCTCAGTGTGTCCGTCACCTTGCTTTCTGATTGGCTGCACGTCACATTCAGCAGGCTGTGTACTCATTTGTGGTTGGAGGACACAACACACGCTGCGATATTGGGACAAAAAAATCCAACATGTTGAATATCCCCGAAATGTGATCAGAGCGCTCCTGACATCCTTCAGAGCAGATCAGAGTGCTCTGAACACACCACACGTGGCGGGAATATCTGATACGATTATCTTTAGTGTCATCATGATTGTCGGAAGGAGAAGCTCGAGTCCGATATCGGACTAATTATCTTGCCATGTGAACCAAGCTTAACCGGATAGAGTTGTGATGTCATGACACGTGCGCTTAGGCGCTGTCTAGCAGGATCTTGAAATTTTTTTTTTATATATACATTGAAAAAAATTACATATTTTACAAAAGCACATTTATTTGTAAACACAAAGACGTTACATTGATTCACTTCTGTTGGTTTTTACATAGAATGAATGAATCAACCAATCAGTATGAGCGAGGCTTAGTTTACCCGTCTGGGCATTTGTGTGTTAATGTTCAAATCTTCAGAATTAGTGCACTATTTTAAAATTAACAGATATGTGTTATATATTATTTTGTACATTTTAAGAGTTTACATTAATGTAGTTATTCTATTCAGAATAATTTTATTTATAAAGCAAAACCATAATTCAAACCTGCTTTCCATTTCAAGACTTCTGCCTCATTGCTGGATCACTGTGTCCTGTCAGGGTAAATGACGCTTTCCTACCTCAAGGGGCAGAGCACACAAAGACATAAGCGCTAGCTCATTGACTGTTTGGGTTTGTGATCACCATTGGTTGTGTTTAAACTCAAAATCGGCTTCTTAGTCACTGAGAGCGTTTGAGGCAGAATTGAAAGTTATCAGTTATCTGTAGCTTCCTATACGTTTTTAGATAATTTATCGGTTTAGCGCTAAAAAAGCTAACTTTCCAGTTAGATGATTACCAGATACCGAAAATACGTTTTGGTTAGCTGTGCCCACCACTGGTTCCCGGATGTGCGACCAAGTCAGTACTGACTATGAGGTTGACATGAAGTCACTGATACTGTCATTCACATAACAAGAATTAGTCTGCGATTACAAGAATTATTTCACCATGTTGTGGTCCTGTCTTCCTTCTTTCTTCCTTCAGGTGTTTGAGGATGACTGGATTCTGTCTGAAGCTCCAGACTCTGGTTGTCCTTCAGAGTCTCTGTTGGATGATGACTGGGTGCTTGAGAAATCGCAGCAAAACCGTGCTGCAACTCCACAGCTGAAGTGTGCTGCAACTCCACTCCATCCCCAAAGTAACTCCCATATTAAATATATGAATTTGAATAGTTCACAGATCAGTAAAGCATGATTTAATTCAGTTTTAGTAATCATCGGAACAGTTTTGCTTTCTTGCAGATTTTAGCCAATCATCTTACCCTGTGTTAACTGGCCTTTTAGACAAAGCCTCACCCATTCACCTGTCTCCTCCTCCTCCTTCCCGAGCCTCTCCTACCCATGACCACCTGGGGCTCGAGTGGGACCCATCAGTCGACATCGGGCACTCTGTCTCCTGTGACGATGGCGATTCATCATATTTCAGTGCCAGCACAGGTAAGACAGAATATTTCCAGAAAACAAACTAGTACTGATATTCAGGAAAAGAGAACTTCTGTGTTGCTGGTCAGAGCACAGTGTACACAAATATCTTTGCATGATGAAGGACCTTCATTTTATTACTCGTACTGAGTTTCAGTGATCATAGTCATACATCTGTCTGTGAAGCTCTGTACCGCAGAGACAGTCTGAAGAGACGGAGCTACCTCAGTTCACTCAGCTCTCCATCTGACATCAGTAATGACATCACCAACCAGGACGCAGCTTTGGTGAGTTAAACTCAGTTTGGGACTTTTTAATAGAATTTTATATTGAGTAAAAACAAGATTGAGATTCATTCCAAATCGCTACGTTTATGGAAAAAGAAATAAAGTATGTTCCGTGTTTTGTTTTTTCTATAATGTACGCTGACATGTTCCAATATAGCAAATAAATGGACAACATGGAGCTCATATGCTCATTTGGTTTACCCATCAGTGGGTCATAATTAACATTTTTAAGCCAGTGAAGCAAGTTAATATTTTGTTACGATGTTAAAATTAAATTAAACATTGGCTAGCTGAATTTACAGAGATTACATTAAACCGGACAAAATTTGACGTCTCCTCACATACTTTTGTAGTGCATGCCTGCCATTCAGGTATGGTCTCCAGTTATAGTTGATAGTTCTGTTTTCCGGGTGGAAGGACTTTTTGTTAAATGGAGGGTTATTTGATCCTGTTGAGGAGCATCACTCACGCTGGGCCTTGTTTACAAACATTGCATAAGCACAAATCTGTGCTTAAACTGTGTGTAGGCACGTTTGATGCACAAATCTGGAATTCATCAAAATGTTCGTACCTAACTTTGTTTGTGTTCTATGAACAAACTTTGAACTCAGACCAAATATAACAGACCATTTTAACTACACACATTGTATATTAACACTCTATTCATGTTTTTGAAATGCTTTCTTAATAATTAAAGGAGACCTGCATTGAAAAAAATGCAGTCAGATTTTTTGAACAAAAAATGACTTACATTTACACATGAGATCCTTCTGAATGTAGTAAAGTAAATCTGCAAGCCCAGATCTGTCATTCAACAGAGAAATCTTCATTTGAAAATGACAAATTTACAGCTAACATTTAGCCCTCCGCAAATTGTCCCTCTCATCATGGACACTGCCGAGACGTCACGGAGAAGACCCTCTCCCAGCATGCATTGCGCCAGTTGTAATTTGTGGATTTACGTCTGTTTGCATCTGCACCTTTTTCTTGTCTTATACGGAAGGATCTACTTTTTTTAAAACTTCATATTGTCTTGCGGCACGTTTGAGTACACATTTCTTTTATTTGTGCTTGAAAATTATTTTGGGGGACTTTTTCATACGCCCGTTTGATTGAGTGGTGTCGCAGTGAAAATCTACTGTCTTTCGCCTCCGGTACTATCGCGGGATATGGAGGCGAGACCCGCAAAGAATCCCAGTCATTAAAAATATATGGAGCTCTGGGGCTCCGATTGCCGAGACGTGCGGTGCTGTGGATTTTGCTGCAAGAAGTCTGTCCTTGCAGCAACTGGTGTACCGGCCGCTTCGCATTAAAACAGCGAGCGTAATCTCAGGACTTGTGCCAAGTGTGCTGCAGCTCCATTCAGTAGACAGAGAGGTGATGCCGGTGTTGTGCACTGAATCTGGCACAACACTGGCTGCAAAGCAGACACGGGCGGTGTGAGTGGCGTCGGTGGTTAACGAGCTCGTTAACGAGCCCGCAGACTTAATAAGCGCAGCGGAGGCAGAGAGCAGGAGAGGAAGAACGGCGCCCGCTGTCGATGTCGTTGCTGATCTGAGCACACAGATCTGTATCTCACATTCATTGCAGCTTACTTTTGGATGCTGAAACCAGGACGTGTATAAGTAACATTACTAACAGATAAAATCAATTTCAATGCGGGATTGGACTGAAGGCGGGAGCGCGTCGTCTTGTCCCTGACGTCATGGAATTGATACGGCTGTACAAACTGTTTTCACGGAGGGCTAAATTTTAGCTGCAAATTTGTCATTTTTAAACGACGATTTCTCCGCTGAATTACAAATTTGGGCTTACAGATTTACTTTACTGCATTCACAAGGGTCTTATAAATACATATCAGCTATTTCTTTCTGAAATCTGACCACATTTATTTCAATGCAGGTCTACTTTAAAGAATTTAATATGATAAATTAAGTGATTGAATAATTCAGTTATGTAGTGACCAAATTTATTACATAACCATGAACTCTGTGTGCCTTCGTCCTCATTATTTGTTGTCATTAACATCTTCAAGTATACCAGTTGAGTATACTTGAGTATACATTTCATACCAAATGCATTCAGGGCATTAAATGCATTGCGCATCGCTCTAAAACCCATTATTTTCAATGAGAAGCATCACGTTTTTGACACTTCAAAAACGAGTTAGCACAACGCTTTGCCGGGAGAGCGCATTGCCGCTTGTCTTTAGGCTGCCGTGGTCAAAGTTCAACCCAATCCAACTTTCACTGCTATGCGCTGTGATATAGCTTTGCATGTCTAATAAAAACGAGGCATCAGGCCAAAACACGGAAGACGACAGAGTGCAGAAATGAGTGTCAGAGGAACATTAGAACTGCTAATTTATACACAGCATTTTTCTGAAAAAATCCATACAAATGTTTGTTCTGATTACTGTACATTTTTAAGTGAAATCTTACCTTAGAAGACGTGTAAGTACATAAAAAAGATTCTTTAGAAATCTTTGTTAATCTGTAAATTAAAACTATAACTTACTTGTTGTTGTTTCAGATGAGATGATTTCTTGATTAATATAATGAACCTTGAACATTTATTTTCAGACAAATAAAATAGCATGAAAAGTAATGTGTACATTTTAAGTCTGGTAGATTTATTTATTCATATTTGCATTTCAGTCAGGAAAGAATGTTGTTGAATGAATGTTGTTGTTGTCCATTCAGCTGCTCCCGTTTTGTTCGGGGTCGCCACAGCGGATACAGCCAGATCCGCATTGGAATTTGGCACAGGTTTTACGCCGAATACCCTTCCTGATGTATCTCCAGTGTAACCTGGAGAAACATGCACAGCTGTTGGTGTTCCAAAGAGGTCTCTCATCCAAGTACAAACCAGACACCGCACTGCTTAGCTTCTGAGATCTGACGGGATCAGGCTGACACAGAGCAGATCGGCTGCAAAGAAGACAGTAAATAAATACAAATATTTATTATAAACACAGCAGGAGATGATGCAACAATGACTACAATGTGTTTGTTAATTTGGATTTCTAAATGTGACATAAACCTCGTGATAACATTTTTATTTAGTCATTTCAGCATTTAACATTGAGCATTTACTTCTAATGTTGTAACCAGGATAGAGTAATTAGTAGAATATGAATTTGACTGTTCTAGTCATTGTGAATGCTTTGAAATTGTGAAAAATAGGGATGGGGCTTCTTGTACCTGTGCAAGTGTCTTATTTACTGATTTTTGACTTCATGGACATATTTAATGATTCATTCATTCATATTGAAATAAAAAATGAAACAGCTTTTTCAAATAAAAAAAGTTGTTCTTTAAAGAGCCTTTGTTTTATTTAGAAGTGTAGCAGCAGGTGTTGGTTTTCAGAGATGACAGGTGAGCTGGACTGTCAAGACATTTAACCAGATGAAGGTCTCCTCTGCAGCTTCAACCTCTTGGTGGACTTTTTGGAGACACTTTCCTCACATTTTGAAGAGCAGAGATGTTCTTTTCTTCCTTCTGGACTTCAGGTTTTGTTGTTGACCTCCACCATTGGAGGTTTTTGAAGAGCATCTGTATTTACAAGGTTCTCTGCACAGCAAATGATGTGGGACAAGTGAAGAAATATTTAAATATAAATACAAAACAGCTTAAAAAAAATTTAAGTAAAAAGCTAAGATGCTTAAAGTTGTAGTTGTAGTCACAGCAGTATCATTTTAAAAAACTGTGTAGCTTATTAGGTAAAAATGAAAATAGATTGAACAATTTACAAATATAAAACATTCACTCAGCTCGACTGATTGATTGTGCAGCTGAAGGCTAAGCTAACATTAGCCAATAAATCTTCAGTGGTGCAGTAGGTCACATTTTATATTTAGATTATTCTTACCTCAGACAAATTTGCATAAGCTCCATTGCTCAAACTGGGTGTTGTATATGTGCAAAAGTAAAAATTTTGGGATTGAGTGTGTCTGCTCATCACACTGGCTGCTGTATCTCTGACCGGGTCTCTGGCCTGAATACTGGCCGCTTCAGCTGATCGGCCCCTTCAGCTCGGCCCAGCCTCATTCTGGACAGTCGCTGATAAAAAGCTTCTCCCAGCTTGATGTCTGTCACTCATTCTTCTGCTTTTTCTCTTAATGTGGTTAGGACTGGCAGACCGATTGTTTCGCTTTTTCCTGTCGGGAATCCATGATGGTGATTGCCCGGGTTGTTCACCGGGCCCTCGAAAAGCCAGATAGCGACATAGAAATTTCCGCCCCTCCGTGTGTTGGATGCAAGCAAAAGGGTCAAAATGATAGACTGATGCATTCGATGTGAAAGGCCCTTTAGCTGACTTAGTCTAAAATGAGTATATGAAAATGTTGATATTGCAATGTAGCATTTTGACGTTGAATTGACTGGTCATGGAAAACATTTTTATTGGCATGAGATTGCACATCTGTAGTTGATTTTAATTTATTAAATGATAGCATATTAAGCGACATCCAGGCAATAGGAAAATATTGTTTTGCCTAATTAATTTGCTTTTGCAAGCAGGAGTGTTATTTGAATTTGTACAATTAGTGCAGCAGATAACTAAAACAATCTTTCAAATGATTATGCAAGCACCAAATTCAGCACAAATATTCCTTAGACATTACTCTTTAGAAAAGACAGACTAGCTGCTTGAATTTTCAATAGGCAGCTAGGTAGGGATCAATGAAGAATTACACAGAGGCCAAAATTAATAATGCTCCAATCATATTGAAAACTACACCACATTATTTGTCTGATCATAAAGATTCCAAAAAGGTATAATATGGGCTATCTGTGACTGAATTCTGTGGAGTTATGGGGTTAAAAAAAACACCATAAATGGTGACTAAGGTCAATTTCAGTTTGTACAAGGGTCAAAAGTTACAGTTTATCAAATTATGGTTAAAAAGTGAGACAAATTATTGGTTGAGCTAATCTGATTAATAAATGGAATAGTTTTCACAGTGTTAAATGTTTGGTCTCCAAAGTAAAGGTCAAACAATGTTGATGTTCTTTTGATTCCATGACGTGTGACATACCTCGTACGTTACCCTGTAATGTGAGAACTAAGCATGACACATGGTGCAAACTATTCCTTTTAAAGTCCTATTAATTCAACCAATAATTAGTCACTCAGAGCATGCCTCTGCCAAGGCCACATTCCCACTGCCAAAAAAAAAAAAAAAACTTTGAGTAGAAAGCAATTTGAAACTAACTTAAAGTGGAAATGAGACTTGATGCATTCAGCATCGAGCCTCATTTTCTAAGAATTTATTTATATACTCATAAAATTTCATCAAGTTCCATTCAGAAGTTTTTGAGTTCAGTGTTGTTCTATCCTGAACATTCTTCTGAATCCTAGGATATTGTTCATTTGCTTACAAAATATTATTGAAGTTCTTTATAATAAATTTTTGAATTACATGTTCTAGAATCCTTAAAATGTCATCTGGATCCAAAAGATGTTATGGACCAAATTTCACTAACGTGCTCTCACAACTTATGTTAAGTGTCATTATATAACGCCTGACTAGATCCTTGTCATTTGATTGGTGGTGTGACGTGATATGGAGCATTCGTCCTAGTTGCCATTTGTGGTGTTTCATTGACCATGCACATTTGGTTCCATTTACCATACAGTTTTGGTTCCATATATATATATATATATTTTTTTTTTTTTTTTTTTTTACCACCATTGCACGGTGCCACCACTGTGCGCGCTCACCATCGATTTCTATTTAATACACTAGATGGCAACTAGCTGTTGCCAGGCAGCTGCCATC
The DNA here is from genome assembly GCF_902500255.1 of Thalassophryne amazonica. Taxonomy (NCBI): domain Eukaryota; kingdom Metazoa; phylum Chordata; class Actinopteri; order Batrachoidiformes; family Batrachoididae; genus Thalassophryne; species Thalassophryne amazonica. The sequence goes on along the minus strand of NC_047106.1, from coordinate 87,242,517 downwards.
TTGCTTAGCATTATTATGCATCGTCAGGCATTAGATTAAATAGAAACCAATGATGCGCTGACTTAAACTTGGGCTAAAGTGATCTGAAAATGCTGATTTGTGCAGCGTTCGGGTACAGCAACAAGCAACAAGATGACTGGGAGGTGACGTGTGCTTTTATGGGTGATATCAAAGAAGTGTATATATGCCAGACATTCTTAAGTAATTTCTGTATTCTCCACTGTTACTGTGCATGTCTGAAACACCAAAGAAGAGCCTGCAGCAACAAAGACAACAAAGTATGCAAATGCTGTCATCTTTTTTTTTCTTCCGTTATTTTTCCCCGTCCTTGTGCAAGATTGTTTTGTTGGTAGATATCAGTAGCCCTCCTCATAAAATCTGAGCCTCCTTGCTCAGCCTTCTCTGCCCAAAGAACTTGACGTGGTCATTAAATCTGACAGTGTGGCCACGGGTGTCAGGGTGTTCCAATGCTACTGTTTGAGGCGCTACCACCACTGACATACATGCACACTAAACCCTGACCACTGCCAACACCCACCCCTCACCTGAAGGGGATGGTCATTTTTCATTTTACAGTTTCAGACTTCTCCACTTAAAGTTCAACTTGCATTAATACACATGACAGATCCCTACAGTGGCAACATCTGCAAATGGGTTCTTAAGTATCTGGATTTTGACAAAGTTTTTAAGTAACTGCATTCACAGTAAGAAACAGCATAAGAACACCAGCACATTTTATATGTGGGATTATATTTTATATTATATTTTAATGACATGAATTAAAGTGAAATTTTAATTTTGTTTAGTCAATGACTGCCTGAATTCAACAACCTGTTTATCGCCAGATGTTGTGCTCTGGCAGAGTTCCACCTGTCTTCAGTTACAGCATGTTCTTGTTGCAGGTATTGTTTGGCAGGGCCATTTTAGAACATCACAGTTCTATGCTTTGTTAAAAAAAAAAGTGTTGGTTGTTCCAAAAATTGTAATGTCTCTGTATTTGCTGGTGGACTCTGATATACACTCTGAACTTGTAAAAAGTGTTCTTGAGCTGACCAATTGACTTTTGGACCATCATTGATTCATGCTTTCTTAAAAGGAAATACAAAATCAGAAGAATTTAGTTTGGACACACAGGGTTCTAGCTAGAACCATTTTAGAGCTGTGTAAATTATGTGATCACAACTCACGGCCGGGGGTCCGGGGGCCTCGTGGGGGTCAAGGGGGCAGAGCCCCTTGAAGCTATAGGGTTTTATATCTTTGAAATGTTATTGGCAAGCCATATTTTAACTAATTTTGAGTGGTTTTAGATGCATTGATAGAAAGAATAATAGACAAAAAATGACATTTATGTTGTGTTATTTGTAATACCAAAGTTCTTTTTTTAAATGTTTCTGTCAAAGTCTAAGTTAATAACATAAGTAATGTTGAAAAGGTTAAAAACACATTAATATTTGATGGACATATAGCATTTGTTCTCTTCTTCAAAAATGACACACTGTACCTTTTTAATCCTGTGAAACAGGCAGTTTTTGTGTCATGACAATTTTTCCCCAACATGTTTCAGTGGGACACCAATATTATTATTATTTTTTGTTTTTTCTACAATATAACCTCAAATTGCCTTGTTTAAACAAGAGCTGAACTTGGCCTGATTGTCAGTTTTTCACTTTCACTGCGGTCCATCACCTGCTCCTCCTCTCTTGCTCTCTCTCCTCTGCCCCCCTCCCCCTTGCTCTCACCATCTGTTTTCCTGGAAACAGGGAGCCTTTAACTGTAAAATAAACCAGAAACCTCTGAGTATATTATCAGCATATGCTGACAGAGAAGCAACTCTGGATTATGAAACGTTTTTTTCTAGAGAATTTTTTTTTTTTTAAGTCAGAGCAGAGTCCGCCTCTATCTGCTCTGATCTCTGCTTTCAGCATTCTGCAGCTTCACAGAGCGCTGAAAGCAGCTGACTGCTGTTCTCTCTGCTGTTTGCACTTAGACAAAAAAGAAAATGAGAAATTTATTTCTTTAATTATTTGGTTGAAATTGCAAATAATCCAAAAGTACAACTTTATATAAAATTGGTACATTTTTCAGCAAAATTTCAGTTCATTTTTTGGAAAATCCGTGGTGGGCGGGACAACCAATTTGAATGTGCGAGCTAGGCAGAAATTTGCAGTACTGGGCTGTTCCGCCCGGCGCCGCCCACTGTAGTACCGTTTGCTTTGCTTTGCTGGCAGTGATGTCTGTTTGGAATTTATATTAACAGTCAGCAGAATATTTTAAATGCACAGGCAGAGCCTGCATTCAGCTCTATAAATTTACTTAAAAATGAGATATTTAGGGAATAAAACACACATGGCTGTAAACCACCTTACCAGGCACTTTTCCAATGACTTTTGGTTCCTCAAGTGTAATAATTTCTGCACTTAAACACAAAAACAGATATAAATTTAGTCATCCTTTTGTTTCTTTTCAGAATGCTGATTGAGAAGTATCGAAAGACTAGAAATGGGCGCAATATGTGCTTATGGATTTAGTGCCTATGATGGTGCCAAGAGCAGAATTATGATGGTGTGTAAGGAAGTTGTGAGTGGCAGAGAAGTACGAGGGGCAATTGAGAGGTTTCGAGCCTGACCCAAAAAAAGCAGGGTGTGGTTCTCCATCTTATGCATTCTGAGAAACCAACATTTCTTAACATTGCACCCAGTGAGTCAAAACTTCATACATTCTTGAAAAATGCTGGTTTCTCATATGAGTATGATGTAGGCTACAGAGACAGGGCAACAGCAGTGAGATGTGCAGTAGAAATGACAGTGTTTAAGATGGATGTGGGATTACATCAAGGATGGGCTCTGAGTCCTTTCTTGTTTGCACCAATAATGGACAGACTACTGGACAAGATCAGAGAAAAGTCTCTGTAGACTGTCTGTAGATGATATTGTGATCTTCATGAAAACAGAGAGTAGTTTGGGAGGAACTTGGAAAGGTGGTGGTTTACTCTGGAGAGAAAGGGAATGAAAGTCAGCAGCAAGATGGCATACATCTGTGTGAGTGAGAGGGGATGGTGAATTCGTGAGGTTGCAAGGATTAGAGGTGTTAACAGCAAATGAGTTTAAATACTTGAACTCAACTGTTATAAATACTGGCACATGTAACAGAGAATGCAGGGGACACAATGGGATGGAGAGGGATGATCTGCTGTGGTGACCCCAAATGGGAGCAATTTCCAGTAGTTTCTGGTAAAAGTGGCAATAAACTGTCTATGGCCAAATATTTGAGTCTACTCTTGTGTAGTACTTGGTTCTTGTATCTTTGCATTTTTTCACCCCATTAACTACCATGAAACACCTGAGGGTCTGCAATTTGCATCCCCGAATAACTTTCATATTTAAAATTATGCCATCAGTTTCTAGGTTGTTTGCTTGCCTTTCAGGCAGCTCCTGTTTTCAGGTAATTTATATGAAAATTAACTTGTAGACCTTTTTAAATTTGGCTGCAAAAAGAAAATCCATCACTGTCGAGAGAAAGTCACCTCTGTTTCTGTTGAAGTTGGACAGTTGAGAGCTCCAGCCATTCAGTTTTATGCCATGAATGGACTGGTTTCTCCATTACTCCCAGATAACATCCTCTCTTCTTTCCACTCTACATGCACAGTCATTTTGGACTCTGTTGCACCGATGCGCTGCAAATCCAGGAAATCAAAATCCGACCCCTGGTTAAATGCCACGACCCATGCCCTCAGGCAATGCTGCAGACGGGCGGAGAGAAAATGGAAAAAGGACAAACTACAGGTGTCTCTGGGTTTTCTGAGGGACAGTCTAACTGACTATCAGAAGGCTGTGAAGGAGGCAAAAGCACAATATCTGTCTCATATTATTTCGAGCAGTTGTCATCGTCCCAGTGTGTTATTTCAGACTATAAACTCAGTTGTAAATCCACACACCTCTGTTTTGTTGGACGCTACAACCACAACCTGTGAGGAGTTTCTTCAGTTTTTTATTGATAAGGTTTCATCAGTCAGACAGAACGCTGATCAGAGCTGTAATGTTGAGTTGTCTGCTCCTCGTGCACATTCTGCTGTGCTCGAACAGTTTGAGCCCATTTCTTTTGCATCTCTCGCCAATGTTGTAAAACACATAAAATCTACAAGTTGTCCTTTTGATGTTGTTCCAGCTAAGGTGCTGAAGGAGGTTTTTAATACTGTTGGGGCGGGTCTCCTAACTTTTATCAATGCTTGCCTTAGGTCAGGGTCTGTTCCAGCTGCTTTTAAACATGCTGTGGTTCAACCTCTTCTTAAAAAATCTCACCTGGACTCATCAGTTTTATCCAATTTTAGACCTGTCTCTCATCTGCCATTTCTATCTAAGGTTTTAGAAAAGGTTGTCTTTTTACAGTTACAATCATTTTTAGAAGACAATCTCATCCTTGAAAAATTCCAGTCTGGGTTTAGATTGCGACACAGCACTGAGTCAGCACTTTTAAAAGTTCATAATGATATTACTCTGTCGGTGGATGCAGGGAATCCTGCTGTGCTGGTTCTGTTGGACCTCACAGCAGCCTTTGATACTGTGGATCACACAGTACTTGTTTCCCGGTTGGAACATTTTATTGGCATTCATGGTACTGCACTTGAGTGGTTTAGATCATATTTGGCTGAAAGGAGCTTTTCTGTCATGATTGGGGACCTTTCCTCATCAACTGCTCCTCTGTGCTGTGGAGTGCCGCAGGGATCTGTCCTTGGGCCGATTCTATTTTCTTTGTACATTCTGCCATTGGGGTCAATTATAACCCAGCACAATTTGTCCTTTCATTGTTATGCAGATGATCTGCAAATCTATCTGCCTGTGAGGACTAATGGGAGTGATGCTTTGTCATCATTATTTAATTGTATTCGTGATGTAAAGCAGTGGCTGTCCCGAAACTTCCTTTACCTGAATGATGGTAAAACTGAGATCATGGTGTTTGAGCGCACTGGCATACCAAATGTGGTAACACCAAATTTTGGTGCTTTGGCTAACTATGTAAAACCAGCTGTCAAGAATTTGGGAGTGATATTTGACAGCTGTTTGAGGTTCGATCAACAGATAAATTCTGTTGTCAAAGCTAGTTTTTTCCAACTTCGCCTCTTGGCTAAAATAAAGCACTTTCTCAGTAGACGTGATCTTGAGACGGTCATTCATGCTTTCATCAGCTCCAGACTTGATTATTGTAATGCACTTTATGCGGGCATTAATCAGTCGTCTCTTGTGCGTCTCCAGTTGGTGCAGAATGCTGCTGCTCGTCTTTTGACAAACACTTCTAGACGTGAGCATATTGCGCCCATCCTATACTCACTCCACTGGCTTCCAGTTCGTTTTAGAATTGATTTTAAAATTTTAATGTTTGTTTTTAAAGCTATTTATGGCCTTGCACCTCCCTACTTGTCTGAAATTTTAACTTTGCGCACCTACAGTAGGATGTTAAGGGTGTCTGGCCAGCTTTACTTAGATGTTCCAAGGTCAAGATATAAACGCTGGGGTGATCATGCTTTCGCGGTAGCTGGCCCCAGACTGTGGAATGAGCTACCTCTTGAGTTACGTACTATTCCTGACCTAGCACTTTTTAAATCTAAGTTAAAGACTTATTCATTTAAACTGGCTTTTAACACTTAGTGGGGAGGTGACATGTTCTGTTATTTTTATGTTCTTTTTTTATGTGTGGTTTTAAAATTTTATTTTATATGTGTTTTATTTTGTAAATTTGTGTTTTTAATGTTAAGCACTTTGGACACCAGTCGGTGCTGTAAAGCGCTTTATAAATAAATGTTGATTGATTGATTGATTGATTGATTGATTGATTGAAAGGATGACCTTTGTGCTTCATTGAAGGAAAAAACTGAGCTGACTAAAGCTCAAATCCAGGAGATAAAACACGTAACATTTTTCATGTCTGAAAAACTACCAGACCATGACAGATTAGTAGGGCCATGAAGGCATGACATTTTCTCAACTCTAATGTAACAGGATATTAACCTGGCACAAACATCACGTGAATGAAGTTGAATAAATGGAGAAATTTCATATTTAGCTGAAATGAGGCAAAATCAGCGACTGAAGTCTGGTGTGTTCCTGTAAATATACTGTGTGCGCATGCATGTCACAGTGAAGTCAAAAACAGTTTTGCAAAGTGTGAAGCTGAATTCCTTAAGTAAAAAAAAAAATTGGTTGTTGTGTGTTTACTGTGCAGTGGTCGGAGGGATGGTGTGACCCTGCCGAACCTGGTATCTTCTCACCAGCCATGACTCAGGAGGACAGAGCCCCACCCTTCAGGAAGCACTGGATGATGATCACTCCTGACACACAGGACTGTGAACCTATCGGCTTTGATGGCCAGCGTGTGAGGGCGTGGCTAGGAGTATCAAGCCCCACCCTTCTTGAGACAAGTTCCTGTTCCAAGACTGTGCAGACTGAGGTGGAGGTAAAAGTGAATGCTGGTTTAAATTCCTCACCTATTTGACTTTTGTTGAACTGTATTTCTCATTATAGTAGTATTGAGATTTGGTAGCTGTTCTTTGACGCTGCAGTGTTTAAGCTCACAATAAACTCATTACAGAGTTAGAGACATAACATTATATACCTCTTGTCTAAAAACTGTAATTTTGACTCAGAATATTGACTTAATTTCCACATACAGTGCATCCAGAAAGTATTCAGTGCATCACTTTATCCAAATTTTATGTTACAGCCTTATTCCAAAATGGATGAAATTCATTTTTGTCCCCTCAAAATTCCACTCACAACACCCTCTATAATGACAATGTGAAAACACTGTAGATTTTTGCAAATATATATATATATAGAGAGAGAGAGAGAGAGCGAGAGAGAGATGCTCCATCCTCACTCCTTGCTTCAGTGCTTAAACAATCTTGTTGGATTTGTTTTTATGAAAACTATAAACAGCTTATAATGGACTAGCTTATAATGTACGTTGATAAAAAAAAAAGCACTCAACTTCAGCAGGAATGTCGTGTCTGTCCAGTTTGCCATCACAGATGAGAGTTTTTGGGTTGTTTATTTATTGTCTCTATTATGATAGATTTTTGTGTGACACATCAGCTGACTGTACAGAAATCAAGCTTCTCCTTCTGTGAGAGTGACTAGATTTACTCCATCTAATGGGTTACCTGAAAAGGTGTCACAGTGATGACAGCACCTTTTGGAAAAGAGATTTTCAACTTAAAGCACTCAGAGTGGCTGCACCAAAAAAGATGCTGGATGCGATGTTTTTTATGGAGGTGACCACATACAATCTTTCTCATTTAGAGCAACTGAATAAAGCTGTAAAACATCCATGCTGAGTTGATGTGTGTAAACCCAATCAGACAATAATGTCCTTTAGACTACAGTCTCCTGAATCCTGTAAATAACTTTGTTTCAAATATGAAAATGTTTGAATGGTCCCAGATGGATGTGCCTGGCACACCTCCATAGGGAGGCGCCCAGGGGGCATCATTACCAGATGCCCGAACCACCTCAGCTGGCTCCTTTCAGTGCGAAGTGGCAGCGGTTCTACTCTGAGCTCCCCACGGATGACCAAGCTTCTTGCCTTATTTATAAGGGAGACACCAGCCACCCTCCTAAGGAAGCCCATTTCAGCCGCTTGTACCTGCGATCGAGTTCTTTCGGTCACGCAACACTCATGACCATAGGTGAGAGTAAGAACGAAGATTGACCAGTAGATCGAGAGCTTCACCTTTTGGCTCACCTCACTCTTCGTCACAAAAGTACGGTAGAGGAAATACAATACCGCCCCTGCTGCCCCGATTCTCTGGCCAGTATCATGTTGCATTGTCTCCTCACTCGTGAACAAGCCTCCAAAGTACTCGAACTCCTTCACGTGGGGCAAGACCGCATTCCCTACCGGAGAAGGCAATCCATCAGTTTCCTGCTGAGAACCATGGCCTCAGATTTACTAGGGGAGCTATGACCACTACCTTTGCACCCCCACCCAGGACTAAACCAAACCAACTTTTTTAGGTTCCTTAGATGACCCCAAAACACAATCAAGATGTTCCCAAAAATAAAAACTGGCCTCAAGCCAGTTATCCAAGATGGTGCCCAAGATGGCCACCAAAATATGGTTTTGTCACTAAAACACCAATGATTTCTGTCATTATTAAGTCTGTTTGTTCCTGTGTATTTTAATAAGGGTCTATTGGCTGCCAATTTGGATGCCATTTTGAATCTTAAACCCACAAATGAATGTAGTTTAGGCACAAATGAGTTTGCTGTGACCTGCTATGGTCTTCCCATTGAATCTCTGTGATATTGTTGTTTATATGTTGTGTAAAGATGTTTTATTGAAAAAAAACCCTGTTTTGGCAGCCATCTTGGATAACTGGCTTGAGGCCAGTTTTTATTTTTGGGAACATCCTGATTGTGTTTTGGGGTCATCAAAGGAACCTAAAACAGTTGGTTTGGTTTAGCCTGGGGGGTGCAAAGGTAGTGGTTGTAGCTCACCTAGTAATTTAGAGGTGCTGATCCTCATCTCAGCCGCTTCACACTCGGCTGTGAACCAGTCCAGTGAGTGTTGGAGGTTACAGGCTGATGAAGCCATCAGGACCACACCATCTGCAAAAAGCAGTGATGAGACCCTGAGCCCACCAAACTGGAAACCCTCCTCCCCCTGACTGTGCCTCAATATCTCTTCGATAAATATCACAAACAGAATTGTGATCCTGTTTTTTTTTTTTTTCCTACTATGAAAATTAAAAGCAAATACTGACAGGAGCTTAAGAAGTGATTCTTTTTTTATATTGAGGAAAGTAGGGAATTGTTAAATTACATCTGCATTAAATAGTTACAACCCCAATTCCAGTGAAGTTGGAGCGTTGTGTAAAATGGAAATAAAAACAGAATGCAATGATCTGGAAATCCTCTTCAACCTACATTCAGCTGAATACACCACAAAGACAAGATATTTAATGTTCAAACTTATAAACTTAATTGTTTTTGTGCAAATAATTGCTCATTTTGAAATGGATGCCTGCAACACGTTTCAAAAAACCTGGGACAGTGGTGTGTTTACCACTGTGTAGGGCTGAAACGATTAGTCGAGCAACTCGAATAATTCGATTACAAAAAATGTTCGAGGCAAATTCTGTGCCTCAAAGCTTCGTTTAACGTTGTAGTACATATGCCAGGCCTCTGTGTGGCGCTGCAACGTCCACAGGAGAAAAAAACAGAAGAAGACTGGAGCATAACAGCTAATGAAATTAGCAACGATAGCTACTGCTTTCCAGCGTGACACAGAGAGTAAAATAAAGCCTTTAAAAAATAGATGGTCCACGCTGATCATCTGAAATAGACTTACTGTGCATTTAAAACGAAGCAGTGTGTTTGTCTCGTTTTAAAAAACACACGGTCTGCTCTACGTGGGGAGGGACGGTGGCCGGCTGCTCTCTGCACGGTGTGAGGGGTTCTCAGACCGGGCGAGTCACAGCTCTGGCTCCGACTACATTGACAAACAGCAGAAGTGCACTTTCATCTGTGTTTCCCTCAGACTCACACTGTTTGACTTTTTAATTTTTTGCTTTTTTGGACAACACACAACACTTCACAAACACGGTGACAAATAATAATAATAATTAAAAAAAACTGACTGCGATGCTGCATGTTCAACCTCCAGCTGAAATGCATCTGCTGAATTGCAGAGAAAGAGGGGAAAAAAAAAAAATCACATAGGGACCCAGTCCATCAACCTTAAGAAAAAAAAAAAAAAACTTAAAAATGGTTACATTTTACAAGTTGGAGAAAACAAAACAGAAAGCCACATCCCATCGCCATTTCAGCAAAATGCCAACACTTTGACATTGTGCCATTGCTTAAGCAGAGCCCTGGACTATCGATGTTTAAAAACGCAAAAGTACTTTTTATCCGATTACTCGATTAATCGATAGAATACTCGATTACTAAAATAATCGATAGCTGCAGCCCTACCACTGTGTTACATCACCTTTCATTCTAACAACACTCAATAAGCATTTGGGAAATGAGGACACTAATTGTTGAAGCTTTGTAGGTGAAATTCTTTCCCATTCTTGCTTGATGTACGACTTCAGTTGTTCAACAGTCAGGGGTCTCCATTGTCGTATTTTGTGCTTCATAATGCACCACACATTTTCAATGGGCAACAGGTCTGGACTGCAGGCAGGCCAGTCTAGTACCCGCACTCTTTTACTTCGAAGCCATGCTGTTGTAACACATGCAGAATGTGGCTTGGCATTGTCTTGCTGAAATAAGCAGGGACGTCCCTGAAAAAGACGTTGCTTGGATGGCAGCATGTGTTGCTCCAAAACCTGGATGTACCTTTCAGCATTGATTGTGCCAACACAGATGTGTACATCGCCCATGCCATGGGCACTAACACACCCCCATACCATCACAGTTGCTGGCTTTTGAACTTTGCGCTGGTAACAATCTGGATGGTCTTTTCCTTTTTTGTCTGGAGGACACAACGTCCATGATTTCCAAAAACAATTGGAAACGTGGACTCATCAGACCACAGCACACTTTTCCACTTTGCATCTGTCCATTTCAAATGAGCTTGGGCCCAGAGAAGATGGTGGCGTTTCTGGATGTTGTTGATGTTTCGCTTTGCATGGTAGAGTTTTAACTTGCACTTGTAGATGTAGCGACAAACTCTCTTAACTGACGATAGTTTTCTGAAGTGTTCCTGAGCGCACACGGTAAGATCCTTTACACATTGATGTCGGTTTTTAATGCAGTGCCGCCTGAGGGATCCAAGGTCAGGGGCATTCAGTGTTGGTTTTCGGCCTTGCCATTTACATATAGAAAGTTCTCCAGATTCTCTGAATCTTCTGATTATATTATGGACTTTAGATGATGGAATCTCTAAATTCCTTGCAATTGAACATTGAGAAACATTGTTCTTAAACTGTTGCACTATTTTTTCACATAGCTGTTCACAAAGTAGTGATCCTCGCTCCATCTTTGCTTGTGAATGGCTGAGACTTTTGGAGATGCTCCTTTTATACCCAGTAATGACACTCACAATTAGTGTCCTCAGTTCCCAAATGCTTATTGAGCATTGTAAGAAGGAAAGGTGATGTAACACAGTGGTAAACATACCACTGTCCCAGCTACTTTGAAACGTGCTGCAGGCATCCACTTCAAAATGAGCAAATATTTACACAAAAACAAGTTTATCAATTTGAACATTAAATATCTTGTCTTTGTGGTGTATTCAATTTAATATATACTCAACAAAAATATAAACGCAACACTTTTGGTTTTGCTCCCATTTTGTATGAGATGAACTCAAAGATCTAAAACTTTTTCCACATACACAATATCACCATTTCCCTCAAATATTGTTCACAAACCAGTCTAAATCTGTGATAGTGAGCACTTCTCCTTTGCTGAGATGATCCATCCCACCTCACAGGTGTGTCATATCAAGATGCTGATTAGACACCATGATTAGTGCACAGGTGTGCCTTAGACTGCCCACAATAAAAGGCCACTCTGAAAGGTGCAGTTTTGTTTTATTGGGGGGGATACCAGTCAGTATCTGGTGTGACCACCATATGCCTCATGCAGTGCAACACATCTCCTTCGCATCATCTGTGAAGAGAACACCTCTCCAACGTGCCAAACGCCAGCGAATGTGAGCATTTGCCCACTCAAGTTGGTTACGACGACAAACTGGAGTCAGGTCGAGACCCCGATGAGGACAACGAGCATGCAGATGAGCTTCCCTGATACGGTTTCTGACAGTTTGTGCAGAAATTCTTTGGTTATGCAAACCGATTGTTCCAGCAACTGTCCGAGTGGCTGGTCTCAGATGATCTTGGAGGTGAACATGCTGGATGTGGAGGTCCTGGGCTGGTGTGGTTACATGTGGTCTGCGGTTGTGAGGCTGGTTGGATGTACGGCCAAATTCTCTGAAACGCCTTTGGAGATGGCTTATGGTAGAGAAATGAACATTCAATACACGAGCAACAGCTCTGGTTGACATTCCTGCTGGCAGCATGCCAATTGCACGCTCCCTCAAATCTTGCGACATCTGTGGCATTGTGCTGTGTGATAAAACTGCACCTTTCAGAGTGGCCTTTTATTGTGGGCAGTCTAAGGCACACCTGTGCACTAATCATGGTGTCTAATCAGCATCTTGGTATGGCACACCTGTGAGGTGGGCTGGATTATCTCAGCAAAGGAGAAGTGCTCACTATCACAGATTTATACTGGTTTGTGAACAATATTTGAGGGAAATGGTGATATTGTGTATGTGGAAAAAGTTTTAGATCTTTGAGTTCATCTCATACAAAATGGGAGCAAAACCAAAAGTGTTGCGTTTATATTTTTGTTGAGTTAGGTTGAAGAGGATTTGCAAATCATTGTATTCTGTTTTTATTTACATTTTACACAATGTCCCAACTTCACTGGAATTGGGGTTGTAATATAAGTCCACAAAACAACCACACTGACATGAAAATGAACCCAGCGTTTTGAAGCTTGAATTCTGGTTTGAGACCATGTAGGTGAAATATAAACTTTTCCGTGTGCTGGATTTGACCACTTATGGGGACAGCTGCTCCCATTGTGCAATATATACATAGCATAACTTCACTCGGGGAAAATAGTGTACTGTTTTGTTTTTGGCTGCAATCACCAAAGCAGTCATGAAAAGTGCAGGTTTTTTTCAGTTCCCAGTGGAGAAGTGAAGACGAGGTGAATGGAAGAGGTCATGTCGGTAAGTGTTAGCCTACACAGCTAACCAGAGTAGCTATGTTCTTTCACCTGCACAACCGCCTCAACACATTTGAGGTCATAAACAAACACATGTCCACTTTCCAAGGCATCATCACTTTTTCTTTGCAGTTTCACTTTGCGTGTAATTTGCCCAAAAACTCAGAGAAAGTGCCGTGTTTCTGTCCCCAGAAGTAGAGAAATTATGTCATATGCCTCATATTTTACCCCTTTAGCGCCCACCCTCAAACGAGACTGGGCTGCCCAATTCAATTTCTCCTGGAAAGAGGTTTCGCAGCATTCAGTGCTGGACGACCAGGTTCTGTAACGGCTTTTTTCCCTATAGGCCATGTAAATATGCTGCTAATGTTTGTACCTTTACTTGACCCATTTTTTTATTTATTTATTTGCACTAGTTAACACCACAGGTCACTTTTACTATTGCACCTCATAGCATTCTTTTAAAATGTTATATATGTCGTAATATATACGAGGTCTGTGAGAAAAGTATCCGACCTTTTTATTTTATGCAAAAAATATATGGATTTGATTCATATGTTTTTACGTCAGCCAAGCTTGAACCTTCATGCGCATGCGTGAGTTTTTCCACGCCTGTCAGTTGCGTCATTCGCCTGTGGGCAGGCTTTGAGTGAGCACTGGTCCACCCCTCTCGTCATTGTTTCATTGCGAGGAAATGGCGGAATGATTTGGGCTTTTTTTCCATCAGAATTTTTTCAGAAACTGTTAGAGACAGGCAGCTGGAAACCATTTGAAAAATTTATCTGGCTTTCGGTGAAAATTTTACGGGCTTCACAGAGAATAAGGAGTGTTACTACAGCTTTAAGGACTGCCCACAATGGCGCATGGCACACCGTGCTCCGGGCCGCCATCGAGAGGCAGAAACCACCACATCATTTCTAAATGGATCGCTGTGTGGAGCTGGGACCGTTGTGTGCAATTTCTCTGGTTATCGCAAGAGCTGGACATCATCCATTTTCCGGCAGATTTCACTTTTAACAAGAGATTTTATCATGGAAAGCCGTGCGGAGGCTTCGCACGTCACGACCGATTCGCTAATGGAGCGAGACAAAGGAACACCTCCGTTTCGGAGTGTTAAAGGACAAGTTGGGACATGCCCAGCTCTCCACAATTTCTCTTATACTCACTCGACTGGTAAGCACTGAAAGCTTGTCCCAGTTTTTCGAATGGTTTCCAGCTGCCTGTCTCTAACAGTTTCTGAAAAAATTCTGATGGAAAAAAAAGCCTAAATCATTCCGCCATTTCCTCGCAATGAAACGACGAGAGGGGTGGAGCAGTGCTCACTCAAAGCCTGCCCACAGGCGAATGACGCAACCGACAGGCGTGGAAAAACTCACGCATGCGCACGAAGGTTCAAGCTTGGCTGACGTAAAAACATATGAATCAAATCCATATATTTTTTGCATAAAATAAAAAGGTTGGATTGTTTTCTCACAGACCTCGTATTTTAATTCTGTCCTGAGCCCAGTGTAATGAAATTTCACTCTGTGTATACTTGTTGAATGCTGAAACTCTGTGTAGGTCTGTCTATCTTCTGATTTGTCTAAAGAAAACTGGCACTGAAAGTAATGATTGTGTTTTTTAAACGGTGTGAATACTAATTAAAAAAATAAAAATAATGAAACCTGTTTTTGTCATAAAGTAAAAAAAAAAACATGGTAAAGCTATGTATGGATACACTTATTCACTGTGTGAAGATAATGCAGGAAAGTTCACGGGAAAGTGTGAGTAAGCATCTTTCTTTAGACTCCGTGTAAGAGATGCTTGCAATTATAGTAGTGTCAAGAATTTGATTGTGTTTTTGGCTCGGACTCCAACTGAATCACTAAAGCTTTAAAGCAAATATTGCCATTGCCAAAAAAAATCATTACTGTTGGTTACTCCCTAAAATTGTGGGCAAGTTTTACATGGTGCAAAATTTCTGTAAGACTTTCTCAATAAAATTATTATTCTCAGTAATTACAGTATTTTGTGTGTGTGTGTGTGTGTGTGTGTGTGTGTGTGTGTGTGTGTGTGTGTGTGTGTGTGTGTGTGTGTGTGTGTGTGTGTGTGTGTGTGTGTGTGTGAGACTGAAAATGTTAGTGTTCCCTACTAATTCTGTAAACCTGTTTTGTTGTGTATACTGTAAAAGTGTGTTGTTTGATCCACTTTTGTGATTTACTTCTGTGTTTCTCCCTATCCAGCAGGTCGTTATTGTAAATAATATTTTTTTTTCTTAATAACTTACCTGGTTAAATAAAGGTTAAATAAAAAAAAAAAAAAATCAAATTTCAGTACAGTATTTACAGTATTTGAGTATTAATTTGGTGACATGTCTCTTCAACATTGCGTGGAGGTCTGGCACAGTTCCTGAAGAATGGCAAACTGGGGTTGTAGTCCCCATATTTAAAAAAGGGGACCAGAGAGTGTGTGCCAGTTACAAGGGCATCACACTACTCAGCCGCCCTGGTAAAGTCTACTTCAGGGTGCTGGAAAGGAGGGTTCGACTGATAGTCAAATCTCTGATTGAAGAGGAACTATATGGGGTCCGTCCTGGCAGTGGAACAACCAACCAGCTCTGGGAGTATGCCCATCCAGTCTACATGTGTTTTGTGGACTTGGAGTATGATTGGCTATCCTGGGAGATACTGTGGGAGGTGCTGCGGGAGTATGGAGTGAGGGGGTCCATTCTCAGGGCCATCCAATCTCTGTACTCACAAAACGAGAGCTGTGTTCTGGTTCTCGGCAGAAAGACGGACTTGTTTCCGGTGGGGGTTGGACTCCACTAGGGCTGCAGTTTGTCACCAATCCCGTTTGTGATATTCATGGACAGGATATTGAGGTGTAGTCAGGAAAGGAGGGTTTTCAGTTTGGTGGGCTCAGGGTCTCATCACTGCTTTTTGCAGATGATGTGGTCCTGTTGGCTTCTTCGGCCTGTGATCTCCAACACTCACTGGATCGGTTCGCAGCTGAGTGTGAAGTAGCTGGGATGAGGATCAGCACCTCTAAATCCGAGGCCATGGTTCTCAGCAGGAAACTGATGCATTGCCTACTCCGGGTCGAGAGTGAGGTCTTGCCCCAAGACAATGGAGCATGAGATTGGTGCAGCAAGGATGATGTTGCATTCGCGCTACTGTACTGAGCCAAAAGGTGAAGCTCTCGATCTACTGGTCAATCTTTGTTCCTGCTCTTACCTGTGGTCATGAGGGTTGGGTCATGACCGAAAGAACTAGATCATGGGTACAAGCAGGCAAAATGGGCTTCCTCAGGAGGGTGGCTGGTGTCTCAAAGATAAGGTGAGAAGCTCAGTCATCTGTGAGGAGCTCAGAGTAGAGCCACTGCTCCTTCATGTTGAAAAGAGCCAGCTGAGGTGGTTTGGGCAAGTTTTAAAGATGCCTCCTGGGTGCCTCCCTGTGGATGTGTTACAGGCACATCCAGCTGGGAGGAGACTCCAGGGAAGACCCAGGACGAGGTGGAGAGACATTATCTCCACACTGGCCAGGGAACGTCTGGGGATCCCCCAGTCAACGGTAGTTAATGTGGCCCAGGAAAGTGAAGTCTGGGGTCCCCTGCTGGAGCTGTTGCTCTCACAACCCCAGATAATCTGTTGAAGGTGTATGTATGTGTTGCAGTGGTTTCATAAAAGGAATGTCATACATTTAAATAAGTGGTTGTAAAAGTAAGTGGTGTCCCTGTTACTCTCAGGAAATAAATGGCTCTTTTTGTACTTGCAGATATTTTGTGAACTCATCTGTTTCATCTTTTCATGTGAACCAGTATTGCCTGAAAACACTGAGGATTAACAGAAGCTCTTTGTTTTTCAGGCCGAAGACTATCCGTCTTGTGGTGACGAACCCAAGCTCGTCTCTGAACACAGGTCAGAAGATAAAACTTTTCAGAGTTCAGACACTATTTCAAAGGAGCACAAACAAAATCAGAACTATGTATACAATTTATTAACAAAACACAAAACTACTATATTTTGATACCACAGAGCTACCCAGATCCTTGGATTCCTGATGGACAGCAAAACTGATGAATTGATTTTCTCCACCATGATAATTGCTCCACTTTGGGAAATGAACATGTTTTGTCAGCTGATGTCCAAAGACAGATAAAT
Organism: Thalassophryne amazonica; assembly: GCF_902500255.1. Classification (NCBI taxonomy): domain Eukaryota; kingdom Metazoa; phylum Chordata; class Actinopteri; order Batrachoidiformes; family Batrachoididae; genus Thalassophryne; species Thalassophryne amazonica. The sequence goes on along the minus strand of NC_047106.1, from coordinate 87,225,639 downwards.
TATGGCTGTGGTTATACCGTTATGTTCTTGTGACTTCAGAAGTCTGGATTTAGACATCTGGGCTTCTATCCATGAAGCATCCTAAGGCAAAAAGTAGCTCCTAGTGACGTTTTCTAAGAAAAATCTTAGAATTCCTCAAATTCTTGGACATTCTTAGAATTTTCCCTTGGTAAGATAAATGTTGTTCACAAAGCTTCTTTGGCCGTCAGAGAGCTCCTAAGGTGCCAAACTGTGAATAGTAGAGAGGAGGACTTTTAAGAAGCCTAAGAGTGTCTTCAGCAGAGAAAATGGCAGAAAAGAGAGAGAGGAAGGAGAGATATTCTCCATATGTTGAATGGCAGTGATTTGCTACCAGTGTCACCAACTGAACGGTCCCCTCTAAAAATTGGTCTTCCCTGCTTTCACTGCACATGCGTCATTTCAGATCACAGCAGCACGCCTGAGACTGACTCTCCACAGCCAAAGCGATCAAAGGGAATAATGTGATTATTAACCATCAGATGACAAAATAAAACCTCTTAAATCATTCTAAAGTCAGTTTTAAGCAGAAACACGATAATTGGTGAGTCGCTACTGACGCTGTGAAATGACGTAGGTGCAGCAGCATGTCAGCTGTGGTGCTCTGATTGGTCCCCCGTCTTTTATGTGGAATTTATGTGGAAACGGATGTTGTACAAAAGCTTCAGATATCTGTCATTGAGATGGATGACTGGAGAGGAGTTTTAAGCAGAAACGAGAGGATAATCAGTGAATCGCTGGTAATGCTCAGAAATGATGCATGCACAGTGAAGGCAGAGCGGCTCAATTTTTAGGAGGGACCGTTCGGTCAGTGACACCAGCTTGACCATACAGGGATAATGTTTGTTATTGACCTCATCAGGAATGAGCTTATCTTTCACACCCAGCGTACTTTTAAGTAATGGCTGAGCTGAAGGTCATCACAACATTGCGAGATCTAATTTCAGGAAAAATGTTACACACACACACACACACAGTGGTGGGCACAGTTCAGCTAATCCGATCGCAGATAATTATCGAAGCTAATGTTTTTGCTATCGGATTAGCTTTTCAGATAAGTTTTAAAACCATCATTGGGCCAATTATCTTCCGATAAATTTACTTCCAATAACTTTCAGTCCGATAAGTTTTTTTTTCTTTTTTTTGCTGATAAAGTTTAATGGTCAAAAATGTTTGTAAACCCTAAAATCAAATATTTTAGTCCGTTTGTTGTGTGTTTGTAGCAGACTGGCTGCCGGTCGCTTGCTGATGACATCATTATTAAGCGCAAAACATGATTGGCTGGTCGACGTAGGGAGCATTGTGGGTAGTGTAGTTCAGGTTCACTTTGGACGTTACAGTGACTCGTCCACTTGACACAAAAACAAAACAGACTAGTTTTAAAATTATTTCATTGTGGCTGTAATTTAAAAGCCAAGACTCGGTGGGGGAGAGGAGCTCTCACGGCGCAGCTGTGTGTACAAAGGGAGGGACTTTTCTTCACGTTTAGACACTGTTTTGGATTTTTAAAAAGGATGCTTTATGTGGATTATTTATTCAGATGAATCTCACTGAAACTAATAGGTAAGAATTTATATTTACTATGTGTATTTTATTCTGCCAATCAATGCATTATTGGATGTATTTCGGTTGTTTAAGCCGCAGGGTTCAAAGCTTGTGACAAAAGCGTCAGCTTTTAGCTCGTAAATGACGGTGTATCTAATACCGAGATAAGCTGTGACTTCTAATACTGTGTTTCACTGCTTTTGAAAGATGATGACAGTGTTTGGGGTTTTATTTTTTATTTATTCATTTTTCGTGTGTTCTTTAGTTTGTAATCCTTGAATTTACCCAGCAGCCCCTGTGGCGCTTAAAGTGAAACTGGTTTATCAGAAGCCGACTGTGTTATCTGATGTGGCCGTGTCCAAATCAATACTAATAATTATAGGTTATCTGTAATAAAGATAAATTATTTAGCAGTTTATCAGTTTATCGTCATAAAAGATAACTTTTCAGTTATCTGATTAATGGTTATCGAAGCTAACTGTTTGATTAGCTGTGCCCACCACTGTACATACAGATGTACACAGTGGGGAAAATAAGTATTTGATCCAGTGTGGATTTAGCAAGTTTTCCCACCTACAAAGAATGGAGAGGTTTATAATTCTTATGCCCCGCGCGGCGCTTGTTATACCCTGTGCAGCGCTTGCGCCGTGATGTGGGGCATATAGCATCCGGGCTGTCAGTCCGTCCTTCTATCTGTCCTGGCTACAATTTATTCGTCGCAACGTAGCTCAGCAACTATTGCTCGGAAAAACTTCATATTTGGTGGGTACATGCCTTGGAGGAGTACTTCGCATGGGTTCGAAGGCAGGGACCTTGACCTACTTTTGAAGGTCACCAATGGTCACAACTGTCATATCCTTTGCTGCAACGTAGTTCGGCACCTTTTGCTAACAGAAACTTCATATTTGGTGTGTATTTGCCTTGGAGGAGTACTTCACATGGGTTCAAAGGCCGGTGACATTGACCTAACTTTTCAAGGTCACCAGTGGTCACAACTGTCAAATCCTTCACCACAATGTAGCTTCGCACCTATTGCTCACAGAAACGTCATATTTGGTGGGTACATGCCTTGGAGGAGTACTTCACATGGGTTTCAAGGGTGGTGACCTTGACCTACTTTTCAAGGTCACCAGTGGTCACAACTGTCAAATCCTTGGCCTGAAATTTGTTTGCTGCAATGTACCTATGCACCTATTGCTCGTAGAAACTTCATATTTGGTGGGCACATGCCTTGGAGGAGTACTTCGCATGGGTTGGAAGTCCAGTGACCTTGACCTACTTTTAAAAAATTACCAATAGTTGCATTTGTTCAAAGTCTACTGACTTTTTATGGTCACTGTTGGTCACATGCTCTAAATAAATGTGAATCTCCGATTTTTCCATTGTGTATTCCAGTTTACATCAAACACATGAGGGTTCAACCAAATACCTACCCCGCACATGTACATATTACTGCACTTTACATGGAAAATAGTACTGCGCATGGGGCATGTCGTGATGAATGTCTCTAGTTATCATAGGTATACTTCAACTGTGAGAGACAGAATCTAAAAAGAAATTCCAGAAAATCAGTGTATGATTTTAAAAAAATAATTAATTAGCATTTTATTGCATGAAATAGGTATTTGATACAATAGAAAAACAGAACTTGATATTTGATACAGAAACCTTTGTTTGCAATGACAGAGGTTAGACGTTTCCTGTAGTTCTTGACCAAGTTTGCACACTGCAGCAGGGATTTTGGTCCACTCCTCCATACAGATCTTCTCTAGATCTTTCAGGTTTCAAGTTTCAACTCCTTCCAAAGATTTTCTATTGGGTTCAGGTCTGGGGACTGGCTCGGCCACTCCAGGACCTTGAAATACTTCTTACAGAGCCCCTCCTTTGTTGCCCTGGCTGTGTGTTTGGGGTCATTATCATGCTAGAAGACCTAGCCATGACCCATCTTCAATGCTCTTATGGAGAGAAGGAGGTTGCTTGCCAAAATCTCATGATACATGACCCCATCCGTCTTCCCTTCAATATGTTGCAGTCATCCTGTTCCATTTGCAGAAAAGCACCCCCAAAGTATTATGTTTTCACCGCCATGCTTCACAGTTTGGATGATATTCTTGGGGTTGTTCTCATCCTCCAAACACGGCGAGTGTGGGTGATACCAAAAATATTTTGGTCTCATCTGGCCTTCTCCATGCCTCCTTTGGATCATCCAGATGGTCACTGGTGAACTTCAAACAGGCCTAGACATGTACTGGCTTGAGCAGGGGGATCTTGCTGCCCCGCAGGATTTTTAACCATGAATGTGTATTGTGTTAATAATATAATCTTTGCGACTGTGGTCTCAGTTCACTTCAGGTCATTGACCAGGTCCTCCCATGTAGTTCTCGGCTTATGCCTGACCATTCTCAGACTCACCCTTACCCCACGAGGCCGTTTTGTGTTTCTTCTATTTTCTAATAATTACGCCAATAGTTGTTGGAAATCTGTCAGAAATGTGAAACATGAGCTCCATGCACAGATTTTAAAAGCCACTTCCACTTTTTCTTTTGTAAACAATCTTATTAAAATATTGTTAGCAGATGATCCTGATCATCTTTGATAATTGTCATTTGAGAGAGATTTTGCATAACTTGCTGAATGGGAAATACATGAGTGATTGGGCAACTGTTCTCAAAATGAACGCCAGTGTTTTTTACAAACTCTAAAACTGTGTAATGTAGCTATTAAGCCCCTAGTTGCTCCCAGTGTGTAGTGAGCACCTTGCATGGTAGCACCCTAACATCTGCGTGCAAGTGTGTTTGTGTGAAAAATGCAGATGGAAAAGTGCTATGTAAATGCAATCTATTTTGTTGCCTTCTCACCAGCCTGCTTGTCTGTTGTCCTGCAGCCCATCTCAGCCTTATGCAGGTCTACAATTTTGTCCCTGGTGACAGCTCTTTGGTCTTGGCCATGGTGGATAGGTTGGAGTGTGATTGAGTAAGTGGACAGGTGTTTTTTATACATTTAACGAGTTCAAACAGGTGCAGTTAATACAGGTAGAGTGCAGAACAGGAGCCCTTCTTAAAGAAAAACTAACAGGTCAGATTTTTTTTTAACATTTTGTCTCTCACAGTTGAGGTGTACCTACGATTAAAAATTCCAAACCTCTCCATTCTTTGTAGGTGGGAAAACAGAAAATTGATAGTGTATCAAATACTTATCTTTCCCACTGTATATTATGAATAAGAATATTCTTATATTTGTACATAGTTTCATTTATTCATGTCCTATACAATTTTATACTTATAACTATTTATACCTTTTGTTTTGTTTTTTTTTTACTCTATCTGTTGCACTGACAAAGGCAAAGCTCTCTCCAATGTCATTGTACATTTTGTATCATGACAATAAAGGCATTCTATTCTAAAGTCTATTACATTCATACAATAATTATTAATATCAAAGTAAGTGATGTCAGCAGCCAAAGCCTAAACTCACCTATTTGAGAAGAACTTCGCTTGTGTGCTGCAATCTCTGCTCTCACTTTGGATTGCAGCACCAGCACTTCGCACACTTGTCACTTGTGGTCAGTTAACAGCATGGAGAGTAAACATAGCAATAAGCTAATCAATATAACTCGTGTGTTGGCTGTGGGGATCCATGGGCTCTAGATTGAGTTGTTTTTTTTAAAATAGGCAGCAGACATTTTCAAGGGTGGTAATACATTATGCTGTTTGTATAATGAGTTGGAATGGTGTGTGAGTCCAGAGTGTTTTTAGAACCATAGACCTAACGTTTTTTAGAAGAACTGTACCCTTTTTCCAGTTAATTACATAATGTTTTTATGTTAATTTACTGTCTTAATGTATTTATAAATTTTTGGGTTCTTGTTATCCTATACACACTATTAATATTATCATTATTTTTTTTATTATTGTTGTCAGTATTATTATTTTATTTTATTCTTACTTCTATTTTGTCATTTGAATTTAAATGGACCACAGTGGAAATGTTTTCACTGCCATGCATGTATTTTTAACATGTTTAGAATATTATGTACTTGCATTGAACCTACGAAATAAACCACGCACAATTATAATATATAGACAATCGGAATGAGGTATGTCCAAACATTTTCAAGATGTGTAACAATTCATTTAGTTTTGCGGAGTTTGCCATTAAATTATTTTCACAATTACACATTTTAATGCAGTTCAGGTTATATGATTCGTTGATTTCACTGTCAATTCATAACTCAGAGTGCAGAGTGCATTTGTTTGTTTGACCCCCCCTTTTGTGACAATTGAAACACAGCTCTTGGAGGACTGCACCATACCTAGCAACAGGGTCAACCCGCCTTCTTGATCATTTTGATCATTTTCTAAATCGCTTGATTGATCAGTATCATTGCTAAAAAAAAATGTCACCAGTTTGGACATGGCATGGATATGAGAAGTGTCAAAACCCTAACTGTTCCTGCAGACCTTTTTAAAGGTTTTATGCAGGGAAACTATAATAAACATGCCTGGACTGGAAAAGTAACACCGACAATCCAATCACTTCACCTCTATATCAAATGAGGAGAGTGTAAAAACTGCTCTGCAGTTTAACTACACTCAACAAAAATATAAACGCAACTCTTTTGGTTTTGCTCCCATTTTGTATGAGATGAACTCAAAGATCTAAAACTTTTTCCACATACACAATATCACCATTTCCCTCAAATATTGTTCACAAACCAGTCTAAATCTGTGATAGTGAGCACTTCTCCTTTGCTGAGATAATCCATCCCACCTCACAGGTGTGCCATATCAAGATGCTGATTAGACACCATGATTAGTGCACAGGTGTGCCTTAGACTGCCCACAATAAAAGGCCACTCTGAAAGGTGCAGTTTTATCACACAGCACAATGCCACAGATGTCGCAAGATTTGAGGGAGCGTGCAATTGGAATGCTGACAGCAGGAATGTCAACCAGAGCTGTTGCTCGTGTATTGAATGTTCATTTCTCTACCATAAGCCGTCTCCAAAGGCGTTTCAGAGAATTTGGCAGTACATCCAACCAGCCTCACAACCGCAGACCACGTGTAACCACACCAGCCCAGGACCTCCACATCCAGCATGTTCACCTCCAAGATCGTCTGAGACCAGCCACTCGGACAGCTGCTGAAACAATCGGTTTGCATAACCAAAGAATTTCTGCACAAACTGTCAGAAACCATCTCAGGGAAGCTCATCTGCATGCTCGTCGTCCTCATCGGGGTCTCGACCTGACTCCAGTTTGTCGTCGTAACCGACTTGAGTGGGCAAATGCTCACATTCGCTGGCGTTTGGCACGTTGGAGAGGTGTTCTCTTCAAGGATGAATCCCGGTTCACACCGTCCAGGGCAGATGGCAGACAGCGTGTGTGGCGTCGTGTGGGTGAGCGGTTTTCAGATGTCAATGTTGTGGATCGAGTGGCCCATGGTGGCGGTGGGGTTATGGTATGGGCAGAGATACCGTGACGAGATCCTGAGGCCCATTGTTGTGCCATACATCCAAGAACATCACCTCATGTTGCAGCAGGATAATGCACGGCCCCATGTTGCAAGGATCTGTACCCAATTCTTGGAAGCTGAAAATGTCCCAGTTCTTGCATGGCCAGCATACTCACCGGACATGTCACCCATTTTGCTCTGGACCGGCGTATACGACAGCATGTACCAGTTCCTGCCAATATCCAGCAACTTCGCACAGCCATTGAAGAGGAGTGGACCAACATTCCACAGGCCACAATTGACAACCTGATCAACTCTATGCGAAGGAGATGTGTTGCACCGCATGAGGCAAATGGTGGTCACACCAGATACTGACTGGTATCCCCCCCCCCAATAAAACAAAACTGCACCTTTCACAGTGGCCTTTTATTGTGGACAGTCTAAGGCACACCTGTGCACTAATCATGGTGTCTAATCAGTATCTTGATATGGCACACCTGTGAGGTGGGATGGATTATCTCAGCAAATGAGAAGTGCTCACTATCACAGATTTAGACTGGTTTGTGAACAATATTTGAGGGAAATGGCGATATTGTGTATGTGGAAAAAGTTTTAGATCTTTGAGTTCATCTCATACAAAATGGGAGCAAAACCAAAAGTGTTGCGTTTATATTTTTGTTGAGTGTATCTGAATGCCCCAAATGAACACACATTAGTTATTTTTGCTCCAGTGAAACTAGTTGTCCATATTTAACCCCTCCTGTTTAGAGTGATCAGTTGTAAGATGCTGCCTTAGTTAAGGGCAGTGGCGGATTAACCCACTGGAATGCATTGTGAGAATGAATGAATTAATTTATTTTTTCGGCACACAAATGAACAACAACAAAGACAATAACAAAACGCATAAAAGAACAACGTATAGTGAACCCATGTGGCCGAATATGTGAAGGCAGAAAGAAAGCTTATAATACCCTCACCTTATACCATTAAAAAAAAAAGAATGTATACATATATAAATATATATACTCATATCAATACAAAAGAAATGTGCACAAACCAGATAACTTAATCAATGTTTCAAAACACAACCAAACAAGCAACAGTGCACAATGACAAAATTCTTCAAACTGTAATGGGTAAATATATTCTTTTTGTAAAGCCTTTTAAAGCTAACTAAGGTACCAAGTAATTTAATATTTTCAGCACAATTATTATTCCGAATATTAATGCCTTTGACGGAAACACAATGACTTTTTACAGTAGTATGGATCTTAATTTCTCATATAATAATGTTCCTCTCAAATTGTAGCTGGAGTCTCTCATTTTAAATAGATCCTGGACATGTTGAGCCAAAAGTTTATTTTTAACTTCACACATAATTTGTATTGTGATGTAATCAACCAGGTCCCAGAATTTTAAAATTTGTAAACAAGCAAATAACAGATTTGTTGGCTCACAATATAGTTTATTACTGGTAATTCTTATAGCTTTCTTTTGCAATAGAAATACTGGATTAGTATTACAACCCCAATTCCAATGAAGTTGGGATATTATGTAAAATGTAAATAAAAACACAATACAATGATTTGCAAATCCTCTTCAACCTATAGTCAGTTGAATGCACCACAAAGACAAGATATTTAATGTTCAAACTGATAAATTTAATTGTTTTTGTGCAAATATTTGCTCATTTTCAAATGGATGCCTGCAACACATTCCAAAAAAGCTGGGACAGTGGTATGTTTACCTCTGTGTCACCTTTCCTTCTAACAACACTCTAAGTGTTTGGGAACTACGGACACTAATTGTTGAAGCTTTGTTGGTGGAATTCTTTCCCATTCTTGCTTGATGTACGATTTACGTTGTTCAACAGTCTGGGGTCTCTGTTGTCGTTATTTTGTGCTTCATAATGCACCACACATTTTCAATGGGCGACATGTCTGGACTGCAGGCAGGCCAGTCTAGTACCCGCACTCTTTTACTACGAAGCCATGCTGTTGTGACACATGCAGAATGTAGCTTGGCATTGTCTTGCCGAAATAAGCAGGAACCTCCCTGAAAAAGACGTTGCTTGGATGGCAGCATGTGTTGCTCCAAAACTTGTATGTACCTTTCAGCATTGATGGTGCCATCATAGATGTGTAAGTTGCCCATGCCATGGGCACTAACACACCCCCATACCATCACAGATGGTGGCTTTTGAACTTTGTGCTGGTAACAATCTGGATGGTCTTTCTCCTCTTTTGTCCAGAGGACACAATGTCCATGATTTCCAAAAACAATTTGAAATGTGGACTCATCAGATTACAGCACACTTTTCCACTTTGCGTCTGTCCATTTCAAATGAGCTCGGGCCCAGAGAAGGCGGCTGTGTTTTTGGACGTTGTTGATGTATGGCTTTCACTTTGCATAGTAGAGTTTTAACTTGCACTTGTAGATGTAGCGACGAACTGTGTTAACTGACAATGGTTTCTGAAGTGTTCCTGAGCCCATGCAGTAAGATCCTTTACACAATGATGTCGGTTTTTAATGCAGTGCCGCCTGAGGGATCAAAGGTCACGGGCATTCAGTGTTGGTTTTCGGCCTTGCCGCTTACATGTAGAAAGTTCTCCAGATTTTCTGAATCTTCTGATTAGATTATGCACTGTAGATGATGGAATCCCTAAATTCCTTGCAATTGAACGCTGAGAGACATTGTTCTTAAACTGTTGGACTATTTCTACATACAGTTGTTCACAAAGTGGTGATCCTCACCCCATCTTTGCTTGTGAACGGCTAAGCCTTTTGGGGATGCTCTTTTTATACCCAATCATGACACTCACCTGTTTCCAATTAGGTGTTCTTTGAGCATTCATCAACTTTCCAAGTCTTTTGTTGCCCCATCCCAACTTTTTTGAAATGTATTGCATGCATCCATTTCAAAATAAGCAAATATTTGCACAAAAACAAAAAAGTCTATCAGTTTGAACATTAAATATCTTGACTTTGTGGTGTATTCAGTTGAATATAGGTTGATAATAAGTTTTTGCCTATGTTTCTGGACTTATTCCCAAATATGATACATTTAGTTTTACCAAAAATGGAGTGATAATTTGTTTGAATCTAACCCAGGGGCGGGCAGTCATGTGTCATGAAGGGCCGAGACACTCCAGGTTTTCCGTTCTACCAATCACCTCAGCAGATGATTTCATTAATGTTCAGGTGTCTCAGCAGGTGATTTCATTGACAACCAGGTGTTTATGTTCAGGGGAGAGGCTCATCAGCAACCCACCTCGTGAGGTGACTGGTTGTAAGGAAAACATGCAGTGTCTCGGCTTTCGTTGCCCACCTCTCATCTAACCATTGTTTATATTTCTGTAATTCATTCTCTATCATGTCCCGGAGCTGTCCCAAATGATCCCCAATACAAAACGCAATCGTATCATCAGCAAAATAAAATATTACTTATGGACTTGGAAACCAAGCATATATCATTAAAATACAAAAGAAACAGCAATGGCCCAAGGTCTGAACCCTGCGGCACCCCACATATAATCTTCAGGAATTCAGAATTTGTCCCACTGATGTGGACACGCTGATACCTATTGTGTAAGTAGCTCATTATCCAATCATGTACCATACTTCTGGAACTTGTCCAATAGCAAACTATGATCTATCATATCAGATGCGTTCTGTAAATTAAAAAAAAACAAAACTCACAGTATATTGCTTATTATCAATCATGCTGGAAATTTGTTCAACAAAATCCATTACAGCCAATGAAGTAGTGTGAATCAAACCAAACACTTGGTTGGTGTGAAGGATAAGTTCTAATCACTGCCCACCATGATTGCATATCTGTGTGTGAAAGTATGTTAAGCTGCAGTACCAGTGATGGCCACCAGCTGATGGTTTGTAGAAAAGTGACTTTTTAAAAACAGGCATCCGCTGACTCATAGTGCTATTAGGTCAACCCCGTGCTCCTTGGATGTTGACTGTGTTTTCAGCTTGAGCAGATGAAGCACTCATTGACGTCATGCCTTCCTCCCCACAGTTGGAGCTACAGCAGCAGGGCTCTTCCCTCCCTGATGTCTCCAGCTGTCTTCTACCCGCTCCTTGCTGCAGTTCTGATTCTGCTGATCTGCTGTGTCCTGGACCAGCCATGTCACCGTAGCAACAGGATGTTGAGCAGTTTTCACTTAACACTGAGATATGTTAACGGGCCCCCGCCCACCTGAAGATAATGCAGAAAAGTTCGTGGACAAGTGTGAAGAAATGTCTTTCTTCAGACTTTGTGTAAAGCCGCATTCACACCGGGCGCGACGCGAGCAACAGGAAGGAAGGACGCGTTGTGGTGCCAAGCCACGCAATGCGATGCAATGGACGTGAATGAAGCGATGCGAATAAAGCGATTTTGAGCGATTGGCGCATTTGTGGCATGATATCACGTCATGTCGCATTGCCCTCCTCCCCAAGTTGACAAATCTGAACTTTTTCATCTTGTTGCGCTGCGATGACCAATCAGGGACTGAATATGTAGTGATGTGAAGATGTCTGGAGTTTGACTGAGTTGGATGTGAACATGTCCTGTCTCTGATAGCCAGCCTGTGAACAGGACTTATGTCCCTTTTGTCCTTTATTTCACAATTATGACAGCGTTTTTGGGGGAAGAGCGAACAGCAGCCCCGTAGCAGCGGCAGCGGACAGTTTTTTTTTTCATTCACATGCGCGCGCGAGCGAATCATCCGTGAAGATTATTTCATTTATTAACTACACAGATGTATAATAAAACAAATGGTGACTGCTTTATGAACACAGTTATGACAGAATTTGGGGGAAGAGTGAGCAGCAGCAGAGGCAGTGGACAGTTTTTTTTTTTGTTTTTTTTTTAATTGTTCACATGTGCATGCGTGAATGGGACAGGAGGTCCTCAAACTGGGTCCTGCAGAGGCGGAAGGACTGCTGAAAGCGGCTGTCATCCAGAAGCAGCTCCTGCAGCAAATAATGAAACTCCCCGTGAGGATGTTGTGAACCCAGGGACGGTGCCGCTGGTGACATTTGTCAGCTTTCCACAACAATTAATTCAATCAATTCAATTCAATCAATTTTTTATATAGCGCCAAATCACAACAAACAGTTGCCCCAAGGCGCTTTATATTGTAAGGCAAGGCCATACAATAATTATGTAAAACCCCAACGGTCAAAACGACCCCCTGTGAGCAAGCACTTGGCTACAGTGGGAAGGAAAAACTCCCTTTTAACAGGAAGAAACCTCCAGCAGAACCAGGCTCAGGGAGGGGCAGTCTTCTGCTGGGACTGGTTGGGGCTGAGGGAGAGAACCAGGAAAAAGACATGCTGTGGAGGGGAGCAGAGATCGATCACTAATGATTAAATGAGTGGTGCATACAGAGCAAAAAGAGAAAGAAACATTGCATCATGGGAACCCCCCAGCAGTCTACGTCTATAGCAGCATAACTAAGGGATGGTTCAGGGTCACCTGATCCAGCCCTAACTATAAGCTTTAGCAAAAAGGAAAGTTTTAAGCCTAATCTTAAAAGTAGAGAGGGTGTCTGTCTCCCTGATCTGAATTGGGAGCTGGTTCCACAGGAGAGGAGCCTGAAAGCTGAAGGCTCTGCCTCCCATTCTACTCTTACAAACCCTAGGAACTACAAGTAAGCCTGCAGTCTGAGAGCGAAGCGCTCTATTGGGGTGATATGGTACTACGAGGTCCCTAAGATAAGATGGGACCTGATTATTCAAAACCTTATAAGTAAGAAGAAGAATTTTAAATTCTATTCTAGAATTAACAGGAAGCCAATGAAGAGAGGCCAATATGGGTGAGATATGCTCTCTCCTTCTAGTCCCCGTCAGTACTCTAGCTGCAGCATTTTGAATTAACTGAAGGCTTTTTAGGGAACTTTTAGGACAACCTGATAATAATGAATTACAATAGTCCAGCCTAGAGGAAATAAATGCATGAATTAGTTTTTCAGCATCACTCTGAGACAAGACCTTTCTGATTTTAGAGATATTGCGTAAATGCAAAAAAGCAGTCCTACATATTTGTTTAATATGCACTTTGAATGACATATCCTGATCAAAAATGACTCCAAGATTTCTCACAGTATTACTAGAGGTCAGGGTAATGCCATCCAGAGTAAGGATCTGGTTAGACACCATGTTTCTAAGATTTGTGGGGCCAAGTACAATAACTTCAGTTTTATCTGAGTTTAAAAGCAGGAAATTAGAGGTCATCCATGTCTTTATGTCTGTAAGACAATCCTGCAGTTTAGCTAATTGGTGTGTGTCCTCTGGCTTCATGGATAGATAAAGCTGGGTATCATCTGCGTAACAACGAAAATTTAAGCAATGCCGTCTAATAATACTGCCTAAGGGAAGCATGTATAAAGTGAATAAAATTGGTCCTAGCACAGAACCTTGTGGAACTCCATAATTAACCTTAGTCTGTGAAGAAGATTCCCCATTTACATGAACAAATTGTAATCTATTAGATAAATATGATTCAAACCACCGCAGCGCAGTGCCTTTAATACCTATGGCATGCTCTAATCTCTGTAATAAAAATTGTATGGTCAACAGTATCAAAAGCAGCACTGAGGTCTAACAGAACAAGCACAGAGATGAGTCCACTGTCTGAGGCCATAAGAAGATCATTTGTAACCTTCACTAATGCCGTTTCTGTACTATGATGAATTCTAAAACCTGACTGAAACTCTTCAAATAGACCATTCCTCTGCAGATGATCAGTTAGCTGTTTTACTACTACCCTTTCAAGAATTTTTGAGAGAAAGGGAAGGTTGGAGATTGGTCTATAATTAGCTAAGATAGCTGGCTCAAGTGATGGCTTTTTAAGTAATGGTTTAATTACTGCCACCTTAAAAGCCTGTGGTACATAGCCAACTAACAAAGATAGATTGATCATATTTAAGATCGAAGCATTAAATAATGGTAGGGCTTCCTTGAGCAGCCTGGTAGGAATGGGGTCTAATAAACATGTTGATGGTTTGGATGAAGTAACTAATGAAAATAACTCAGACAGAACAATCGGAAAGAAAGAGTCTAACCAAATACCGGCATCACTGAAAGCAGCCAAAGATAACGATACATATTTGGGATGGTTATGAGTAATTTTTTCTCTAATAGTTAAAATTTTGTTAGCAAAGAAAGTCATGAAGTCATTACTAGTTAAAGTTAATGGAATACTCAGCTCAATAGAGCTCTGACTCTTTGTCAGCCTGGCTACAGTGCTGAAAAGAAACCTGGGGTTGTTCTTATTTTCTTCAATTAGTGATGAGTAGAAAGATGTCCTAGCTTTACGGAGGGCTTTTTTTATAGAGCAACAGACTCTTTTTCCAGGCTAAGTGAAGATCTTCTAAATTAGTGAGACGCCATTTCCTCTCCAACTTACGGGTTATCTGCTTTAAGCTACGAGTTTGTGAGTTATACCACGGAGTCAGGCACTTCTGATTTAAAGCTCTCTTTTTTAGAGGAGCTACAGCATCCAAAGTTGTCTTCAATGAGGATGTAAAACTATTGACGAGATACTCTATCTCACTTACAGAGTTTAGGTAGCTACTCTGCACTGTGTTGGTATATGGCATTAGAGAACATAAAGAAGGAATCATATCCTTAAACCTAGTTACAGCGCTTTCTGAAAGACTTCTAGTGTAATGAAACGTATTCCCCACTGCTGGGTAGTCCATCAGAGTAAATGTAAATGTTATTAAGAAATGATCAGACAGAAGGGAGTTTTCAGGGAATTCTGTTAAGTCTTCTATTTCCATACCATAAGTCAGAACAAGATCTAAGATATGATTAAAGTGGTGGGTGGACTCATTTACTTTTTGAGCAAAGCCAATAGAGTCTAATAATAGATTAAATGCAGTGTTGAGGCTGTCATTCTCAGCATCTGTGTGGATGTTAAAATCGCCCACTATAATTATCTTATCTGAGCTAAGCACTAAGTCAGACAAAAGGTCTGAAAATTCACAGAGAAACTCACAGTAACGACCAGGTGGACGATAGATAACAAATAAAACTGGTTTTTGGGACTTCCAATTTGGATGGACAAGACTAAGAGTCAAGCTTTCAAATGAATTAAAGCTCTGTCTGGGTTTTTGATTAATTAATAAGCTGGAATGGAAGATTGCTGCTAATCGTCCGCCCCGGCCCGTGCTACGAGCATTCTGACAGTTAGTGTGACTCGGGGGTGTTGACTCATTTAAACTAACATATTCATCCTGCTGTAACCAGGTTTCTGTAAGGCAGAATAAATCAATATGTTGATCAATTATTATATCATTTACCAACAGGGACTTAGAAGAGAGAGACCTAATGTTTAATAGACCACATTTAACTGTTTTAGTCTGTGGTGCAGTTGAAGGTGCTATATTATTTTTCTTTTGAATTTTTATGCTTAAATAGATTTTTGCTGGTTATTGGTAGTCTGGGAGCAGGCACCGTCTCTACGGGGATGGGGTAATGAGGGGATGGCAGGGGGAGAGAAGCTACAGAGAGGTGTGTAAGACTACAACTCTGCTTCCTGGTCCCAACCCTGGATAGTCACGGTTTGGAGGATTTAAGAAAATTGGCCAGATTTCTAGAAATGAGAGCTGCTCCATCCAAAGTGGGATGGATGCCGTCTCTCCTAACAAGACCAGGTTTTCCCCAGAAGCTTTGCCAATTATCTATGAAGCCCACCTCATTTTTTGGACACCACCAGCAATTCAAGGAGAACATGCGGCTAAACATGTCACTTCTGGTCTGATTGGGGAGGGTCCCAGAGAAAACTACAGAGTCCGACATTGTTTTTGCAAAGTTACACACCGATTTAATGTTAATTTTAGTGACCTCCGATTGGCGTAACCGGGTGTCATTACTGCCGACGTGAATTACAATCTTACCAAATTTACGCTTAGCCTTAGCCAGCAGTTTCAAATTTCCTTCAGTGTCGCATGCTCTGGCCCACGGAAGACAATTGACTATGGTTGCTGGTGTCGCTAACTTCACATTTCTCAAAACAGAGTCGCCAATAACCAGAGTTTGATCCTCGGCGGGTGTGTCATCGAGTGGGGAAAAACGGTTAGAGATGTGAACGGGTTGGCGGTGTACACGGGGCTTCTGTTTAGGGCTACGCTTCCTCCTCACAGTCACCCAGTCAGCCTGCTTTCCCGGCTGCTCGGGATCTGCCAGGGGGTAACTAACGGCGGCTAAGCTACCTTGGTCCGCACCGGCTACAGGGGCCTGGCTAGCTGTAGAATTTTCCACGGTGCGGAGCCGAGTCTCCAATTCGCCCAGCCTGGCCTCCAAAGCTACGAATAAGCTACACTTATTACAAGTACCGTTACTGCTAAAGGAGGCCGAGGAATAACTAAACATTTCACACCCAGAGCAGAAAAGTGCGGGAGAGACAGGAGAAGCCGCCATGCTAAATCGGCTAAGAGCTAGTAGCTACGCTAAGCTAGCGGATTCCTAAAAACACGCAAAGTGAATAATGTGTAAATAATTTAGAGGTGATTCAGCAGAAGGAGTGCTTTAGTTAAGGCATGTAAAGATTACACTGGGAAACAAATCGTAATCTAGATAACTAGATCAATCTAACTGCGCAGATTAAACAGCTAACAGATACAGAAAAACACCGCTGTGCTCCGGAACAGGAAGTGATCAAGGTCTGCCATGTTGACTGACAACCGGAGCTGGGGAGCGGAATGGAAGCTCCTCCTATTTGATGACGCACTGGGGCGAATTTTTGCAGCGAAAGCAGAGTGACACACCGGTGACGACGGACGCGAATTTGTGGTGTTGCGTTGCGCCCGGTGTGAACGCGGCTTAAGAGATGCTTCCAATTATAGTAGAGTCAAGAATTTGATTTTGTGTTTGGCTCTGACTCCAACTGAAACACTTAAGCATTAAAGAAAATATTGCCAGAGAATGTAGGATAGAATGGGTTTGGAAGATCGTCTTTTTGCACATTTATTTTTGAGGATGTAATGGCAAGTACTTTTAAAGCCAAAAAAAACCTAACTTCACTTAAATACACAACAATGTCATCAATTTATTTCGGTAGCTGTCTGAGGCAGTGTGTAGTGGCTCAGACTAGTGGCTCTCACAGAACTGGGGGTCAGATGGGAACTCGTACATGCAGCATCGAGCTGTGATTAAACAATACTTTGCTTATTTGTACAGTTTTCTTGAAACTGCAGAAAACTAGTCAAGTAACAATATTTGAAACAAATGTTTATGAAGTTTCAAACATTCAGGTAAGTCTTGGCCACTCGTGGCAAAATGTCTATTATTCCCAATTAAAACTCATACCTGTAGGTCTTAGTTTTTGGCTGTGCTGTTCACATTATAGTGTAAATTTCAAAGATTTTCTTAGATTTGAAAAAAGTTATTCATCAGGAAACAAATCCATATCAAAATTTTAAATGATAAATCTTTCATGGACTACATGGACAGATGTTTAAAATTAGTAAAATACTGGCACTATGTGCCAGCTTAGTTTTAAAAATGCAGTGGATGGGAGCTGAAGTCCACTTTAAGTCAATCATGATTTCCAGTCGGGTATAAAACCTTCCCTTGTTTCGTACACATCATGGCTTTATATTTAATGTGTAATTATTGTAAAAAGGCCTGAATTCATTGCTTTACTGAGCTGTTTGTTTCAATATTTATTCTTACACGAGTATCTGAATTATACCTGATAAAATGGTTTTCTGCTTTTTGCTGTATGTGTTTTGACCACTGTCAGAATAATGAAATATTCTGAACTAGAAATTGTCTTGTTCCACAATGGCAGCTCTTAAATGTACAGGTGCAGCTCAAACATTAGAATATCATGAAAAGTGAAACTTTTGTCTATTCTAGACTCAATACACACAAACAGAAATGTCTCAAGCTTTTCTCTTTTTTTTTGCATTTGGGTTTCTTTCTTTTTAAAAAAAAATGGCCCACAGTTCCAAAAAAGGGGAAAATGTGTATCTCAGAGCATTACAGTACTTCATAACATCAATCCAAAAAAGGGTTTATAATACAGAAACATCAAACTTCTAAAAATTATGATAATTCGTACACCTCCGTTTCTACATAAATTTACGTTAATCTATAAGGAGGGTTTTCATCCACTGAGCTACAGTCTAGTTCTTTTAGTCCTTAGCCCACGTAAGACACTTCTGACCTTGTCCCTGGTTCAGGAGCGCTTGACTCTAGGAATACAACACTTGTAGTTTATTTCCTGGAAACGTGTCTGCCTGGTGGTTCTTGTTGCACTGACTCCAGTCTCAGTCCACTCCTTGTGAAGCTCTCCCAAGTTCTTGAATCAGCTTTGCCTGACAGTCTTCTCAAGTTTGTGGTCATCTTTGTTTTTGTTCATCTTTTCCAACCACACTTTTCCCTTCTAGTCAACTCTGAACAATCATCCCTTTTGGCAATGACCTTCTGTGGCTTCAGTGTGACTGAGACTCTTCTGGACAACTGTCGAGTCAGCAGTCTTCCCCGGTGACCGTGGTTGTGTTTACTGAACTAAGTGATTCGTGGAATTTATACTGCATAAATAGTGACTTGAAATATTTAATATTTTGAGACAGACATTCTTTTGTGTTGTTTATTTGTTTTGGAGCCGTAGGCTTCAAAACAAAATAAATAAAAAATGCTTGAGATATTTTAGTATATATGTAAGTCTACAATGTATGTTTTCACTTTAAAAATAGCTAACAAATTTTAAAACTTTCACTGTTCAAATTGTTTGAGTTGCATCTGAATATTTGAATGGAGTCCTTCATACTGAATGTGAAAAATGTCTTAAATTGCCAAATGTCATTTTTTCCCCATTTAAGTGCTGATCACAGTGATAATTATAAATGACCATCTTGTAATGCAAACCAGTTTTAAGAATTCTGAATGTTTTTCTTTGACTTAAAATATTTAAAGCTTAGAAATGGAATTTCAAAGAAATGATCTTAGATTAGTTTGTAGCACAATGTTTAATACAAAAAAACTTGATATTTGTGGTAAAAAGAAAATGAATGTCAGACACAAAGTACCTTTGTAATGTAATTCCTTATTCATTATGTTTGAGACTGAAACATTTCTACTCAGTGCCTGGACCGGTATTTTGGATCATGACACAGCTGTGAGAGACACACTGTTGATTCAGCTCCATTGTGAAGTTGACTTTGGCTTCGTGTAAATAGCTCATTTTGTGTGGCAGTTTACCAAAGCATGACCTTTGACCGGGGTGGGCCCTGATCCTTTTGTCCAGTAAGGTACAAAAGAAGGCATTATATAAATTATTATTACTGAGCTGCTGAGTGATAATTTAGGATAGAATAGAACTACTTTACTACTTTATTTTTTGCAACTTGTTAGTCTTTCTTTCTTAAGATGAATCTGCTCTATATTTAGAATATTTTGTTCAGTCGATCCAGTATCTGTTGGAGCTCAGGGGAACATGTAGGACCACATATATGCAAAAATTTCAGAAACATCACTTTGTCAAAAGTTGGCTGCATAATGATGATTTGTAGCAAGTTTGAGAAATATTATAAAATGTATGAAAAGTGGAATTTGACCAGTCACTTTATGAAATGTTTTTTTTTTTTAGGTGAAAATTGTTAATGTTGATTTCTGGTCAACTAAATATTCTTTTGTAATTTTCATGATAAATAAATTTTTTTAAACCTTTTTTTTTCCAAAGAATGATTGTGTCAGTGTTTTATTGATGTGCTTTAAAAACCAGTCCATCATGTCCCATATGTGAGATTTATGTTTCTTTGTATCTGTCCTCCACTTACGTCTCTGAAGCACTACAAAGTTAAAACTGACACATTAATGAGAAACCTGCATTGTTACTCAGAAGTTTGTTTGTGAATGAACTGCTTTCCAAACGGTTCTGAAAAGCTGTGCGATTATGAAGTTTAAAGTGTAAATAACTGCATATTTGGGAGATACTGAATAGGTGGTGAAAAGTGCCTGTTATTCATAGTTTTTTTTTTCAACAGAACACACATATTCCAAATCCTGAGACTAAATCTGTTTAGATCCTGTTTCAGGGCACCAGTTATTGCTGTTGGTGTTTGTCGACAGGTTGAATTCATAAAAGAGCTCCACCAATCTAAAGTCCAAAACTCTGATCTGGCGTTATGTTCCTGTTATTTCACAGCAGGTTTTGGTTTTGTGATCTGTTCCTGTGTCTGAAGCTACTGTGATCAGTGACACTGCTAATGCATTTAGTTAGCAGGGATTAGCAGCTGCTTTATCTTTGTAAACATGGCTAAGTTCATCATGGTAAATCATTCTCCTTGTGTGTGTATTTCTCTCTCTCTCACTCTCACCCTGGACGTGCCAACATTAAGGGCGTAATGTGCGTAGACAGTTGTGTGCATTAACAGGCAATCTATCAGGCTGTCAGTCATCTTGGGTGTTGACATTCAAATGTAAATTGTGAAAGTCAATAAATTAATAATGAAAAAACCCTAAGACATTTGCTTTAAAAATAGTAACTGTCCATAGAAGTGGTTGTCACTTGTGTGTGGTCTTTGTCTTTCACTATGTTTCCAGTTGGGTCTGGCAAAGGATGGTGACATTGGCCACATTTACATGACCATAATAATGACATAACTATAATAATCTGATCTCTCGCATCATTTACATACACTTCAATAATCTGATAATTGGGCAAATTAGGTTTACTTGACTTCAGTTCATTAGTCAGATTTCTTTGGAAGTGGAGAAAGAAGAAAGGGCAGCTTCTGAAGAAAAAGCCTAGAACGAAAAAAGCTCTTTTTCTTAAAAAAAAAAAAAAAATCTGTTTTAAAAGGGCTTTTTGTCATGGGAAACATTTGTTTACATTGCTAAAGCAAGTGTGACATAAAACAATGAATGCAGGACTGTCTGTCTCTCTCTCTTCATCTCTGACTCTCTGTCTGTCTCTGTCTTCATCTGTCTGACTGTCTCTCTGTTTTCATCTCACCAACTGCCTCTCTCTGTCACTCTCTCACTCTCACTCTGGCTCTCTTTCTCAGCTTGGAGGTTTGTGGAGTTGATGTCCTCACACCCGAAATATGATGTCATGGTTTCAGGAAATTCCACTCAACTTTAGTATATTTGTCTATAAACCACTTAGATCGCCCAAAAATGTGTTCTTTAAGATGCTGGAACAACACACAGGGGCATTCACAGAAGCTTGAGCATCTGGTAAAAAAAACTGGACAAACAGACTCTCTGAACTTTATGATCTGATGAAGGATATTACAAGAACCAACGGGACAGCAGGTCGTCCTGTGGAACCTCTGGAAATGTTACAACTGCTTTTACACATGCTCAGATGTACAGTAGTGTTCAGAATAATAGTAGTGCTATGTGACTAAAAAGATTAATCCAGGTTTTGAGTATATTTCTTATTGTTACATGGGAAACAAGGTACCAGTAGATTCTCACAAATCCAACAAGAGCAAGCATTCATGATATGCACACTCTTAAGGCTATAAAATTGGGCTATTAGTAAAAAAATGAAAGTAGAAAAGGGGGTGTTCACAATAATAGTAGCATCTGCTGTTGACACTACAAACTCAAAACTATTATGTTCAAACTGCTTTTTTAGCAATCCTGTGAATCACTAAACTAGTATTTAGTTGTATAACCACAGTTTTTCATGATTTCTTCACATCTGCGAAGCATTAATTTTGTTGGTTTGGAACCAAGATTTTGCTCATTTACTAGTGTGCTTGGGGTCATTGTCTTGTTGAAACACCCATTTCAAGGGCATGTCCTCTTCAGCATAAGGCAACATGATCTCTTCAAGTATTTTGACATATCCAAACTGATCCATGATACCTGGTATGCGATATATAGGCCCAACACCATAGTAGGAGAAACATGCCCATATCATGATGCTTGCACCACCATGCTTCACTGTCTTCACTATGAACTGTGGCTTGAATTCAGAGTTTGGGGGTCGTCTCACAAACTGTCTGCGGCCCTTGGACCCAAAAAGAACAATTTTACTCTCATCAGTCCACAAAATATTCCTCCATTTCTCTTTAGGCCAGTTGATGTGTTCTTTGGCAAATTGTAACCTCTTCTGCACATGTCTTTTATTTAACAGAGGGACTTTGCGGGAGATTCTTGCAAATAAATTAGCTTCACACAGGCATCTTCTAACTGTCACAGCACTTACAGGTAACTCCAGACTGTCTTTGATCATCCTGGAGCTGATCAATGGGTGAGCCTTTGCCATTCTGGTTATTTTTGTATCCATTTTGATGGTTGTTTTCTGTTTTCTTCCACGCTGTTCTTCTGAACAATGTCTTGAACGTCCCATTTTCCTCAGGCTTTCAAAGAGAAAAGCATGTTCAACAGGTGCTGGTTTCATCCTTAAATAGGGGACACCTGATTCACACCTGTTTGTTCCACAAAATTGACGAAATCACTGACTGAACACCACACTACTATTACTGTGAACACCCGCTTTTCTACTTTTTTTTTTTTAACTAATAGCCCAATTTCATAGCCTTAAGAGTGTGCATATCATGAATGCTTGGTCTTGTTGGATTTGTGAGAATCTACTGAATCTGCTGGTCCCTTGTTTCTACTTTTTCAGTATATTGTCACCACTGGTTGATTTTAAGTCTGTTTGGTTAGCTTTTGGACCTCTTCTCTAAACTTTCCCTAATGACACCATATATCATATTCCGCCATATATCTAAACTGCCATTGCATTTATTTCTGATAAAATTTGCTCAGAAATTTCAAGTTTTCTGTTGTCACCATTAATTTAAACTGTGTTGATTTGTTCAGTCACATGACTGTTGCCTGGATAAATATTAGATTGGCTCAGCGGGTGATTAAATATATATTGCTGTTTATTTGAGACTCACAGCAAGAAGATCATGGGAATGCTTGCCACCAGGGGCCTTTGTGTGTGGAGTGGGCATGTTCCCTCTGGGTGCTCCGGCTTCTTCCCACATACAAAGACGTATGTTAGGTGAAATGTACACTTTAAATTGATAACTGGGGTGTGTGCACGTGTAAACATGTTTGTCTATATGTGGCCCTGCAATAGACTTGTGTCCTGTCCAGGGTGTACCCTGCCTTATGCCTTATGAGTGCTGGGATAGGCTCCAGCCCCTGTGAATTGGAGTAAGTGGTTGAAGGTGAGTGAGTGAGTGAGTGTTGGTTGATTTAGAGAAAGCTTATGACAGGGTGCCAAGAGAAGAGTTGTGGTATTGCATGAGGAAGTCTGGAGTGGCAGAGAAGTATGTGACAATAGTGCAGGACATGTACAAGGATAGTGTGACAGCGGTGAATGACAGACTCATTGAAGGCAGAGGTGGGATTACACCAAGGATCAGCTCTGAGTCCTTTCTTGTTCCCAAAGGTGGTGGACAGTTTGACTGATGAGATCAGACTGGAGTCTCCATGGACTATGATGTTTGCAGATGACCTTGTGATCTGTAGTGAGAGCGGAAAGCAGGTTGAGTCCAGTGGAATACTGTGGTTACAAGGAGTAGAAGTGAAAGTAGATGAGTTTAAATACTTGGAGTCAACTGTCTAAAGTAGTGGAGATTGTGGTAGAGAGGAGAAAAACAGAGTGCAGGCAGGGTGGAGTGGGTGGAGAAAGGTGCCTGGAGTAATTTGTGACCAAAGAACATCAGCTAGACTGAAGGGAAAAGTTTACAAGGCAGTAGTGAGACCAGCTATGTTGTACAGCTTAGAGACGGTGGCACGAACAAAAAGACATAAGGCAGAGCTGAAGACGCTGCGATTCTCTGAGAGTGACCAGGATGGCAATTCCTGAGAACTGAGGAGGACATGTGTCCAAATGTGGATGTTGCATGCGATCTGTGCATGACTGTGGCAGTCAGGAACTCTTCCCATTGGACATTATATAACAGCTGAGTGGATTCTTGTCATTTGATTGGTACTTTGTATGTCACATGACATGGATTAATTCATCCCATTTGTGTTGCATTGCATTCAGAGTTCAGCTTGGTTCCATTTAGAGTGCAAATTTGGTTCCATACGTTTGTTACCATTGCACTCTCACGTGCACATGCAAGTGCGCACGCCCACACAAAAACCAATCCACTGCTGCTTGGAGGTTGTTAGCAGGAAGAGAGAACAAAAGCTGGACTCATTTCTGACGTGATGATTTTTTTTCTTTTTTTTTTTTTGCTGTACTGAGGACATATACAGTCTTATTTTTGTTGTTCACGCACGCCCAAGAGCTGACCAGGTTGCGTGTGTGTGCGGGGGGGCACGACTCTCCTGAGACATAATTTGAGCTAACTCACAGTGGTAATTCTTGTAAGATATACACACACACACACACAACAAATCCACTGTGCTGTCTGTTAGCGGGGAGAAAGAAAACCTGGACTCATTTCTGACGTGACTTTTTTTTTTCACTACACTGAGGAGGTACACAGCTCAACCGAGCCAGTTCCATGTGCGTGCGCACGGGACAGCAACATGATGATTTGATTGAGTTAACTGACGCTGCTACACACACACACAAAATCCACTCTGCTGTAAACCGTCTAGATGCATGAAAAGCTGCTAACATGAAACGCTGATGTGATTTTTGGCTGGACTGAAGAACTACACAGTCTTTTTTTTTTTCTTTTTTTAATGGAAGTCTGAAGTCAGTGCACAGCATCACTGGACTACACGTCACAGTGGAACACCAAAATGTAAGTCCCTTTTCTGTTGTTTCTTCGCCTCGTTGAATGGTATGTTCCAGCTTTCACCTCATGAAATATTCGTACCATTGAACTCATAAACATTCATTATTTGTATATTACATACGGTGCATCCAGTAAGTATTCACAGCGCTTCACTTTTTCTACATTTTATGTTAGTCTTATCCCAAAATGGCTGAAATTATTTGTCCCTCAAAATTCTACACAATAAACAAAAACTACAATGTGAGAAAAAGTGGGTTTTTTTTTTTTTTTTAGAAACTTAAGAAATCACATGTACATCAGTATTCACAGCCTTTGCCATGAAGCTTAAAATTGAGCTCATGCGCATCCTGTTTCCACTGATCATCCTTGAGATGTTTCTACAGCTTAATTGGAGTCCACCTGGGGTAAATTCAGTTGATTGGACATGATTTGGAAAGAAACACACCTGTCTACATATAAGATCCCATAGTTGACAGTGCATGTCAGAGTACAAACCAAGCATGAGGTCAAAGGAATTGTCTGGAAACCTCAGAGACAGGATTGCCTCAAGGCACAAATCTGGGGAAGGGTACAGAAACATTACTGCTGCTTTGAAGGTCCTAGTGAGCACAGTGGCCTCCATCATTCGTAAATAGAAGTTCAGATCCACCAGGACTCTTCCTAGAGCTGGCCACCTGTCTAAACTGAGCGATCGAGGGAGAAGAGAAGAGCCTTAATCAGGAAGGTGACCAAGAACCCGATGGTCACTCTCAGAGCTCGAGCATTCCTCTATGGAGAGAGGAGAACCTTCCAGAAGGACAACCATCTCTACAGCAATCCACCAATCAGGCCTGTATGGCAGAGCTGAATCCAACTGAACATTTCTGGAGAGATTTGAAAATGGCTGTGCACACATACGTCCAACCTGATGGAGTTTGAGAAGTCCTGCAAAGAGGAATGGGCAAAACTGCCCAAAGAAAGGTGAGGTAAGCTTATGGTGTCATATTCAAGAAGACTTGAGGCTGTAATTGCTGCCAAAGGTGCATCAACAAAGTAAAGGGTGTGAATACTTACGTAACGTGATTTTAGTTTTTTATTTTTTAATAAAGTAGCAAAAATAAAAAATAAAACTTTTTATGTTGTCATTATGGGGCTCTGTGAGGAGACTTTTTAGGGGAAAAAAATGAATTTACTCCATTTTGGAATAAGGCTGTAATTCCCAGATGCACTGCAAGATTCTCTGGTTTACAGTAGTATTGGAAAAAGGTTTCCACTCTTAAAAAGAAAAATTCCCCATCTTTGCTAGCTACTTTGGGAAAAGAATCCCACACTGTAATTCCTACTCATTATTTTGCATTTCACTTTTAAGATCTATTCATTGTCCAATACAGATGGCATGTGTCTGAATGGACAAGGCATGTTTGTGTGTCCTTGTGCATGGAAACAGGATGGTGATGAGGTGGAGATGAGAACATCCGGAGGTGACGGACAAATGAATGGCCATGGTTGTTTCCCAGGAGCATGAAGAGGCATCAGATTCTGTTAGAGGGAAAATAATTTTGTGGTGATCATGGAATCAGCTGGTGAACAACTTCACCCTCTGAGACAGAGAGAGCGAAAACACACCACCACAATGGAGTTGAAATGAAATATCTGCTTGTAGTGTGGACTTTCAGTTTGAATTCAAAAGTTAAAAAAAAAAACATAGTGCATTAGCCCTTAAGAAATTAAGGCCATTTGGGTACACAGTCCCTCCATTATCAGAGACCACAAGCCCCCCCCCCCCCCCCCCCCCCCCCCCGCTGGCCACCCAGCAGTAAAATGGTGCCTGATTAATAGTTGAGGAAAGGAACTGGCCACACTACCTCAAGCTGTTGCCCTGCATATGTGCATCTCTAACTAGTCCAACCTGATGTTCAGTTGAAGAGTATGGGGGCCCCCTTTACCCTTTAGGCAAGTCAGATAATGGCTACATGATCACTCTACTCAAACAGCTCTTCCAGTGCATAGTGATGTTGGTGACTCTTCTGGTATTTTTAGATCTGCAGCTTTTAACACAGTTGACCATCCTAACTGAGAAACTTAGGACATGGGTGGGGACCTCTGTGTGGTGTTCTTAAGGTACCTTGACACTTGCACAAATTTGATCCCTGCACTGCCGTGCAATTCATCATGCCAATGCGTTCCACTTTGTCCCGCTTGATGCCATACTTTGTCCTGCTTGACGCCACATTATATAAAATAATGATTTTCATAGCCGATGATGCATTTGTGCTCAGAACTTGGCTGATGAAACCATTGTCTCATCTCTCCCACAATCACAGAGAAATTATCTGCAGCTGCAGGTTGTCTCGTGCGCATCGTGTGGTGGAGAATGCATTGGAATTTTGTCTCAATGGTAATATTTTTAGAATATATATTGTAATGGATTGGTTGTTGTGAAAGTGTAGGTACACGGACCCACAACAGGGGGCGTAAATGAACGGACAATGGAATAAGCCAAAATACAACAATTTAATGTTGTGAATGTGCACAACAGAACAACAGACAACACAATTTAGAATAGCAGTCAATAATTCACGGTGACGTGTGGGCAGGCTCGAGGATAGAAGACGCCTGTCCAGAGAAGAGCCGGATTCCACAAGTCTTCCACTGCCAATGGATCTGGAGCACTCCAGAGCCACCAAGCGCTGAGTCCCCAGGTGGCCACTGCCTCCGGCTGTCAGATCTGGTACTGCTGGCAGAAAAAACAGACAGGTGATGGTGGGTGCGTGCACACCCAGCAAACAGTCAGAAACGGGTGGGAAACACCTCCACCTCTTAATCACAGTTTTACAGAGTTACGTGCAGATCCTGTCGGTGTGTTCGTCGCCTCCAACCGAGGAGCGGAGTACGCCAACTCCCCACACACGACTATTCTGGACAAACAGGTACGTCTGCAACAGTACTATTACACACAGAAGCAAAAGACGTTACTACTGATGTGTTGGTTCAGGCTGAGTAGTTTGCCTGTTAGGTAGAACGATTTCTCGGCAGCGAGGCGAAGATGCTGCCCGGCCTTTATGGTGATGTGGTTGGTGATGATGAGTGACAGCTGGTGCTGATGATGAATGACAGCTGCCACTCCCGGTTGCGCTGGCGCCCTCTCATGCCTGAAGCCCGCACTTCAGGCAGGGCGCCCTCTGGTGGTGGGCCAGCAGTACCTCCTCTTCAGCGGCCCACACAACATTGGTAAACAGTTACATTTTCATTCCTTCTGTAAGCTATGATTATTACAGATGTAACATCTCGTCATAATTGTTTAGATGCCCTGCACGCAGTGACATGCAGTGTTTTCTAATAGGGTGTGCAATCTTCATGAGTAGTTCACACAAGTGTCACGAATTTAATGCATGGCAGAAATTTTGAACATTTCAAAATTTTCTTTGCGCAGTGGCACGCAGCCCCACACAGTTCACTCAATTTACGACTGGTTTACTCACTGGCCTTCCAGTGCGGGGATCAAATTTGTGCAAGTGTCATGGTGTCTTTACTATTTCTCTTAGTGGAGTTTCTCTGTTGTTGTTGTCAACTTTGTATCCTCTTCTGCCATTCTGTCTTATGTCCCCAGGATTCTGTCCTAGGGCCTATTTTCTTAATTTTATGCTTCCAGTTGGACACATTCTAAATAGTTTCAAAGGAATGTCAGTATCATTGCCATGTAGATGGCATCTAGTTACATATCTCATTTTCTAAGCCTTAGAATGTTGTTAAATTTCTGTTCTGCACTGCGTTAATGTTGTATGGTCATGCTGATAATTACCTGTCACTTTATACAGACAAAACTGAAGTTATTTGTGTCCTGGGTAACATCATCCCTTCGGTGATTGAGAACTTTGGCTCTCTGGCATCATTTGTTGATCCTATTCTAGGCCCTCAATTTAGATCAACACATCACCTGTTTTATACAAACTTGTTCTTTCCACTTATGAAACATTGCCTGCCTCAGTCAAATTGTATCTCAATCTGGAATTGAAGTGATCATTCATGTAGTCATTTCATCATGACTAAAAACTCCTCTCTTGATCACTTACAAACTGGCCAAAATGCAGCTGCAAGGTTTCTTACAAGGTTTTCAAAGAGGGCTCATGGGATACCAATTTTGTCATATTTACAATGGCTGCCCAAGCTTCAATTTACAATTTTGATGATCACTTTCACAGCTCTGTTCTGTGCATTAGTGAACTTTTGCATCTGTGTGTAGCAAGTAGGCCTCTGAGGTTTTTTGACCAAAGCCTGTGGGTTTCTGTCTAGCCTGGGGGGGGGGGGGGGGGGGGGGGGGGATGTTGTGGCTCCCACACTGTGCAATGCATTCCCATTGGGTTTGAGATCTTTGGGCAGTATTAAAATAACATACATACATATGAGCTGTATAATTAGTGAATATCACTGGGTTGATATAAATAATACATTGTAGCGAGGAGCCTGCATTCAACAACCTCCTAAGTTTGCATTAAGCAAAAGTCGTAAAATTTCTTCAAAGAGGAACCCATTCCAACCAAGACATTTAAGATCCTCTAAAGTGCATTCCTCAGGGAGCTGTGAATCCCCTTATCAGCCTGAAACCAGATGTTGACAACTCCTTTCTCACCTAAAAAACACAGACCCCAGAAAGACCTACTTTGTCCCAAAGTCTAAACTCTATGTCCTTACAACAAGATTCAAGTAAAACCATACCACAGACGAACTCCCATCAACTTGGAAATCACACTGCAGTTTGTCTGGTTCAAACCGATGCACAACTGACATAATATTTTACAATGAAATCCAAAACCCAGTCGGTGAACCAAGAGTGACCCCTGTTGGACAAATTGGGGAAGGGCAGGTAACTAACTTTTACAGTATTATAAAGTTTAACCACCTTTAAAAAGGTGTGCATTGCTTTTTTAACCAGAAGGAAAAAAGAGGAAAAGGAAACAAATGTGATTGTTTAACCTCACACATTAAATTGATATATCTGGTATTTTGTGCTCTGATCATAGATTGTAGAAAGTTTATCCAATGTGCTTTTTTCATATATAATCGTGTGGTGGTAGTTCTAAGGACATTGTTTACTAGAGTTTTGCAATACAGGACTTGCTTGGTTTGTAAGTGGGAATTTAAGAATAACAGACTCTGATTTATTATAAAACTAGACAAAGGAACAAAGAAGAAAACTACAGTACCCAGAATTCTTGGGGGTGGAGTTTTTAACCCTTTAAAAGCAGGTGCCCCCGGGGAATTCCTCTCTTCCACTTTTTTGCGCTTCCACTTCTCTCTTCCTCCAGTTCTCTCTTCTTGGGTCTCGAGATGCTGCCTAGCCATCTGAATTTTTTATGACCCTTTGTCTGCAACCACGTGTTGTGTAAACTCATATCTTGTTTGTGTGCGCCAACAAGAAATTACTTTTTCCTTTTTCCTACCAATAACAGTTGCTCAACTTTTGTAAAGTTAAACGCGCAGGCGCATTTACCTTCCTTTTGCGATTTTTCAAATTAAAACCTTTTTCTTCTTGAACTCCAAATTCATCTTGCAAACATTTTTCTTACAAAGTCAACTATTTTTGTATTAAGTTTTGTGATTTGATTCCGCTTCCGAACACAACGACGAAAGATGAATTTTTGTTTTGGCGAACAGAAAAATAAAGACACTCAAGCCTTTACTCTGACAATCCCAGACTACAAGTGCTGCACAGATAAAAACATCCAGGTCAGCTGAGATGTCAACAGCGATTTGAACTGCCACCGCA
The DNA here is from genome assembly GCF_902500255.1 of Thalassophryne amazonica. NCBI lineage: Eukaryota > Metazoa > Chordata > Actinopteri > Batrachoidiformes > Batrachoididae > Thalassophryne > Thalassophryne amazonica. The sequence goes on along the minus strand of NC_047106.1, from coordinate 87,195,192 downwards.
AGTCACAGCCTAACAACGGAAAGCATCCCTGGTAACCAACGAAACGGTCATACAATAATTGCTCATTGAAATTCATCATCCTCAGAGTGCTTACTGTGAAATGTCCTGTTATTTAACTCCTGCCTGAGTTAAATAAATATCTTAAACATGTTTCTGTGTAGGTTCTCAGTTGTCCAGGTGGTTTCCATAGTAGAGAAGCTTGAATCTTCGGCTGGACTGGGTTGCTTGATGCGAGGACATTTTGCTTCAAATTGCAGAAGCTTCCTCTGCTAAAATTCTTGCTCTGGTAGTCTGACTTCTGTCTTGACTCTTGTAGAGAAGGATAAACAGAAGCCACAAAAGCTGGAGTTTTAAACCTAACCAGACCCCTCCGACCGAGCGGCAGTCTGCTATAGGCTAGTGACTAAACAATAGCTCCAATTAGCACCTATTGTGCTCTAGTTAGCACCCTCCTAATGACAGGGCAGCTGTCCCTCCTAATGATGGGACGGATGCCTCTCCTGATGGCTCCCTTGACGACTCTCAAGACTTTACAATCTTTTGGTACTTTGGGTACTCAGGTCAAAGCAGTTTCAGTCTTTTGCCCCCCCCCCCCCCCCAAGGCACAGAGGCGTACCCACGCCCCACAAGGGAGAAGCCAAAGGGAGCGCGGTCCAGCACCGACCCAACACCCCGGAAGCCCACAGAGCCAACAGCAAGCCCACAAGCAAACCCCCGACCCCCGAAGTCCCAACCCCAAATCCCCCAGCAAGTAATATTTCCTATTTACTGACCCTGAAATCATAGATATTACAACCTTGTTATAATATCATTCAGTCATAGGTGGTGCCCCCAGTATTCGAGGTAAAATTATCCACAAGTGATAATTTCAAATATCCTAAAACACATATTATATTCTTCCTCATGCTACAACATAAAGGGGGATGCGATACAGAACCCCGCAGTTAAACAACCCTGGTAAAAAAAAAAAAAAAAAAACACCACTCACAAGATTTGAACCTGTACATCCTAATTACCAGACAGCAACTTTGCCACTGTGCCACAATCACTGTCTTGTAACAGGAGTGTGAAATGGCTCTAATCAACAAGTAGACAAACATATTTTCTATAAAAAAGAAGAAAAGCACTGTGATAACTGACCAAACAGCATTTGCTATGGTGTATTTCTGCTGATATGTGACTGAAAGTGGCGTATTTGTTGTACTGTTGGCCTGTCATATGGTCCTGCAGTGCGCCACTCACTGTCCTGTCAGACAGACGTGACGTTCAGATCGCCTGAGTGTCCACATAAACTGACACTCCGGTCCAGCTGGACCTGTCAGTGTGCATGCTCTCCAGCCTGTCGCAAGCGATATATGTTTTTATGTTTTCGATGTGAGTACAGCAAGTGCACACATGCACGTGTCTGTCAAAACATGTTGCATGTTCTGCAGCTCTGATGTCCAGGACCAGCTATGTCAACAACTGCCATGCCCCCGTCCGTTCAGCGCACAGCCAAAGTGTCACTCTCTGATCAGATGAGATGTGCCTCACCTGTGGGGTGGGGTGGGGGAGTTGCATGAACCACACTCATGCATGTGTTGGGGAGAGCGGGGGAGCGGGGGAGCGTGCGACACACACACACACACACACACATTGTGGGGGAGCCAACAGCACACCACATCTCGGCAACTTCACAGTTGTGGGGAACTTAAATTTCACAGCAGTAGGACAGTGATTGTCTGCAGTCTGTTGTTGTGCCAACAATCCGTCTGGCCACACATTTTCTAATTGCCATGCAAGCTGTGTTAGATGTTCGTGCGTGTCACCTGTAATTTGGCTGACACCTGCCGTGAGAGGGTATGATGGGTTCACACAGCGCACACTCTGTCTTTCAGCCACTGGTGTGAGGAAATTGTTGTAACAACAGGTGTATGAGGCATTTGAGGCAGGGACGATTTAACACGGTTTGCACTTGATTCCTGCACCGTGCACACTTCATCCAAACTTTGCCCTATGTGTGAAGGGGCCCTTAACAATTTGCACAATAATGCCAAGTAACCACAAGCTGCCCACGCCCCAGGAACACATGCCGTGCTGAGCCATGGCATTTTGCTGTGGTTCTCCAGCTGCACTGCAGCAGAGAGGAAGCAGCTCCAGAGGGTTCTAAACACTGCCCAGAGACTGATTGGCTGCTCTCTTCCATTCCTGGAGGAGATCTACAAGACCCGCTGCCTTCAGAGAGTCCATAGTATCATCAGGGACCCCTAACATCCCGGTCACCACCTTTTTGAACTTTTACCCTCAGGGAGGTGTTTCAAGGCAATAAAGAGCAGAACAAACAGACTGAAAAACAGTTTTTATCCTAGAGCTGTTGCTGCCCTGAATGCTGCAGAGTAACTTAATGTGCAATATGTTTTTATCAGTCTTTTTCTAATTGTTTTTATCTATTTTTGTGCATCTACTGCACTTTAATCTTTGCACTGTCTTTGAGGGCTGTTGTTTTTGAATTTCATTGTGCTTCTTGTGCAATGACAATAAATGAATTCAATTCAAGTGATGAACGCCAACTGACTCTTTTTGGCAACTCTCTTGTAGCTAATCAAACTGTAGGGTAACAACGGACTTTTTTCAAACACCACTTGCTCTGTAGCATCTCAGTAACCAAATAGATGATGCATAATTCTGAAAACGAGGATAAAGGTTTATCCTGATTTCTGCATAGAATATTTTAAACTTATTATCCTAAAAGCCCATATCAGGATATTGGTGTACATGTCACTGCACTTGGTAACATTTTTTTAAATTTTCCACCAGACTGAGACCAATGTAGAAGACACGAGGGAGGAATGAAACGTAACAGATTACACTCACATTTCAGCTTTGAAGCTGTCATGTTTGGGAATTTAATATACAAGGTCTGTTAGAAAAGTATCCGACCTTTTTATTTTTTTCAAAAACTATATGGATTTGAATCGTGTGATTGCATCAGCCAAGCTTGAACCTTCGTGCGCATGCGTGAGTTTTTTCACGCCTGTCGGTTGCGTCGTCCTGTGAGACCAACACGGAGGTGGTTTTGTCCCGCGCCATGAACGGCACGGTGGCGCAATCCTCTGCTTTTCTTTCCATGAAAAAAACTCCTGTAACAGTGGAATGTGCCGAAAAAGTGCTGATGTCCACGTCTCCTGCCTTTTTGTGAAAGTCAGACGATGTCTTCACGTTGGAAATGATCTGGTTGTTTCAGCGGGGTGTGAGCCTGTCGATCGGCGCTCGGAGCGCGGCGCGCTCTCAGACACTGTGGGCCGTCCTTAAAGCGGCAGTAACACTCCTTAATCTGTGTAATCCCTTCAAAATCGTCCCTGAAAGCCATATTAATTTTCCGAACGGTGTCCACCTGGAGGTCTCTCACAGTTTCTGGAAAAAAACTGATGCAGCAAAGCTCCAAATCGTTCAGACATTTATTTGCAATAAAAAAAAACGACGAGAGGGTGGACTAGTGCTCACACAAAGCCTGCTCACAGGCGAATGACGCAACTGACAGGCGTGAAAAAACTCACGCATGCATACAAAGGTTCAAGCTTGGCTGATGCAATCACACGTGATTCAAATCCATATGGTTTTTGAAAAAAATAAAAAGGTCGGATACTTTTCTAACAGACCTTGTGTTTGTTTGTATTTATGAAATCTCTGTGGATCGTACAGTGGAAGATTCTGTTGTATCCATTTCTCACAAATCTCTCCATTAGTTTGTGATTTCTCAGTGTTTTTTCTAAACCCAAACTAGAATGCAGCTCATGCAGCTTGAACTCATGTCCTGCTGAAATTCACATTAATAATAACTGTTTTCAACAGTTTGTTGATGATGTGGCTTGAATGGAAAGTCTGAGCAGTCAGACATCGCAGGCTGCTTCTCGGAGGAATGCTTGTGATTTCATCCCAGAAGGGAACATCACAGCGTGTTACTTGATGAGCATGACATCAATGGACACACACATTTCTACTGATCAGCACTGAAAAGAACCATTTGATGCTCATCATTTCATGCAGATTTGCACACATTACTAACACAATGTGCATTCTCTCACCTTTTTTCATAACGTTGAGATTAGGCATATCCTAAAGTTAAACCTTTTGAGAGTTCAGAATACTTTCCGTGACTCCAAAATCTAGAGGTGCCAGCTGATCTCAGAAGACGACCACACCACAGTGTTTTCACATTAATCTATTTTCTCAGTCATCCAACCAGACACACAGAAGTGATTATAATATCCACCCGCCAGAGCACGGCGAGGTAATACTGACTTCCTCAGAATAAGTTCATTGATTTAATTTAAATCCCGCAGTAGCAGCGACTGCTTATGTGAACTTAAAAGCTGTGGTTTATTACTTCCACCCAGCAGTTTGTACTTTCACTTGCATTTATTGGTTTGTTCCTCTGCTTGTTTATCAGCATGATTTCTCAAAAATGCATGAAGAGATTTATTTGAAATTTAGTGCATGGGTAGGCATTACTCAAGGAAAAAAATGCATTTGATGTTGAAACACATGTGCCCCCCCCCCCCCCCCCCCCGAAAAAAGCCAAGCTAAACTCATAAAACAAACACATAACTCCAAACACTAAAACAATCTAAGAAATTGGGAGGAGACAAAAAGGGGGGGTACATTCTTTAAGTCGTGACGAGGGTCTCATTTATAAATCATTCTGCAGAATGACTTAAACTGTCGAAATATGCATACATACTCATATATATTATTTTTGTCAGAGTAGGCCTGATTCTCTTTTACAAGCCCAAATCAGAAAATGTTGGGGTGATATGGAAAATGTGGGGAAAAAAACCAGAGTGATCCTTACATTTACTTTGACTTCTGTTTCATTGTAGACCGTATGAACCCAAAATAGTTCATGTTTTCTCTAGACAGCTTCATTTTGTTTGTTAATCCATTCCTGCATTTAAGGCCTGCAACACATAACAAAAAAGAAGGGTTTTTTATGTCTGCTCTACCCTTCGAATTACTCTTGGGTAATAAACAGAGTTAGGCTCACAGCTGTGGGGAGAAATATGATGCCCAGTATGTGGGCAGATATGAGATGAAATGTACAATAGAACAAGACAGTAACACTGGAATTGTAGACAAGATGGAGTGCTTGGCTGGCGATGTGCCTAAATGTTTTGTTGATACTGCAAATGACTGCTGGCTAACTCAGAACTCTGCTGTGAAACTATTCTGGTATCCGCATGTAAGGGCCCTTTCATACATAGTGCGAAGATTGGTCGAAGTGTGCATGAAGCAATGTGTAAAATTGTCCCTGCCTCTTACTCCTCGTACACCTGTTGCTACAACTATTTGCGCACACCAGTGGCTGAAAGACAGAGTGTGCGCTGTGAGAGCCCATTGATACCTCTCGCGGCAGGTGTCGGCCAAATTCCAGCTGACACACACAGATGTCTAACACCGCTCGTTTGGCACTTAGAAAAAGTGTGGCCATTCGCACTCTTGGCACGACAACAGTCCGCAGACAATCACTGTCATGCTGGCAGTAAAATCTGTCTAAAGGTGCACCGACACAAGCATGCCTTCTCTTCAGGACACATCACGACCTGTGTCATGATGTGTTGTGCTGGAGAGTAAACCCGTCTTTAAGGGATGCAGACAGGATGCCAGAGGGGCGCTGGTGCATGCTACTGCACACAGAGAACTTTGAAATGTTCAAAAAATCTTTCACGCACAAACGTTGTGCTACGTGACGCAATCTAATCTCCAACACGACGTGCAGCTCGTCAAGTGGAGTAAACAAAAAGTGAACAGAGTGAGTGGTGACGTTAGCGGATCGCATCAGAGCACAGCTCGTCTGAAGGATTATAACAAGAACTTAAATCTGTTATAAACATACTTTAACGGCTGCAGACAAGAAGGAAAGAACACGCAACTGTTTTATCAAGCCATGACAATGTAAACAAGACAAATAATTACCTTTTTAGATGACTCGTAATGCTTTCTGCAGGTTGTTAGGCACGCGAACGGTTCTGGCTGCAGCCTCCTCTGTGATTCAGGAAGTGATTAGAGCCATTTTCAACGGCCAATTTGCAGAAAAAAATGATTAATCCACTACGAAATAATAATTTTATATATGCAGCGTCCAACGCATAGCGCGTGGCAGCCGGTACAACAAAGAATGGCGTCCAGCTGTGAACACAGCAGGTGGGATTGTCATGTCTACGTTTGTGCTATTGCGCGAGTCTCAGGCATGCTCATGCCAGTGCACCATAAGTTCCCCACGAGTGTGGCTTTGGTCTGTACACTAAACTGACAGGAGGTGTGTCCGCCCACTGAAGCGGCTGTGGAGATCTGTCAATCTGGACATCCCAGCTGAACCACATGTACTGTGTTTGGACGGACATGGACTAACAACTGCCCACTGTGGCGCATGTGTGTCTGTTTGCTGTCATCACGTGGACATAGATAAAAACATATCGCTGTGGCGATATAGGCTGTGGGTTGCAGCCTTCACGCACTCCCTCGCTGCAGCCCATTGACAACCTACCCACAGGCTGAAACGGATCGTCAGATCAGAACACGCAGCGGGCGATCTGACTTTCACGTCAGCCAAGTCGAGCGGCAGTCTGGGCCACTGCTGAGTGGGGTCGTCAGTCACCTGCTTGTGCTTCTCTCCCAGCGTTCACCACTGCTCTTGAACAAGTTTTCCAGCACACGGCTCCAGGGCGTGAGGCAGTGTGCTCGCTCATGAGGCTGAAGCAGGGCAGCCGCCGGGTCACTGATTACACCACAGACTTCCGCATTCTTGCAGCTAAAAGTGAGTGGAACCCGGCGGCTTTTCTTGATGTCTTCTTCCAGGGTCTGTCCGCCAACATTCAGGACCAACTCATAGCTGTCAACTTGCCAGACGATTTGGATGGTCTGATAGCACTGGCCATCCACACGGATCGTCATCTGCGGGACTGACATTGCCGTGGGAGTCACTATCCGGATCATCAAACCAACACGCTTCCAAGCCGTCTTTCCTCCTCCACTCACGCTCGGCCCGACCCTCCTCCACACAGCTCAGAGGAACCCATGCAGTTGGGACACACACACCTGTCACCAGCGGAACGACAGTGCCACCGTGAGGGCGGACTTTGCTATTACTCTGGACAGTCAGGTCACTTGATATCCAATTGTCAAACCAGGGATGCCACCCTGCAGCCAAGATCAGAAGTGCGGGTGAGTGATTGCTTTAGTCGGTTCATTCCATCTCCTCTGTTTCAACTCAAAATATTATTCCAGCCAATTTAATATCTGACCACTCCATTATAGCCATATTGACTTTTGTTGATTCTGGTTCTGATGCCAATTTGATTTTGTCCTCTCTTGCCAGGTCCCTTCACCTTAAGCTGTATAAGCTCTCATGCCCTCTGGTGGTACGTGCCGTGGATGGTCATGTTTTGGGCCAAATTACTCAGTTAAAATGATTATCTCCCACATACACTCAGAATCCATCAGTTTTCATGTAATGGATAATATGACTCACCCAATCATACTGGGGCACCCCTGGTTACGATGTCATGGGCCCAACTTCGATTGGGTTAAGTGTGAGATCATTTCTTGGAGCCTGGCATGTAATAATGTGTGTCTACATAAATCTTTCTGCACCCTGTAGGGTTCCAATCCGGATCTCACGGGAGTCCCTGAATGTTATCACAACCTGGCAGTTGTCTTCAGTAAAGCCAAAGCTAAATTGTTACCTCTGGATCGTGAATATGATTGCGCTATCGAGCTCCTCCCCGGGGCTTCTCTTCTCTTTCAGCTCCTGAACGTCACGCTATGAATGAGTATATTCAGGAGTCTTTGGCATCTGGTTTGATTCGTCCTTCGTCGTCGCCGGCAGGGGAAGGGTTTCTTTATTGTTAAAAAGAAAGATAAGACACTCTGCCCCTGCATCGATTACTGTGGCTTAAATGACATCACAGTAAAGAACTGGCTCCCGCTAATCTCCTCCGCATTTGAGTTGTTGGAAGGAGACATGATTTTTAGCAAACTTGATCTGCGGAACACATACCACTCAGAATAAAACAGGGTGATGAATGGAAAACAGCCTTTAACACCCCCTCTGGACATTATGAATACCTAATAATGCCATGTGGACTCACTAACGCACCTGCCATATTTCATAATCTGGTTAACGACGTGTTACAGGAACTTCTTAATAAATTTGTCTTTGTTTATTTGAATGACATCCTTATTTTCTCTCTTGATCTGGTCACTCACACACATCACGTCTGTCTGGTATTACAAACCTTGCTGCAAAATGGGCTTTTTGTAAAAGCAGAAAATGTGAATTCCACAGATCCACGATCTCTATCCTAGGTTTTGTAATCTCAACAGGACAAATCAAAATGGACGCCACAAAGGTGATGGCGGTTTGGGAGTGGGTGGTTCCCACATCCCGGAAGGAGGTACAGCGGTTCTTAGGTTTCGCCAACTTCTATCGCAAGTTCAGCCGGGGTTTTAGTACTGTCGCAGCTCCTCTTCATGCAGTTACTTCATCACTCCGCCCATTCATCTGGACGCTGGAGTGTGACGAGGCGTATGGAGTCCTAAAGGATCGCTTTACTGCTGCCCTCGTGCTGCTCCTCCCTGACCCCACTCGGCAGTTCATGGTAGAAGTCGATGCCTCTAATGTGGATGTGGGGGCAGTCTTATGACAGAGAAATCCCTGCGACAACAGGCTGCATCCGTGCACCTTTTTGTCTAAGAAGCTGTCCCCAGCAGAACGAAATTATAGTATTGGCGACTGCGAACTGTTAGTGGTCAAAGTGGCTTTGGAGGAGTGGTGGCACTGGCTGGAGGGGGCACAATACCCATTCATAGTCCACACCAACCATAAAAATGTTGAATACCTCCGCACCGCAAAACGTCTTAACTCCCGTCAGGCCTGTTGGGCAATATTTTTTTAGTCGGTTCAATTTCACTCTGTCCTACTGCCCGGGCTCAAAAAATGGTAAACCTCACGCTTTATTCTGACAGGGGGACCCGGTTGACGTGCCCGTAGAGCTGGAAAAAATCTTACCCTCCTCCTGTTTTGTGGCCGCACTAACTTGGGACATCGAGCCCCACATCAAATCGGCCGTGGGGAATGCTCCCATTCCTGCTGGGTGTCCGCAGGGAAAGCTTTTTGTTCCTTCCACCCTCAGGGGCGAAAGTATTCATTGGTGTCATGAAACTCAAATGTTCTGTCATCCAGGTATTAGGAAGACCATATTCATTGTGCAGCAGAGGTTTTGGTGGCCAGGGTTAGTCAAGGACATCTCTGAATATGTGTCTGCTTGTCAGTTATGTGCGATGCACAAATCTTCCAGTCACCTGCCCGCAGGCACTTTACAGCCTTTGCCAATCCCGATTTATCTGTGGTTTTCCACCCTCTAAGGGGCATACGATTGTCCTGACAGTAGTTGATCGCTTCTCAAAAATGGTTCATTTTATACCTCTATGCAAACTTCCGTCAGCTAAGGAAACTGCAGTGGTAATGTTAAATCAAATCTTCAAGTTACACAGGTTGTCTCAGGACATTGTGTCAGACTGGGGTCTGCAGTTCGTATCCCATTTTTGGAGGGAGTTTTTCTGTCTCCTCAGGGTCACATCCAGTTTAACCTCGGGCTACCATCCGCAGGTCCATGGGCAGGTGGAACAGTTGAATCAGGAATTAGAGAAAAGGCTTCGGTTGCTTGCATCACAACACCCCGCATCCTGGTCAGATCAACTTCCTTGGATAGAACTCGCACATAACAGTTTGCCCACAGCTTCCACCAGTTACTCTCTTTTCCACATGATTTTTGGTCACCAGCCCGTGCTCTTGTCCTCGGTCAAGCTTGACTCCCCGGTCCCATCAGCACTCAGTGCTATCCTTCGTTGCCGACGAACCTGTGAGCGGGCACGGAAAATTCTGCTATGTTCAGCAGCATCGTTTAAAGCCTCCACTGACCATAAAGGGTCCACGGCCCCATTTTACGTCACGGGCCAAAAGGTGGCTTTCGACTCATCATCTTTCCCTCAGGGGCGTGCCCAAGAAATTGGCTCCCAGGTTTGTTGGTCCATTCCCGGTCTCCAAAGTCGTTAATCCTGTCTCAGTTCATCTTCGTCTCTCCCGGTCCATGCGTATCCATCTCACCCTTCATGTCAGCTGTGTCAAACCTGTTCGGTCGAGCGTTAACTGCTAGGTGACATAGAGCTTGTGACACCGCTTTATTTTTGCTGCTGAGTGGTCTGCTTTTATGCCTATATGTATTTCCAAATAGCATCTTACTTTGTAGACAGTGATTTCAACCAGTCAGTTACAGGCCTGCCTATTTATAGAGGAATTGGCAAGAGCAGAAGAACAAGGGATTACAGGTACACTGTTTACTGGTGGTTCTTTTACATACTGATCCCCTAGTTAGCAAAACCAAAGAGGAGGACCTGTTTGGATTTCTAATTTGGAGCACTGAAAGTGAAGAATCCAGTTAGATGAGAAAATTTAAAAGGTCTTTTAAGGACACTGTAACCTGGAGAAAATGGCATCCAGGACGGTGATGTGGATGCTTCATTAGTTCTAGAGATCAGGAAGTGTGTGTCCAGCCTGGAGCCACTCAGGGAATGTGTGTGTCAGCTTTACCAACACACATTGAACGCATAGCTTAGTTAATACAACTCCCACATACTCAGAAGATAAGTGAGAGCAGCAAACTGCATCGAACCAAAAATAAGAGAACTTTTTGTTCTGCAGCTGCATTTAGTAAAAACACCAGTTTCATTATGGTCCAGTTCAATCAAAAACATGTTCTATATGACAAATTTTCTGTACATCAATCGTACTACCAAAAATCTCATTAAAGTGAAAGAGCTGAATGAAAACAAGACCATACAATAAAAATAAATCAAATTGGGACAACTGCCACAGCAAATATGACACATGAAAGAACAGCAGAGTGGGATATGCAAGCATGCTACAACATAGAGCAAAGATACAGTGAGGCAAATAAGTATTTGATCCACTGTCAATTTTTCAGGTTTTCCCAACTACAAAGAATGGAGAGGTCTGTAATTTTTATCGTAGGTACACTTCAACTATGAGAGACAGAATCTAAAAAAAAATCCAGAAAATAACATTTAATGATTCTTCAGTTACTTTGCATTTTTACTGCATGAAATAAGTATTTGACCCCCTACCAACCAGCAAGAATTCTGGCTCTCACAGACCTTTTATTTTTTCTTTAGGAAACCCTCCTGTTCTGCACTCTTTATCTGTATTAATTGCACCTATTTTAACTTGTTACCTGTATAAAAGACACCTGTTCACACACTCCATCAGTCACACTCCAACCTATCCACCATGGCCAAGACCAAAGAGCTGTCTAAGGACATCAGGGACAAAATTGTAGACCTGCACAAGGTTGGGATGAACTACAGGACAGTAAACAAGCAGCTTGGTGAGAAGGCAACAACTGTTGGTGTAATTACTAGAAAATGAAAGAAACACAAGTTAACCATTAGAGGTGGGCGATACCGGGAATTTTGGTATTGATCCGATACCAAGTAAATACAGGCCCAGTATCGCTGATATCAATACTGATACTTTTTCATACTTAAGCCTCATAGATCCGAAGGATCCAAAAGACCAAGGATAACATTTCGCCAAACGTTGTACGTGACAACAAAATACTTTATTATCACAATCAACATTTTTGTTTAAAAAAATATCACTCAACACAACTTAAAATCTCCTGAGGTAGAGGGCTGACAAACCACAATACAAGAGTGCGCTGCTCCGTGTTGTGTGACGCAGCGCAGCTCTTACAGACAGAGAGTAGACTTTGATAAATCTGCATGCGCAGCAGTCAGTGCGTGTGGGAGAGAAAAAAGCTTGAATATCGATCTTTTTACACAAAGATCGTTCAATATCAATACCAGCGTTGGTATAGATATTATCAATATTAGGATCGATCCGCCCACCTCTATTGACCATTAGTCTTCCTCAGTCTGGAGCTCTCGCCTCGTGGAGTAAAGATGATTCTGAGAAAACCCAGAACTACACAGGATGACCTGGTCAATGACCTGAAGAGAGCTGGGACCACAGTCACAAAGATTACATTAGTAACACATGATGCTGTCATGGTTTAAAATCCTGCAGGGCAGCAAGGTCCCCCTGCTCAAGCCAACACATGTCCAGGCCCGTTTGAAGTTCACCAGTGACCATCTGGATGATCCAGAGGAGGCATGGGAGAAGGTCATGTGGTCAGCATGGGGGTGGAAACGTCATACTCTGGGGGTGGTTTTCTTCAAAGGGGACAGGACAACTGCATCGTATTGAAGGGAGGATGGATGGAGTCATGTATCGTGAGATTTTGGAAAACAACCTCCTTCACTCAGTAAGATCATTGAAGATGGGTCATGGCTGGGTCTTCCAGCACGACAATGACCCGAAACACACAACCAGGGCAACTAAGGAGGGGTTCCGTAAGAAGCATTTCAAGGTCCTGGAGTGGCCTGGCCAGTCTCCAGACCTGAACTCAATAAAAAATCTTTGGAGGGAGCTGAAACTCGAAACCTGAAAGATCTGAAGAAGATCTGTATGGAGGAGTGGACCAAAATCCCTGCTGCAGTGTGCAAACGTGGTCAAGAACTTCAGGAAATGTCTGACCTCTGTAATTGTAAACAAAGGCTTCTGTATCAAATATTATGTTCTATTTTTCTATTGTATCAAATACTTATTTCATGCAATAAAATGCAAATTAATTATTTAAAAATCATACAGATTTTCTGGAATTTCTTTATAGATTCTGTCTCTCACAGTTGAAGTGTACCTACGATAAAAGTTACAGACCTCTCCATTGTTTGTAGGTGGGAAAAGTTGCAAAATCAACAGTGTATCAAATACTTATTTACCTCATTGTAGCTATAGGGATACCAACCCCAACCTCCGGTGCTTATAAATCAAGTCAATGCAGGGGCGGGGATACACTTGCAGCTCCTTGAAGGACCACTTGAGGTTGGATCCAAAAGCAAATGACTCAGAAATAAATGTTGCAACCTTCTGCAAAAAACAATTTTGGTGTCTATATGTAGTTTCCTCTGTCAAGGGAACTGTAGAGGGAATGAATATTTTTTTTAATAACTCATCAGTTTAAGACATGTTAAGCCATACATTTATTTTTTTTTAAAACGAGTAGGGTATCCAGGCAATGCCCAGGTGTGACATTTCATAAGCAACCAATGCATTAAATTCATTCATTCATTTTCTGCCACTTATATAGGTCTGGCTCATTTTGGCAGCAGACCAAGCAGCTCAGCTAACATTTCCATATCCTCAGGCAACTCCTGTAACTCTTTCCCGGGGGATCCAGAGGTGTTCCCAGCTGGGAAATATAATCCTTCCAGCCAGTGGCGTGCAGTGAGGTTGATGGCTGGTGAGGCACTGACCTCATCACAATCAGATTTACAAACATATAAACCCCACAGAGTAGCTTATTCACCATTTTATTGGCAGCAGTTAACGGGTTATGTTTAAAATCTCATATCAGCATTCTTTACACATACAAGCTGTAACACTCAAAAAAGCACATTTAATAATAATAATAATAATAATAATAATAATGTTATTATGGTCTTACCTTTACTTACAAATGAAGTCCATGTGCTGCTCCTTCTGAACAAAAGCATTGATGACTTGCTTTGTGGAACTTTACCTTATATTCCTTCAGTTTAAAAGTCTCTCTGTCTCAGTGGAGATCAGTGCCAGGGAAGAAAGTTGTCTTTCATCAGTCCTGTTCCAACTATATGTTTGGAGCCAGTTTCTTACTGGACATCCACACAGCCAGACTTTACATGTGTCCCACTCCGTTTGAAAAGAGCAGGTCTTCTGTTGTCTGAAGCAAAAATTGTTTCAGTTGGATATGTAATCCTCCATTCTGAAAGTAAAGTCCAGAGGAGAGGAAAAATAAATGAACAGCTGCTCTCATAGCTTGCTGTCACTTATTCTGCAGTTGAGGAGTTGCTGCAAGAAGAGTCCCTGGAATCACTATTGCCCGCTACCATGAGGCAGGAGAACTGCGTGCTTCACCTGGTGCCTTTTCGCAGCTGTTTTCTGATCGTTCAGCAGACGAAACACGATACACACACATACAGTTGACAAAAACACTGTACATTATGTATATCAACTAAACTATGGAATTTAAGTTCATATAACCAAAGAGTTTGACCATTTTAATGGCGACATACACAGTGAGACAGCATTCCAGCAATAAAGCCCAGTGATTGCGCAATCCAAGACTTCAGCATGTCAGAACGAATCTTGTCCGCCCCTGGTGACTTTCTGCCAATAATGTTTTTGACTACCTTGGTGACTTTCACCAGGGTGATGGCACAAGATCCACCCAAGTCTTCCATCCCTGCTTCCTTGTTGGTGGGCATGCCAGTGGGGTTGAGGAGATTCTGAAAGTGTTCTTTCCACCTCCTCAGTCGAGTTTAGCAGCTCTCCTCCCCTGCTGAACACAGCCAGGGCTAAGAACTCCCCCCTTTTATGAGGTGCCTGACCATTTGCCAAAACCATTTGAGGCTGACCGAAAGTCATTTTCCATGGCTTCTCCAAACTCCTCTCATGCCAGAGTTTCTGCCTCAGCCACCATTGAGGCTGCAATCCTTCTGACCAGTCCTCTGATTCTGAAGACCTCTGTGCCAACCAGACACAAAAGGCCTCCTTCTTCGGCCTGACAGCTTCCCTTACCACTGGTGTCCACCTGCAGGTTCTTCAGTTGCCATCACGACAAGCACCGACAACCTTCTGACCACAGTTCAAAGCAGCAATGGAGGACTTGAACATGGACCCGGCCTCCCTTGGGATCTGGGAGAAGTCTCTTCAGAGGTGTGAGTTGAAGGCCCTCTGTACAGGCTCTTCCACCAAACATTCCCAGAAAACCCTCACCACACGTTTAAGCTTTCCAGGTCAGCTCAGTGCCTTACCTTGCTATCTGACATTACTCATCACCATGCAATGGTGATGAGTAAATCTAAATGATTAAATGTCTTTGATTAAAACTGCTAATAGCATCAAAAATGGAACTGAAGGATGGAAAAAATGAAGGAAGGAAAGAAGGAAGTTGGAGTTTTAATTTGGATGGCACATAAGTATTTGGACATAACCTGTCCCATTCCTGTCTTCATAATAGGCCAGTCATCATTTGAACATGCGGAAATACATACACACACATTACATACACACACATGTACACGCACCTACATTCATCAAGGGATGGGTATCATAAAAATGTTAACAGTACTACTACTTTTAGTGGAGCTGTTTTTTTATCTTTTATTTTGAGAAAGAGCACTCTGCACGCAGGCTGAGAGAGAGAGAGAGAGAGAGAGCTTGTGTTTTTCTGCACAGCAAAGTGTGTCAGTTTATTTTCTCAGACCAAAAGCAGTACTGTTAAAATAAGAGTTTATCTCTAACTTTAACTGCAGCAGACAGCAGTGGGTGGTGTGTGTGTTTAACCTCTGTGGTGTGCAAGGTTGGGTAGGATTACTTTGAAATGTAATCCAAAAGTAATCAGATTACAAGTAATCCAAATGTATGTACATACATACATGTAATCCTACCCAACCTTGGTGGTGTGTATGTGTTTCTCTTCTCCATCACTCCACTCAGGATGCGAACTAATGATCTCTAGCATGGTGCTGTCTTCTGTACAGCAAAAATGTATCATTTTATTTTCTAGTATCGAAAGGCAGTACTGTTAATAAATATATATATATATATATATATATATATATATATATATATATATATATATATATATATATATATATATATATATATATATATATATATATATATATATATATATATATATATATATATATATATATATATATATATATACAGAGAGAGAGACATCCAATGTTTGCTAAGTATGGCAGGTGGTCTTATCATCATGTATGCAGTAAGATTGATTGATAAATCCTTTACTGCATAATTTATTTGGGTGACACAGGCTTTATGTGTCTTCATATGGGGAGGTGGATTGAAATCCTCATGCACAGTGCACACATCCATTTGTACCCTTACATCAAAAAAAAATCTCCAAAGATGTCACTTTGAGCTCACCACCTCAAGATATTAAAACTACATTGTTCCACCATGAATTTGACGCTGATCAACTGTGATGTGATTTTACTTTTTTTTAACCAGCAGCAATGTGTTGCCAAAGTTCAGGCATGGCCAAAATTAGACAGTGCTCCCTGTGACATTGTGGCAACTGTGGAGCAGTCTGCAAACCCACTGCCCCAACAAATACCGGATTCTTGACACATACAAATATAAATACCAAGCATACTTATCAATACTGGTTTACTGGCTACAACTGTTCCTCTCCTTCCTGTCCTCTGTCTTACTGTTACTCCTCCTCCTGACTGAAGAGTTGTACAGTCTGATGGTCTGAGGGACAAAGGAGTTTTTCAGTCTGTTGGTCCTGCACTTGTGAAGGAGCAGTCTGTGGCTGAAGAGGCTCCTCTGGTTGCTGATGATGGTGTATAGAGGGTGACTGGCATCGTCTATAATGTCCAGCAGTTTGTCCAGTGTTGTCTTCTTTACCACCATCACCAGAGAGTCCAGCTTCATGCCAACTACAGAGCCAGCCTACCTGATCAGTTTGTCCAGCCTGGATGTGTCCTTCTTGGTTTGCCTCGCTTACCAAGACACCAAGCAAAAAGCAGTGCTGACCAGGGATTTTACCATCAGGCTCTACAAGCTCTACTGTTCACTGCAAATTATTTGGTTACATTTAGAAGTGGTAGATAATTTAACTGTAGTCGCCTTATCTTGAACAGGTCCTGGACATGTTGTGGTAAGTTTATTTTCTACTTCAAACATAATTTATATTATGTTATAATCAATCAGGTCCCAAAAATATGCAAAGAGACAAACAATGGCTTTGTTGGCTCACGATATGGTTTATTGCTAATAATTCTTATGGCTTTCCTTCGTAGTAAAAATATTGAATTTGTATTTTTTTGTAGGTGGTTCACCAAACTTCAATACTGTTAGATATATTTGTGTGTTCAATTACGGTTTTCTTTGTTTTCTTGACTTGTTTTGGTATTAAAGTAGTTATTTTATTTAGGATTGTATTCTTAATTTTCACTCTTATTCTTACTTTCCTTTGTCCTCTCTTGGAATGCACATGTAGAACTGGATTTAACCAGTTCTTTTTACCATCTAGGACAAAGAGACTCAGGTTACATTATAAATCATACATGTTCTGTTACTGCATGGGTCTTGGGCAGGGGGTTGGACCTCCCTCGAATGCCCATGGGGACCAGTAAGGATAGGATTTTGCAAAATAAGGTACGCCTTTGTCAGGTCTATGAAATGCTTTCTAAAAACTGTTTGTCTCCATTGTTTGGGATTCTGTAAGGGAGGATCTCTTCTGTGACAGACATTCTACAGAGTCTAGGCCTTATGTTTTCATTGTGATTTTGAATAAATTTAAAAGTGCATAATAGTTCGAGTTTGTGCTTTGTGAAGGGCAGTGTTACAGAAAGAACTGGGGGAAAATAACAATACAATAGGTCATGTATGGAACAAGTAATGAATGATATAAGGTAACTAAAGAATGTTGGGGGAGGAAGTATTGTGCTTTATACAAAATGGCAATGGCTTTTGGCATTTTTGATTTAACATAATTTATATGTGCTCAGTTTATCATCAATGAAAACCCCAAGAAATTAAGTTTCATTTACAAGTTCAATTTAAATATCATGTACTCGTAAATTTCTACATAAATTCCTGAGTTTATTTCCAAATATGATACACTTTGTTTTACCAAAATGAAGCGATAATTTATTTGAATCAAACCATTCTTTGAAATTCTGTAGTTCCTGCTCCATCATGTCCAGAACCTGTCCCAAATGATCCCTACTACAAAATACAACTGTGTTTTGTAGTAGGGATAAAATAAATAAAGCAAATAAAATGCAAGTCACAAACTTAGAAACCAAACATATGTCATAATATATAAAAGAAACAAAAACGGCCCATGGACTGAGCCTTGGGGCATCCCATAAGTGCACTTCAAAAATTCTGAATTTATCCCACCAATATGAACACATTGATACCTATTGTGCAGATAACTTGCTATCCAATCATGAGCTAACATCTGATAGCATACTTCCATAACTTATTCAATAATAAGGTGTGATGTATAGTATCAAATGATTTCTGTAAGTCAAAAAAAAAAACCCTATTGCTTGTTTTCAATTGCATTCGTAATATGTTCCACAAAATCAATTACCACCAGTGGTGGGCACTGTTCAGCTAATCCGATAACTGATAATTATCGAAGCTAATGTTGTTGTTAACATGTTTGCCTGAACTTTTCTTTTTTTTTTTGCTGGTAAAGTGAGCAAATTTTAACAGTCAAAAACGTTTGTAAACCCTAAAATCAAACATTTTAACCCCTGTCGTGTGTAGATCAGTGGTTTATGCAGACTGGCTGTCACTTGCTGATGATGTCATCATTAAGCGCAAGACATTGTGGGTAGTGTAGTTCAGGTTCATTTTGGACATTACACTGTTACCGTCCACTCGACACAAACAAAATGGACTAATTTTAACATTATTTTATTTCTTTGTGGCATGGGATAATTTAATCGCCAAGACTTGGTGGGAGAGAGTCCCTAATGGCGGAGCTGTGATGGACTTTTCTTCACCGTTTACACACCGTTTTGGATAATCAGGATGCTTTATGTGGAATATTTTCTTCAGAATTTAATGAATCCCACTGAAACTAACAGGTAAGAATTGATATTTACTACGTGTCTTTTACTCTGCTAATCAATTCATTAATGGACGTATTTTGGTTGTTTAAGCCACAGGGTTCAAAGTGTGTGAAAAAAAGCAGCAGCGTTTAGTTCATGAATGTCAATTATTTCATATTCATCAGTCTCTCTGATAAACATTGAGTCCGAAAGGTTATTACTTGTTGTACTGTTATCCCAAGAACACATAAGATAGAACTGAGTTTGCAAACTTTTTCCCCACATTAGCAAAATAGTCATTAAAATTATCAACTATAGCTTTCTTTTCCTTAACAATTGTATCAGTATTTGTATAAAAATATGTTGGATAATCTTTGACAACTTTTTCTTCTTCATTTAATCCTCATAAGGTCTTTGGGTCTGCGGGACCACTTTTCAGTTTTTACCTTTAGATAAATGATACAAAAAATAATTTTTTCAAAATAAGATTCACTGGCCTTGGCTCATTTTCTGTGAGGGGGGGGCGTCTTCGGGTCCACTGAACCCGGGGCTTGTGAAAGTGTGGAAATCATAGAACCCTCATTTTCCCTTGCTGCTTTCTTGGGGGGGGGGGGGGGGGGGGTGATCAGGTGAAAGGGCCCTTTGCCCACAGAGTGCACCCGCTGTTCCCATACAATCTTACAACCTTCTGCGGGAACTACACCCACATTCCCACATGTTTCCCCTCTGTCTTGTGGGAACCAATCTTGGGCAGGGGGGGTTCAAATCTTTGAGTTGGGGGTCCAGTGAGCCGCAGGGCCCCCAGTGGGGTCGAGGGGCAATGCCCTTGTGGGGGGCTCAGGGGGGCGAAGCCCCCCTAAGCAGAAGCTTTTTGAGGATTTCGAGGGGTAAAAAGCTACATAAATTTCATTTGAAACCCAAAACGTATAATTTTAGGAAATACATTTTTATATACAAATAGTCCTTGCCTGGGATTGGATCAGTTGCCATAAGAACCACCCAGGAAGAACCAAGATAACATTAATGCAAACTTTATACCTGCCTGTTGGTTGCGAATGACGCAACCGACAGGCGTGAAAAAACTCACGCATGCGCACGAAGGTTCAAGCTTGGCTGATGCAAGCGCACATGATACAAATCCATATAGTTTTTGCAAAAAATAAAAAGGTTGGATAGTTTTCTAACAGACCTCGTATTTAGCGGTATTAATATTCGCGTTTACATTATGAATATGTACGTATATGTATGTTATGTATTAAAATAGCAGCATTTAATTTGGCGACCTTGGTTAACTCGCGAAATTCGCATAATAAATCCCACGCAAATATTTGCACCTTTACAGTATTTGCAACAGGAAGGAGAAGCTCCCTTTATTTCTCAGCTTATACATACAAACATGTTTTTACAAACCAGACAAGTGTAATTGTGTGTCTACATGGGTATTTACAAGCCTACTAATCTGTTTGATATCAGAGGAGGATAGGGACCAGGGAGCAAAAATTCTCAACCCCCATGGAAAAAGCAGTTTCCCCTTTCATCACTTAAGGGATTACTCTGGCAGAGGAAATTGAAACTTGAGGGTGTGTGATAATAGCTGTGCAACAGTTAGTGCTTGTTGCTTATTATCAATGAAAAGAAAATACATATCCAGATCAGAAAAAAATCAGCAGAAAAAAATCAGCAGAATTCTCGGGGGGGGGGGGGGGGGCGGGGGGTGAGTCCGTTTGAACCCCCTCTATATACGGGCATGTTGGGGACCTGACACTATAAATCTGTCAGCATGGTTTCATACCACAACTGATCAAGACGGCAAAGCGATCCCTCTGCCCCCTCTGCCCAAGACAAATTTCTCCCTAAGGAGACTAATAAAGACACTGACTTTGTTCAGGCTACATTAGAGTTGATATTGGAAGAGACAGAGGGTTTTGATGGTGATTCCGAGGAAGAAGTACATATGCAATAAACATATAGTGAAACTCAGCCCCTCATGTGTGGTATAGTCTGGTATGAAAATGACTGAGTTCAATGGGGCTAATGTTTTGTTCAGACAGATGTTATGTGTAAACTGACAATGAGCAGGTAGAATTTCTAATGAAATTCAAACAAATAATATACTATAGTTTTGGAAAAACTTCTTTCATTTGTACATTTGTTAGTTATTTTCCAGTTGTGCTTGTTTTATGATGCATATCCTTGTTTTAATACATTTTAATTAAAAAAATAAACAAAACCGAATGGCATTTCTATTCATGAATGTGATTTAACAAAGATAAAAGGAACAAATTTAACATATGTGGTGTTTATATTACTTGAATCTGCTGAGTATTTTAACAAAAAAAGATTTGATTATGTTGAATTAAAAGCCCCAAAATGCAATGGGTCCACCAGACCCAGCAGGACTCCCTGTGTAACAAAAAACGAAGACCCTTTAAGTGTTAAGAGCATCCAAGTACCTTTAAGGTTTGTTTTATTTTTTCCAATAAATCACTGTAGTATGCCTTGTGCAAGATCACAT
This sequence comes from Thalassophryne amazonica, assembly GCF_902500255.1. NCBI lineage: Eukaryota > Metazoa > Chordata > Actinopteri > Batrachoidiformes > Batrachoididae > Thalassophryne > Thalassophryne amazonica. Next base: position 87,173,912 of record NC_047106.1, on the reverse strand, counting down.
AATATTGGTCAGCTTGTTTTTATATGCCTTATATTTAGTCTTATAGCCCATCACACATAGCCAGAATCATGCAGAATGCCGTCAGACTGATGAATCGGCGCACATCCGAAAAAGTGTTGGGTTTCAGTTCCAAAACGTTCTGACAGCCATCTGCGAGAGTCCACACAGTTGGTCAAAATCGGGCAGCAGCCCCGAGTGTGATGCACATGTTCAAAGCTTCAGCTTGGGACTCCGATGAGGGCAGTCACATCTCCTCCACTCTCCCTTATCTCTGTTCTCTGCTATAACCTTCAAGTCCCTACTTCACCAGACTGTGAATTCCTCAAATTATATTGGATACTGGTTCTATTGGACTACTGTTGGATTAACCATGGAATTGATCACCTGGTTTCTGAATGCTATTGACACCATCTTTTCTACAAGAAGGTCAGGACCAGGGGATCCTACCTGCCCAGATGGAACGCATCCTGCGGGCTATGTTCTCGACTCCTGGGAGTCTTGGCGTATTGCATGCTGGGGGCCTTTCTCTGTTGAGGACGTCGAGGATTTATTCATATTTGGTCTTATGGTAGCAGGGCTGGTATTCTCTGGCTTATGTGCTGCCCTGATCTATCGGAAAATTGGCAAGACGGCGGCATCAAGAACCAAGGCCCCTTGCTTGTCCCTCATGATTAATGAGGTGGACAAGGCATTGCGTTCTCAGACTGCGATGACTCAAACTCAGACGCAAACTGGATGACATCTTGGAGCAGATGCGTGCCTTGCAGATAAAGTTGAAGATTTCGGAGGCCGGGAATATTCGTAATTCATAATTGGGAATATTCTTAATTCATAATTGGGATTTGGTTGTTCAAGTGGAACTGTAAAAAGTGTTTTTCACTGCTCAAACCACAACACGGCAGGCTTATCAAGCCTGAAGGACAAATTGCCTGAATGTTTTCCTCCAGAGGAATGTCTTCAGGCCTTGGTGATTATTTGGCTCCTTTCTTATCTCAACCCACAAAGACAATAAACTGTTTTTCATAGGACTGAAGCATGCTCCACTCCCTCTCCCCACCCCACTCCTACCCCCCATCACACACCCCCCCACTCCGGCTTCTGCTCACATCACCCCCCTTCCCTTCTGCGGGGGCGGCACGGTTTTAGCTGCTGCTGGTCCCCCCCCAAGCTGACGGTGGCACAACTCAGGGCTGCTGTGCGACCTTCAACCACTTGCCTCAATTCAGATAATGGACTTCTTCAAGTTTATTGCACATAAACAATGTCAAATGTGTATGTGCTGTCTTTAATTCTGATGTGTGCCATTATTATGGTAAACAAGTAATAATAGTGGACTAATTGCTGTCTGAGCACAAAGGAACTGTTGAAATGTATGTGGCATGCTTCATCATAATAATAATTTTGAATTATTATCATGTACACTGAATGTGAACAGTGGATATCAAACTGAATGCACTGTGTGCTACTGCGCGCATGCTGCCACAAATCTGAACAGTACAGATATTTGTCCATTCCTTCCCATGGCGACGTAAGTAATGTGAACTATTGTCTCCATCATATCTCTATATAACATGAGCAGCTGTGCCTGTCCGTGGTGCACAGTAACACATTATTGCACACGTCAGGCTCAGACCTGAACGGATCTCGCCTTGTAATATATGATCACCTTTGAACTCTGTAGGAGATATGACATGGAACTGTTGTGCCAGACCATGTTTATTAAAGAATTTATGAACATGAATCTCACCTCCAACAGCAGTCCAGGAGTGTTTCATAGCAGCGGACATGGAAGTGGAGCCAGGACTGCTGCAGAAATGAATCCCATGTGATAATCCAACCATTACTGTGTCCAGAGTTGCCGTGTGGTGCTGAAGTGAGCCAAAACACACACAAAAAAAGAAATTAAAGTTCCCTGGAAAGGCTCCGTCTGATGGATGGGATTGCTTCACTGCCGGCCAACTTTCAGCGAAGCTGTCCAGTGGCCCACGTGCTTAGGGCTCATTCAGTGTTATGCACACACACACACACACGACTGAGTGATAATTTCAGGCCACACACATGTGCCACGCTCGCGTCCGCATGAGGAACATAGCGCTGCCTCTCACTTTGGTCTGTGTCATCTACCTGTTGTCTACATGCGCTTTGGATGCCATCGTGCAGGTGTGGAAAAGGTAATCTGGATGCATTCTGACACTGCTGACCATGCCTCTTTTCCTCCCGACTGTGTTGGATTATGGCAATATTTGCCATGTCTGGCTGGTTCCTCGACATTCTTGCTATGTGTAACGGGGGGCTTCAACTTCAAATGTTCTAAGTTTTAAAAATTGCTTGTACAAATTTATTTATTTATTTTTACATGCAATCAACAGACCCTTTGTGATCCAGGGCTTATCAGTGTTTCGCTTATTACCAACATTTAACATCAATGGACAATGTTTATCATAGAAATTCAAAATAATGAAGATAAATGATTCATATGATTGATCAATATCTTCGGTATAAATGCCACACCAGTTTTGGTGCATTATTTCCGTTCTAAGATTTGCCATAGTTTCCTCTGTTATTTTCCTTTTGAAATTAGTCATTTCACTATGATCAATTTTATCAACAAAGGAATTGTAAGCAATGGAGATTGGCAAGTGATCACGAATGTCAGTAATAAGTAGTCCACCTGTTAGATTCCCAACAATTACATTTGTTAATATATTATCAATGAGTGCCGATGTGTGCATAATAATCCTAGTTAGATGTGTTATCACTGGATACAATCCCATACAAAACACAGAATCTAAGAATTCCACTATTTATATTTGGCTATGAGGATTTAAAAAATCTATGTTAAAATCTCCACAAACAAATAAAAGCTTGTTTTTAATTGAGTTGTACATTTCAATCAGTTTTTCCACAAAAATGACTGATATATTTAGACTTAGACTTAGACAACTTTATTCATCCCACCAGGGGCAATTAATTTCAGCAGCCTGCATACCGGCACATCACAAAAAAAAAAAAAAAAAAACATACTACATCCACATAAAATGTGCAACATACTACATCCACATACCCATACATCTATGCCTTACAAGGAATTTAAAAGACGGATAGCAGAAGGAATAAAAGATTTTAACAACCGATTCGTCCTGCAGACAGGTGAAACATAACGACGGCCCGAAGGCAACAAAGAAAATTCACCTGCCAGCACATGTCCGGGAGAAGACAAAATACAATTTGCCTTCCTCACCATTTGCTGTTCACAAAAACTAGCTAGGTCTCTGGTTTCCACTCCAATGATCTTTGAACATGTCTTTGTGATACTATGCAAGCTACTTTTATCTTTCAGTGTCAGGCTAGGAAACCAGCAGATGAAAGAAAAACATAAAAGACTTTCAATAAAAGACTGATAAAAACGACCCATAATAACAGAACTGACAGAGGACTTCAATTTGCGAAGGAGGTACACTCTCTGTTGCCCTCGCTTCACAATGTCTGCCGTATTTACGTCGAATCTCAACTTCTCATCAAAAAAAGTGCCCAGATATTTATATGCAGGAACTTTTTCTACAGCTTTCCCATGAATAATGCTGTCTATAGCAAACCCTTTGTTACGTCTAAAATCAATTATAAGCTCCTTCGTTTTAGATACATTTAGCTCCAAGTGATTTGTATCGCACCATGAAACAAAATCAGCAAGGGCCTCCCCATGTCCTGACTCCTCTCCCTGAAGAAGGGACAGCAAAGCAGTATCATCAGAGAACTTAACTAAATAGCTGCGTTGCCTGACACTTCTGCATTCATCTGTATATAAGATGAAAAGCAAGGGGGAAAGAACACAGCCCTGTGGTGAGCCTGTGGACAAAACTAGGGAGTCTGAAACGCGTCCATTTACCAAAACTCTCTGTCTCCTATTCGTTAAAAAGTCCGCCAACCATTCAACCATCTGGTGAGGCAATTTAAAATCACACCTTAACCTCTTAATTAAAAGGCTAGGCTGCATCAAGTTAAAAGCTGAAGAGAAATCAGCAAATAAAAGCCGAGCATGAGCTCGAGGCTTTTCCAAATGTCTGTAAAGACAGTTGAGAATAAAAAGCTTAGCATCTTCTACTCCTTTACCTGCCTGATATGCAAATTGAAGTGGATCAATATTCCCTTTCATATTTGACATTATCATATTCTTCATAATTTTCTCAAAGACATTCATACACAGTGATGTAAGTGCCACAGGTCTAAAGTCATTAAACTGTTTAGGAAATGACTTTTTCGGGACAGGAATTATAAGTGATGAGTTCCATAAATCTGGCACTCGGCCGCAGCTAAGTGACCTCTGAAAGATATAGAAGAGGACACTACTGAGTTGCTCACCACAATACCTCAGTGTACGTCCACAAATTCCATCTGGACCACAAGACTTCCTTACATTAACCTTCTTCAGAAGTCTTTTCACACTATCCTCGCTAATGATTATACCATCGTCAGTAGCAGAGGAAGTGCTCTCAAGGGGGAGTTTATCTGCAACTTCATAGTTCTCAAACCTAGAATAGAAACAGTTAAATGCATTCGGCAGATCCTCATCGTAGCTCCCCTCTACTTTAATTGGCGCTCTATTATTATCCTGTTGGACATTAGTAACTGAAGCCATAGATTTAATGCCTATCCAGGCTGCCTGCAGATCACCACTACTGTACATATGTTCTACCTTGTCTTTGTAAGCTCTTTTAGCTTTACGGATTTCGTTCCTAACCTCCTTGTTAATTTCTTTCTTTTCCACATTATCTCCTATATAAAAAATTTTTTTCTTCTTATTTAAAACACTCTTTAAATTTTTGGTGACCCACGGTTTATTATTGGCATAGCTAATAATATTCTTCTGAGGAATGTTGATATCCACACAGAAGGATATATAAGAGGAAACAGTCTGTGTCAGTTCATTCAGATCATGTATCATAGAAAACCTCCCACACAGTCCATTCGAAGCAAGCCTTCAGTTTGTCAATGCAGTCTTCGGACCAACACCTCACAGTCTTTATAGTCCGCTCCCGACATCTACAGACTGGCTTATAAGTCGGCAAAAGAAGAACACTATTATGGTATGAGGCTCCGAGAGGGGGCATACTGATGGACCTATAAGCTTTGGCTACTGAGCCATAGCACTGGTCAACAATAGAATTCCCCATAGTTGTTGGACAAGTAACATACTGCTCGTATGTCCTCAGTACTCTGTCTAATCAGCAGTGGTTAAAATCCCCCAAAATAAATTTAGGAGCATCAGGGGAAATTGCAGTTAGTTTATTATTCACATCCTCGATCAGCTGGCAAGCTGCCGTGACGTCAGCTCTTGGGTGAATATAAACCAGGGAAAAAAAAAACTGAGGAAATTCCCTCGGCAGGTATAAGGGGCGAAGTGAGATACTCAAAAGCTCAATATCTGAGGTGCATATTTTCTCTCGCACCACAACAGTTTTACAGTATCTCTCATTAATATAAAAACAGACCCCACCTCCTTTAGACTTATTTGTAATGAAAGAAGAGCGGTCCAGACGAATGGGGAGTCCAAAGCCGGTTAAGTAGAAATCCTCATTCCTGTCTCGTTCTCCCAGCCATGTTTCAGTGAACGCGAGGAGGCAAGTCTCTCTAAACTCATGTTTCCACTTTGCGTAGATCTCGAGTTCATCCATCTTATTCCTGATAGACTGAACATTGGAAAGAAGGACTGTTGGGAGAGGTGGGAGCCGACGTCTATTGTCAAGTCTAATTCTTCTCAGCCGGCGCTGAACGCCACCTCTCCTCCCCCTTTTTCTCCGGCGTTTCCTCGGTACCAATCCACTTTCTGCAGTGTCGAAAAACCCACCCGGCAAGCCAGGAGGACGCAAGGACTCCGAACCCGCTTCTGGCAGACGGAGAGACAACAAGAGTTCCCGACTGTAGATAATCCTACCAGCACTCACATCTCCGCCATCTTGATAGCCGCTAATGCTCCGACATAACAGAGTCCAGAGAGCAACGAAAATCCCGATGTAAGCTCCCTTCATGTTTCCGCGTAACTCCGCTTAGTCCTCGATAACAGATACAGGCATAGAAGTCCACAGCAATAACACACAATCGACAACAACAACACCACCCAGCACTCAGAACATACGCCTCAGCAGGCTGCACAGTGTCGCACAGGTAGACAAGCACCACTTCCGCATGATTATGGAATATTTGATCCGGGAACTCTATAAATACAACTTATACTTATGTTTTTTCACATATAATTTCCACAGTAACACATTCTATAATGTTATCCAAGGAAATTGACATATTTTGAACAATTTCACAGTGATGGCTAGATCTAACAGAAAGTGCCACAGCTCCGCCTCGTTTATTCACCCTATTTCTAGCAGAAAAATCATAACCCTCAAACTGGACAGAGTCAACATACTCATCTTTTAAAAATGTCTCGGTCACTGCAATAACTGAAAAATATTTATTAGCAATTTTTAAACACTCCTGAATTTTGGAGAAATTAAAAGAAAGACTTCTGCTTTTAAAATGTATAATAGAGAATGTCTCATTTGTGAAGAAATAATGCTTAACCCTCTGGGGGTGACGCCGTCGTATACGACGGCTGGGACCAAGCTTTAATAAATTATAAATAACTTTTTAATGATATGATAGAAACTTGCTTTTTTTTTTTTGCTGAAAAGTTAACTCCGCGGACCTTTGATCCACCGTTGGCCATCTGTGTAATCCTCATAGAAGCTGTGTGATGACATGCGCAATGTGAGTGTCCAATCGGAATGGTTTTCCCAAATCCATTCATAGGGCAGATTTACCTCACATGATAAACCAAAGATCATTTGTCCATTAGTCCAATCATTGTGGGATGCAGGGAGAGCTGTTAACAGCAATAATAAAACATTTATGCCAGGCGAGTGAACTGTCCAAAAAATGCCCTCGGACCCCAGAGGGTTAAATTGTTCCTCATTAAAATAATTAGAGATGATTTCTATTTTTAAGAAAAACAAAACAGTCCGGATCAATATTATTTTCATTGTCATGAAATCTATGTTCGGCATCATCGAAAACTTTTAAATTGTTTATTCTTGATTCTGTGGTAGCTGACAATGACAATAACAACTGGCTCATATAAATTATGCTACGTCATAACATAGCACAGCATCAGGGTGACATTTTTTTATAGACTCCCAGTGGTATTAAGGGAGGAAGCTTAGTGGGTGATTCTTAGACTACGGGCACTTATTATGTCCTTTGATTATATTGTATGAAAAACAGAAAAAAGGAGAAATTTCACACTTTTATAGTTATCTTTACAATGAAAGTGTGTTACGAAATTTGTTCTAGTAGTCTATGATGACGTTTTCACCTTTTTTCAGCATCATTATATGCAAATATTGCCGTTTTGTGCTTGTCCCACACCCAGACTTTTGATCTTCAATGATAAAAATGAATGGTAAAGAAACGTTTTTTCTAATGTTTTAAAATATCTCTGAATAAAATATCAGTAAAATAATCAAAACATAATTGGGGTATTCAATGTCATACAACTGTTGTGATTTTTTAAACAAAATGTAGTTGTCCCACACTATTGCCGTAATTTCCACCACAACACTGTAATGTCCCTAAACAGTTTGTATGAAAGATTGTTTGGGTAGTTTCTATGGAGATAAACAGTAACATCAGAGCACATGTATATAGCGCCAAATCACAACAAACAGTTGCCCCAAGGCGCTTTATATTGTAAGGCAATGGTGTGGTGGAAATTACATTTACAAGGCCAATAGTGCCTGTAGTTAAAGAATCACCCTAGTATTCATTCACAGAAGAAAAATGTGTCACCTAAAAGATTACAAGAAGGTCAGCCCAAGGCAGCATAAGAAAATACACACACACACAGCTATCAATTTCTGATACTTTACTGGTGTGTGTCATCATGTCAGCAGACTGAGCAGCATTTACCCCGTCTGTCCTCCAGCCTGAGTTACTGGTCGGTATTCTCTGGACCACCTGTGATTAAATTCTCCGGAGACACAGGAAAGCTCAATTCCTATTACAGTACAAATTTTCTGTCTACTGTCTGCACCACCACAGAGGCTGCACCAGCTCACTAGTAAGTTTAAAGCTGCTGCGTCATGTCCTTGGATCTGTGTGTGTGTGTGTGTGTGTGTGTGTGTGTGTGTGTGTGTGTGTACAATACCTCAAGCTATATGGACACTTTCACTTGGCAGAAACACACTACCAACCCAAAGAGGGCAATCAATCAGTATCCAGAGTGCAACGAGTAACCACGCTGAGGTTCTGGTTCTCATCCCAACTGCTTTACACACACACACACACACACACACACACACACACACACACACACACACACACACACACACACACACACACACACACACACACACACAGACACACACACAGACACAGACACACACACACACACACACACACACACACACACACACACACACACACACACACACACACACACACACACACACACACACACACACACACACACACAGAGAGAGACAGACAGACGCAGGACACTGCAGACACAAATTCACCTGTTGTACAAGGACCAGATATGGATCCAGCACCCTGTATTCTGACTGCACTCCTTCTTAGACACATGATCCTTATCCAGGTCCTCCAAGGCATGTGCAGAATGGACCAGAAACTCTACATATCCATGGAAGAGTGAACAGATAGTCCAGTTTTGCAGATTCGGACAAAATCTATATTTCTGAATCTGATGTTTCAAATATGTTTCCAGGACTGTTAAATACAGTTTTTGTGGAGAACAACTTGACAACAAATTGAAAATGGGATCCACCCTGATATCTGCTCATCAATACGCAATGTTCCCAACCATATCACTATATTTTAGTGGCATAATATCCAACAGAGATGAACAATCTTTGTGAAGTTTAACATATCAAGGTTAAGGGCCCCTTCACACATAACACGAAAGACGCAGAAACCGGAAAAAAAATCTGCGAACCAAACACAAAATGGGGAATCATGAAGCATTCCAGCTGCTGTCGTGAGGGATGCATGTTCGCACAGGTGTGCACAACACACCGGCAATGGTTTCATGCACAGTCATGCATGTGCACAGTGCGAGCAGCTGGAATGTGTTGCACCACATTGTGCCTCTGCTGTGGATAAAAATAAATAAATAAAAACCACACACCATGAAAACTCATCTCATTTCCTTGAATCCCTCTTATTGAGTGGACAATACAAGTATGAACTGTGTGTTCCTCTGTAGATGACCCATGGTCACAGACATACATTCATGAAATGACATGAATGAATCAATGTGCTCTCATTATGTCTTATTATGTCCACCCGGGTATATAAATAATTAATACAATCACTGGACACTGATGAGATATTGGTGTATAATTAGTGAAAATCACTGGGTTGATATAAAAATAAGTAAAAGGGGACCCAATACAGAACCCTGTGGTTAAATACCCCTGGTTAATAGAAAAATTAAATGCCACTCGAACGTGCAATTTACAAAAGCTCTGATTAACAGATGGAAACTTTACCACTGCAATACAATTGCTATCTTATAATAGGAGTGTGAAATGCCTAAAATCAACAAGGAGATAAACTTATTCTTTAAAAATAGAGAAATTAGACAATGTATGGACACGCGTGTTGTTCCGGCCCACAGCCTGCGGAGGTGCACTGTGTGTAGCCGATGCAGCCCTGCATAAAGGCAAAAGATGTTTTATTTATTTACATGTAAGGACAGCAGGCAGAGACCCACGACTCATGGAGCAAAGTTGTAAGTTCATGTCTCTCAAAACACGTACATGTTCCCCAGCTGGGACATCCAGGAGCAGAGCTCTCAACAGCAGCTGCTGTTGGCAGCCACGCCCCCGCCCCCCCGTCCATTCAGCATCCAGACCAACGTGTCACTATCTGTTTCTTTATGTGGTCATTCATTTCAGTTATTTGTTATGTAATTGCGTATGTAGGTGTCGTAGTAATTATTTATATACCTGCCCTGGTGGTGGGCTCTTTGTTTTTAATGTGACACGTTATGTGCACTGTCATTTACAGCTGTCAGTGTGCTGCGATCAGCTGACAGGCGCCTCCCCATGCTGTGTGCGCTCAGACGTGGCTGTCTGGCCCCCATGTGATCATGTTTGTACATATATATCAGCATTTTACAGCATTTTATGCACTTGGGGAGAGCGGGGTGGCCGTGAAACACACATATGCCACGTGTTTCGGGGGAGGGCATGACACACATGCACACGTGCGATACATATGCATGCCATATGTGTGTTGCTTTCTGCAATGTCACACTCGTGGGGGCACGTAGACAAATTTCACATCCAGCTCAAAAGTGATGGCTGTTCGTATGTGTCACCTGTAATTTGGCACTTGCCGCAAGAGGGATTGAATGGGCTCTCACAGTCACTTTAGCGGGTCTACCACGTTTGGCTGTCCTCTCCTTCATGTCTATGTCATTTGTGAGATTGGCTTAAATTTCTTTCCCACCATCCTTGTGTAGCTCAGGGGAAGACCCCATGTGATCTATGATGTCACTACCAAATTTAAGTCATGGCATCAGATCGCTTGAGTTTTGGCCCATGTGGGTCGAAATTCTAAATTGTTTCCAGAGTCCAGACAGCATGAATTTTGATCATATTGGGAATATAATATTATGTTTATAGTGGTGCCAATGTTTGGAGGAAACCAAGCGCCATCTCTACAGTGAAGCATGGTGGTGGCAGCATCATGCTGTGGGGATGTTTTTCAGTGGCAGGAACTGGGAGACTAGTCAGGATGAGGGAAAGATAAATGCAGCAATGTACCTTGCTGAGGTTAGAAACTAGTGTTGTTTGATTTTCTACAATGTTTCTCTTAAGATTTATCGCAGGGGGAGGTTTTTGTCCTCTGTGAGTTTGACAGGTGGACTGTCCCAGTCAAACTCCACATCCTGACACTGTCCCTGGGGTGGGACACATATGAATGAAAGAGGGGGGAAGGGGTGTTAACAGGGCCTCAAACTGTGAAGATAGGTAGTTTACAGTGCAGGAACACATTCCAAGAGGGAGTCAACTCCATGGAAGTAAAAAGTTTGTGTTGTAAGCCTTTGTGTAATAGCAGACAGAAATTGCTTTGAGATGTGGCATAAAGACAAACAAAACGCATAGACCATTTTGTATATAATGTTCAAAATGTGCATTTGTGTTTATTGTTAGAACCTTTATTTTGTACATTCTTTTGTACAAGACCCCAAACTACCTTTATAAAGTGTCAAAATAGTTGTTTATTATAGTTTGCTGTGTGTTTTGAATAAATGTGTGTGAAAATTATTTTCCACTTTATTTTTTCCTTTCTTATTTCTGATTGTAAACCTTTATTACACTTATAAAATACCACTATATCATATATATTCTGAAAGTACAGGTTGTCCTGAAAAAAAAGAGATGTACCACTTGATTGTGGGATGCAGAGTGAGCTTTTAACAGCAATAATAAAACATTTATGCCAGGCGAGTGAATTGTCCAAAAAATGCCCTCGACCCCAGAGGGTTAATGGTTTGCGGATAATTCACAATTTGCAGCTGATTTTTTTTTTTGCCTTCTTGCTCTCGGTCGGGACGGTCACATTTTTCTTTCCTCCTCCCTCCCCAACTTTCCTGCTACTGTAGCGTGTTTGTCTGTGAGGCTGCCAGCCCTGCTCCTCTGGAAACGGCAAAATGGATCTGATTAAGTGGTCTCTGAATGCAACTGACACTATTTTTTCTACAAGACACTCGGGAGCGGAGGACCCGACCTGTCCTGCCGGGACACATGTGGCGGGTTACGTGATGGACAGCTAGAAGAGGTGGCAAGTCATGTGCCTGTACACATTGTCTGTGGAGGACATGGAAGATGTTTACTTATTTGGAGCTGTGGTGACCGGGTTTCTGCTGGGTGGAGCGGCCACAGCACTGGTTTACCGGAAAATTAAGAAGGTGGAGGCGGCATTAATTGGCCCATCCAGGCTGCCCCACATGATCGATTCGATTGGAAGGGCAGTGTCAGCTCAGTCAGCGGGTGTTATCCATTGGCGTTGGAATCGATCTCGGGAAGAATGGCTGCACTGGAAAACCGCTTTGATCGTCAGTAATGACCACATCTCTTCTCCTCTATTCAGATGTATTTGGGAGCCACTCTGAAGTTTCAGACAGTGGAATCTTTCAGGCATATGTTAATCTGGATATCTAATTGGTTTCCAAACACAGCTGCCCTTCAAGGCCGCTGGGATAAAATCCTCCCCCCGAAGAACACTCCTGATGCCTCGCTCCTTGTCATACCCCATCTCTCTTGTCTTTCCCTCCCAGTCCTGTGATGTTGACTATGGGACCTTGGACTCTGGTGGACTGATACAGGACTGGGATCCCCCCCCCAGGATGGACAGATAAGGCCTGTTGATGGCGCCAAGGGCGGCCTCCCGGCTGTCTGTCTGAACACTGGACACATTCAAGTCTCGGCTGTCGTCTGTTGTCTGATTGTTTACTGTTTTTCTGTGACTGTTTTCTGTGCTTATGGGTTTTTTTTTTTTTTTGCTTCAGTGGTGCTGTGTGTGTTCAACACAGCAGCAATGGAGGTTTTTTTTCTTTCTCAATACTCTCCTTGTGTGTGCTTTTATGTGTGTTTATGTGCCGGACCGGCTTATGTGTGCTGTTGATTGTTAAGTGTGTCATGAAGCCGGTCAAGGTTTGCTCAGCCTGCTCATGACTCAGGGCAGGGACATACATCTAGAGCTGGGTCCCCGGGCGCCGTAAAGGCGACCTCTGCTCCTAACTGGCAATTAGGATGGGTTAAATGCAGTAAACACATTTCATTGTGCAGGGAACATGTTCCTATGTGCATATGACAATAAACCTCCTTTGAATCCTTGAATCCTTGAATCCTTGATTCACATTTTGGAGTTAACATAGCTGCGGCAAATTTGTGGCATCATATTCAAGAAAACCTAATGCCGCGTTCACACCGGGCGCGACCAGACGTCACAAGTTCACTTCGGTCGCGTGGTGATGGACGCGCCATCATCGCCCAGTGTGTCGCTCTGCTTTTGCTGCGAAAATTCACCCCAGTGCATCATCAAATAGGAGGAGCTTACATTCCGCTCGCTGGCTCCGGTTGTCAGTCAAGTTAACATGACGGACTTTGATCACACGGAGCGAGTTGTTGTGGAAAGTTCCCAATTCGGGGAGTATCATTATTTGCTGCAGGAGCTGCATCTGGATGACGGCTGCTTTCAGCAGTCCTTCCGCCTCTGCGGGACCCAGTTTGAGGACCTCCTGTCCCATTCACGCGTGCACATGTAAACAATTAAAAAAAAAACCTCCGCTGCTTGATGTGGGGCTGCTGCTCGCTCTTCCCCCAAAAACTCTGTCATAATTGTGTTTAGAAAACAGTCACCATTTGTTTTATTACACATCTGTGTAGTAAATAAGTAAAATAATCTTCATGGACGATTCGCTCACGCGCGCATGTGAAAAAAAGAAAGAGACTCCACTCCCCCTGCTGTGGGGCTGCTGCTCGTGTTGTGTGGGCCGCTGAAGAGGAGGTACTGCTGGCCCACCACCACCAGAGGGCACCCTGCCTGGAGTGTGGGCTCCAGGCACCAGAGGGCGCTGCCACCTCACAGGAGCAGCCGGGGTGACAGCTGTCACCTACGACAGCTGTTACCAATCATCTGATCCGCAGCGGTATATCTGCAAGACGTCATCTCCACTTCTTTGCCGAGATATCGCTCTACCAAGGAGGTAACGTTCTCAGCTGACTGTGTTGACTTTCTGACAGGAATATCTGTTGCTTGTGTGTGTTGGACAGCAGATATTGTTTCTTTTTTCGACGAGAGGTGGAGGTGGTTTTCCCACCATACGTGTTGCTGGGTGCACACGCACCCACATCTAACTGTTTTTGTTCCTCGCCAGCAGTACCAGATCCGACAAGCGGAGGCAGTGGCCACCTGGGTGTTCGGGACTTGGCGGCTCCAGTATTCCCGGGGTTCGGTGGTGGAGGAAATCGTGTGGTTCCGGTTCTGCTTTGGACGGACGTCTCTTATCTTCGAGCCTGCCCACGTGACACATTTTTTGTGAATTGACTACTTGTCTACAATTGTAATTCGCCGTGTTCACAACAGTAAAGTGTTGTTATTTGACTTCCTCCATTGTCCGTTCATTTGTGCCCCTGTTGTGGGTCCGTGTTCCTACACTTTCACAACAGCTCGCTCTAAAAACTCTGTCATAATTGCAAAATAAAGGACAAAAGAGACATAAGTCTTGCTCACAGGCTGGCTACCAGAGACAGGACATGTTCACATCTTCAGTCAAACTCCAGACATCTCCACGTCACTACATATTCAGTCCCTGATTGGTCATTGCGGCGCGACAAGATGAAAAGTTTAGATTTTTCAACTTGGGGAGGAGGGCAACGTGATGTGACGCGACGCAATATCGCGCCACAAACGCGACTTGGCGCCAAAAATGTGTCCTTCCATAGGGATTACATGGCAACTTGTCGCTGCTGTCGCTCACGTCGCGCCCGGTGTGAATGCAGCATTAGGCTGTAATCACTACCAGAGGTGCATCAACAAAGTATTGAGCAAATGGTGTGTAATTTTGAGAAGAAAAATTAATTTTCTCCATTTTGGAATAAGGTTGTAACAGGACAAAATGTGGAAAAAGTGAAGTGGTGTGAATACTTTCCGGGTGCATCGTACAGCCCACTGTTCCCAATGATAGCTGGCAGAAAGGAGAACCCGGGCGTAAAGACCAGAATCTCATCGTACAGCTCACTGTTCCCAATGATGGCTGGCAGAAAGGAGAACCCAGGCGTGAAGACCAGAATCTCAGCAAAACAGACCACACTCTTAAATCAGCGAGTGCACTGATGCTAATCTGTAATTGAAATATTACACTCCCCAGTTCTCAAGCCAACCCTCCTGCATCTACAATTACAGATTAATACATTTTCTCTAACTTTACCTTTCTTTGCTTTTAAGTCAAAGTTAATTTCAAGTATTTTAATAATCCAAAGAAATGTTTTTTAATATTACTAGTGTGTGGGTTCAGTGTGAGGTCCAGAGGTCTAAACATATCCCTTCAAAGTATCCATCTAATTGCCACAGCCAAGTGTCCTTTTGGCATCATATAGGTACTGGGGTCAACAGCCCTCGTGATTGGGCACTGCTTGTTGGATCATGCTCAGGAAAATGTGACACATGGCCACAGTGTTACAGTTGCCATTCCTTCACAATGCAAGTAGTTTTCCATATCTGGGTCTCTGTAAGTGTCCACACCTAAAACAAAAATTCAATTCACTAGTACCTGAGGATTGAGTGGTGTCCAAAAAATGAGGTGGGCTTCATAGATAATTGGCAAAGCTTCTGGGGAAAACCTGGTCTTGTTAGGAGAGACGGCATCCATCCCACTTTGGATGGAGCAGCTCTCATTTCTACAAATCTGGCCAATTGTCTTAAATCCTCCAAACCGTGACTATCCAGGGTTGGGACCAGGAAGCAGAGTTGTAGTCTTACACACCTCTCTGCAGCTTCTCTCCCCCTGCCATCCCCTCATTACCCCATCCCCGTAGAGACGGTGCCTGCTCCCAGACCACCAATAACCAGCAAAAATCTATTTAAGCATAAAAATTCAAAAAGAAAAAATAATATAGCACCTTCAACTCCACCACAGACTAAAACAGTTAAATGTGGTCTATTAAACATTAGGTCTCTCTCTTCTAAGTCCCTGTTGGTAAATGATATAATAATTGATCAACATATTGATTTATTCTGCCTAACAGAAACCTGGTTACAGCAGGATGAATATGTTAGTTTAAATGAGTCAACACCCCCGAGTCACACTAACTGTCAGAATGCTCGTAGCACGGGCCGGGGCGGAGGATTAGCAGCAATCTTCCATTCCAGCTTATTAATTAATCAAAAACCCAGACAGAGCTTTAATTCATTTGAAAGCTTGTCTGTTAGTCTTGTCCATCCAAATTGGAAGTCCCAAAAACCAGTTTTATTTGTTATTATCTATCGTCCACCTGGTCGTTACTGTGAGTTTCTCTGTGAATTTTCAGACCTTTTGTCTGACTTAGTGCTTAGCTCAGATAAGATAATTATAGTGGGCGATTTTAACATCCACACAGATGCTGAGAATGACAGCCTCAACACTGCATTTAATCTATTATTAGACTCTATTGGCTTTGCTCAAAAAGTAAATGAGTCCACCCACCACTTTAATCATATCTTAGATCTTGTTCTGACTTATGGTATGGAAATAGAAGACTTAACAGTATTCCCTGAAAACTCCCTTCTGTCTGATCATTTCTTAATAACATTTACATTTACTCTGATGGACTACCCAGCAGTGGGGAATACGTTTCATTACACTAGAAGTCTTTCAGAAAGCGCTGTAACTAGGTTTAAGGATATGATTCCTTCTTTATGTTCTCTAATGCCATATACCAACACAGTGCAGAGTAGCTACCTAAACTCTGTAAGGGAGATAGAGTATCTCGTCAATAGTTTTACATCCTCATTGAAGACAACTTTGGATGCTGTAGCTCCTCTGAAAAAGAGAGCTTTAAATCAGAAGTGTCTGACTCCGTGGTATAACTCACAAACTCGTAGCTTAAAGCAGATAACCCGTAAGTTGGAGAGGAAATGGCGTCTCACTAATTTAGAAGATCTTCACTTAGCCTGGAAAAAGAGTCTGATGCTCTATAAAAAAGCCCTCCGTAAAGCTAGGACATCTTTCTACTCATCACTAATTGAAGAAAATAAGAACAACCCCAGGTTTCTTTTCAGCACTGTAGCCAGGCTGACAAAGAGTCAGAGCTCTATTGAGCTGAGTATTCCATTAACTTTAACTAGTAATGACTTCATGACTTTCTTTGCTAACAAAATTTTAACTATTAGAGAAAAAATTACTCATAACCATCCCAAAGACGTATCGTTATCTTTGGCTGCTTTCAGTGATGCCGGTATTTGGTTAGACTCTTTCTCTCCGATTGTTCTGTCTGAGTTATTTTCATTAGCTACTTCATCCAAACCATCAACATGTTTATTAGACCCCATTCCTACCAGGCTGCTCAAGGAAGCCCTACCATTATTTAATGCTTCGATCTTAAATATGATCAATCTATCTTTGTTAGTTGGCTATGTACCACAGGCTTTTAAGGTGGCAGTAATTAAACCATTACTTAAAAAGCCATCACTTGACCCAGCTATCTTAGCTAATTATAGGCCAATCTCCAACCTTCCTTTTCTCTCAAAAATTCTTGAAAGGGTAGTTGTAAAACAGCTAACTGATCATCTGCAGAGGAATGGTCTATTTGAAGAGTTTCAGTCAGGTTTTAGAATTCATCATAGTACAGAAACAGCATTAGTGAAGGTTACAAATGATCTTCTTATGGCCTCGGACAGTGGACTCATCTCTGTGCTTGTTCTGTTAGACCTCAGTGCTGCTTTTGATACTGTTGACCATAAAATATGATTACAGAGATTAGAGCATGCCATAGGTATTAAAGGCACTGCGCTGCGGTGGTTTGAATCATATTTGTCTAATAGATTACAATTTGTTCATGTAAATGGGGAATCTTCACAGACTAAAGTTAATTATGGAGTTCCACAAGGTTCTGTGCTAGGACCAATTTTATTCACTTTATACATGCTTCCCTTAGGCAGTATTATTAGACGGTATTGCTTAAATTTTCATTGTTACGCAGATGATACCCAGCTTTATCTATCCATGAAGCCAGAGGACACACACCAATTAGCTAAACTGCAGGATTGTCTTACAGACATAAAGACATGGATGACCTCTAATTTCCTGCTTTTAAACTCAGATAAAACTGAAGTTATTGTACTTGGCCCCACAAATCTTAGAAACATGGTGTCTAACCAGATCCTTACTCTGGATGGCATTACCCTGACCTCTAGTAATACTGTGAGAAATCTTGGAGTCATTTTTGATCAGGATATGTCATTCAAAGCGCATATTAAACAAATATGTAGGACTGCTTTTTTGCATTTACGCAATATCTCTAAAATCAGAAAGGTCTTGTCTCAGAGTGATGCTGAAAAACTAATTCATGCATTTATTTCCTCTAGGCTGGACTATTGTAATTCATTATTATCAGGTTGTCCTAAAAGTTCCCTAAAAAGCCTTCAGTTAATTCAAAATGCTGCAGCTAGAGTACTGACGGGGACTAGAAGGAGAGAGCATATCTCACCCATATTGGCCTCTCTTCATTGGCTTCCTGTTAATTCTAGAATAGAATTTAAAATTCTTCTTCTTACTTATAAGGTTTTGAATAATCAGGTCCCATCTTATCTTAGGGACCTCGTAGTACCATATCACCCCAATAGAGCGCTTCGCTCTCAGACTGCAGGCTTACTTGTAGTTCCTAGGGTTTGTAAGAGTAGAATGGGAGGCAGAGCCTTCAGCTTTCAGGCTCCTCTCCTGTGGAACCAGCTCCCAATTCAGATCAGGGAGACAGACACCCTCTCTACTTTTAAGATTAGGCTTAAAACTTTCCTTTTTGCTAAAGCTTATAGTTAGGGCTGGATCAGGTGACCCTGAACCATCCCTTAGTTATGCTGCTATAGACGTAGACTGCTGGGGGGTTCCCATGATGCACTGTTTCTTTCTCTTTTTGCTCTGTATGCACCACTCTGCATTTAATCATTAGTGATGGATCTCTGCTCCCCTCCACAGCATGTCTTTTTCCTGGTTCTCTCCCTCAGCCCCAACCAGTCCCAGCAGAAGACTGCCCCTCCCTGAGCCTGGTTCTGCTGGAGGTTTCTTCCTGTTAAAAGGGAGTTTTTCCTTCCCACTGTAGCCAAGTGCTTGCTCACAGGGGGTCGTTTTGACCGTTGGGGTTTTACATAATTATTGTATGGCCTTGCCTTACAATATAAAGCGCCTTGGGGCAACTGTTTGTTGTGATTTGGCGCTATATAAAAAAATTGATTGATTGATTGATTGATTGTCTTGAGAGACCTAGTACCCAAGAAATGCAGTCTGTGTCATAGACCACTTGTCAGTGTCTAGGTCTCACAAACATACTTGAACCTTCAAAATATGAAAATCACAAAATAAAAAGTAAACAGGCATTGCATTGACTTTTAGACCATGGTTCTACCTCCCTGTGTGAATAAAGGTACTACAACCCCTGGCAAAAATTATGGAATCACCGGCCTCTGAGGATGTTCATTCAGTTGTTTAATTTTGTAGAAAAAAGCAGATCACAGACATGACACAAACTAAAGTCATTTCAAATGGCAACTTTATGGCTTTAAGAAACACTATAAGAAATCAAGAAAAAAAATTGTGGCAGTCAGTAACGGTTACTTTTTTAGACCAAGCAGAGGGGAAAAAATATGGACTCACTCAATTCTGAGGAATAAATTATGGAATCACCCTGTAAATTTTCATCCCCAAAACTAACACCTGCATCAAATCAGATCTGCTCGTTAGTCTGCATCTAAAAAGGAGTGATCACACCTTGGAGAGCTGTTGCACAAGTGGACTGACATGAATCATGGCTCCAACATGAGAGATGACAATTGAAACAAAGGAGAGGATTATCAAACTCTTAAAAGAGGGTAAATCATCACGTAGTGTTGCAAAAGATGTTGGTTGTTCACAGTCAGCTGTCTCTAAACTCTGGACCAAATACAAACAACATGGGAAGGTTGTTAAAGGCAAACATACTGGTAGACCAAGGAAGACATCAAAGCATCAAGACAGAAAACTTAAAGCAATATGTCTCAAAAATCGAAAATGCACAACAAAACAAATGAGGAACGAATGGGAGGAAACTGGAGTCAATGTCTGTGACCGAACTGTAAGAAACCGCCTAAAGGAAATGGGATTTACATACAGAAAAGCTAAACGAAAGCCATCATTAACACCTAAACAGAAAAAAACAAGGTTACGGTGGGCTAAGGAAAAGCAATCGTGGACTGTGGATGACTGGATGAAAATCATATTCAGTGATGAATCTCGAATCTGCATTGGGCAAGGTGATGATGCTGGAATTTTTGTTTGGTGCCGTTCCAATGAGATTTATAAAGATGACTGCCTGAAGAGAACATGTAAATTTCCACAGTCATTGATGATATGGGGCTGCATGTCAGGTAAAGGCACTGGGGAGATGGCTGTCATTACATCATCAATAAATGCACAGGTTTACGTTGATATTTTGGACACTTTTCTTATCCCATCAATAGAAAGGATGTTTGGGGATGATGAAATCATTTTTCAAGATGATAATGCATCTTGCCATAGAGCAAAAACTGTGAAAACATTCCTTGCAAAAAGACACATAGGGTCAATGTCATGGCCTGCAAATAGTCCAGATCTTAATCCAATTGAAAATCTTTGGTGGAAGTTGAAGAAAATGGTCCATGACAAGGCTCCAACCTGCAAAGCTGATCTGGCAACAGCAATCAGAGAAAGTTGGAGCCAGATTGATGAAGAATACTGTTTGTCACTCATTAAGTCCATACCTCAGAGACTGCAAGCTGTTATAAAAGCCAGAGGTGGTGCAACAAAATACTAGTGATGTGTTGGAGCGTTCTTTTGTTTTTCATGATTCCATAATTTTTTCCTCAGAACTGAGTGATTCCATATTTTTTCCCTCTGCTTGGTCTAAAAAAGTAACCGTTACTGACTGCCACAACGTTTTTTTCCTGATTTCTTATAGTGTTTCTTAAAGCCAGAAAGTTGCCATTTGAAATGACTTTAGTTTTGTGTCATGTCTGTGATCTGCTTTTTTCCTATAAAATTAAACAACTGAATGAACATCCTCCGAGGCCGGTGATTCCATAATTTTTGCCAGGGGTTGTAACAATAGCAAGGTTCAAGGTTAAGTTGCCTAATAATCTCAAACACTGATCACTGCCAGGGAGCTTTAATGCAGATAGTAACAGCCACCTCACAGTTAATAATAGTGTCAAGTCTATAAATGCACCAATTAGGGCAGTGTTAACACACACAACCCATTTGTTAGCAGGAACAGGTGTGTATTGGACTGCTGTCATGGTTACATACTCCAGGATAAAGTCGGGATGTTCCCCTGGCTAATGGCTTTGGATGGGAGCCTGCAGTCACAGAACTGATGGAGTAGCGACTACTGTGTGAAGGAGTCTGGTCCTCTGCCAAGTCAGCACACCTGAACCAGCTGAGATGGAAGAGTGGAAAGATTGCTTGCATGACTCAAAATTTGGAAATTAAAGTTGACTTGCTGCATCTGGAGCAAAAAAGAGAGAAGATGTAGAGGAGATGGGATCAAGAATGTTTAAAATAATGTTGTAAAGTGATCACTACTGTTGATGGAAACTAGAAGGTGTTGCTGCAGACTCCAGCTTCAAATTGCTTTTGAGTTTTAAATATTAAGGAGATCAAAAGTGCAGTGATGCCACACCCACATATTCAAACTATCAGGCATGTCACGAAAATGTTACATTGGCTATTAAACAGTCACATGCACCAAGAATGAAATATTTGAACTTATTTCCATACCATTAGCTATTTCAGCATACAGTGCATCCAGAAAGTATTCACAGAGCTTCAATTTTTGCTCATTTTTCTATGTTACAGCCTTATTCCAAAATGGAAGAAATTCATTTTTTCCCACAAAATTCAACACACAATACCCCATAATGACAATGTGAAAAAATATTTTATGCGAGTTTTTCAAATTAAAAAAAAATAAAAACCATGAAATCACATGTGCATAAGTATTCACAGTCATTGCCCACTCACTCATTCATCTTCAACCGCTTAGTCCAATTAAGGGCCGCGGGAAGCTGGAGCCTATGAAGCTCAAAAATGAGCTCAGGTGCATCCTGTTTCCACTGATCATCCTTGAGATGTTGCAACAGCAGACACACCTGTGTACATATAAGGTCCCACAGGTGACAGTGCATGTCAGAGCACAAACAAAGCATGAAGTCAAAGGAATAGTCTGTAGACCTCTGAGACAGGATTGTCTCGAGACACAAATCTGGACAACAGAAAGCAACAGAAACAATTCTGTTACTTTAAAGGTCCCAATGAGCACAATGGCTCCATCATCCATAAATGGAAGAAGTACAGATCCACCAGGACTCTTCTTAGAGCTGGCCACCCATCTAGACCCAATGGTCAAGAACCCGATGGTCACTCTGTCAGAGCGCCAGCATTCATCTGTGGAGAGAGCAGAACTTTCCAGAAGGACAACCATCTCTGCAGCAATCCACTAGTCAGGCCTGTATAGTAGACTGACCAGATGGAAGCCACTCCTTAGTAAAAAGCACACGGTAGCCTACCTAGAGTTTGCAAAAAGGCACCTGAAGGACTCTCAGACCAGGAGAAACAAAAGTCTCTGTTCTGATGAGACACAGATTGAACTCTTTGGTGTGAATGCCTGGCATCATGTTTGGAGGAAAGCAGGCACCATCCCTACAGTGAAGTATGGTGGTGGCAGAATCATGCTGTGGGGATGTTTTTCAGTGGCAGGAACTGGGAGACTAGTCAGGTTTGAGGGAAAGATTAATGCAGCAATGTACAGAGACATCCTGGGTGAAAACCTGCTCCAGAGCTCTCTTGATCTCAGACTGGGGTGACAGTTCATCTTTCAGCAGGACAATGACCCTAAACACACAGTCAAGATATCAAAGGAGTGGCTTCAGGACAACTCTGTGAGTGTCCTTGAGTGGCCCAACCAGAGCACAGACCTGAATCTGATTGAACATCTGTGGAGAGATTTGAAAATGGCTGTGCACCAACGCTCCCCATCGAACCTGATGGAGCTTGAGAGGTGCTGCAAAAGAGGAATGGACAAACTGCCTGAAGATAGGTGCACCAAGCTTGTGGCATTGTATTCAAGAAGACATGAGGCTGTAAATTCTGCCAAAGGTACATCGACTAAGTATTGAGCAAAGGGTGTGAAAGGTTTTTTTATTTTTAAGAAATTTGCAAAAATAAAAAAAAAGGACGAAAAACTTTTTCATGTTGTCATTATGGGGTGTTGTGAGTAGAATTTTGAGGGATAATATGAATTTACTCCATTTTGGAATAAGGCTGTAAGTAAGTCCCTTCGGCTGCTCCTATGTTTGCACACGGGGTCGCCACAGTAAATCCAAGGTAGATCTGCATGTTGAATTGGCAGAAGTTTTATGGCGGATGCCCTTCCTGACGCAATTCCACATTACATGGAGAAATGTGACAAGGGTGAGATTTGAACCGGGAACCTACTGCACCAAAACCAAGTGCACTAACCACTTGGCCACCACCCCTGCTTTGGAATAAAGCTGTAACATAACAAAATGTGGAAAAGTAAAGCACTGTCAATAGTTTCTGGATGCACTGTTGAATCATACACACTTGATGGAATTGTGTGCCTCACCAGTGGGATCATCAGTTGATCACCACCCGTCGGCAGGAATTTCGAGCCATTATGAACAATATTCCCTTGGGGTGGGGGGCCAGCAGTGCATGGAACACCACCTCCCACTGGTAAGTTACAGAATGGCTATGCCTCAGCCTGTTTGATGTGGATGTACTTGTTCCAGATCCATGAAGATCCTGTTTCTGCCGCTTCTATTGCAGCTTTGATGATAGACTTAGTTTCCTTCTGCTTACTGTATAACACCTTACCCCATAAAGTGATAACTAAGAATATCAGATGGGGCACGCTAATTGTTTTTGAAGATGTCGTCGCTCAACTAATAATTTTCATGACTTTTTACCAAAATCGCATCGTTTAACTTTTAAGTCCTGTACAAACTGAAATTGACCTTTGTCACCATTTTTGCTATTATTATCATCCCATTACTCCATAACATTCAGTCATAGTAGTCCAAACTATATCTTTTTGGAATCTTTATGATCAGACAAGAAATGTGTGTATTTGTCAATATGACTGGAGCATTTTTAAATGTTGACTTCTGTGTAATTCTTTACTGACCCCTTGGTCAAGAAGACATGAAATTGTAATTGATTGTGGCCATGACTGACACATTTTTGTGTTATCATGGCATACTTAGGCTAGATTACAAGTGTTGTTCAGTCCCCTTAAGTGGTACCAAAAACCTGCTTGTCCCATGGCGTTTGCTTACTGTTCAGCAAAGGACAATTTTGCACCCTTTCCCATGAAAATGCATAAACATTGCTTAAATTATAGTATGATATGGCAGACTTTGTCCAATTTGCAGGTCTTGCAGAAGACATAAATAAGAATTAATGCTCAAGAAAGTCATTAATTGTGGCATTCAAATCATTTGGAATATAATTCACATAAACTTTCTGTTCTAAGAGATCGTAAATACATTCATGTTTTTGCAACATCATATGTGTCATGCATAAAACTAAGCACTCTAAACTTCAGTTAATAAAAAGTCACTCCATTTTAAGAAGATATTTCAGTTTAAAAATAGATGTTACACTGCAGAGTTTAAGAATCAGATTTTTAAATTTATATCATAAGTATACACGGTCATAATTTTAAAATGACACATACACTGAAATGAAATGAATACCGTACATTTTTACAGGACTGAGCACAACATTTTCTATTATCTAGTATATACAATTCACAGATAAGTGGTTAGTGTGCTTGTTTCCAGTGTGGAAGGTTCTCGGTTCAAGGCCACCCTTGCCTGTTCTCCATGTAATGAGTTGAGTCCAGAAGGGCATCCACCATAAAACCTGTGCTAAATCAGCATGCAGATCCACCTTGGATCTGCTGTGGCGACCCTGAGTGAAACAAGGCAGAAGCCGAAGGGACATACATATGAGGTCTGTCTGTAAAGTATAGGTCCTTTTTATTTTTTTTCAAAAACTATATGGATTTCATTCATATGTTTTTACGTCAGACATGCTTGAACCCTCGTGCGCATGCGTGAGTTTTTCCACACCTGTCGGTGACGTCATTCGCCTGTGAGCACTCCTTGTGGGAGGAGTCGTCCAGCCCCTCGTCGGAATTCCTTTGTCTGAGAAGTTGCTGAGAGACTGGCGCTTTGTTTGATCAAAATTTTTTCTAAACCTGTGAGACACATCGAAGTGGACATGGTTCGAAAAATTAAGCTGGTTTTCAGTGAAAATTTTAACAGCTGATGAGAGATTTTGAGGTGATTCTGTCGCTTTAAGGACTTTTCACGGTGCGAGACGTCGTGCAGCGCTCTCAGGCGGCGTCATCAGCCTGTTTCAAGCTGAAAACCTCCACATTTCAGGCTCTATTGATCCAGGACGTCGTGAGAGAACAGAGACGTTTCAGAAGAAGTCGGTTTCAGCGTTTTATCCGGATATTCCACTGTTAAAGGAGATTTTTTTAATGAAAGACGTGCGGGCGGATTGCAGCGTCGGCTCGCAGCCGCCGCGACGCTCCGTCACAGGAAAAATACCTCTGCTGGAAGCCTTAAGGACAAGTTGGAACATCTCCAGCTGATAAACAATTTCTCATATACTCACTCCACTGAAAGCCATCAAAAGCCAACTGGATTTTAACAAATGGTTATCAACACGGAGGTGTTTTTCCTGTGCCGCCGCGTCGCATCGGCTGCGTCCCGACGTGCGGACCCGTCCGCACGTCTTTCATTAAAAAAATCTCCTTTAACAGTGGAATATCCGGATAAAATGCTGAAACCGACTTCTTCTGAAACGTCTCTGTTCTCTCACGACGTCCTGGATCAATAGAGCCTGAAATGTGGAGGTTTTCAGCTTGAAACAGGCTGTGTCTCACAGGTTTAGAAAAAATTTTGCTGAAACAATCGGTTTGCATAACCAAAGAATTTCTGCACAAACTGTCAGAAACCATCTCAGGGAAGCTCATCTGCATGCTCGTCGTCCTCATCGGAGTCTCGACCTGACTCCAGTTCGTCGTCGTAACCGACTTGAGTGGGCAAATGCTCACATTCGCTGGAGTTTGGCACGTTGGAGAGGTGTTCTCTTCATGGATGAAACCCGGTTCACACTGTCCAGGGCAGATGGCAGACAGCGTGTGTGGCGTCGTGTGGGTGAGCGGTTTTCTGATGTCAATGTTGTGGATCGAGTGGCCCATGGTGGCGGTGGGGTTATGGTATGGGCAGGCGTCTGATATGGACGAAGAACACAGGTGCATTTTATTGATGGCATTTTGAATGCACAGAGATACCGTGATGAGATCCTGAGGCCCATTGTTGTGCCATACATCCAAGAACATCACCTCATGTTGCAGCAGGATAATGCATGGCCCCATGTTGCAAGGATCTGTACACAATTCTTGGAAGCTGAAAATGTCCCAGTTCTTGCATGGCCGGCATACTCACCGGACATGTCACCCATTGAGCATGTTTGGGATGCTCTGGACCGGCGTATACGACAGCGTGTACCAGTTCCTGCCAATATCCAGCAACTTCGCACAGCCATTGAAGAGGAGTGGACCAACATTCCACAGGCCACAATTGACAACCTGATCAACTCTATGCGAAGGAGATGTGTTGCACTGCATGAGGCAAATGGTGGTCACACCAGATACTGACTGGTATCCCCCCCAATAAAACAAAACTGCACCTTTCAGAGTGGCCTTTTATTGTGGACAGTCTAAGGCACACCTGTGCACTAATCATGATGTCTAATCAGCATCTTGATATGGCACACCTGTGAGGTGGGATGGATTATCTCAGCAAAGGAGAAGTGCTCACAATCACAGATTTAGACTGGTTTGTGAACAATATTTGAGGGAAATGGTGATATTGTGTATGTGGAAAAAGTTTTAGATCTTTGAGTTCATCTCATACAAAATGGGAGCAAAACCAACAGTGTTGCGTTTATATTTTTGTTGAGTGTATTTCCTACAGAAACTTCTTTCAGGCCTTACAGTTGATTTTACCTCCTGAAATGTATTCCAAATACTTTGGATTAAAATAATCTTGTTTCTATTTTTCATTTTTGGTTGCATCACCATATATATCACCAGGGCGAATACTGTTGAAACACAGGATGAAATCTAAACACAGTCCCATGTGTTTCACGGAAGGTACACTGTATAAGTACATCTATAGCATCCCCAGTGTCCACTCAGTACACCAGTTGAACTACAATGAGCTCACTCACCCATGTTCCCCTTGGGCATTATGGGTAAACTAACAACATTATGCTCTCTATTGACTACTGAAGTGCACTCCAGGGACATGGGTACCAAGCAATTACATACAAACATTAACACATATAAAACATGAGTAGATCATAGAAATGTACCCAAGGGAACAGCCAGACATGTGCAGAGGTTTGTATAATTACACACAAATGGCCAGTCACATGAAAACATGCACACACACAAGGGACTGTCAATCCAGAGGATGTGCGCATTTACACACAGAAATTTTCTCCTTTTAAAACTGAAGTTCAGAAACACATCAGTTGTTAATACTCGAGGAGTAATTCTGAAAATCAGTCCATTTTAAAAACCAATAATTAAAGATACTTTTCATTCAGCCTCACTGATCCACGGACTCTGATTTGTTATGATGAAGAAAAAAGAAGTAAGCTCTGTATAGCACTGAGGCCCATCAGGTCAGTGCTCATCCCTGGATACTGTAGCATGTGGATGAGTGTCTGTAACTCCCCTTGGATGATATGATGGATATTTAAATTCCACATCCAAGGACATAGATAAGTTGTCAAAAGCACACACCTGGAATCAAAGCCCTGTTTGTATATTGATAGTCTAATTTGTGATCCATCTGCTCTGAGGATGGACC
This sequence comes from Thalassophryne amazonica, assembly GCF_902500255.1. Taxonomy (NCBI): domain Eukaryota; kingdom Metazoa; phylum Chordata; class Actinopteri; order Batrachoidiformes; family Batrachoididae; genus Thalassophryne; species Thalassophryne amazonica. Next base: position 87,146,150 of record NC_047106.1, on the reverse strand, counting down.
AAGCCAACCAGAAAAATGCAGGCCATAATTAATATTTGTGCAGTTCTTTATCAATCTGAAAATCAAAAGCTCTTTCTGCACAGTTTCGAAATACATCACCTCAGAGCACAATACACAAGTGAGGGCTCAACCTTACCCGCACCATAAGCAAGCACATTGAAGAGTCTGGGAATTAAAAAAAACTCCCTCAGCATGTTCTGGTTTTACTTGAAGAAATCACAGATGTTCCATAGCCCAACCCAAAGCACATGGACGTCTGACCATCTGGTTTGTGGTCCATGCTGGTATTACCAACCAAGGCCACAAATAAAGGAATTAGCCAGCCCAGTGACTATTGCAAATCTAAACCTGAGGTGTACTGGACAACCCTGACATGCATAGACCCTGGGTACATGGTCGTGTCTTGACAATAGGGGGAGGTGATGGTCTAGTGGTTAAGGCATTGGGCTTGAGACCAGAAGATCCTCGGTTCAAATCAGTAAGGGCCCTTGGGCAAGATCTTTAATCCCCTATTGCTCCCGGTGTGTAGTGAGCGTCTTGTATGGCAGCACCCTGACATCGGGGTGAATGTGAGGCATAATTGTAAAGCACTTTGAGCATCTGATGTAGATGGAAAAGCACTATATAAATGCAGTCCATTTACCATTTACAACACATTCTCACTCCTAACTCATCACTTTTATATATGGTCAGTGCTCCTTTGCATCACTATGTAAGGAGTTGGGTAGCCCCTCATGTCTTTTAGTGACACTCTGGGAAAAATGCTTGTTGACAGCGGCATAGTTTCTTTCTCACAACACACAGAACTACCCGCTTCATTTCTGTGTCAGCTTTGAATGTTAATATATGTTTTGGTTATGGCTATGGTCAAGGTTAATATTATGGTTAGGGATAGGTATAGGCTAGGGATGGGTATCGAGAACCGGTTCTATTCGAGTATCATTAAAAAATGATTCGATCCACCGATATCAATAGCCTTTTTGCTTAATGATTCCCTTATCGGTCCTTCAGAGCAGCTGTTGTTTTTGAGTGTGTTTGTCGGGAAATTGATCATTCCTCTATGTTGATTGCAGACTCTGCAGCAGGTCTGTAATCTACGGTTTCTACAGCGCGACTCCAATTTGAAGCATGAATCAATGAAGCAATGCTTCGATCCACTGGCTCATTGGTTCTTTGATTCGCTGCTCTTCAGAAACGGTAAGTCCGCTTCTTAACTCCTCTCAAAGCCATTAAAATATCATGACTCACTTTTGTGTGGATTAAAGTCACTAACTGGGACTCTTGTCTTGTTGCAGTCAAGAAACGAGAATCGCCCTCTGTTCCGTTGGCACAGCTCCAAACACTGCGCGGCTCTCTGCTGAGACAGCGTCTGCTCGGAATTAATAACTTCAAAATGAATTGCCGCTTTAAATAATATGACACGTCTTTACAAAAGTTGCAATACAGACAATAAGCTACAATCGACTAAAATGTTTTTTCCTCCCAAAATGAGACGTCCTGCATTTGTGCAGCACAGCCAGTTGCAAGAGCTCAGCTCAGATGTATGGAAAGACAATCATGCCAATAATGTCTGAAAGGAAATGCTTTTGACAAAAACTATAGATTTTATTTCTGTTTATGTCCAGAGATCAAGGATCCACCATGTAGAGTTTATTATGTCCAGAGTTTAAGGATCCATAAACCAATTTCACATTTATTTACTTTAAGACTCAATAAAATGTTGTTCAATTTCAATTCAGTTTCAATTTAATCAGCTTATAAAGTGCCAAGTCACAACAAAAGCTGTCTCAAGGTACCTCACATAGAACAGTTCAACATAAAAAATAAAAATAAATAAAAAAAATCAAATACATAATTAAAAACAGAAGTAAAAGAATAAAACAGATAAAAAAAAAAAATAAGGTTTTTAAGTCTTGACTTAAAAATGTCCATGGACTCCGCCTGCCTCACGGTCGCAGGAAGACCATTCCACAGAGCGGGTGCACGATAAGAAAAAGCTCTTTGACCCACTGACATAAAAAAACCTGTAAAACTTACTTTTATCGATAAAATCTTAACGATACCCATCTCTAGGTATAGCGTTTCCCCATGCATCACTTCGTGACACAAATGGACTACTCAACGTGTCGCATATTGATGTCAAAATTAACATTTACATCAAAATGCAAATAGTTGGGCTTGAGACTCTTTGGTCTTAAAGATCCAGCAGTCATGTTATCTTTGGTTTTGTTTTGTCATTTAACCTTGTATTTGGTCACTTAGTCACTCTAATCTTAGTTTGGTTCTGGTGGTTGGCTCTCACTGCGGTATTGTATCACTTCCTGTTCCGGAGCACAGCGGTGTTTTGCTGTATCTGTTAGCTGTTTAATCTGCGTAGTTAGATTGATCTAGATAACTAGATAACGATTTGTTTCACAGTGTAATCTTCACATGCCTTAACTAAAGCACTCCCTCTGCTGAATCACCTCTAAATTATTTACACATTATTCACTTTGTGTGTTTTTAGGAATCCGCTAGCTTAGCGCAGCTACTAGCTCTTAGCCGATTTAGCATGGCGGCTTCTCCTGTCTCTCCCGCACTTTTCTGCTCTGGGTGTGAAATGTTTAGTTATTCCTCGGCCTCCTTTAGCAGTAATGGTACTTGTAATAAGTGTAGCTTATTTGTAGCTTTGGAGGCCAGGCTGGGCGAATTGGAGACTCGGCTCCGCACCGTGGAAAATTCTACAGCTAGCCAGGCCCCTGTAGTCGGTGCGGACCAAGGTAGCTTAGCCGCCGTTAGTTCCCTTCTAGCAGATCCCGAGCAGCCAGGAAAGCAGGCCGACTGGGTGACTGTGAGGAGGAAGTGTAGTTCTAAACAGAAGCCCCGTGTACACCGCCAACCCGTTCACATCTCTAACCGTTTTTCCCCACTCGGTGACACACCCGCCGAGGATCAAACTCTGGTTATTGGCGACTCTGTTTTGAGAAATGTGAAGTTAGCGACACCGGCAACCATAGTCAATTGTCTTCCGGGGGCTAGAGCAGGCGACATTGAAGGAAATTTGAAACTGCTGGCTAAGGCTAAGCGTATATTTGGTAAGTTTGTAATTCACGTCGGCAGTAATGACACCTGGTTACGCCAATCGGAGGTCACTAAAATTAACATTTCTCTGGGCCCGTCCCCAATCGGACCGGGAGTGACATGTTTAGCCGCATGTTCTCCTTGAATTGCTGGCTGTCTGAGTGGTGTCCAAAAAATTAGGTGGGCTTCATAGATAATTGGCAAAGCTTCTGGGGAAAACCTGGTCTTGTTAGGAGAGACGGCATCCATCCCACTTTGGATGGAGCAGCTCTCATTTCTAGAAATCTGGCCAATTTTCTTAAATCCTCCAAACCGTGACTATCCAGGGTTGGGACCAGGAAGCAGAGTTGTAGTCTTACACACCTCTCTGCAGCTTCTCTCCCCCTGCCATCCCCTCATTACCCCATCCCTGTAGAGACGGTGCCCCCGAGTCACACTAACTGCCAGAACGCTCGTAGCACGGGCCGAGGCGGAGGATTAGCAGCAATCTTCCATTCCATCTTATTAATTAATCCAAAACCCAGACAGAGCTTTAATTCATTTGAAAGCTTGACTCTTAGTCTTGTCCATCCAAATTGGAAGTCCCAAAAACCAGTTTTATTTCTTATTATCTATCGTCCACCTGGTCGTTACTGTGAGTTTCTCTGTGAATTGTTGGGAAAGTGTAGTGACACGGACCCACAACAGGGGGCGTAAATGAACGGACAATAGAAGGAGTTAAATTAGAACACTTTACTGTTGTGAATGCCACAACCAAACACAGCAGATTACAGAATGAATACAAGTCAATCAATAAAGGTGTCGTGTGGGCAGGCTCAACGATAGGAGACGCCCGTCTGGAGACGAACCGGAACCACACGATTTCCACCGCCACCGAACCCGAGGGATACTGGAGCCGCCAAGTCCCGAAGTCCCCAGGTGGCCACCGTCTCGGCGTGTCAGATCTGGTACTGCTGGCGGAAAACAAAGACAGTCAAGTGTGGGTGTGTGTACACCCAGTAACAATTATGGTGGGAATTCCACCTCCACCTCTCACTCAATATCTTGCAGAGTATGCAGTGATTCCTCTGGGGAAAAGAGTGCCGTCCAGCACTCACTCAGCTTCCACCGACAGAGGGACCGGTACTCCTGCAAACACTCACAATATACAGATTATACACAAACGGCTGAGGATATTACCCCTCAATGAAGTTGATATCTTGGCGATGTGGTGGAGGTGTCTTCCTGCTTTTATTCCTGGTGTGAAGTAGATGATCAGTGACAGCTGTCATGGTTGATGGGTGACAGCTGTCACCTCGGCTGTTCCTGGAGGCGGCAGCGCCCTCTCGTGCCTGAAGCCCCCACTTCAGGCAAGGTGCCCTCTGGTGGTGGGCCAGCAGTACCTCCTCTTCTGGCAGCCCACACAACAGGACCCCCCCCCTCAACGGGCGCCTCCTGGTGCCCGACCAGGCTTGTTCGGGTGGCGACGGTAGAAATCGGCCAGGAGGGCCGGGTCCAGGATGAAGCTCCTCTTCACCCAGGAGCATTCTTCGGGTCCATACCCTTCCCAGTCCACCAAATATTGAAAGCCCCGGCCCATTCGACGGACGTCCAAGAGCCGGCGTACTGTCCAAGCCAGCTCCCCGTCGATAATACGGGCAGGAGGCGGCGCCGGACCGGGTGCACAGAGGGGTGAGGTGTGATGTGGTTTTATCCTGGAGACATGGAAGACCGGATGGATCCGCAGTGAGGCCGGGAGTCGGAGCCTCACTGTGGTAGGACTGAGGACCTTGAGGATGGTGAATGGTCCGATGTAGCGGTCTTTCAACTTCGGCGACTCGACCTGGAGTGGTATGTCCTTGGTTGATAGCCATACCTCCTGCCCGGGCTGGTATGCGGGGCCGGGGACCGTCAACGGTCTGCATGGGCTTTTGCCCTCGTCCGGGCCCTCAACAAGGCCGAACGGGCGGTGCGCCACACCCGACGGCATCTCCGCAGGTGGGCCTGGACCGAGGGCACACCGACCTCTCCCTCCACCAAAGGAAACAAAGGGGGTTGGTACCCCAAACACACCTCAAACGGGGAGAGGCCGGTGGCAGAGGACACTTGGCTGTTATGCGCGTACTCGATCCAGGCCAGATGTTCACTCCAAGCCGTCGGGTGTGCGGAGGTAGTACAGCGAAGGGCTTGCTCCAACTCTTGATTGGCCCGTTCGGCCTGTCCGTTTGTCTGAGGGTGATACCCAGATGAGAGGCTCACGGTGGCCCCCAGTTCCCGGCAGAAACTTCTCCACACCTGCGAGGAGAACTGGGGACCGCGATCCGAAACGATGTCTGTAGGTATCCCATGCAGCCGGACGACATGGTGGACCAGGAGATCCGCCGTCTCCTGGGCCAATGGGAGCTTCGGGAGGGCCACGAACCACAAACTGGCGACTAGGATCGGGCTGCACCAAGACAGGTGCAGTCGAGAAGTGCTGTTTCAACTCCCTGAACGCGGCATCGCACCGATCCGACCAGGTGAAGGGAACTTTTGGTGAGGTCAGGGCTGTCAGGGGGCTAACTACCTGACTATACCCCTTAATGAACCTCCTGTAAAAATTGGCGAAGCCGAGGAACTGTTGCAGCTTCCTACGGCTCGTAGGTTGGGGCCAGTCTCTCACCGCTGCGACCTTGGCCGGATCTGGAGCGACGGAGTTGGAGGAGATGATAAACCCCAGGAAGGACAAAGAGGTGCAGTGAAACTCACACTTCTCGCCCTTCACAAACAGCCGGTTCTCCAACAACCGCTGTAGGACCTGACGTACATGGGTCTCAGGATCCGGAGAAAAGATGAGTATATCGTCCAGATATACGAAGACGAATCGGTGCAGGAAGTCCCGCAAGACGTCATTAACCAAAGCTTGGAACGTCGCGGGGGCGTTAGTGAGGCCGAACGGCATGACCAGGTACTCAAAATGACCTAACGGGGTGTTGAATGCCGTCTTCCATTCGTCTCCCTTCCGGATCCGAACTAGGTGGTATGCGTTCCTAAGATCCAACTTTGTGAAGATTTTGGCTCCATGCAGGGGGGTGAACACCGAATCCAACAAAGGCAACGGGTATTGGTTGCGAACCGTGATCTCGTTCAGCCCCCGGTAATCAATGCATGGACGAAGACCGCCATCTTTTTGCCCACAAAAAAGAAACCTGCTCCCATCGGAGAGGTGGAGTTACGGATCAGCCCGGCAGCTAAGGAGTCCCGGATGTAGGTCTCCATCGATTCGCGCTCAGGTCGGGAGAGGTTGTACAGCCTGCTGGACGGGAACTCCACGCCTGGCAACAAATCGATGGCACAATCGTACGGACGGTGCGGGGGAAGGGTGAGTGCCCGATCCTTGCTAAAAACGTCCGCAAGATCATGGTACTCAACCGGCACCGCCGATAGATTGGGGGGAACTTTAACCTGCTCCCTAGCCTGGGAACCGGGAGGAACCAAGGATCCCAAACACACCCGATGGCAGGTCTCGCTCCACTGTACCACCACCCCGGACGGCCAATCAATCCGGAGATTGTGTTTTAGCATCCAGGGGAACCCCAGAATCACACAGGAGGTAGAAGGAGTCACAAAAAACTCGATCTCCTCCCTATGATTCCCTGACACTACCAGAGTTACTGGTAGTGTCCTGTGTGTGATTAAAGGGAGTAGGGTGCCATCTAGTGCTCGCACCTGCAATGGTGAAGGAAGCACCACCAGAGGGAGCCCTACCTCCCTGGCCCATCTGCTGTCTAGCAGATTCCCTTCTGACCCTGTGTCTACCAGTGCTGGGGCCTGAAGGGTTAAATCCCCACTAAGGATTGTAACTGGGAGCCGTGTGGAAATGTGGGTGTGTCCCACGTGAATTTCTTGGCCCACCCTAAGCCCAGTTTGTAGGGGCGGGCGTTGGTGTTTAACCGTTCGGGGCAATTACTCAATTGGTGCTCCATTGAGCCACAAACAAAACACGCCCCGTGGGGAAGCCTCCTCTGTCTATTCGGTGGTCTGAATGTGGCCCTGCTCGTGTCCATAGCTTCGTCAGCAGGGGGAGCTGTCGCCCCACGGGACGTAGAGGCCAGGGAGCGTGGGAAGGGTGGACCTTTTTCGGACCCGAAAGGAAGAGGGACAGCGCGCGCCCGGCCACGCCCTTCGTCTCGTTCCCGACAGCGTTCTTCCAACCGATTGTCTAACCGTATAACAAGATCGATAAGCCCATCTAATTCCCGCGGTTCATCCTTGGCCACCAGGTGCTCCTTCAGGACCGATGACAGTCCGTTTACGAAGGCGGCGCGGAGCACAGCGTTATTCCAGCCGGACCTCGCAGCCGCGATGCGGAAGTCGACTGCATAAGCGGCTGCGCTCCGGCGTCCCTGTCTCATAGACAGCAGCACAGTTGAAGCGGTCTCTCCCCTGTTAGGGTGACCAAACACTGTTCTGAACTCCCTCACAAACCCAGTGTACGTGTGAAGGAGCCGTGAATTTTGCTCCCAAAGCGCCGTAGCCCAAGCGCATGCCTCTCCCCGAAGCAGAGTAATCACATAAGCTATTTTGCTAGCGTCTGATATGTACATGACGGGACGTTGTGCGAAGACGAGCGAACACTGCATGAGAAAGTCCGCGCACGTCTCCACACAACCTCCGTACGGCTCAGGAGGGCTTATGTATGCTTCAGGGGATGGTGGGAGGGGTTGATGAACCACCACTGGAACATTCATATCCTGCACAGGGTCAGCAGGCGGAGGAGCTGCAGCAGCGCCCTGAGCGCTCGCCGCCACCTGCGCGGAGAGAGCCTCCACCCTGCGGTTCAGGAGGATGTTTTGCTCGGTCATCCAACCGAGCCGTAAAGGCGGTGAGAATGTGCTGTAGCTCACCAATCACGCCTCCTGCAGACGCCTGCGCTCCCTGCTCTCCCATTGGTCGTTCAACAGCCGGGTGACGCCCCTCGGAGTCCATGACGCTGGCCGAGATATCCTGTTGGGAAAGTATAGTGACACGGACCCACTTCAGGGGGCGTAAATGAACGGACAATAGAAGGAGTTAAATTAGAACACTTTACTGTTGTGAATGCCACAACCAAACACAGCAGATTACAGAATGAATACAAGTCAATCAATGAAGGTGTCGTGTGGGCAGGCTCGACGATAGGAGACGCCCGTCTGGAGATGAACCGGAACCACACCGTTTCCACCGCCACCGAACCCGAGGGATACTGGAGCCGCCAAGTCCCGAAGTCCCCAGGTGGTCACCGTCTCGACATGTCGGATCTGGTACTGCTGGCGGAAAACAAACACAGTCAAGTGTGGGTGTGTGTACACCCAGTAACAATTATGGTGGGAATTCCACCTCCACCTCTCACTCAATATCTTGCAGAGTATGCAGTGATTCCTCAGGGGAAAAGAGTGCCGTCCAGCACTCACTCAGCTTCCACCGACAGAGGGACCGGTACTCCTGCAAACACTCACAATATACAGATTATAGTCTTCCTGCTTATATTCCTGGTGTGAAGTAGATGATCAGTGACAGCTGTCATGGTTGATGGGTGACAGCTGTCACCTTGGCTGTTCCTGGAGGCGGCAGCGCCCTCTCGTGCCTGAAGCCCGCACTTCAGGCAAGGCGCCCTCTGGTGGTGGGCCAGCAGTACCTCCTCTTCTGGCGGCCCACACAACATGAATTTTCAGACCTTTTGTCTGACTTAGTGCTTAGCTCAGATAAGATAATTATAGTGGGCAATTTTAACATCCACACAGATGCTGAGAATGACAGCCTCAACAATGCATTTAATCTATTGTTAGACTCAATTGGCTTTGCTCAAAATGTAAATGAGTCCACCCACCACTTTAATCATATCTTAGCTCTTGTTCTGACTTATGGTATGGAAATTGAAGACTTAACAGTATTCCCTGAAAACTCCCTTCTGTCTGATCATTTCTTAATAACATTTACATTTACTCTGATGGACTACCCAGCAGTGGGGAATAAGTTTCATTACACTAGAAGTCTTTCAGAAAGTGCTGTAACTAGGTTTAAGGATATGATTCCTTCTTTATGTTCTCTAATGCCATATACCAACACAGTGCAGAGTAGCTACCTAAACTCTGTGAGTGAGATAGAGTATCTCGTCAGTAGTTTTACATCCTCATTGAAGACAACTTTGGATGCTGTAGCTCCTCTGAAAAAGAGAGCTTTAAATCAGAAGTGTCTGACTCCGTGGTATAACTCACAAACTCGTAGCTTAAAGCAGATAACCCGTAAGTTGGAGAGGAAATGGCGTCTCACTAATTTAGAAGATCTTCACTTAGCCTGGAAAAAGAGTCTGTTGCTCTATAAAAAAGCCCTTCGTAAAGCTAGGACATCTTTCTACTCATCACTAATTGAAGAAAATAAGAACAACCCCAGGTTTCTTTTCAGCACTGTAGCCAGGCTGACAAAGAGTCAGAGCTCTATTAAGCCAAGTATTCCATTAACTTTAACTAGTAATGACTTCATGACTTTCTTTGCTAACAAAATTTTAACTATTAGAGAAAAAATTACTCATAACCATCCCAAAGACGTATCGTTATCTTTGGCTGCTTTCAGTGATGCCGGTATTTGGTTAGACTCTTTCTCTCCGATTGTTCTGTCTGAGTTATTCTCATTAGTTACTTCATCCAAACCATCAACATGTTTATTAGACCCCATTCCTACCAGGCTGCTCAAGGAAGCCCTACCATTATTTAATGCTTCGATCTTAAATATGATCAATCTATCTTTGTTAGTTGGCTATGTACCACAGGCTTTTAAGGTGGCAGTAATTAAACCATTACTTAAAAAGCCATCACTTGACCCAGCTATCTTAGCTAATTATAGGCCAATCTCCAACCTTCCTTTTCTCTCAAAAATTCTTGAAAGGGTAGTTGTAAAACAGCTAACTGATCATCTGCAGAGGAATGGTCTATTTGAAGAGTTTCAGTCAGGTTTTAGAATTCATCATAGTACAGAAACAGCATTAGTGAAGGTTACAAATGATCTTCTTATGGCCTCGGACAGTGGACTCATCTCTGTGCTTGTTCTGTTAGATCTCAGTGCTGCTTTGATACTGTTGACCATAAAATTTTATTACAGAGATTAGAGCATGCCATAGGTATTAAAGGCACTGCGCTGCGGTGGTTTGAATCATATTTGTCTAATAGATTACAATTTGTTCATGTAAATGGGGAATCTTCTTCACAGACTAAAGTTAATTATGGAGTTCCACAAGGTTCTGTGCTAGGACCAATTTTATTCACTTTATACATGCTTCCCTTAGGCAGTATTATTAGACGGTATTGCTTAAATTTTCATTGTTACGCAGATGATACCCAGCTTTATCTATCCATGAAGCCAGAGGACACACACCAATTAGCTAAACTGCAGGATTGTCTTACAGACATAAAGACATGGATGACCTCTAATTTCCTGCTTTTAAACTCAGATAAAACTGAAGTTATTGTACTTGGCCCCACAAATCTTAGAAACATGGTGTCTAACCAGATCCTTACTCTGGATGGCATTACCCTGACCTCTAGTAATACTGTGAGAAATCTTGGAGTCATTTTTGATCAGGATATGTCATTCAAAGTGCATATTAAACAAATATGTAGGACTGCTTTTTTGCATTTACGCAATATCTCTAAAATCAGAAAGGTCTTGTCTCAGAGTGATGCTGAAAAACTAATTCATGCATTTATTTCCTCTAGGCTGGACTATTGTAATTCATTATTATCAGGTTGTCCTAAAAGTTCCCTAAAAAGCCTTCAGTTAATTCAAAATGCTGCAGCTAGAGTACTGACGGGGACTAGAAGGAGAGAGCATATCTCACCCATATTGGCCTCTCTTCATTGGCTTCCTGTTAATTCTAGAATAGAATTTAAAATTCTTCTTCCTACTTATAAGGTTTTGAATAATCAGGTCCCATCTTATCTTAGGGACCTCGTAGTACCATATTACCCCAATAGAGCGCTTCGCTCTCAGACTGCAGGCTTACTTGTAGTTCCTAGGGTTTGTAAGAGTAGAATGGGAGGCAGAGCCTTCAGCTTTCAGGCTCCTCTCCTGTGGAACCAGCTCCCAATTCAGATCAGGGAGACAGACACCCTCTCTACTTTTAAGATTAGGCTTAAAACTTTCCTTTTTGCTAAAGCTTATAGTTAGGGCTGGATCAGGTGACCCTGAACCATCCCTTAGTTATGCTGCTATAGACGTAGACTGCTGGGGGGTTCCCATGATGCACTGTTTCTTTTTCTTTTTGCTCTGTATGCACCACTCTGCATTTAATCATTAGTGATCGATCTCTGCTCCCCTCCACAGCATGTCTTTTTCCTGGTTCTCTCCCTCAGCCCCAACCAGTCCCAGCAGAAGACTGCCCCTCCCTGAGCCTGGTTCTGCTGGAGGTTTCTTCCTGTTAAAAGGGAGTTTTTCCTTCCCACTGTAGCCAAGTGCTTGCTCACAGGGGGTCGTTTTGACCGTTGGGGTTTTACATAATTATTGTATGGCCTTGCCTTACAATATAAAGCGCCTTGGGGCAACTGTTTGTTGTGATTTGGCGCTATATAAAAAAAATTGATTGATTGATTGATAAACTCAGATAAAACTGAAGTTATTGTACTTGGCCCCACAAATCTTAGAAACATGGTGTCTAACCAGGTCCTTACTCTGGATGGCATTACCCTGACCTCTAGTAATACTGTGAGAAATCTTGGACTCATTTTTGATCAGGATAAGTCATTCAATGCGCATATTAAACAAATATGTAGGACTGCTTTTTTGCATTTGCGCAATATCTCTAAAATTAGAACGGTCTTGTCTCAGAGTGATGCTGAAAAACTAATTCATGCATTTATTTCCTCTAGGCTGGACTATTGTAATTCATTATTATCAGGTTGTCCTAAAAGTTCCCTGAAAAGCTTTCAGTTAATTCAAAATGCTGCAGCTAGAGTACTGACAGGGACTAGAAGGAGAGAGCATATCTCACCCATATTGGCCTCTCTTCATTGGCTTCCTGTTAATTCTAGAATAGAATTCAAAATTCTTCTTCTTACTTATAAGGTTTTGAATAATCAGGTCCCATCTTATTTTAGGGACCTCATAGTACCATATCACCCCAATAGAGCTCTTCGCTCTCAGACTGCAGGCTTACTTGTAGTTCCTAGGGTTTGTAAGAGTAGAATGGGAGGCAGAGCCTTCAGCTTTCAGGCTCTTCTCCTGTGGAACCAGCTCCCAATTCAGATCAGGGAGACAGACACCCTCTCTACTTTTAAGATTAGGCTTAAAACTTTCCTTTTTGCTAAAGCTTATAGTTAGGGCTGGATCAGATGACCCTGAACCATCCCTTAGTTATGCTGCTATAGACTTAGACTGCTGGGGGGTTCCCATGATGCACTGAGTGTTTCTTTCTCTTTTTGCTCTGTATGCACCACTCTGCATTTAATCATTAGTGATTGATCTCTGCTCCCCTCCACAGCATGTCTTTTTCCTGGTTCTCTCCCTCAGCCCCATCCAGTCCCAGCAGAAGACTGCCCCTCCCTGAGCCTGGTTCTGCTGGAGGTTTCTTCCTGTTAAAAGGGAGTTTTTCCTTCCCACTGTCGCCAAGTGCTTGCTCACAGGGGGTCGTTTTGACCGTTGGGGTTTTTCCGTAATTATTGTATGGCCTTGCCTTAGAATATAAAGCGCCTTGGGGCAACTGTTTGTTGTGATTTGGAGCTATATAAATAAAATTGATTTGATTTGATACTTTGGTCACTGGTTCAGTTTTCTTTTGAGCATCTTGTATTCTTAGCTTAGTTCTGTTTATCACATTTATGTATTATGCTTTGGTCACAGATATTATTTATCTTCATGTTTTCTTCTGATTATGTTCTGTTTGTCACTTATTGCTCATCAGTTGGTTCTTTTTTTTATTTATTGCACTATTCTGTAGTCACCAGTTTTGTTTATCTGATGTTCTCATTTCTGTTTACTCTTGTACTTTTATATTGGCTTTTTGCTTTCTGTTAATTAGTCAGTTCCTGTTTAGTTTTGCATCAGTATTGACTTTCTGATCAGTTCTCATAGTTTTTTCTTTTGTACTTGTTATATCTTAGTCTGCTTTTAGTTCCCATGATGCTTGCTCTGTCCTGGTCCTCTAGTATCATATTCTGTTTTAGCTCTGTTCTCACGTCATCCTCATTTGTTTGTGTTCACTCACTACACCAGCCATTGTGTCTTTGTCTCACTCTTTCTGTCTGCTTTGTATTTTCGTTCACTCCCACTCTTGCACTTGCTCATGTGTCTTTGTCTCTTTCATCACTTCACTCTGTCTTCCTACCTTCACTCTCTTGCACTTACCTTTGTCCTCCCTGGTCACGCCCCTTCCACAACCTTCACCGACACCTGTGTCTTGTTGCACTAATTACATCACCAGTTATATAAGCCCTCACAGTCTCACAGTCCCTTGCTTGATTGTTGAATGATTTTACTTTCCAGCACTCACGTCCTTGCCTTGTTTTGCTTTGTATTCAGCCTGCCTGTATATGACCTTGTTTTGTCCTCGACCTTGTACTTGTCATTGCCTCTGATTACCTCCACGCCGTGTTTTTTGACTACAGTCTGTTTTTTGGACCAAGCCTCAGCCTCACGTCTGTCTGTACCTTTGCCGTCGCTACTGGACCTCCTGTGTACCGAATTCCAGCTTGTAATTAAACCTTTTGCTTACACCAGTCTGTTTGTGAGAGTTTTGCATTTGTGTCCTGCTTGGTTTGTGCCACGCCTGACAGAACAATCGAGCCAGTCATGGACACAGCAAACTCTCTTCCGGCTGTCTCAGCTGCAGATTTTGCCACCATCTGTGATGTTTTTTCAGAAATTGACATCTTTTTTGACTGTTTCTGCTTCACACCCAAGAAGAAGTTTGATTATCTTAATCAAGCCCTGGACCTGGTAGAGGCGAACACTTGGCTGTGTAAGGATTTCCCAGACCTGGAAAGGCTGGATGAATTTTTTTTGCTGCAGGAAAACTCCCAGCCTGGATTACTCAGCCTGAATGCCACCTGTCATCCAGTCTCTCACTCACAGACAGCGACTCCGAGTGGGAGGACATTGAGGATGAGACGACATCTGAGGCTGAAGGTCAGAGGCTTCAAGAAATCGCCCCAGATTTTTTTAAATTCAGGACTTGTTTTTTGAGTTTTTGGGCAGTTCAGATCGTCGGCACAGACAATGTATTTTTTTTACTGTATTAAAATGTATTTACTATGTATTTTACTGTATTTTTAATGTATTAATTACTGCAGACTGAGCCTGACATTGTCTGCCTACCCAGACTTAAATAACATTAAGGTGCTGTTTGATCAAGGTCAAATCCCACTATATATTGAAGATCCCATGTATTTTTTGTTTGAGTCTGAACTATATGAACCCCGTTTGAGTCCGCCTCCTTCCATCACCCTCTCTGACGCTGCTACTACACTTCCGCCTTCATCCACATTAGATCCCCGTCTGTCACCTGCAGCAACGCTAACCACGCCCAGCCCACGCCCTACCCCAGCTCCACGACGTTTAGTCACGCAGACGCCACCCGGACTGCAGCAGCCAGGAGGACAGGCGCATGGCCCGGCAGCCACAGTGATGCCACAAATGCCTCGCCAAGCACCGATCCAAGCACCAAGGAGGAAGCGCTCTCCTCAGCTCCAGCTTTCAGCACCCGCTAACTTCTCTGCTGCTAAGGCTGAAGCGCAAACTTTGCCCGACTCCTTTGGGGAGATGACGTCATGGGAATCACCCCCAGAGCCATCGGGAACATCCACATCACCTCAGCGCTCAGTGGCACCTGACAGGGCGGGCTCAATGGGTCCGCATCATAAACAAGCGGAGCCGTTCGTGGTTTTGGAAGCACCTGTTAAGAATGTAACACTATTACAGCATTCAGAAGCTGAGCTCACGCCACCTGAACCCTCCACCACAAATCACGCTGCACGTGCCCCACTAAGCACGGACCGAATCATCGCGCCGGCGCCTTCTGCCAGCCCTTCAGAAGGATCTATGTCATTCAAACCACCAGCAGGAACTTTGATGGCACTCACGTTTCCACAGCTGATGTTCTCACACCCCAGAAATCACCGTCGGTGCCACCCATGTCCTCAAAACTGCCAAAAGCGCTTCTGGATCATGTAGATAATGTCACCTCTTCGTGTGCTGAATCAGCCACAACGCAACCTCCTCTGAGTTCATCGCAGGCGTCCGTGGGGGAACCTGCGCCACACCCGACTCCAGGAGATCCAGCCACGTTGGCCATATCAGCTCTTCCACCTGCCTCTGAAGTGTCAATAGCTTTCCAGAAGAGGAATGAAGACGACACTTTGGGTAGGACTGACTGTTTGCCTTTTGGTTTAATGCTGGTTTTTGAAATAACCATCTACCTGTTGTGCTCACCAGAAAGACATCTCTTTTGTCAGTATCTTTTTGGCTTGTTAGTGAACTTCTTTAAGGATCTGTCAATGTTTTCTTTCATTTTATTTTTCTGTGCACCTTTGTTTGTGGACCGTGCGCCGTTTGAAACGGATCCACTTCCCATTTTGTAGTTTAGTTACTTTCTCACCCAGGTTCTTTTTTAGGTCCCCAGTTTTTGGTTATACACAGATCTTTTCTCACTGTATGCAAGTTTTGATTGATCAGTTGTTTCCCTCCGGTTGTTGTGTTTTTGGTTTGTCCCCTTTTCACAGCATCTTCATTTCTCTTCATAGTTTTTTTATGTGTTCCAGTCCCTCGTCACATGGTTCTGCTCCCCTAGTGGTCATATTGTTAAGTTACTGTTTTTCTTGGCCCTTATAGCCTCCCATTTTGTTGGTTTCCTTCCTGCTGCCATTCTTTAATGAAACTAGTTTTTTCCTCAGCTCACGTCATCATTTGTCTTTCTTTCTGTTCATTGGTTGGTTATTTTTGGAATTGTTTATTTCAGGTTTTGTGTGTGGTGTGTTCAGAAGTTAAGTTGCTTGTGTTCATTATCAGTTTACTCCTCCCCCAGCTGCTTTTAGCGGTCAGTGGGGTTTCATTGGTTACCTCATGGTTATACCTAGCACTGCACATATTCTGCTCTCGAGAAGGTTTTTCACTCCCTCTGCAATATCACTACGTTTATCAATTCCTGGTTCCTACTGCCGTTCCGTAAGTCCGTTTTCCACGGGAGTACTAGTCAGGGTACCCTTTTGTGCCCTACGGTGGACCCAGGTTCACCACCTTATTCTACAGCCTGTCCCAGCCAGTTTCCTGACTGCCCCTCTACTACAGCTTTGGGCCAGGTTCCTCATCAGGTCCGACCCCCCCGACTCGCCAGTGGTGGTCAGAGGAGCTTCCCGTTCTTCTGTCAGTTCTGCTGTTTTTTTCTACTGGGGTCCCTGGCCGGCCTCTGGCCTTGCCTGATCATTTTGGTCTGCCTCATGGTCGTCCTCCGGATTCCTCAGTGGTCTGTTTGCCTGCCTGCTTGTTTGTTTGTTCACCATATGGTTTTTGGTTGCCCTCCTCTACACAGTTCCGCTGGATGCTGGCCCATGTTCCCTTTCAGTAGTGCCCTCCCGCCCATTGTCTGCTTGGGTCTGTGGTTCTCTGGGGACCGCCGGTGTCAGTCCTTTGGGAGGGAGGTACTCTCATGATCCAGCCCTGTTGGGCCCGGCTGTTATTTTGAACTCTTTTTCCATGTTTGTTCTCTGAGCCTTTTGGATTTCTTAATCATGCCATGTATCATCGTCATGCTTCAGCTGGTCTTGTTTCTTGTCCTTGCCAGGTTTTCATGTTCATGTTATCTTTGGTTTTGTTTGTCATTTAACCTTGTATTTGGTCACTTAGTCACTCTAATCTTAGTTTGATTCTCTTTACTTCATTTCTTGTATTATACTTTGGTCACTGGTTCAGTTTTCTTTTGAGCATCTTGTATTTAGCTTAGTTCTGTTTATCACATTTTTGTATTATGCTTTGGTCACAGGTATTATTTATCTTCAAGTGTTTTTTCTGATTATGTTCTGTTTGTCACTTATTGCTCATCAGTTAGTTCTTTTTTATTTATTGCACTATTCTGTAGTCACCAGTTTTGTTTATCTGATGTTCTCATTTCTGTTTACTCTTGTACTTTTATATTGGCTTTTTGCTTTGTGTTAATTAGTCAGTTCATGTTTAGTTTTGCTTCAGTATTGACTTTCTGATCAGTTCTCATAGTTTTTTCTTCTTTTGTACTTGTTATATCTTGGTCTGTTTTTAGTTCCCATGATGCTTGCTCTGTCCTGGTCCCCTAGTATCATATTCTGTTTTAGCTCTGTTCTCATGTTGTCCTCATTTGTTTGTGTTCACTCACTACACCAGCCATTGTGTCTCTGTCTCACTCTTTTTCTGTCTGCTTTGTATTTTTGTTCACTCCCACTCTTGCACTTGCTCACGTGTCTTTGTCTCTTTCATCAATTCACTGTCTTTCTGCCTTCACTCTCTTGCACTTGCCTTTGTCTTCCCTGGTCACGCCCCCTTCTAGAACCTTCACGGACACCTGTGTCTTGTTGCACTAATTACATCACCAGTTATATAAGCCCTCAGTCTCAGTCCCTTGCTCGATTGTTGAATGATTTCACTTTCCAGCACTCACCTTTCTTGCCTTGTTTTGCTTTGTATTCAGCCTGCTGGTACCTGACCTTGTTTTGCCCTCGACCTTGTACTTGTCATTGCCTCTGATTACCTCCACGCCGTGTTTTTGGACCAAGCCTCAGCCTCACGTCTGTCTGTACCTTTGCCATCGCTACTGGACCTCCTGTGTACCGAATTCCAGGTTGTAATTAAACCTTTTGCTTACACCACTCTGTGAGGGTTTTGCATTTGTGTCCTGCTCGGTTTGTGCCATGCCTGACATACTTTATTGTACTATAACACACATGCAGCAATTCAAAATGACATGCCAAGAAAATATATTTCAGGCTGGTTTTTCTTGTCGCTCTTTTATTTTAACAAATAGTATTTGGAGGCAGTGTTATTTTTGACAGCATATTTATTAATCTTGTCATTTAATTTTAGTCATCTGAATTAGTCTGGGTTCTCAAGAAGCACCCCATGCATCCTCCAGTGCAGTTTAACCCATCTTTTAGACCCAGAATTTTTTACTTTTGCTGGATGGAATTCAGTTTCACAATGGTACACCATTTCAAGAGGCAAAAACATTTGGGGTTTGATTTTGTGACTTGTCTCTCTCTATGTATAAGTTCTGTCTCCTAGTGGTTGTCTTCTAGTATGTCTGATATGGGGGCTCTTCCCTCCTTCGGCCTGCGTGTGTGTGTGGGCATTCCCCCATGGTGTGTGGTACATGTGGGCATTCATGTCTGTTCCCCCGTGATCTGTGTGTGTGTTTAGGGATGGTTGCAGTCCTCTTTTTCTCCCCGTTGTCTGTCGGTTCCTTGGGCTGTGTGCAGTTGCCATGGTTCCGCCTGACAGCTGTGCAGAGTCTGACAGCTTGCCCCGCCCCTCGTGCCATGGGTTGTTTCCCCATGTACTCCCTTATTGCTTGTTTCTACCACATAATCTTTGTATGTATGTTCCAGGGTCTGTTTTACACCCTGTTTTCTGTTGTTATAGATCTGGTCTCTCTCGTGTGGTTCTCTTGTTTCTTGGGTTTTCTACATTGGCGTTTATTAGTGTACACCCAGATCTTCTGTTTACATTTGTAATTCCCTCTGTGGATTTTTGTTATTGCTTTATTTTACTACCCACCCTTAGATGTCTCTGTGTTTATCATTCTGGATTCATTCTGTTTTCATGTTTGTCCTGCTCCTTGTATACTGCACCTGCCCCTCATTAGTTTGGTATTTAAGTCACACCCATTTGGTTCCTACTGCCAGTCAATTATTTCCTGTTCCTGTCATCCTGCATTGTCATCTGGTTGTGAGTCTCACTGCCTGGTTTTGATAGATGGTTTTTGGTTTATCCCATCATTTGTTTGTTCACTTTGACTGTTGGAGGATTTTGGTTTTTGTCAGCTGGAGGAATTAAAACCTGATCTTTTGCACCCAACCTCTTGTGTTTGGTGCCTGCATCTTGGGTTCCAGTCCTTGTCTTCAGTGGTACTAAACCATTAAAAACAGTTTTTTCCTGATAATTACAGGCACTAGCAGGTTAGATTGGTATTCTAGGGAAGTTCATGGTTAATCTGATAAATTATGTGTGATTAGAGTGAAACTAGCCTGAAAAAAAATCTGAGCAAGTAACACAGCAAATGGTTTGTACACAAACTGGTGCGAAAAATGTTAATCTCTAGGTGGCATTGTAAATTAACAGAAAAGTTTGTATGATTTTACATTTGTTACATGCTGAGTTACAGTTGTGCTCAAAGGTTTACATATCCTGGCAGAATTTTTTTTTTTAGCCATTTTTAAGAGAATATGAATGACAACACAAACTTTTTTCACTCATTATTAGTGGTTGGGTGAAGCCATTTATTGTCAAACAACTGTTTCCTCTTTTTAAATCAGAATGACAAGAGAACTACTCAAATGAGCCTGATCAAAAGTTTACATTCCCCTGTTAATACTGTGTATTGCCCCCTTTAACATCAATGACAACTTGGAGTCTTTTGTGGTAGTTGTGGACAAGGCTCTCTGGTGGTAAAACTGCCACTGAATGTTTGTAACTTTATTTACATCAGTTACAAAGAAATACAAACAATATGGCACTCTATGGTAAATCTGCATGGAGTAGACAGTGCTCAAAAACTGAGACTGTGCAAGAAGTAGAAGAAGCTTTGCATTTTGAATCACCAGTTATCCATCTTCATGATGAAGTGGTATAGAGGAGGATTTTCTTAAAAAGACCTGAAAGTTTAGCTACAAATTGCCACAGTCCATCTGAGATGCAAGCCTGGATTTGATTTCTTTTGGTGAAAGAAAATCCTTCTCTGCTCTACTCCACTATGAAGCTAAGAGTAGTGATGCAAAATGCAAAGCTTACACTGTGCACAATTTCTCCAATCACAGCCACATAAGCCCATAACTTCTCCTGGGTTGTCTGGGTGTTTTGGTGGCTTTCCTCACTCTTCTTTCTTGCACAGTCACTCAGTTTTTGAGAACTGGGAACAGGAGTATGTAAACTTTGGATCAGGGTCATTTGGGTGGCTCTCGTCATTTTGATTTAAAAAGAGGAAACAGTTGTTTGACAATAAATGGCTTCACCCAACCACTAACCATGAGTGAAAAAAAGTTTTTGTGTTGTCATTCATATTCTCTTAAAAATGGCCAAAAAAGCAAAAATTCTGCCAGGGTTATGTAAACTTGAGCACAACTGTATATAGACAGTTTGTGTGTGTGTGTGTGAGAGTGTGGTGGTGGGGGGGTGCATGGAGTGCTTATCAGGGCCCTGGACTACTACTTGTAGTCTTAGTTGTTTTCTAGTTAACTGAATGGGAGGTGATGGTCTAGTGGCTAAAGCAGTTGGCTCGGGACCAGAGGCTCCTTGGTTCAAATACCCATCACACCAGAAAATCACTAAGGGCCCTTCAGCAAGGTTCTTAATCCCCAAGTTGCTTCTGGTGTGCAATTGAGTGCTTTGGACCCTGACATTAGAGTATGAGTGAGATGTTCAACTGTACTTTTTTTTAAGTTATTGCACCCAAATCTTTAGTCACATCTGCTCAATATGGATCTATTCCTGACTCAATCCTATCACCAGATTTTATGACAATTAGTTCAGTTCAATTCATTGTACAAGATTTCTACAGTGCTAAATCACAACACAATTCGCTTCACATGGGTAAGGTCTAACCTCACCAGCTCCTGTGAGCAAGCACATAGGCGACAGTGGTCAGGCAAAACTCCTTCTGGCGAAACGGGAATTAGTTTGTAAATATTGCTGCTAAAAATGCAGCCAGCAATCATGGCTAAAAAAACCTTCCCTTTCTGCAAAGGTACAGTAATAAAAAGAAAAAAGAAAATATGCGAGTCACTTGTGACATCTCTTTCAGGTGTGTCTGAATCTCTAAGGTCGTGTGCCCTGTCACATTATACTGCTTTGCTCTGAGATGAAACATTTTTAAATTATCTTATTAGACAGACATTTCACCTCTACTTTAGCACTACAAGTTGTGTAGTTTGGTGCCTTGGCAGAGGAAGGCACTAATCAACTCTAACTGCAATTATGAAACTATTTCCTGTTCACAGAATGTTATGTCCATCATGGCTGCCAAATAATGGATTACATCACCCCAAAATCCCTCCGTCCTGTTCTGTGTTTTGTCATCCATCTGTCCATCACCCATTCATCATTACAGTGTACTGCTACCGACATGGGCGTGGCATCCTAACAAGCTCACAGAGTGCTAATCAATGAGGTTTCCCATTGGCTGGAGGCCTAGGGGACAGCCCATGGCGGGAGGTTGGCATGACAACGGTGCTGATTGACAATGGCAGGTCATTGTCACACATAATGGGATTATGGAGCAAGAGAGAGATGGAAAAATAGAGGGAGTGGAGAGATGGGGAGAGCCCATGAATTGTGTTCCTGTCATTATATGTTGGTTCCACAGCTACTCTGTGTTCTTGACATTGTTGTCTGCTCTGCCACTGTAACAACAATGTGCAATCTGACGACTGCGTTCACACCGTTATTAATGAGACCTATGACTCATGGCGATGAACTCATGTAACTCGGCAATCCCACACCATGTAATGACAAATGGGTGCCCCGCCCTCATTCCCTCTCATATTCTGAAAATTAACCCCTAAACACATAATACAAATTTATTTATTTCATTCTAATTCACCATTAGCTTTCTACAACCCCTGGCAAAAATTATGGAATCACCGGCCTCGGAGGATGTTCATTCAGTTATTTGATTTTGTAGAAAAAAAGCAGATCACAGACATGACAAAACTGAAGTCATTTCAAATGGCAACTTTCTGGCTTTAAGAAACACTATAAGAAATCAATAAAAAAAGATTGTGGCAGTCAGTAACGGTTACTTTTTTAGACCAAGCAGAGGAAAAAAATATGGAATCACTCAATTCTGAGGAAAAAATTATGGAATCACCCTGTAAATTTTCATCCCCAAAACTAACACTTGCATCATATCAGATCTGCTCGTTAGTCTGCATCTAAAAAGGAGTGAACACACCTTGGAGAGCTGTTGCACCAAGTGGACTGACATGAATCATGGCTCCAACACGAGAGATGTCAATTGAAACAAAGGAGAGGATTATCAAACTCTTAAATCATCACGCAATGTTGCAAAAGATGTTGGTTGTTCACAGTCAGCTGTGTCTAAACTCTGGACCAAATACAAACAACATGGGAAGGTTGTTAAAGGCAAACATACTGGTAGACCAAGGAAGACGTCAAAGCGTCAAGACAGAAAACTTAAAGCAATATGTCTCAAAAATCGAAAAATGTACAACAAAACAAATCGGGAACGAATGGGAGGAAACTGTAGTCAACGTCTGTGACCGAACTGTAAGAAACCGCCTAAAGGAAATGGGATTTACATACAGAAAAGCTAAACGAAAGGCATCATTAACACCTAAACAGAAAAAAACAAGGTTACAATGGGCTAAGGAAAAGCAATTGTGGACTGTGGATGACTGGATGAAAGTCATATTCAGTGATGAATCTCGAATCTGCATTGGGCAAGGTGATGATGCTGAAACTTTTGTTTGGTGCCTTTCCAATGAGATTTATAAAGATGACTGCCTGAAGAGAACATGTAAATTTCCACAGTCATTGATATGGGGCTGCATGTCGGGTAAAGGCACTGGGGAGATGGCTGTCATTACATCATCAATAAATGCACAAGTTTATGTTGATATTTTGGACAATTGAAAGGATGTTTGGGGATGATGAAATTATTTTTCAAGATGATAATGCATCTTGCCATAGAGCAAAAACTGCAGAAACATTCCTTGCAAAAAGACACATAGGGTCAATGTCAATGAGCAGATCTGATTTGATGCAGGTGTTAATTTGGGGGATGAAAATTTACAGGGTGATTCCATAATTTTTTCCTCGGAATTAAGTGATTCCATATTTTTTTTTCTCTGCTTGGTCTAAAAAAGTAACCGTTACTGACTGCCACAATCTTTTTTCTTGATTTCTTATAGTGTTTCTTAAAGCCAGAAAGTTGCCATTTGAAATTACTTTAGTTTTGTGTCATGTCTGTGATCTGCTTTTTTTTCTACAAAATTAAACAACTGAATGAACATCTTCTGAGGCCGGTGATTCCATAATTTTTGCCAGGTGTTGTAGTTAGCTAACTACTTCTTGCCTTCTCCTTTCAGCTGCCCCCATTAGGGGTCGCCATAGAAGATCAATCATTTCCATCTCACCCTGTCCTCTGAATCTTCCTCTGTCACACCAAACACCTGCATGTCATCCCTCAGCACATCCATAAACCTCCCCTTTGGTCTCCCTCTTCTCCTGCTGCCTGGTACCTTCATCCTCAGCATCCTTCTCCCTGTATAACCTGAGTCCCGCCTGTGCACGCGCAAACCATGTCAGTGTCACCTCTGACTTTGTCTCCAAATTGTCCCACCTGAGCTGTCCCAATGAAGATCACAACATCTTCAGTTCTGCCACCTGTCTTTTTGTTAGTGTCACCGTCTCTAAGCAGTACAACATAGCTGGTCTCACTACTGACTTGTAAATGTTCTCTTTTGTTGTTAGTTAACAAGACAGCTAATCATCCATCTTCATAGGATAATGCACATACACCCCTTTGAAAAATCATGAAAAAAAATCTACATTTTAAAATGAAGTTTAAAATGGGTACTTGACATGTACACTGTCAAAATAATGTGAAAACAGCCAAGTTCTAAAGAGTGTTTTTTTTTTTTTTATGGTAATTCTGTGAACAACAATGGCTAACATACAGGATGCTTGTAATGGAATTAATGTTGTTGTTGAAATACAGTTTTGGGAAAAAAAACATGTGAGCGACAAAAAAGCGATTCTTCGTTTGTTTATTTTGCCATTAAAATTCCCTCTCACTCCTCAAAATAAAATAACTTCAAGGCCAGGCATCCTCAAAGGCTGGAGACTAATTAATCACAGCACAGCAAACGAGGTAAAAGCTAACTGAGTCCAAGTGAAGTTTGCTATTCTATGCGGGAACAGCCGCGGAGGCATGGCGCGTATGTGTTTGAACACGGTGAATTGTAGATATCCCTCCGCTCAGTGCTTTGCAGTACCAGCAGCGATGGGGAAACCTACTGCCGCTCGGTGAGAACAGACTAGATCTGAGTCGCCAAACACCAGAAAAGTCTCCAGTGATGCCAGGAAAAGTTGCTACATATGTTGCTAGTCACTTTTGAGAAAATAAGTCGTCAAGAGGGTTTGGAAAGTCACGAAGTTGGCAACCACTGGAAACATCTATGCATGTGATGGTGGAATCCACAGTGCCTGTAGAGGGTGTGGTCTCAATAGCCCAGCAGTAGTGTGCTATGTGTGTGCATGTGATAGTTTAGATATCCAACTGTAGTTGCATGAAGTATGCTTGTTTTAGTTAGTATTATGCCAAAATATTATTTTCCCCTACTATATTTAAGTTCTTCATTTAGAACATACCTTCAATATAGTAAATTCTTGATTTTTCCCATTTAATTGCATCAGAATGACACATCCGGCCACAATCGAGAAATACTGACTTGCGGTCCCAAGACTCTACATATTTGGTGCCATTCACTCAGCTGTCCCGAGTGTGTTGCACATGTTCAAAACACTATTGGCACCATCAAGATGGAATGCACATCTGACAGCGGTGTATATGCAGTTTTTGCACCATCTGATCTCAATCGACACATTCTGACGACATCAAAACAGCATCTGAAACAATCTGATCGTAGTTGATTGAGTCGCGCCTCTCTGTGGTCTCATGCGCAGTAATGCATCATAGCGTACGTCAGGCATGGAGCTGAACGGATCCCAGTGTGAGAGTTCGTGCACACACCGGTGTCCATCGAGCAGGAACAGTACCAGGTGCACCACATGCGACTGGCCACACATTTTCTAAGTACCATGCAAGCAGTGTTTTGGTGTTTGTGCATGTCACCTGGAATTTGACCAGCACCTGCCGCGAGAGGGTGCAATGGGTTTGCATAGCGCACACTGTCTTTCAGGCACTTGTGTGTGCAAATAGTTGTAGCAACAGATGTACAGTGTGTCAGCAACATGGACGACATTACACGGTTTGCACACGATTCCTGCGTTTTACTATGAAGCCATGCTGTTATAACACGTGCAGAATGTGGCTTGGCATTGTCTTGCTGAAATAAGCAGGGACGTCCCTGAAAAAGATGTTGCCTGAATGGCAGCATGTGTTGCTCTAAAACCTGGATGTACCTTTCAGCATTGATGGTGCCATCACAGATGTGTAAGTTGTCCATGCCATGGGCACTAACACACCCCCATACCATCACAGATGCTGGCTTCTGAACTTTGCGCTGGTAACAATCTGGATGGTCTTTTTCCTCTTTTGTCCAGAGGACACGACGTCCATGATTTCCAAAAACAATTTGAAATGTGGACTCATCACACCACAGTACACTTTTCCACTTTGCGTTTGTCCATTTCAAATGAGCTCGGGCCCAGAGAAGACGGTAGCATTTCTGGATGTTGTTGATGTATGGCTTTCGCTTTGCATGGTAGAGTTTTAACTTGCACTTGTAGATGTAGCGACGAACTGTGTTAACTGACAATGGTTTTCTGAAGTGTTCCTGAGCTCATGCGGTAAGATCCTTTACACAATGATGTTGGTTTTAATGCAGTGCCGCTTATGTGTAGAACGTTCTCCAGATTCTCTGAATTTTTTGATTTATATTATGGACTGTAGATGATGCAATCCCTAAATTCCTTGCAATTGAATGTTGGGAAACATTGTTCTTAAACTGTTGGATTATTTTTTCAGGCAGTTGTTCACAAAGTGATGATCCTCACCCCATCTTTGCTTGTGAACGGCTAAGACTTTTGGGGATGCGCCTTTTATACCCAATCATGAGTGTCCTCAGTTCCCAAACACTTATTGAGTGTTGTTAGAAGGAAAGGTGATGTAACACAGTGGTAAACATACCACTGTCCCAGCTTTTTTGAAACATGTTGAAGGCATCCATTTCAACATGAGCAAATATTTGCACAAAAACAATAAAGTTTATCAGTTTGAACATCAAATATCTTGTCTTTGTGGTGTATTCAATACAATATAGGCTGAAGAGGATTTGCAAATCACTGTATTCTGCTTTTATTTACATTTTACACAACGTCCCAACTTTATTGGAATTGGGGTTGTAGTTAACCAATTACTTATGGAATTATTAACAGCCTATATTTAGAAAAGTAGGTGTAATTCCTAAATGGTTTATGTGATATTTTTTGAAAACTACTACTACACTATAAGCAACTTTTGACTATTTGATTTCAACTCCATTGTAGTGGTGTACAGAGGCAAAAATACAAAAATTGTGTCAAAGTCCGACTACTTATGGACTTCACTGTACCTGTCTGTATCCTTGCACAAGCCTCTGCACTGGCCTTGTGCTGGGGAGTAACCTCTGATGGATTGCTGTTCCATCCATAAGCCAGAGGCTTTCATCCACTTCATGCTCTGGTCTTCATGTATAAGCAGTAGTCTGATGGGGCAAAGGCTTTCTAAATGTGTATATGCATAATGTATATCATCCAATGAAAATTTGTATTTTAGTAGGACACAGTAGGGTGCAGCTGCCCTATAATCCAGTTCAGCAAAAACCTTGCATTCTAGTGCAGCAGATAAGAATAAGAATCTTTCATTTTGTGATGCATCACCAAATTTGGCACAATGACACTTGTTGGTGTACTTTTTGTTAAAAAAAAAAAAAAAAAAAAGTCACGACGGTGGCTGTTTTTCAAGATAGCCCCTGGAAATGTTCTTCATATATTTCCACTATCTTGATTTATTTCACTGTTGTGCCTGTTAAATACATGGTGCCACCCCCAAAACAAAAAACCCAGAGCCCATAAAACCTGTGGAAGACAATTGGAACAAGTGTACCATACCGTAATTTCATTAGTGCTTATGTTAGATATAAGGTAATTTAATTTCTAGTAAGCTGCAACTGTGATGCACTTGTGGGCCTTATTTAATTTCAAGGTAGTGTCAAAGAAATAAAATTACATAGACTGACTGTCTAGTCAATTCAGTTCAGTTTATTCATTGTATATAGCGCCAAATCACAACAGAGTTGCCACAAGGTGCTTCACACAAAACAATTCAAAAAACAAAATAAAATTAATTAAAATATTAAAAAAGCACAGCAAAAGAGTAAAAAGTTGAAAGCATAATAACATAATATGCCAATGTGCTAGCCATACAAAAGGGAAAATAAGTGCGTCTTAAGTCTGGACTTCAAAGTCTCTATAGAAACTGACTGTTTTATTGATGCAGGGAGATCATTCCACAGAACAGGGGCACAATAAGAGCAAGCTCTGTGATCCGCAGACTTTTTATTCACCCTAGGGACACAAAGTAGTCCTGCACCCTGAGAATGCAAAGCCCGGGCCGGTACGTAGGGTTCAATTAGATCAGCTAGATAGGGAGGTGCCAGTCTGTGAACAATTTTATAGGCTAGTAGCACAACCTTAAAATCCAATCTCACAGAGACAGGAAGCCAGTGAAGAGATGCCAAAATGGGTGTAATGTGGTGAAACTTTCTGCTTTGTGTCAGAGGTTTGGCAGCAGCTTTTTAACCAATTGGAGACCCCTAATGCTGGACTGTGATAAACCAGAAAATAAAACATTGCAATAATCCAATCTAGAAGAGACAAATACATGAATCAGGGTCTCAGCATCAGCCATAGACAGGATGGGACGAATCTTCGCTATATTTCGCAGGTGGAAGAAAGTAGTCCTCGTAATATTTCTCATGTGGAGGTCAAAGGACAATGTAGGATCAAAAATTACCCCAAGGTTCCTCACTTTGTCAATGTGATGTATGACACACGAGCCTAGGCTAAGCGCTAGCTGGTCGAATTGATGCCGATGTCTCACTGGACCAAGAACCATCATTTCAGTCTTATCAGAGTTTAAAAGTATGAAGTTACTAGACATCCAGCTTCTCACTGATGCAAGGCAATCTTCTAAGGATTTTATGTGAGTGAGATTACCAGCAGTTATCGGCATGTACAGTTGAGTGTCATCAGCATAGTAATGAAAGGCAATCACAAAACGCCGCAGTATATTCCCAAGGGGTGCTACATAAAGGGAAAAAAACAGGGGGCCTAAAACTGATCCCTGTGGAACCCCAAATTTCATGTCACTAAGGTTAGAGGTAGTTACTGTACAAAACACAGTGAGAACGACTGGACAGGTATGACATCAACCATGCAAGGGCACTTCCAGTAATCCAAAAATGAATCAACAGCCTATGAAGTAAAATATGAGCCACAGTATCAAATGCAGTACTGAGATCTAACAGCACCAGAACCATAGTGGTATCTGAGTCCATTGCAAGCACAAGGTTATTCACCACTTTAGTGAGAGCTGTCTATTTCTAATCTACCCATGTTTTGTGTAAATTTGTGTTTCTATCACTGTACAACAGTATAAAATAGGTTCACTTGAGAAATGTTACTTTTAAAAATGATAACTCAGATTATATCTTAAAATGATACATTTGTCTTTAGTAGCATCACATTCAATGATTTAGTACCATAATCACCTATATTTGCTTGCCAATGTGTTTTCTTCGCACAAATAGGATATTTTAAAATTTCTTGTGGGTAACAGCTGTTTAAAGAAAAGGACTTCTCAGAATTATTTATACCAAATTTGGTGTCTGTTTCATCAACTGAACAATTCTTACACTTATCTGCTACACTAATCATGGTCATGTGAAAAACAGGCTTCCTTTTGATGCCTTCTTAGTTGACCTAATTGTTTTGACTGGCACCCTACTCCTCCTTAAATTCATGTGACTCAGCAACTCGTGCCTGTAAGCATGAAAAGTTAATGTGAATAGCTCAAAGTTTTACATTCCTTAAATCATTTTTACTGCTCTTCTTACTGCTCTATGAGGCTTGAATTGCCACTCAGGGCTAAATAAAATATTCTTGAATTCCACATAGTTGCTGATGAAGCTTGTTGGATGAGGCAGTTGTCTTCAAATTACAAATTTGTAATTACAAATTACTTTCAACTGTATTCTCTGTTGAAATGTTGGCTCTCATCCAACATAAGTTTTAAAAGCTTCCAGAACTGCATGCAAGTGCTAAGGGTGATGGATGGATGGCTGGATGGACGGATAAGTCTCCCTGTTCCTATGCTATCGCCCCGTGACCATAATTACAGATTTTTGCTAACACTTCTGAAGAATTACTTAAGTCAAATTTAAAATGTAGGACATTTATTTACACAATACTATTGTGACTTTTACTTGAGTGATTGAGATGGTTCTCCGACCATATAGTTCCAATAATGAGTTGAATAATACATGTCTTAATTAGTGTCTGAATTCATTCTGCTGTGTTTTAAAGGCTAGTAGCAGGGACACAACCTAAAGACGATGAGGACAACAGACAGGACTAGTCAGCAGTGACAAAGCACACACACAAACTGAGCAGCCAGCAGCACTTCTATCTGAGTGACACCAGACGGACTGTTATGTCAGCGCCTGGAGCTGACATGACAACAAATCAGCTCTACAAAAAAATCAGCTCAACAACAAATCAGGGCCAGAAAGACAGAGTGGGTGATAAACACAGTTTTACATCTCCACTGACTGGGTGGCTGCCATCCAAGAAAGAATCTATGCTCCAAAACTGACCCTTTCAAGCTTAACTAAAGTTTACAGTTGATCACATGGACAAAGAAAACAAAACACAACAACAACAAAAAACATTCAATGAATGATTCATGGCCATATGTGACAAAGATTGAGTTGTATGGTCACAATGAAGAGGGATACATTTAGAGGAGTGAAGGTGAGGCATTTAACTCCAGAACACAGTGCTGACTGTGGTGGTCACGGTGGTAACATCGCATTCTGGGGCTGTTTTGGTGCCAGTGGACCTGGTACATTGCTCAAAGTGGATGGAATAATGAAGGACAACCTCAGTGGGTCCTGGGCATCCTTTTGTTCATAACACATGACCAAGGCCATACCCAGCATGATATTTTTTCTCATTTAGATCTGATATGTTTTCAAAGTGTTCCTTTTATTTATTTATTTTAGCAGTATATACAAGGTGCATTCAAAAAATATCCAACCTCTGGCTGTAAAAAAAATACAGGTTATTCACCTGGGGGTCTGAAATCCTCATCCCCTTCTAAGTAGTTTCCTTGGGGCTGCACACACTTATCCCAGCAGATCTGCCATTGTTGGAAACATTTCTGGAAGGCCTCTTTTGGAATGGTGTCCAACTGGGCCATTGCATTGCTCATGATGTCTTCTCACAACTCATATTGTGTCCCTTTTTAGTGTTGTTCTGATCTTTGAGGCAAAAATCAGGGAGCCATGTCAGGAGTGTAGGGAGCCTGATGAATTACAAGAGCATTGTGTTTGGCCAGGAAAGTCTGAATCAACTGATCAGAATGGGCGGGTGCATTGTCACGATGGAGCTGCTAATTTTTCACCTCCCACAGATCCGGTCATTTGCCGCACACAGCATAGGACCTCCTGATAATACTCTTTATTTTCCTGCAAGACTTCTAGATGTAGATGCAGTTTCTGCTCTGCCATTAGCAGCTTTGACAAGAATTTTGCTGACACTCTCCACATGCCAAAATCCTCTGTCAAAACCTCTGTACTGAAACTGTGCTTATTCCCAACTCATCCACAAGTTCTTGGATGGTGACAGGATGCTCATCCATGACCAAAGTTCGTATTCTGTCAGTCACTTGGTCATTTCAGCTTGTGGATGGCCAACAGGAATAACCTTCTCTCTCCACTGATGTGTGCCCAATTTTGAAGCAATTACACCACTGTTTTATTTACGTAATGCTTGTGCCATCATCGCCAAAAGCCTGCTGAATCTTGAGGATGGTTTCTGCTTTGGTATAATCAAGCTTTTGGCAAGATTTGATGCAATATCTTTGCTCAAGTCATTCTGTCTTGTTACAGCAAATGAGAATCCAATGGGTACTCGGTACACATGTTCACTCCAAGGCCTTTTTATGTTTCTACTCCTCCATAACTCCATGGCCAAGTGGAGCTATGGAGTAGTAGTCAACTGTGTCAAAGCATCATGATGCTTTGACACAGTTGTGAACTTTTTTAAGTTTTCTGGGTTGGTGGGTGTCACAATGCAATTCACCACCAGAACAGTAGGGGGTACAACATTTTTCACGAAGACTGGCCTACTATCCCATGAAAGTTTTTTATTGTGAAACTGTAAAATGTGATGTTCTGGAAATGATGTGGACCAATCACAGCCCATGCAGTCTCCTTTGTCTGGACGTGCAGTTAAAATTTTTTTGGCGGTCCAAATCAGGCTACAAAGAGGGGCTCGGAGGGGGTTCTCAACAATGCAGAGGGCTGGTCATGATTTCGGAGTTGACAATACGTAGTAGCATAAATTAGGCTTAAGGCTGATTGCGCGCAACTGATGCACTCTGCAGGCAAGAAAAAAATTCACGCATGTACAAGGTTCACTACACCTCCCAACCAAACAGCAACTCACGCGCTTCATTTGTTTCTGTGGGTTGGATATATAAAATAAGGTTGGATATTCTTTGAATACAAGTCATACAAAATAATGGGATTAGCGTGTGCTGTCCTTCTTGACTAATAAATATAAGACAAATAAAGATGCATGTGTGCATCTACAGAACACTGAAATATGTAGTCTCTCAAAACAAGTAGTTGTAAGTTTAATTAATCACTCTAAAGTGATCTTTATCTGTTAAGGTTTTTTTTTTAATGTACTGTATGCCTGTGCAGCATGCGTTTTTCATTCATTCATTTTTTATACAGATTTACTTCAAATAAGGGTCAAGGGGGGGCCGGAGTGTATCCCAGCAGTCATAGGGCGTGAGGCGAGGTACGAGGTCTGTTAGAAAACTGTCCGACCTTTTTATTTTTTGCAAAAACCTTATGGATTTGAATCATGTGTGATTGTATCAGCCAAGCTTGAACCTTCGTGCGCATGCGTGAGTTTTTTCACACCTGACGGTTGCGTCATTCGCCTGTGAGCACGCTTTGAGTGAGCACTGGTCTTCCCCCCTCGTCAGATTTTCATTGTGAGGAATATGTCTGAACAGCTGGAGCAGTGCTGCATCAAATTTTTCCAGAAACTGTGAGACAGCCAGGTGGAAACAATTCAGAAAATTCAGATGGCTTTCAGGGACGATTTTATGGGCATCACACAGATTAAGGAGTGTTACAGCCGGTTTAAAGATGGCGCACAATGGCGGAGGGCGCGCCGGCGCTGAAACAGGCTGAAACGACCAGATCATTTCCAAACTGAATGCTGTGTTGATCCGGGACGTCGTCTGACTACCAGAGAAATGGCAGAAAAGGTGGACATAGCACTTTTCCGGCACATTCCACTGTTAAAGGGGATTTTGTCATGAAAACAGGAGCGGAGGAATTTGCCACAGAGCTGCTAATGGCGCGGAACGAAAGCACCTCCATGTTGGTCTCACAGGACATGTTGTGGCATGCCCAGATCTTCGACAATTTCTCGGATACTCACTCAACTGAAAAGCCACCCAAAGCCGTCTGAATCTTCCGAATGGTGGAAGAGCTGGGCATGTACCGTGAGACTTCCAACACGGAGGTGCTTTTTGTTCTGCGCCATTACGCGGCTCCATCCTGATGCGCAAATTCTGCCACACGTCTTTCATTACAAAATCTCCCGTAACAGTGTAATGTGCTGAAAAAGTGCTATGTCCACCTCTCTTGCCATTTCTCTGGTAGTCAGACGACGTCCCGGATCAACACAGCCTTCACTTTGGAAATGATCTGGTCGTTTCAGCCTGTCGATGGCCACTTGAAGCACGGCGCTCCCTCAGCCGCTGTGGGCTGTCTTTAATCCGGTTGTATGTAATGCTCCTTAATCTGCGTGATGCCCATAAGATCTTCACCGAAAGCCATCTGAATTTTCCAAATGGTTTCCACCTGGCTGTCTCTCACAGTTTCTGAAAAAATTTTGATGCAGCAAAGCGGCAGTCGCTCGGCCATTTTCCTGACAATGAAAATCCGCCAAGGGGGCTGGACCACTCCTCCCACAAAGGCAAATGACGCAACCAACAGGCGTGAAAAAACTCACGCATGAGCACGAAGGTTCAAGCTTGGCTGATGCAATCACGTGATTCAAATCCATATGGTTTTTGCAAAAAATAAAAAGGTCGTACATCCTGGACAGGAGGCCAGTTTATTGCAAAGTACGTTTTTATTGTATGTGTTTAGTAAATACTGGTAAATAGTAAATATTATTATTCAGTGCTTAATTTGTAAAGTGGGAGGTCCCGGAGCACAGAGGATGGGTGGCTCCTGTGCAGAAAAAAAAAGAAGGGCGGGGCTGCGAACAACGTTGTGCACCACACCGAAAATAAACTGGGCATGTATTGTAGGCCTAATAACACTAGTCACACCAAATCCGGATAGAGTACAAATTCCTGTTTAATGATGTACAGTGGTCCCTCGTTTATCGCGGGAGTTACGTTCTTCGCGTTCACACCGGGCGTGACGCGAGCGACTGCAGCCACAGGTTGCCATGTAATCCCTATGTAAGGACGCGTGTTGGCGCCAAACCGCGCAACGCAAGTGAAGTGATTTTGAGCGTTTTGCGTGTTTGTGGCGCAATATTGCGTCGCGTCACGTCGTGTTGCCCTCCTCCCCAAGTTGAAAAATCTGAACTTTTTCGTCTTGTCGCGCCGTGATGACCAATCAGGGTCTGAATATGTAGTGACATAAAGATGTCTGGAGTTTGACTGAGGATGTGAACATGTCCTGTCTCTGGTAGCAGCCTGTGAGCAGGATATATGTCTCTTTTGTCCTTTATTTCACAATCATGACAGTTTTTGGAGCAAGCAGCAGCCCCACAGCAGGGGGAGCGGAGTTTTTTTTTTTTTTTTTTTATGTGCGCGCACGAGGGAATCATCCATGGAGATTATTTTACTTATTAACTACACTGGTTTCTAAACACAATTATGACAGAGTGTTTTTGGGAAAGAGTGAGGAGCAGCCTCACAGCAAGCCGCGGAGTTTCGTTCTTTTTTTCTCTTTTTAAGTGCGCGCGCGAGTGAATCGTCTGTGTGGAGAATATTTTATTAATTAACTACACAGATGTGTAATAAAACAAATGGTGACTGGTTTCTAAACACAATTATGACAGAGGTTTTTGGGGGAAGAGTGAGCTGCAGCAAGCAGGGGAGTTCTTTTTTTTTTTTTTTTTTTATTGTTTACATGTGCGCGCGTGAACGGGACAGTTGGTCCTTAAACTGGGTTCCGCAGAGGCGGAAGGACCGCTAAAAGCGGCCGTCATCCAGATGCAGCTCCTGCAGCAAATGATACTCTCCGTATTGGGAGCTTTTCACAACAACTCACTCCGTGTGATCAAGGTCCGTCATGACTTGACGCCGAGCAGAATGGAAGCTCCTCCTATTTGATGACGCACCGGGGCGAAAGTCCACCCAAGCACAGCGACACACCAGGTGAAGGAGGCGCGTCCGTCGCCACGTGACCCCCATGAATTTGTAGCGTCTGATCGCGCCCAGTGTGAACGTGGTACGAAATCCGCGAAGTAGCGCTATTATAGATGTTTTAAGGCTGTAAAACCCCTCACTACACACTTTTCTCAAACAGGCATTAACATTTTCTCACTTTTCTCTCTTGTGTAAACACTCTTTTTTTCTTCTGTGCGAGAAGATTATAAACAGACACACCAGAACACAATGCGCGTACTCTCCCTTCGCTCACTGCCTCCGGGGGTACGGATGCGAGACCCGCAAAGAATCCAAGTCCTCTCTCGGTGGCCACGGAGCTCTGCGGCTACGGTCAACATCCGGATCAAAACAGCGAGCGTAGCCTCTGGACCTGTTGCCAGATTTGGCGCAATTCCGCACAGCGGACAGGAGGGCGGCGGTGTGATTGGCAGTGAGAGCAATCGCAGTGATTTTTTTTTTTTATATATATATATTTTGTTAGTCAAGAGAGGTGGCGGATCACGGATCCAGTATAAATAGCTGGCGGAGCCAATGTCCGAGGTTCCGGAGCGCGTGTCCGAGGTTCCGGAGCGCGCTCCGGCTTGCTCCCCCTCAAATTAAGCCCTGTATTATTTCTTGGTGAATGTCGGGCCCTTTCTTTATTTATTATTCTGGAATTGAAACAGGAAATCGACTAGTAATTGAATTGGTAAGCAGTATTAGCATCACAGTTGAAAAAAAAAATCTAATTATACAAAGTTTTACCAATGGGGTATGTGTAATTTTAGTCTGCTACTCAGTTGTGATGTTATTAAAAACTTTTGCCTTGCAGGTGTAGCATGAAAAAACTGATTATTCCAACCACTCCCATTTTCATGTATAAAATTCACCTGCTCAGTCCCTAAGGTGACTGCAGCATTAATCAAATCCTGAAAGCACTGAAAGAATATTGCTGAAAATGAAAAGACAATGTGAGAAGATGCAACTGTTTCAGGTTTGTGTTCTTCCCTACAAGTAATAACTTGTTCATAGATGCAATTAAATACGTGCAACACTTTCAAGCCCAAATCTGAGCCAGTAGTTGTAAAATCATCTTGCAAACATTTTTTCATTATTTAAAATTTTTCAGTGAATAAGATTAGTTAATTGGGCCAACAGTATCACTGCATGATTATGTTTGGTGTCACCACTGAGGAGTAAAAAACTCCTTCTACATGGGGTCGTTCCCCCATATTTTCAGTACTAAGCATGTCCTCAAGCAGTCGAGTCACCGTTTTCGTCTCCTTTTTCCGTGTAGTACAAACTGTTGTTTACCCTTTTCACAAGACCATACCACTTACACTTGACTCCTGTATTTCCTCAGTTCTCCACATCTTCATCTCTTGGCATTTCTGGTCAGAGTTTGTCTGCTTCTGTTGAGTGCAACCTGGGTGGGTATAAGACTGTCTTGTGCAAACCCAAATAAGAAAACATTAGGATGATGTGGAAAATAAAATAAATACATAAATAAATATTTTTAAAAAGCAGTAATTCTTAAAGTTAATTTGACTCTTTATTTCACTGCAAACAGTATGAACCTAAGATATTCATGTTTGTTGTGGTCATCATCATTTCAGCTGTTAATATACATCCATTCCTGTATTTAAGACCTGCAACAAATTTTTAAAAAAGATGCTAAAGCATTTACCACTTTGTCATGTTGCTCTTTCCTCTCATAACACTGAAAACATGTTTTGGCTTTCACAGTCCCAAGCAATGCAGCAGATGATATTTTGCCCCATTCTTCCTACAAACACATCTTAAGGTGTGCAATAGTACAGTTTTGTCACATTTTATGTTTCAAAATTCTCCACGCCAGGATGTCGGCGGAAAAGATGCCGTCTTGAAAACATTAGTTGCTGTAAAATCTCAGTGGTCATTTCTGCATGAGGGCTTCCATCACAGATATGTAAATTACCTTTGCCAAGAACACAACCCCAAACAGTGACAGACCCTGGCTTTTGGACATGTTGCTGATAAAATTGTGGATGGTCCTTTTCGTCTTTGGTCTAGAGCACATGGCAGCCATTTGTTCCAAAAAAGATGTGAAATACTGACCACTATACATGTTTCTACTGTATGAGCATCCACCCTAGGTGTCTCTGAGCCAAGAGAAGCCCATTGCCATTTCTGGACAGGGTTAACATAAGGCTTCTTTTTTGCACAGTAAAGTTTTGAGTAGCATTTGCAAATGTAACTCTGTATTGCAATGCTTGACAAAGTAATCCGTGTGGTTATATCAGTTATTGATGAATGACGGTACTTGATGCACTGCCATCTGATGGATCAGACATCATGTGTTCAGCTTAAGCTTGAACCCTTGCCCTTTACACACTGAAATTCCTCCAGAGTCCTTAAATTGTTTAATATTATACAATGTAGAGGGAGAAGCATGCAAACCCTTTCCAGTCTCTCTTTAAAGCACACTGTTTTTGAACATTTCAGTAATTTTCTTACACCTTTGTTGACAAACTTCATAATCTGCATCAGACACTCAAAGCGTTTTACAATTAATGCTTCACATTCACCCCAATGTCAGGATGCTGCCATACAAGGTGCTCACTACACACCGGGTGCAAGTAGGGGATTAAAGACCTTGCCCAAGGGCCCTTATTGATTTTCCATTCAGGCTGGGATTTGAACAGAGGATCCTCTGGTCTGAAACCTGCTTTAACCACTAGACCATCACATGTTTGGAACTTCAGATCCTCTGACCATCTTTGCTCCTCAAAGACCTTTTAACAACACCTCATTACAATCACGGTTCATGTTGTCTGGTCTCCCAAAATTTCCTGTATAATTTCCTGTGTTGTCTGTTGTGTTGGTAGCATGGCCCAAGCAGAGGGTCACACCTTTGAGTCTGGTCTGCTTGAGGTTTCTTCCTCAAATCGTCAGAGGGAGTTTTTCCTTACCACTGTCGCCTGTGTGCTTGCTCTGGGGGTTGGTAAGGTTAGACCTTACTTGTGTGAAGCACCTTGAGGCAACTTTGTTGTGAGTTGGCGCTATATAAATGAAAATAAGTTGAAATTGTCTATTGCGTGGATTTTTTTTTTTATCCTCGTGTCATTTAGTGTTTGTCTCTTGTAGTGTCTGTTTCTGGTACTTTAATTTCGATGTGTGTTCTTTGTTCATTTAGGTTGTTTCTGGTTTCCATGGTTCCGTGCCTCCACACGTTACTGGACTAGGGTCTTTACAAGCACAGTGAGAACACTTAGTTTGCCAGATTGTCTAGGTTTCAACCAGCGTCCTCATGTTTGTTTCCCAGGGCTTTATCCGTGTCTTTGACTACTTGCTTACTGACATTCCTGCCATTTTTGAACTCCTGAGGTTTGTTTTTTTTTTTGTTTGTTTGTTTGTTTGTTTTTGTTTTTTTTTTTTGCTTGCAGTTTAAAGGATTTCTTTGTATGGTGTGTTGCCTCTCTGTGTAACAACCATAGCTTGATTTTGGATAATACTTGTATATTTTGCTCTTTCCTTTGATAGACTGTTGTCTTGTTGGACTGATCACTCGTGTGCCTTACCGCTTGTGGAATATCACTATATTTTTGGCTGCTGTTACGAGCTGCTGCTAATTACCACCTTTGGGATAATGAAACCTGTTTTACCTTGGTTTGTAGTGATTCTCTGCATAGGGGTCCTCAGTCTTGCTATTTACAATTAATAGCCCTAAACTGCCCTATCCCTACTTTTTTTTTTTCTTCGAATCTGTTGCTGAAGCTTAAATGCAGGAATGGATGTATATTAACAAATTAAATGAAGTTCACAACACAAAACATTAAATATCTTTGATTCATACTGTCAGCAATTAAAAAAAAAAGTCAAAGTAAATCTAAGAATCACTGCAGATTTTTTTATTTTTTTTTTAGTTTACATCTTAGTCTTTTTCTCTCTCTTTATTGTCACACTACTTTACTTTCTTGAACTTTGGTGATATTTTGTGCCACAGGAATCCTTAACAGCATTTTGCTTCATCCAGGCTGCACTTGTCTTTTCACTTCTACATACAACATTCTCCTTTAATTTGGATCACACTCCAGAGGTACTTGAATTTCTTTATTTCTGAAGCTGGTCGTTCCTTATGATGTTCTGTTACCATCTTACTGACATGAATGGTGTGTTCCAATTATCCAAAGAAAGGAGCTTCATGCATTTAACAAAACAGAATGTGTATAAAACATAGAGTGTAATAAAGGAATCATGTGTAAAGTAAATTTGGTTTGTCTGTGAGGGTCCAAATGTCCATATGACCTACTGTATGTTTCATCATATGTTTGAAGTTGGTGCACACACGGGTTTCTAAAGCAACTTTATATGCCTTTATTTTTGAAGCATTGGTCATCACATATGTACAATCAGATTGTCTGTGAAATGTGCAGCTTGTCAGAGCTTTTCAAGGAAAATGAGCCAGACAATGGGACAACACAAAACCGTCTGTAGCCGTAGTATCTGTGAGACAGATTTGTTCAAGCCAAGCAGAAGCTCTGGGGGAAAGTGCAGCATGTTTTTGCCATGCCTCCTTCTAGTTCTGGGGGGAAAAAATTGAAACATCGTTTTAAAACTTAAGAACAACTCCAACTTCATGACAAAACCAATCTGTTGCCATTTGCATACTCACCCACCATGCAGGCAAGAATGTGCAGTGTAAGCTCGAATCAGGAGGCTGTCGTTCATACTGTGCATGTCTGTTTGGAAGCATATTCACCGCTTCAGGCATTAAGTCAAAAGCAATATAAACAGACCATGAGAGGATAAATGGATGAATAGTGGAACGAATAAAAATAAAAAAAAGCAAATGGCGAGAAAGTGAAAGGAGAGGAAGAAAGATAGGAAAGGAGGTAAAATGAGCTGCAAACCTAATTACACAGATTAATGTGGCATGGAGAGAGCAGTTACCCAAATTGACAAAAAAGAGAAAGGAAGTGTGTGTGTGAGAGAGAGACTATTACTCCTTGTAATGCCCAAAACGTTATGAGATGACTTTCCAACTCTCTCACTCGGTTCAGTCTGTAGCTCTCACACACTCTCCTACTGCTGGTAGACAGGATGTGTCAGCAGAATATTTTATCCTCTCCCACACCCCACAGTTCCACTCTGTGATTACCTCTCTCACTGCAATTCAATGAGCTTTATTGAAATGAAGTACAGTTCAGAAAATAAAGTGAGGGAACAAAATAATATGGCAGAGGCACTTTAAATCTGGAATACCCTGAGTAAGTAGCTGCTCACAGCTACTTTTTACAGAAACAAAATGTGAAGAAAAGAATTTGGCTGCATTCAACAATTTCTTTTTTTTTTTTTCTCCCCTGTCTGCATATATAGTAATGGTAAATGCCACATTGGCAGAACCATTTATGAACATTAATACACATATATGCAATTTATTCTTGCAAGACAGAAGGTGTGTGTGCGTGTGAACCCCATCCGCGCCTTCACGATCAGCCTACAGCATCCTACTCAAAGCTAACCAACAACTCTGTCAGGAAGGGCCGACCACCAAAACAACACAAAGACAGACAAGAACAAAAGACAAGTGGTGAAGGCAGTAACTGAAGTGAGACACCAAGGAGACGGGGCCCCAACCATACAACTTACCAGGTCAAACAACCACACATGAACAAACAGTGACAGCAACAATCTGTGGTCTGTTTAGTGAGCATCCATACCCTAATCTAGGACACCAGAGTCTTGATCCCTGACCAAATTGTGGTGACGGCCACAAACACACAACTATCCACACACAGAGACCCAGATCACAGCTAAATATCAGATCACTACTGTGGGTGGTGTGTTGGGCCAAGATAAAAGTACAGAACCTTACCATATGACATGGACCACTCCGACACGTCGGAGGCCATACGGCCGGCTGCAAGTAACGACGGAAATGGGTCCAGGACACAGGGCCCCAGGAGAAACCAGGAGGAAAAAGGGCAGCGGAAGGGCACAGGGGCCAGGAAGGGCAGCCCCCAGAGCCACCAGGGCAGCACAGCGAACTAACAGGGGAGCAGGCTGGCGGTGCCGGAACACACCCCCGACAGCACCACCCCAACCCCCATGGAGCCACAGGGAGCAGCCCCATACCCAAGGGAAGCACGCAGGGCACCGGCATAAGCCCACCAATGGGAGGGGGGCCCAGAACCACACCACCAGGGCCCCGGCCCCCGAAGGCGGGAGCGAACGGTGGCAAAGACGGGGGGCAATTCAACAATTTCAAATGTTTCCCATGCAAATCATTATTGTTGCCTACAAAGTATATGGTGTAATGTGATTGCTCAACAACATTTTAAATATATATATTAGGCATGTGAATGTCATCACTGACAATGATTCAATATGCACCTCAATACATTACCAGCAATAAATAAATATTACAATACATGATGATACAATCTGGATGGGCTTTTTCCTCTTGTGTCCAGAGGACACAATGTCCATGATTTCCAAAAACAATTTGAAATGTGGACTCATCAGACCACAGCACACTTTTTCACTTTGCATCTGTGCATTTCAAATGTTGTTGATGTATGGCTTTTGCTTTGCATGGTAGAGTTTTAACTTGCACTTGTAGATGTAGCGACAAACTGTGTTAACTGACAATGGTTTTATGAAGTGTTCCTGAGCCCATGCAGTAAGATCCCTTACACAATGATGTCGGTTTTTAACGCAGTGCCATCTGAAGGATTGAAGGTCACGGGCATTCAATGTTGGTTTTCGGCCTTGCCGCTTACATGTAGAAAGTTCTCCAGATTCTCTGAATCTTCTGATTATACGAAGTCTGTTAGAAAAGTATCGGGCCTTTTCATTTTTTGCAAAAACCTGATGGATTTAAATCACATGTGCTTGCATCAGCCAACCTTGAACCTTCGTGCGCATGTGTGAACTTTTTCACTCCTGTCGATTGCGTCATTTGCTGGTAA
The DNA here is from genome assembly GCF_902500255.1 of Thalassophryne amazonica. Taxonomy (NCBI): domain Eukaryota; kingdom Metazoa; phylum Chordata; class Actinopteri; order Batrachoidiformes; family Batrachoididae; genus Thalassophryne; species Thalassophryne amazonica. Next base: position 87,104,534 of record NC_047106.1, on the reverse strand, counting down.
GCAACCTTTGTGTGAGGACATGTGTTGTGTGCTCAGCGGATTTTCATTGCAAGGAAAAAGACAGAACGACTGGAGCAGCGCCGCATCAAATTTTGCCAGAAACTGGGCGACAGCCAGGTGGAAACCATTTGGATGATTCAGATGGCTTTCGGTGACTTTTCAGTCGTGTCTCTATCCGAGAAATTGTGGAAGAGGTGGGCATGTCACAACATGTCCTGTGAGACTTCAATACGGATGTGCTTTTGCTCCGCCATCAGCAGCTTCGACACAAATTTCACAGCCACTCTTTTCATGGCCAAATCTTCTGTCACAATGGAATGTGTCGAAAAAGTGCTGATGTCCACCTCTTCCGCAATTTTCGGATAGTCACACAACGGTCCCGCATCGCCACAGTGTTTACTTTGGAATGATCTGGTCATTTCAGCATGTTGATGGCCGCCCGGAGCGTGGCTCGCTCTCCACCGTTGTGTGGACGTCTTTAAACTGGTTGTACCGCTCCTTAATCTGTGTGATGCCCATAGCATCATCACCTAAAGCCGTCTGAATCTTCCGAATGGTTTCCACCTGGCTGTCGCCCAGTTTCTGGCAAAATTTGATGCGGCACTGCTCCAGTCGTTCCGTCTTTTTTCTTGCAATGAAAATCCACAGAGCGCACTACACATGTCCTCACACAAAGGCTGCTTACCAGCAAATGATCGAGAGGCGTGAAAAAGTTCACGCATGCGCACGAAGGTTCAAGGTTGGCTGATGCAAGCACACGTGATTCAAATCAATCAGGTTTTTGCAAAAATTAAAAAGGTCAGATACTTTTCTAACAGACCTCGTATTATGGACTGTAGATGATGGAATCCCTAAATTCTTTGCAATTGAATGCTGAGAAACATTGTTGTTAAACTGTTGGACTATTTTTTCATCAGTTGTTCAGAAAGTGGTGATCCTTGCCCCATCTTTGCTTGTGAACCGCTGAGCCTTTTGGGGATGCTCCTTTTATACGCAATCATGACACTCACCTGTTTCCAATTAACCTGTCCACCTGTGGAATGTTCTAAACAGGTGTTCTTTAAGCATTCATCAACTTTCCCAGTCTTTTGTTGCCCCTGTCCCAGCTTTTTTGAAATGTGTTGCAGGCATCCATTTTAAAATGAGCAAATATGTGCACAAAAACAAAAAAGTCTATCAGTTTGAACATTAAATATCTTGTCTTTGTGGTGTATTCAATTGACTATAGGTTGTAAAGGATTTGCAAATATTGTATTCTGTTATTTACATGTCGCACAACATCCCAACTTAATTTGAATTGGGGTTGTATGTTGTCTGCATTTTGGGGTCCTATTTATTTATCTGCATAACATAAATTTTATTATGATTTAATTTATATGATAGCATTGCTAGCACCAGGTTAGCATGATTTAGCAAGCAGCTTGGTGACACTGGGTCCACAGATGATGCGCTGGTTGTGAAGGCAGTATACAGGTCATATGTTTTTATGCCTGCACCCACGTTAAAAGTTATGAAAACCACCACCTAGCCCACAAAAATATGTTAATCAAACATCCACACCAAACCTAGCCTATTATCCAGTTTACTTGTTTTGGAACTCGAGGTGGAGGGCATGTTTTGGCTTCATTTGTCCAACCCAGGTCACACCAGTCTCACTGATCCTCTCTCTCTTAAACTATTATAGGCTGGCTGGGAGTTAGGTAAAGCTAAGGCCCCTTCACACATGGTACGAATGTGGCCGAATTGCGCATGAAGCAGGAATCGTATGCAATAAGTGTAAGATCAGAGCTGCCTCCAATGCCTCATACACCTGTTGCTGCAATTCTTTGCGCACACCAGCGGCTAACACATGCTAACATTATAAGCAATGCTTGCTAGCTTAAAGATTGCATTGTGTGATGCTATGCGTGCAATCGGTGTTATTTGGGCTGGTAATCAACATGTTAGTGTGAGCACTGCAGCGTCACAGTGATACGTGAGTGTGGCCGCATACCCGTTGTGTTACTGCTTCACGTGTGTGTGTGTGTGTGTGTGTGTGTGTGAGAGAGAGAGAGAGAGAGAGTGATGAGTCATACTTTTGTTTTGTGGCAGTCTTTAGTTCCAGTGAATGACTTGGACTGCTCACAGTGACAATGACACACACATGCACGCACAGAGCTTTAATTCATAAGAATGGGGAGATTGTGAGGCTCTGGGGTGGAGGACGCTAACATGCATCATTGCACATCCACTGAAAGATGACCTCACTCCACCTCCTCCTCCGCCTTTCACTCCGTCTCTCTCTACCTCCTTTTACCCTTTTCTCTTTCTTTCTTTCCCTTCCTACATGTTGCACATCGTGTCACACACCCTTCTTGCTGTTCTTTCCACCTCCTTTTCCTCTTTGCTGCCCTTCTCTTCAGGCTTCACTTCCTTTTACTTCATCTTGTATCATTTTCTCCCACTCCCACTAATCTCTATCATCTGTCATTATATTCTTCTTTCTCTAATTGTTCTTTCCTTCATCCTCCCACTTCTTCTCATCCTCTGGCTACATTGCCACCTCTTTCTCTGGTTGGATGTTTTCTTTCTCCACCCTTCTGTTTCCTTTTATCTACATATTCAGCTTTTCTACAACATCCCACACTTTTATTTGCCTTGATATTTAATGCTACCATACACCTACATGCATGAACATGCAGTCTTCTCCTATCATTCACAACTTCAACACACTTTTTCCTCCTTTTCTCTTTCTTACTTCACTTCCTTGTTTCTTCATAATTATCTTTTCTTTTACTGCTTTCTTTTCTTTATCCATCACTCTCTTATATCACTTGTCAGCATTGATTAGGTACTGAAGCTAATCCCACTTAAACTCCTCCGCTTATAGCGTCTCACTTGAGCCTATCACAGAGGTGCTTGGTGCTGGCGCAGGTTCTGATCTGCAGCGTGATTGGCTGACGGCGCAGCATGACAGTGCACATGCTCATCGCATGGGAGGATGAGTGGGTAATGTATTTGTCAGATAGTGCTTAGATCTTAAGACATACCCCTCCTCTATAGTCTGACATGTAGTGCAAGATTATGCACCCAAGTAGCTCAGCCTAAACGGGGTGCTATATGTAGTAAATATGTGTCCGTGCTCAGTTTCTAGGCAACAGGTATGTTCTACTTTGGCATGTGTTCATGTGTTCCTTCACTGATGTGGGGGTCATTGTGACTGATGGATTTTCTCCATATAATCAGTACCCCAACTCCTCGCACCTCAGCCTCATTTCCTTTAATTCTTGTTTGCTCAATACATTCACCTCTAACTCTTGTCTTATTTACCAAAATATTTGTTGTCTCAGCTCTTCACATATCCAAACATTAAATTTTATTTTCCTGTACTCCCAATTAGGGAATAACCCTGTTGTGTCTGATGAGTGAATGTTCATGTTGGGTTATATGGCCAAACATACAGCTTTACCAGTGATGCGTAGATGAGCCAGTAAAACTGATATGTTCAACCATATAACAGCATGAACGTCCACACATCATCAGACACAAGGGGGTTATTCCCATTCTGATCCAATTCCATCGTTTGCACGGTTTATTTTTCTGTAGGTAATTCGGTCGGCGAGGCTTACCGTGAAGCAGCAAGCATCTCTCCAACAGTGGTCAGGGCGCAGAGTAATCCATCAAGTGTGAAAATCATCAAATGTGAAACGGTAATTCTGTATCAGAATCCACATCAATACTTTCGTATGGTAGCGCTGGCGGAGCGCTTTCTCTCACTTTGAGCTAACAGCTCTAACATGCAGCAGGTATTCTGACGAATTGTGTCTGGACAGTTCTGCGTCCCAACAATATTGCGCATGCCCTTCCCCGTTCATGTTTACACCGATTTCTATGTGAATTTATTTTCAACAGATCCACCAAATGCAATCCGTGCAGGAGTGTGAAGAAAGTGACAACACACAGAAATGCATAGAGGACATGAGTTTATCTCAATATACTTACAAGTGCAACAGCAAGAATGCCAGGTCTGTATCAATTTTTACACAACTCTTTGTTTTTACTGTTCTCACCATTCTGAGAAAGCCAGACCAAGGTTGACCCGTGTGTGACCTCACAGCAGTTTATTTATTTATTTTTGCTTTTCGCCAACTCTGCCATGGCAATGAACATGTCAGCAGTAAAACCTTCTTTGGCTTTTTCTTAAACCTGATAGACTTTCATTGCCCTGAAAACAGGGTGTGCATGTGCTGTTGTGCTGTAAAGCAGTTTGTGTTTCTCGCGAGACTCAAGACCTTTTCCTTGCAAGGAGACCAAGTTGGTGTATCTAGGCTTACACTCAGGGGCAGGGTGACAACCTTGAATATCTGGGAGGGTCTCAAGCCCTTGCTTCATCATATCAAAAGGAGCCAGCTGAGGTGGTTCAGGTATCTGGTGAGGATGCCCCTAACCATGCCCCTAGGGAGGCCCTTCTGCACCTGTTGTTTGACAGGTTTATGGACTATTTATAATATGGCAAAAACGTAGATAATATGGCAGAAACATTAGGTGGTGGCAAAGTATGGAGAATTTGGGTAATTTTGTAAATCAGTGCTGTAAAGCACATTATTAAAATAACATGCATATTGATTGATAACACCTGTTTTAGAATGTTTTATTAAACCTTTTTTTAATAAAAGTAATGCAGTCACATCATAATTACTAACATTTCAATCTAATTTATGACCACTAGGAATTCTAAGAAATTGAATTGAAAATAGTTTTACTAAGTAATAACAACAGCACGATGCACTCAAGGTATATGACAGCAGATGTTTGCTTTGCATAACAAAGTGAAACTGTTTTTTGTTGTTAAATTAGCCCAGGTGTACACCTCGATGAACAGTCTTTTGAAGTAGGTGTCTGAGTCAAATTCAAAGATCAATTTTGTTTTTCAGAACTCTTGAAGTAGCATGGCTAGACACAATCAAAGAGATGAGTTTTTGCAACCTCTTTTGATGTAGGAGCGATAAAATTACAGAAAAAACGTTTGGGCAGTTTAATAAACGTTTCCACAATTAGATTTTGTCACATAATTTTTAAAATCCACATTATAACCTTTATTTAACCAAATAAAAAGCCCACTGAGAACGAAACCTCTTTTACAAGGGTGAACTGACCAAGAAAGGCAGCGCATATTGCAAAATATAGCATTCTGCACACAGTCAATAGAGAATGCAAGCTAAGCCATTCCTGGGTGTGAAATGAAAATAAAAAAGTAGTGAGGCTGGATGTTAATTTTTTTTTATTTTTTTCTGCTGCAAGATAAGAGCATTTGAGAATGAGTACAGGAGTGTGCTACAGGTGTTAGTTCAATATTCAGTCACGTATATGTTGTACAGCACAATTTTAAAGTTACCATTGTGCCTTTGCCATATTGCACTTAATCTCAAATCACTCCATCTAGCCAGTAATTCAGCCAGTAGTTATTAAAGTAATTCAATTTATTCTCTGACTGCCACACACACACAAACAACTACAACAAAAAAACTCAAATAGACAAAATTACTGTCTGTACTGATAAATGAAATTCACTGCAATCCACAGTAATAATGGATTACTGGTAATATGGCATGCAATTCATTAAATTACGCAGTAGTTCCTATTATGTGACAGCACAGCGGCACAAACAGTATGTGTACTTGTGTCCTAAGTGAAATTTCTCGGGTTCAAGATTGCCTGAGGTCCAGTCACCTTATGCAGTTGGAGTTGTGTTAGAAAAACCAGCCCAACTTGTGGATCCCTCACCAAACCTCCTGTGGTGGCCCTGAGCAAAATACAGCACAGCAAAATCTCTGAATTGGACTCAATATTAATTCAAATTCTACAGAAATAGTAAATCCCTTCAGCTGCTCCCTTGTTGTAATTAGTTTAAAACATGATAAATTCATTTAACAAAAAATAAAATGTTGGATTTACTCATTTAAAATGTTAAATTTTTTTTGTAACTTACATCAGCTTTATACCTTAAAATTTACAAGTTGCTCTGTTAACTTATTTGCATATTTTTACTGTATTTTTTTAACAGTAGCAATTGCTTCTCTGCTGTGAACAAGGTCACCGCCAGATATGTGATAATGTGAACACAGCTTTATTGTATTTTTGGATACTTTTCACAGTTGTTTTCCCTACAGTACAGCTCCATGAAAGGTCCTGGTGCTGATGTGTATATTTTGTTTGCGTAAAAGAATGAATGAACGCACATGCAAGCAGACACTCTGTATCACAGCCATCTGCATCTCAAACCTTTTAAGGCGATAACCAGACACAAGTGCTTTTTATGGACATACAGTAGTGTTCAGAATAATAGTAGTGCTATGTGACTAAAAAGATTAATCCAGGTTTTGAGTATATTTCTTATTGTTACATGGGAAACAAGGTACCAGTAGATTCAGTAGATTCTCACAAATCCAACAAGACCAAGCATTCATGATATGCACACTCTTAATGCTATGAAATTGGGCTATTAGTAAAAAAAAAAAAGTAGAAAAGGGGGTGTTCACAATAATAGTAGTGGCATTCAGTCAGTGAGTTCATCAATTTTGTGGAACAAACAGGTGTGAATCAGGTGTCCCCTATTTAAGGATGAAGCCAGCACCTGTTGAACATGCTTTTCTCTTTGAAAGCCTGAGGAAAATGGGACGTTCAAAACATTGTTCAGAAGAACAGCGTAGTTTGATTAAAAAGTTGATTGGAGAGGGGAAAACTTATACGCAGGTGCAAAACATTATAGGCTGTTCATCTACAATGATTTCCAATGCTTTAAAATGGACAAAAAAAACCAGAGACACGTGGAAGAAAATGGAAAACCATCCAAATGGATAGAAGAATAACCAGAATGGCAAAGGTTCACCCATTGATCAGCTCCAGGATAATCAAAGACAGTCTGGAGTTACCTGTAAGTGCTGTGACAGTTAGAAGACGCCTGTGTGAAGCTAATTTAGTTGCAAGAATCCCCCGCAAAGTCCCTCTGTTAAATAAAAGACATGCAGAAGAGGTTACAATTTGCCAAAGAACACATCAACTGGCCTAAAGAGAAATGGAGGAATATTTTGTTGACTGATGAGAGTAAAATTGCTCTTTTTGGGTCCAAGGGCTGCAGACAGTTTGTGAGACGACCCCCAAACTCTGAATTCAAGCCACAGTTCACAGTGAAGACAGTGAAGCATGGTGGTGCAAGCATCATGATATGGGCATGTTTCTCCTACTATGGTGTTGGGCCTATATATCGCATACCAGGTATCATGGATCAGTTTGAATATGTCAAAATACTTGAAGAGGTCATGTTGCCTTATGCTGAAGAGGACATGCCCTTGAAATGGGTGTTTAAACAAGACAATGATCCCAAGCACACTAGTAAACGAGCAAAATCTTGGTTCCAAACCAACAAAATTAATGCCTCGCAGATGTGAAGAAATCATGAAAAACTGTGGTTATACAACTAAATACTAGTTTAGTGATTCACAGGATTGCTAAAAAAAAAAAGCAGTTTGAACATAATAGTTCTGAGTTTGTAGCATCATCAGCAGATGCTACTATTATTGTGAACACCCCCTTTTCTACTTTTTTTTACTAATAGCCCAATTTCATAGCCTTAAAAGAGTGCATATCATGAATGCTTGGTCTTGTTGGATTTGTGAGAATCTACTGGTACCTTGTTTCCCATGTAACAGTAAGAAATATACTCAAAACCTGGATTAATCTTTTTAGTCACATAGCACTACTATTATTCTGAACACTACTGTACATGGGTTCTTCATTTCGTCTGCTTTGGTATGTTGATGATTTGCTTGTCGCGAGGACAGGAGATGTACAGTAGAGGGTGTAACGTCAGCATTTCAGCAGCTCAGTGCAGTTTTGCTGTCAGGATTGTCCTCATTCGTTTTGTCTGTACACACGCTGATACTCAGTGCTCACACACATACACAAATCTATAAAATGTTTGCCTTAATGTGCACTGATGGTACATATATGTGTGTGTCCACCTGAGCTGACTTCACTCTCAAATCCCCCTGACCATCTTCTAAGAATGTATCAGCTACAAACATAAAACAACCAAAACAAGCCTTTGTGTCACTGTTTCTCTCTTTTTGCTATTTTCTTGAGGCAACTGCCAGCTGGATCTGAAGAAAAAATATGGCCAACCAGTCCAGTGTGATGCACAAGCTGTACTAAAGACCACTAATAATTTTGTCTGTTCACACAACTGAACTCAAAGATCTAAAACATTTTCTATATACACAAAAGACCTATTTCTCTCAAATATTGTTCACAAATCTGTCTAAATCTGTGTTTGTGAGCACTTCTCCTTTGCCGAGATAATCCATCCCACCTCACAGGTGTGACATACCAAGATGCTGATTAGACAGAATGATTATTGCACGGGTGTGCCTTAGCCCTTATGCTGCGTTTACACATAATGACGACAAGTCACAAATGCCATGAAGTATACATTCTTGGCTGCTGATCACGAATGTGATGATTCGGGGCAGAGGCGTCAGGTGTCCTCAGGAACTGCTGCAACCTGTTACGATTAATGGCACATGTTGCTGGAGAATTATCAGGAACCATTACGCACTGTCAAGAATAGTGTTCCGCGTTGTTGCGCGCTATTGCGAGTAACAGTATATCATTAAGTTCTGTCACGTTGTGAACGAGGTGAATTGTCTCCACAAAAACACCCATATTCATCCAACCGAATTCAGATCGCTCCAGTTTTTCAGAAGAACTTTGTGACTGCATGAATAGTTGGGCTTTGTGTCATGGAGTGGCGCAGAGAGGAGGAGGAGGAGACGGACAGAGCCAGATGTGTGGCTTCATGCGGCTCTCGTCTCGCCCATTTTCCCAAACATCAGGCACATGCAGCAGGTGGAACACCTGCAGGAGCGCGCTGAAGAGCACTGAAATTAGACTTTTAGCCAACTTGGTGTCAGCAATCAAACTGAATGCGGTGCAGCAGGGTTTAATTGTGCGCGCGCTTCTTCCTCCGCCGGACTGGAGGAGGTGCAGAGATGTCTGGCTGCACGTGAGGCTCCTCTCACTCCTCTGGTTGTTCAGACTCGTTCTCCCGCTCATCGGTTACAACAGCAGGTGGAACACCTGCAGGAGTGTCCTGAGGAGCTTCAGCAGGAACTGTGGAACAACATTTGGAGCTGAGTTTAATTGTGCGCACGTGACAGAAAACTGATTCGTCGCGGCACGCAGTGAAATGTGACACCGCATTACAAGTCGTGTCAAAACTTGACAGTTTCCGTGTCACTTCGTAATAACTTGTGACAGTTTGGGCTCCAAGAACCATCACAGGAACCACTACGAACATTGTCACATTCTATTAAGGATCACTACTCATCAAGACGGATTAATACGCTCCGTTGTGACCTCCACGACGTGAGACGACATGAGGGTGGTGTGTGACATTCATGAAAGGTTTTTTTGACAGGCAAAAACATGCTCCACGAATATCAAGAATATCACGCACCAACACGTGCTATTAAGAAACCTATTCAGATGCGTTAAGTCACATTAAGAATGTCAGGAATGTGTCACGAATGACAGAAAAATGACATTCGTAACGCGTCTTGGTTATGTGTAAATGCACCTTTTAAATGTTTGCTGTGGGGGGGGGGGGGCATTAAATATCTGCACTTCATACTGTGGGAAAACCTTAAGGGGTGATGGGTCAAGTACCAGGTCATGTGACTTCATGCCAGCATTCAAAACTATATTGATACATGTCTATCAAATTCCAAAATGGCAGCCTACATGGACAAACACACTGCTTATGAGGTATGTTCTGATATTTTTCATGTTTATTATATTTTGGTAGGACTTGCTTTAGTAAAATATTGTTCTTTTAGGATGATTTTATGTATTGTTGTTTAAAAATAATGAATTGCATTTACACAGCTTTGATAATCAGCCATTGCATGTCTGTATCCTGGGGGATACATTGTCCAGATAGGGGTATAAAATAGAACACTCACTCTCAGATATACTTGTATTTTGAGGACTATACTCTATAGCTATAAATCTGTCAATAATGCCTGGCTTCTCCACCATCGTGAAGCAGTCCCACTTGGTCAGAAACACCAGTGTCTGAAGGACTTTAAGTTGGATGTTACCAAAGGACTCATCTACCCTGAAAAGCAGAAAAGGGGATGTACCTCCAAAGAAAATGAAAATACACCACCAAAAGTAATCAAACAGCCAAAAGTCCCCAGGCCTGTGGATGATAGGAGATATGACAGGATTGACCACTTCCCTATTCTGTCAGTGAAAAGTCGATGCAGGATGTGCCAGGATGGACAGACCTCTATCATGTATCAGAAGTGCAATGTGAGGCTTTGTATTGTTCCTGGTCAAAATGCTCGCAACTGTTTCCTCAGTTTCCACTGTCAACAGGATGTTGTTCGTGTAAAAGCTCCAGAGGGAAGATGTTACAGTTAGAACAGGAGTAAGATCTTTTCTGTACATATGTTAGTTTCCGGTGCTCAGTACATGTGAATGTGAATCAATGTCAATTGTTCAAGATTTTCCAACATTTTTTAAAAAACGTTGTGTGCAAGATTTGAAAGAGAGTAGTTAATTAATTGTAATATGTTTTCAAAGTTAAAAATGAAATATTTTAAAAGTTGGAAAATTTTAAATTCATACCCTAAATGGACAATGTATCTCTGGGGATACAGAGTGTAAAATTGAAAATAAAGATCGTATTTTGATAAAAATCATGGAAGTGTGTTATTATAGCGTTAATACATTAGAAAATGGCAATTAATTAATTTTCAAAAAAATGTATGTGTGCTTGAACATTTAAGGGTTAGGTTGTCCACAGTATTGTGTATTTAACCAGGTTGGTCTTATTGAGATCGAGATCTTTTTTGCAAGGGAGACCTGGACAATTATATAAAGTTTCCAATCCACCTAACCTACATGTCTTTTTTTTAAATGTGGGAGGAACTGAGGGAATCCACGCAAACACAGAGAGAACATGCAAACTCCACACAGAAAGGCCACAGATGGGAATCGATCCTGTGACCTTCTTGCTCTGAGACAACAGTGCTAACCACAAATCCACCGTGCTGACTCTGAATCAATCTGTCTGTAGAAGTCTGATTTTGGTATTGTTTCTTGACAAAGTCAATCAGCAATATTTAATGCTGCTGAATGTATTGCTTGTTTTATGGATCCACTGCTGACTTGTTAAAAATCTGGGCATTACTGGGACCATTTTGATGAATTTTGTTAACTTATCACTTACCACTGGTGTTGGTTTTGCATCCTTTAAAATTTCAGCAGTAAGCCCTCTCCTTAAGAAATCTAACTTGGATCGAGGACTACTAGAACATTACGGACCTGTTTCTAATTTATAATTTCTAGAGAAAATCTTAACACAGTGGTTTGTTTTAAGCTCATCACTGTACAAAAACTGCACTTTCTAAGTGTGGTACAATCTGCTCCTGGCCATGAACACAGACTCGACAGTTGTATGTAAACGTTTGGGCACCCCCGATAATTTCCATGATTTTCCTTTATAAATCATTGTTTGTTTGGTTCAGCAATTTCAGTTAAATATATCTAGCAGACAAACATATTTGATATTTGAGAAGTTTATAGGATTTATAGAAAGTGTGCAATAAAAATTAGGCAGGTGCATAAATTTGGGCACCCCAACAGAAAAAAATACGTTAATATTTAGTACATCCTCCTTTTGCAGAAATAACAGCCTCTAAACACTTCCTATAGCTTCCAATGAGAGTCTGGATACTGGTTGAAGGTATTTTGGACCATTCTTCTTTACAAAACCTCTCAGGTTGGTTTCCAAGCATGGACAGCCCACTTAAAATCACACCACAGATTTTCAATAATATTCAGGTCTGGGGACTGAGATGGCCATTCCAGAATGTTGTACTTGTTGCTCTACATGAATGCCTTAGTAGATTTTGAGCAGTGTTTAGGGTCATTGTGGTGTTGAAAGATCCAGCCCCAGTGCAACTTCAACTTTGTCACTGATTCTTGAACATTGTTCTCAAGAATCTGCTGATATTGACTGGAATCCATGTGACCCTCAACTTTAACAAGATTCCCAGTAACTGCACTGGCCACACAGCCACACAGCATGATGGAACCACCTCCAAATTTTACTGTAGGTAGCAAGTGTTTTTCTTGGAATGCTGTGTTCTTTTTCAGCCATGCATACCACCCCTTGTTATGTCCAAATAACTCAATTTTAGTTTCATCAGTCCACAGCACCTTGTTCCAAAATGAAGCTGGCTTGTCCAAATGTGCTTTAGCATACCTAAAGTGACTCTGTTTGTGGCATGTATGCAGAAAAGGCTTCCTCTGCATTATATCATCATACAGCATCTCTTTGTGCAAAGTGCGTTGTATAGCTGAACAATGCACGGAGAGACTATCTGCAGCAAGATCATGTTGTAGGTCTTTGGAGCAAGTCTGTGGGTTGACTGACTGTTCTCACCATCCTTCGCTTCAGCTTCTGAGATTTTTCTTGGCCTGCCACTTCGGGTCTTAGTTAGTACTGTGCCTGTGGTCTTCCATTTCCTCACTATGTTCCTCACAGTGGAAACTGACAGCTGAAATCTCTGAGATAGCTTTTTGTATCCTTCCCCTAAACCATGATGTTGAACAATCTTTGTTTTCAGGTCATTTGAGAGTTGTTTAGAGGCTCCCATTTTGCCACTCATTAGAAGAGATGCAAAGAGGGGAAACATAAATACCATTTTTCATGACTGGATTCACTTGTGTAAGGAGGTCAAGGGTCAATGAGCTTACCAAAACAATTTTGTGTTCCAGTAATTTATTACTAAATGTATTCAAATCAATAAAATGAGAAGAGTGCCCAAATTTATGCACCTGCCCAATTTTGTTTAAAGAATTATTGCACACTTTCTGTAAATACTAGAAATTTCATTTCACTTCTCAAATATCAGTGTTTTCATCTGCGATATGATATATTTAACTGAAATTTCTGATCCAGACAACCAATGATTTATAAAGGAAAATCATGAAAATGATCAGGGGTGCCCAAACCTTTGCATACAACTGTACTTTAATGTTATTGCTGTTTGATCTTACCCCTTGCTCACACTGCCTCTGGTGTTATCATTGCAGGGTATGGATGCGAGACCCGTAGAGAATCCAAGTCATTAAAAAGATACAAACTCTCTCTGTGGCCACAGAGCTCTGTGGCTGCCATTACCGAAAACCTGCTGCGCTGCGGAGTTTTCTGCAAGAAGTCTATCCTTGCGGGTTGCTGGAGCGCTCCGCATCAAAACAGCGAGTGTAGTCTCTGGACCTGTTGCCGGAGTTGGCCGCAGCTCCGCACAGCAGACAGGTGGGCGGTGTGAATGGCCTGCTGCGGCGCTTACTGAGCCCACAGACTCGGTAAGCGCATCGGAGGCAGTGAGAGCAAAGGATAAGTGCTGCATTCGATGTACTGAATCACGCTATTACACAGTAAAATCACCAGTGTTGTGTTAACACTGCCAGTGAACATATGGTCCTACTTTAGTCAGAGTAGGACCATATGTTCACTGGCAGTGTTAATTTGTCAGTGTTAGTTTTACACTGGTGATTTTACTGTATACGCTGGACAGAGTGGAATACTCTATTTTAGTATTTCGGTCTTGTCTGATATATTTCTGTCTCGTCGATTATACAAAAATATTACAGTGCATCCACTTTTTCCACATTTTGTTGTCACAACCTTATTTCAAAATGGATGAAATTAATTTTTTTTCCTCAAAATTCTACACGCAATACCCCATAATGATAATGTGAAAAAAGTTTGAGATTTTTGTGAATTTATTAAAAATCAAAAAGAATAATAATAAAAAAAACACAATTAACGAATCAAATGTACATTTGTATTCACACCCATTGCTATGAAGCTCAGAATTGAGCTCAGGTACCTCTTGTTTCCAGTGATCATCCTTGAGATGTTTCTACAGTTTAACTGGAGTATCCTGGGGTATTGTGAGTAGAATTTTGAGGGGAAAAAATAATTTCATCCATTGTGGAATAAGGCTATAACAAAAAAGTGCAAAAGTAGCACACATAGCAAAAAAGTGAAGTACTCTGAATATTTTGAGGATGCACTGTATTTCTGAATTTTCCACAGTAAAGCTATGAGTACCTCAGGGGTTATCTGTAGGTCCACTGTTATTCTCTGTTTATGTAGCACTTCTTGGTCTGATTATACAGAGCCACTGGATTCATTTTCACTGATAATACACAGATGTATTTGTGTATTATTGGAGCTAATATGTCATTTAAGTTTTACTTCTGAATTTGGAGAATGAGTTGATTATCAATACTTTTAAACATAAATATCTATATGATCATATAACACTATCTGTGGGTGATTTTACATTGCAGCATAATAAAACAACTAAAAGTCTTGGTGTTGTCTTTAATCAGTCTGTCTTTTGACTGGCTTACCTCATCGTGGTACAAGTCTTCAAGTGATTAAAAACGTGTCTGCTTGAGTTTTGACCAGATCTAGGAATTTCAATCACATTACTCTTGTGTTGGCCTCCATTCAGTTCAATTTAATTACATTTATTTATACCGTGCCAAATCATAAAATAAGTTTCACCAAGGCTCGCTGCTCATGTGAGGGTAGATTTCAAGGTTTTGTTACTAACATATAAATCTACAATCTCCTACCCATGCAGTCTGTATGAGTTCCTGCACAGGAGATGGGCACAGCAGTCTAATGACGTGTGCCATTTGGGTTGTCATCATCAGAGGGCAGTGCAGTCTACTGGAAACAGTGATGCAGTTGTTGCATGACAAAAGGGTCAAGAAACGCTAGGTAAGTCCCTTCGGCTGCTCCCTTGTTTGCAGTCGGAGTTGCCACAGCAAATCCAAGGTGGATCTACATGCTGCAGATCCTGCAGAACCTGCATGTTGAATTGGCATAGGTTTTACGCCGGATGCCCTTCCTGACGCAACTCCACATTACATGGAGAAATGTGGCAGGGGTGGGATTTGAACTCAGAA
Organism: Thalassophryne amazonica; assembly: GCF_902500255.1. Lineage (NCBI taxonomy): Eukaryota > Metazoa > Chordata > Actinopteri > Batrachoidiformes > Batrachoididae > Thalassophryne > Thalassophryne amazonica. The sequence goes on along the minus strand of NC_047106.1, from coordinate 87,089,498 downwards.
CCTTCTGCACTGAAACCAAGCGCATTAACCACTTGGCCACCACCCCTGCAGTATGAAGGGGTCAAGAAATGCTGTGGTTATGCAAAAGGGTCAAGAAATGCTAAGCATTAGAATTTGTTGAAGTGTGTGTGTGGGGTGGGGTGGGGGGGTATTGTTATTTTAATTGTAACCTATTTGCCTTTTCAATATTTAACATACTTTTTTACTCCAACACCACCATCCTTGTGTGACAACTCTCAGCCAGTCAGTGCCTGATGGTCAGATTTGAACAGGATAGAATCCTCAACACTTCACAATCAGCAAACGTGCTTAGATCCATACCTTCTTTTTAGTGGACAGAGTTAAAAAACAAAAAAAAGTGGGTCCTGGGTGATTGAGACTAGTCTACCTGTTAAAACTTTTTACTGATAGCTGCAACTAGCATATGGATTATTTCTTTTATCTGGATATGATCATGTTTGATTGGGATTAAATTTTATCTTATTCTTGACTGCAGCTGTTTCTTTTTTTTAACTGTGCACTTTTATAATGCAAATTTTTATTTTTAATGTCTTGTGTTATTAAGCACTTTGAACTTTCACATGTGGAAAGGCTTTACACATACAAAGTTACTATTCCATCCATTTTCTAAACCCACTTATTCCAGTTAGGGGTCACGGAGGGCTCGAGCCTATCTCAGTGGTCATTGGGTGCGATGCAGGGTACACCCTGGACAGGTCTAGCGCAGGGCATTATTGTTGTTGTTGTTGTTGTTGGTTAATTAACCAGCCTAGCCAGTAACTCTTACTGCTTTCAACAAGATGTACTAAAACCAGTTATCACTCCTCCATTGATTGATTGATTGATCTTTCATTTCTCTGTAACTCTGGCTCAGAATGTCTGTCCATGGAATTCTTTTCAGCTTATAAAAATGGACAGAAGATGTTGTGTGCTGTGATTTAGATGATATACGAGGTCTGTGAGAAAAGTATTGGACCTTTTTTATTTTTTTCAAAAACTATATGGATTTGAATCACGTGCGATTACATCAGACAAGCTTGAACCCTCGTGGGCATGCAAGAGTTTTTTCACACCTGTCGGTTACGTCATTCGCCTGTGGGCAGGCTTTGAGTGAGGAGTGGTCCACCCCTCCCGTCGGAATTCCTTTGTCTAACAACCTGCTGAGAGACTTTATCAAAATTGCTTTATCAAAATTTTCAGAACCTGTGAGGCAGATCAAAGTGGACACCATTCGAGAAATTCAGCTGGTTTTCGGTGAAAATTTTAATGGCTGATGAGAGATTATGGATTATGGAGTGTTACTATCGCTTTAAGGACTTCCTATGGAGCGGGACATCGCGCCGCGCTCTGAGGCGCCGTTGTCAGCCTGTTTCGAGCTGAAAACTTCCAAATTTAAGCCTCTGTTGACCCAGGACGACGTGAGAGAACAGAGAAGTTTCAGAAGCGCTCGGGATCAGCAGTTTATCCGGACATTCCACTGTTAAAGGAGATTTTGTAATGAAAGACGTGCGGACGGATTGGTGTGTTGGCAGGCAGCCGGCGCGGCGCGCCGCCACAGGAAAATGTCCAGATAAACTGCAGATCCCGAGCTCTTCTGAAACTTCTCTGTTCTCTCACGACGTCCTGGGTCAACAGAGGCTTAAATTTGGAGGTTTTCAGCTCAAAACAGGCTGACGACGGTGCCTCAGAGCGAGGCGTGATGTCCCGCTCCATGGGAAGTCCTTAAAACGATAGTAACACTCCATAATCTCTCATCAGCCGTTAAAATTTTCACCGAAAACCAGCTGAATTTCTCGAATGGTGTCCACTTCGATCTGCCTCACAGGTTCTGAAAAAATTTTGATAAAGCAAAGCGCCAGTCTCTCATGAAGTTGTCAGACAAAGGGATTCCAACGGGAGGAGTGGACCACTCCTCACTCAAAGCCTGCCCACAGGCGAATGACGTAACCGACAGGCGTGACAAAACTCACGCATGCGCACGAGGGTTCAAGGTTGGCTGATGTAATCGCACGTGATTCAAATCCATATATACTCAACAAAAATATAAACGCAGCACTTTTGGTTTTGCTCCCATTTTGCATGAGATTAACTCAAAGATCTAAAACTTTTTCCACATACACAATATCACCATTTCCCTCAAATATTGTTCACAAACCAGTCTAAATCTGTGATAGTGAGCACTTCTCCTTTGCTGAGATAATCCATCCCACCTCGCAGGTGTGCCATATCAAGATGCTGATTAGACACCATGATTAGTGCACAGGTGTGCCTTAGACTGCCCACAATAAAAGGCCACTCTGAAAGGTGCAGTTTTGTTTTACTGGGGGGGAAACCAGTCAGTATCTGGTGTGACCACCATTTGCCTCATGCAGTGCAACACATCTCCTTCGCATCATCCGTGAAGAGAACACCTCTCCAACGTGCCAAACGGCAGCGAATGTGAGCATTTGCCCACTCAAATCGGTTACAACGACGAACTGGAGTCAGGTCGAGACCCAGATGAGGACGACGAGCATGCAGATGAGCTTCCCTGAGACAGTTTCTGACAGTTTGTGCAGAACTTCTTTGGTTATGCAAACCGATTGTTTCAGCAGCTGTCCGAGTGGCTGGTCTCAGACGATCTTGGAGGTGAACATGCTGGATGTGGAGGTCCTGGGCTGGTGTGGTTACACGTGGTCTGCGGTTGTGAGGCTGGTTGGATGTACTGCCAAATTCTCTGAAACGCCTTTGGAGACGGCTTATGGTAGAGAAATGAACATTCAATACACGAGCAACAGCTCTGGTTGACATTCCTGCTGTCAGCATGCCAATTGCACGCTCCCTCAAATCTTGCAACATCTGTGGCATTGTGCTGTGTGATAAAACTGCACCTTTCAGAGTGGCCTTTTATTGTGGGCAGTCTAAGGCACACCTGTGCACTAATCATGGTGTCTAATCAGCATCTTGGTATGGCACACCTGTGAGGTGGGATGGATTATCTCAGCAAAGGAGATGTGCTCACTATCACAGATTTAGACTGGTTTGTGAACAATATTTGAGAGAAATGGTGATATTGTATATGTGGAAAAAGTTTTAGATCTTTGAGTTCATCTCATACAAAATGGGAGCAAAACCAAAAGTGTTGCGTTTATATTTTTGTTGAGTGTAGTTTTTGAAAAAATAAAAAGGTATGTTATTTTTCTCACAGACCTCGTAAACTAAATTTACTTGTTTAATGAAAGTGAATTGTTCTAAATGTTCTATTTTACTTATTTTTTAAATACTGTGGGCTCCATAATTTTCTTGTGTGGTCTGCTTGGACCCCACTTTGATATAATGGTGTTATGAAACAGGGAGGCTGGTGAGGACTCAAAATGCGATGAGGCAGAAATGATGTAAAATACCGGTTTATTGTCCAACAAAAAATGACAATGTGATGTCAGTGGAGGAGGACACCAGAGGGCTGGAAGGTTGGGAAGTGAACCAGGTAAGTAAGTAAGCTTTATTTATAAAGCGCCTTTCACAGACCAGGGTCACAAAGCGCTGCACATGGCATACAAAAATAATCTAAAAATAACATACGAAAACAATAAAATACAATATTAGGCTAAAAAGCTAACTTAAAGAAATGCGTCTTTAGTTGCCTTCTAAAAGTATCTATACAATCCAGAGAACGAAGGGCAGAGAGAAGCTCATTCCAGAGACTAGGCGCCACCACTTTAAAAGATCTGTCCCCGCGAGTTTTAAAACGGGTCCGAGGAACCATCAACAGGTTCTGATTGGACGACCTGAGGCTCCTGGAGGAAGCATAAGGCTGGATCAGGTCCCTGATGTACTCCGGTGCCTGTGCATGCAGAGCTCTAAAAGTCAATACAAGGATTTTGTAGTGAATCCTGTAGGAGACAGGCAGCCAATGCAAAGTATTAAGAATAGGAGTAATATGGTCCATCCTGCGGGTGCGGGTAAGCAGGCGCGCAGCAGAATTTTGCACAACCTGCAGGCGGGCCAACTCCTTCTTATTCAGACAGGTGAAGACACTGTTACAATAATCCAAACGCGATGAGACGAACGCATGAACAATCATCTCAAGCTCTTTTAAAGTCACCATCTTACGGAGCTTAGAGATGTTCCGAATTTGGAAAAAACAGTTCTTAACCAGGTAATTTGTGTGCTGCTCCAAAGACATCCCTCCATCCAAAATGACACCCAGGTTACGCAGGCTGCTTTTGACCGTGCAGCTTAGGCTACCGAGATGCTGCTTAATTCCAGGTACAGCACTATCTAGTGCTACAATCAGAGTCTCAGTCTTATTGGAATTTAACTGCAGACTGTTCTCAGTGAGCCATTCCTTAATTTTGGCCAAACAATTTGTGAGAGAGCAGAGTTTCTGTGGCTCAGTTGTCTTAAAAGAGCAGTACAGCTGCAGATCGGCATACAAATGATAGGACACATCACTGAACTGCTGGATCAGCTTGCTGAGAGGAAGGAGATACGAGAACAAAACAGGTCCCAAGACCGATCCCTGTGGCACACCCCACAGAAGATCTGCAGATTCCGACACTGCATTGCCCACCGTCACACTAAAAGTTCTACCAGTCAGGTAAGAGGTAAACCACTCTAAAACACAACCTGACATTCCAACCAAATCCCGCAATCGGTTTATCAGAATGCCATGGTCAACGGTATCAAACGCCGAAGAAAGATCAAACAGAATCAGCACAGAACATTTGCCAGTGTCAGCTGCCATCATCATGTCACTAGACACCTTCAACAGGGCTGTTTCAGTAGAATGAAACTCACGGTACCTAGATTGAAAAGTGTCATGGATGTTGTTAGCCTGCAAAAACGATCTCAATTGAGCACAGACTACCTTTTCCAAGACTTTGGCCAAGAAAGGGGTTTTAGATATTGGCCTAAAGTTCTTGAGCTCTGTAGAATCCAATCCAGGTTTCTTTAACTGTGGTTCCACAATGGCATGTTTAAAATAACAGGGAAACACACCACTCGACAAAGATATATTAAACATTTTAGCAATGTAGGGCCCGATGGAGTCAAATACATTCACAAACAGTTTAAACGGAAGAACATCCAAAATACCAGAGGATGGCTTCACTTTATTCATGATGGTTGAGATGTCCTCTACAGTAACAGGCTCAAATGAGGCCCAGCACTGAGTGGGAGGTTCCCAGTGCTGGGGACCATGGCATGGAGGTAGGTTGTCCTTTATAACTCTAACCTTATCAATAAAGAAATCCAGGAACTCCTCACAACTACAACCCCTGGCAAAAATTATGGAATCACCGGCCTTGGAGGATGTTCATTCAGTTGTTTAATTTTGTAGAAAAAAGCAGATCACAGACATGACACAAAAATAAGTCATTTCAAATGGCAACTTTCTGGCTTTAAGAAACACTATAAGAAATCAAGAAAAAAAGATTGTGGCAGTCAGTAACGGTTACTTTTTTAGACCAAGCAGAGGAAAAAAATATGGAATCACTCAATTCTAAGGAAGAAATTATGGAATCACCCTGTAAATTTTCATCCCCAAAACTAACACCTGCATCATATCAGATCTGCTCGTTAGTCTGCATCTAAAAAGGAGTGATCACACCTTGGAGAGCTGTTGCACCAAGTGGACTGACATGAATCATGGCTCCAACACGAGAGATGTCAATTGAAACAAAGGAGAGGATTATCAAACTCTTAAGAGTTTGAGAAATCTTCTTATGGCCTCAGACAGTGGACTCATCTCTGTGCTTGTTCTGTTAGACCTCAGTGCTGCTTTTGATACTGTTGACCATAAAATTTTATTACAGAGATTAGAGCATGCCATAGGTATTAAAGGCACTGCGCTGCGGTGGTTTGAATCATATTTATCTAATACATTACAATTTGTTCATGTAAATGGGGAATCTTCTTCACAGACTAAGGTTAATTATGGAGTTCCACAAGGTTCTGTGCTACGACCAATTTTATTCACTTTATACATGCTTCCCTTAGGCAGTATTATTAGACGGCATTGCTTAAATTTTCATTGTTACGCAGATGATACTCAGCTTTATCTATGAAGCCAGAGGACACACACCAATTAGCTAAACTGCAGGATTGTCTTACAGACATAAAGACATGGATGACCTCTAATTTCCTGCTTTTAAACTCAGATAAAACTGAAGTTATTGTACTTGGCCCCACAAATCTTAGAAACATGGTGTCTAACCAGATCCTTACTCTGGATGGCATTACCCTGACCTCTAGTAATACTGTGAGAAATCTTGGAGTCATTTTTGATCAGGATATGTCATTCAAAGCGCATATTAAACAAATATGTAGGACTGCTTTTTTGCATTTACGCAATATCTCTAAAATTAGCAAGATCTTGTCTCAGAGTGATGCTGAAAAACTAATTCATGCATTTATTTCCTCGAGACTGGACTATTGTAATTCATTATTATCAGGTTGTACTAAAAGTTCCCTGAAAAGCCTTCAGTTAATTCAAAATGCTGCAGCTAGAGTACTGACGGGGACTAGAAGGAGAGAGCATATCTCACCCATATTGGCCTCTCTTCATTGGCTTCCTGTTAATTCTAGAATAGAATTTAAAATTCTTCTTCTTACTTATAAGGTTTTGAATAATCAGGTCCCATCTTATCTTAGGGACCTCATAGTACCATATCACCCCAATAGAGCGCTTCGCTCTCAGACTGCAGGCTTACTTGTAGTTCCTAGGGTTTGTAAGAGTAGAATGGGAGGCAGAGCCTTCAGCTTTCAGGCTCCTCTCCTGTGGAACCAGCTCCCAATTCGGATCAGGGAGACAGACACCCTCTCTACTTTTAAGATTAGGCTTAAAACTTTCCTTTTTGCTAAAGCTTATAGTTAGGGCTGGATCAGGTGACCCTGAACCATCCCTTAGTTATGCTGCTATAGACTTAGACTGCTGGGGGGTTCCCATGATGCAATGAGTGTTTCTTTCTTTCTTTCTTTCTCTTTTTGCTCTGTATGCACCACTCTGCATTTAATCATTAGTGATTGATCTCTGCTCCCCTCCACAGCATGTCTTTTTCCTGGTTCTCTCACTCAGCCCCAACCAGTCCCAGCAGAAGACTGCCCCTCCCTGAGCCTGGTTCTGCTGGCGGTTTCTTCCTGTTAAAAGGGAGTTTTTCCTTCCCACTGTCGCCAAGTGCTTGCTCACAGGGGGTCGTTTTGACCGTTGGGGTTTTTACGTAATTATTGTATGGCCTTGCCTTACAATATAAAGCACCTTGGGGCAACTGTTTGTTGTGATTTGGCGCTATATAAATAAAATTGATTGATTGATTGAAAAGAGAGTAAATCATCACGCAATGTTGCAAAAGATGTTGGTTGTTCACAGTCAGCTGTGTCTAAACTCTGGACCAAATACAAACAACATGGGAAGGTTGTTAAAGGCAAACATACTGGTAGACCAAGGAAGACATCAAAGTGTCAAGACAGAAAACTTAAAGCAATATGTCTCAAAAATCGAAAAATGTACAACAAAACAAATGAGGAACGAATGGGAGGAAACTGGAGTCAACGTCTGTGACCGAACTGTAAGAAACCGCCTAAAGGAAATGGGATTTACATACAGAAAAGCTAAACGAAAGGCATCATTAACACCTAAACAGAAAAAAACAAGGTTACAATGGGCTAAGGAAAAGCAATTGTGGACTGTGGATGACTGGATGAAAGTCATATTCAGTGATGAATCTCGAATCTGCATTGGGCAAGGTTCTCCTTAGAGTCATAGGTGGGCCCGCATAGGTGGGCCAATGGAGCTGACGGCAGGTGCAGAACTGCAAAGAAGCAAAACAAATTTAAACCAAATGGCCAAGACAAAAACAGAGCAAATCCACAGAACTAGAAATGGGGTGACTGAGGCAGACTTTACCACACGGTGAGCGGAATAATCTGGCAACATCCTCTTACTTGGCCAAGTCTTAAATAGATATCACTAATTGCGAACAGGTGTCTCGCAGCCACAGGTGTTTTGTATGAGCACCTCCACTGGAGGAAAGAGACACAGGATGAAAGAGAGGAAACGAGGAACAGATTCGACGACAACCCCAAATCACAACATAATGCTATCTGTTTTGACTCCATAGCAAAATTCTGAATTTGGTGTCAATTTTTCACAACACCTGAACTGTTAGAGCAGTTTTTCATTCAGGTTATTTGCACCAGGGCCAGTACACAGAGTTGGGGTCAGTTGTGAATTTTTGTATTTTTTTTAAATACAGTTGTGTTCAAAATGGCATGCGACAGAGTGGTGTCCTGTCCAAGGTGTACCTCGCCTCGCACCCTATGACAGGTGGGATAGGCTCCAGCCTCCCCATAATGGGCCTTTCACACTGAACACATCAGAAGCGTCAAATGCATCAAAAATCGGTCTAAAAAGCATTATTTTCAATGAGACGAGTTGCTTTTTAGATGCATCAGAAACGTCGCATCAAAAGCTAAACCGGCGCTTCTGATGGGAGTGCGCATTGCTGCTTGTTGGCAAGCTGACGCGGTCAAAGTTAATTAACCAAGTTTTGGAAAACGGCAGGTGCATTAGTTAAACCAAATGGCATGACTAAATACTCGTAGTGGCCAGTGGGAGTGTTGAATGCCATTTTCCATTCATGTCCCTGTCTGATCCGCACCAAATGGTATGCGATTTTGGCGCCCTCTAGCAGTTCAAAAGCGGTGGCAATCAAAGGCAGGGGATAACAATTCTTTATAGTGACGTTGTTAAGGCCGTGATAGTCAATACAGGGCCACAGCGGCTTGTCCTTCTTTTCAACAAAGAAAAACCCCGCCCCGGCGGGTGAGGACGAGGGTCATGCACAATCACAATCGGATATTCACACGACTGGAAAGCAACCGGAATCCGTCTGAAATCCACCTGAAAGCCGTCGTGTGAGACCAACACGGAGGTGGTTTTGTGCCGCGTAATGAATGGCTCCGTGGCCCGTCCCTCCACTTCTTTTTCCATGAAAAAAACTCCTGTAATGGTGGAATGTGCCGAAAAAGTGCTGATGTCCACATCTTCTGCCTTTTTGTGAAAGTCAGACGAGGTCCCGGATCAACAAAACTTTCACGTTGGAAATGATCTGGTTGTTCCAGCAGAGTGTCAGCCTGTCGATGGGGGCTGGGAGCGCACTGCGCTCTCAGGAGTTGTGGGCAGTCCTTAAAGCAGCAGTAACACTCCGTAATCTGTTTAATCCCCATAAAATCGTCCCTGAAAGCCATATTAATTTTTCGAACGGTGTCCACCTGGAGGTCTCTCACAGTTTCTGGAAAAAAATTGATGCAGCAAAGCTCCAAATCGTTCAGACATTTATTTGCAATAAAAAACAGACAAGAGGGGTGGACCACACCTCACTCAAAGCCTGCTCACAGGTGAATGACGCAACGGACAGGCATGAAAAAACTCACACATGCGCACGAGGGTTCAAGCTTGTCTGACGCAATCACACGTGATTCAAATCCATATGGTTTTTTAAAAAAATAATAAGGTCGGATACTTTTCTAATAGACCTTGTACTTCTGCTAGATCATGATAAGGAGGTACCCCCCCAAATAGGATTAGTGAAGTCGACAATCTCGGTTGCCTTGGAAACACAGTGCCCCACACAGTCTGGTCCCCATGAACTGATCTGTCCCTCTGCCAAATTTAGTTGTGGACAATGTTCTTTTAACCTGGGATGCCCCAAAATCACAGAGTGAGTCATCTTGTCAAACACGTGAAAGCTTATTGTTTCCGCATGAGTTCCCGCAATAATCATCTGTACGGACTGAGTGCGATGAGTTATGCGACCAAACTCATGGCCGTCCACGGCATACATAACCAATGGTCGTGTGATGCAGTATAAAGACAAGTGTAGAGACCGGGCGAGCGAGGATTGCATCAAGTTCGCGTCTGAACCAGAATCAATCAAAACTGGGACGGAGCATGAGGAATTTTGGATTGGCAATGAGTGACCACATGCCCTGCCTGCCCACAGTAGAAGCACAGTCCCTGGTTTCTACGGCACTGCCGCTCCTCGGTGGTGAGCCGTGCACGACCCAGCTGCATGGGCTTCTCGGAGGAAGTGTGGGGAAGACCAGAACTGGGAGGTGAAAATATGACTTGTCGAGCTGAAGGCGTCTCCGTACGCTGGGTCGATGGGTGCATGTCTTGCCGAGGCCGGTCCGCCAGCCGATGGTCGGTGCGGATAGCGAGCGCTATGTGCGCATGCAGATTTTCCGGAATATCGACGGCATTCAATTGTTCCTGGATGTGAGCGGAGAGGCCCTGGAAAAACACGTCTTGGAGGACTGCCGGGTTCCACTCACTCTTTGCTGCCAGGATGCGGAAGTCGATTGCATAATCGGCAACATGTCGGTTTCCTTGCCGAAGTCGCATCAGGGAACGGGCTGCCTCTTGCCCCGGTGACATGTGCTGAAAAACCGGGAGAAGAGCGGTTTGGAATGCCTGGAGAGAAGCACATGCTGGTGATTGCCTGCTCCACTCTGCCGAAGCCCATGCTGCTGCCCGGCCGGTTAGGTGAGTTATTATGAATGCTATCTTCGTCCGATCGGACGGAAACATTGCTGACATCAAATAACTCAAAATGTAATTCGCATTGAGTGAGAAATGGTTTGACATCTCCCGATTCCCCAGAGAAATGCTTGGGTCGTGACAGTTGGTTGCAGAAAGTGGGAGCTGCGATGGTTTCCAGCGGGGCAGCACTCGGTCCCGGAAGTGGTTGGTCGATGGTGGCCGAGACAGACGCTGCCTGATGTGAAACAGCAGCAACTACGTAGTTAATCAATCTGTGCGCTCACCGAGGTCATGAATGCGTCCTGTCGCTTGGCGAGGTCACTGATACTGGAGGACATTGCGGTGAGACGGTCCTCCTGTTCAGCTAGCTGGCGGCAGTGGTATCGTACTGCCGACTGGAAGCTGTTCGTGTCCGCTGTGTCCATAGTTGGCTCGATCGTTCTATCAGGGGCGTCAGACAGGAACGGTTGGACACAAGTACAGGACTCGACACGATAGCTCTGGTTGAGAAAGGCATTTACTGAGTCCCTCAGTGGGGTTCGGTACACAGTAAGGCAGTCCAAAACAAGCAAACAAAGCAGGATCATCAGGCAAAAGCATGGTCGGTACAAACAGGCAGGTGGTCAGATACACCGTGGAAACAGGACTTGGAAAAAACACACAACTCAGAGCCAGAAGCGAAGGCACAAGGCGCAACGATCGAGCAAATAACTAGTGCAACCAGTGAGACTTATATACACCTAGGTGATGAGCTGCTGATAGGAAACACCTGTGCAGAAGGATCCAGAAGTGGGTGTGGTCAAGACTGTGCCACGCCCACCACCCAGCACCAAGAGACAGGGAAGACACACAGAAGACATAATCACCAAATGAATACTAACATCAAACATGGCAGAAGAAACGAGCAACCACAGAGCATGACAGTAGCTTTATTTGGTAAAAATAAGAAAGACTGAACCATTTACAAATTAAAGTGTTCACTCAGATCAACTGTGCTAAAAAGCTAAGCTAACATTAGCTGATCAATTAACCTTCAGAGCAGTGCAGAAACGTCATGTTTTACTTGTATTTTATTCTCACCTCGATAAAGCTGCAGAACTAAACTCCGTTGGGCAAACTGGGACTTCGCATATATCCAAAAAGTGGGAGATTTCAGACTGAGTGGGTTTGCTCCATCCCCCGGGTGCCTGCCTCGCTCTGCCCAGGAGTGATGCCTGAAGGCCGGCTTCTCCGTGCGGGTCGGCCCGCTGTCGCGGTTTGATCAATATTCCACCAAGTTGTCAGTTCTCCCTCAGTCGGTGTCACTCCGAAAAGTAGCTGAAAAAAAGCTTCTCCCAGCAGGGTGATGGGAGAATCGTTCTACTGCTGTTTTTTAAAGCTTTTTTATGGTTCAGGCGACACAAATTCAAGAAGGTGATCGCTGAACTTTTTTCAGGTTGTGGAAACAGCCAGAGTGTCATGTAGCAATCTCCGCACCCTTGCCGCTTCCAAAGCAAAGCGTCTTGACGGAAACGCATCCAACGGATTGGGAAGCGTTGATGGATTGGCCTGAAGTATTCAGTGTGAAAGGACCATAACCCTTTATTGGAGTAAGCAGTTGAAGATGAGTCAGTGAGCGAGTTGTGTTCAAAATAATAGCAGTGTGTTTAAAAGAGTGAGTAAAGCTTAAAATCCTTATAGCAGCTTTTATTTCCATACACGCAAATGTATTGGGAGCATGATTATAAAACTAAATATTAGTTCAGTAATTCACAGGAAAGGTAAATCTTCAAGCATTTTTCAGTTCATTCAGTAAATGAGCCCTTTTTTCTTTCTTTTTTGGGGGGGGGGGACAGCCTAATATTAATTTTTTCTTCACTTTCTGTAAAGTCATAGCAAATTTGATCATTTTTTCTTTGTTTTGATTTGGAATAGAATGTGCAGTGTTCCCAATGCATTTGCATGTATGGGAATAAAAGCTATTACAGTAAAACTCACCTAAACCATCATCGCATAAACTGGATATTCACACACTGGACAAAAAGCAAAAGTCCCAATGCTTTTGTATGGGTTTACATGTAATAAACACCGTATGTAACAGATTTTCGCTCACATCTGACAAACTTCCTGTGCATTTCCATTAAAAACCCCTCACATGTACTGGACAGAGCAGTCTGGGTATGCCTAGCCGGCACAGAGGTACAAAATGGCGTTCAGCACTGACACTCGCCAGTTCTAGTAAAGTGGGCACCATATTTCCTTGATTAAAAGACTGCCCGTTTTTTTTAAACCGTGCTCAGACACAGGACCTAAATGAGGCAGGGCGTAATTCAAGGCCAGTGATTATTAACAAAATGCTGCTTGTTGCCTGTACTGTGATAAGTTTCACACATATCCCTGGGTGTGGCGAACCAAACCGCTTTAGATCTAGTGCAGCAGACAAATCTATTTTATCAGGAAAATACTTCAATTAAACAAAAAAGCATGACAGTTTTTGCACATCTTCTCCTCAGTCTAATTCTACAGATTTACTGGATAGCCACTCAAAATTTCAAGATGGCTGCCTTTTTTCAAGATGCTTGCCAATCAAGTTATTATCACACAGGTTATGTGCTTCTAGTCATGTGTTTATGAATTTTTGTTGGTTTTATATAGCCTATGCAATGTCAGTGGACAGGAGCATTATGTATTTTTGCTAAAGATTTGATTTAGTATAGATAAACAAAGATGGCAGCCAAAATCCTTTGTCGTTTCTCATATTTCAGTCGAAACAAAAAATACTCTTTTCATAAAAGTTTGTTAAATGTGAGAATGTTCTATGTAAGCCATTGTAACACATACCTTTGTGGCTATTAATTCATGTCTATGTACAATTTAGATGGTGGTATTAGTGTTATATTTAGTTTGAAGGAGTGAATGTCAGCACACAACCAGGGCACACCAGTGACTTCACTGCTGTGAAACTCAGCATGGGATTCAGTGTCAGCTAATCCTGCTTTACTAATGCTTCACCTATAGTGTTAATGTAGTTTAGCTTAGTTTAGTGTCCCATATGCTGTCTAATAGCCCAGGACAGGGTTTAAATGCTTAATTGAATATTTTTCACATGTAAATATGAAAAATGACCGAAATTGGTACAATCGGTGGCCATCTTGAATAAGAGGCGAGGCACACCCCAGACAGGACGCCAGTTCATCGCAAGGCCACATATAGACAAACACATTCACATCCGCATGCACACCTACAGTCAATTTAAAGTTTCCAATCCACCTAACCTGCATGTCTTTGAATGTGGTAGGAAATCAGAGCACCCTGAGGGAACCCACGCAAGCACGGGGAGAACATGCACACTCAACACAGAAAAGCCACAGGTGGGAATCAGTACCATGACATTCTTGCTGTGAGGTAGCAGTGCTAACCACTAAGCCAATGTGCTGCCCTCCATTCACAGTTCCTTATCATTAAAATCATCTACCATCCTTTATATAATTTGAAACTCTATCTATCTATCTATCTGTCTGTCTGTCTGTCTGTCTCTGCTGTTTCCCTCTCTTTTGCTGTCTGTCTGACATCTCAATGACTGTTATTTATTACCCAGCAGCCCTTTGCTGTAGACAGTCGCGCCAAGGCTGGTTGCGCTGTCCTCAGGCAAACTCTCCCTCTTTCATTACCCCTCTTTTTCACTCCATCGATGCCTCAATCTTGCACCATCTTTCACTCCATATCTCTGTTTATGTGTTTGTCCGTCTTTTCTTTTTCCTGCTGTCATTCTCCATCTTGTGTTTTTCATCTGTCTACATCACTGTTTACAGCACACACGCACACACACACATATCTGCAGACACCTCTCTGTCTGGTGACATCCAGACGACATTGGACAGATTGTGGTGGGATTTGTCTGAGCTTGTGTATGTTGTTTTTGTTTTGTGGATGTTTGTATGAATAAATATATATGTAGAAATATATACAGAGGTTACAGCACAGAAAGAAGAGTGAGATGACGAGGCAAAGGGGTTCAGACAGATGGGAGAGGTTATGAAAGGAGGATGGTGAGAGAGAGAGAGAGAGAGATTTATATGAAGGAATTACAGATGAAACCATGTTGGCATGTTTGTCAACTTGCCCTAAAGCTGTCTGTGTGTGCGCTTGTGTGTACTCATATTAATCACATTGTGGGGACAACGATTTGTTTACAGAGTGATATTGTGGGGACTCACCTTCCATTTGCAGGACAAAAGCTTGTCGCTCATTAATTTTAGGTGCAAAAATTCTTGCTAGGTAAGATAGGGCATGGTATGGGTAAAAGTTTAGGTAAGTTGGCCAAGAATAATGCAAGTCAATGCAACATCCTCCTGAGTGAGACAAATAAATGTGTATGCACTTGTGCACGTGTGCATCTGTGTGTTCACAATTACAGCCTCTTACAGCTGTGGAGCCTAATTAGCCTTCAACAGCACACTCATCAGTCAGAATGAATAGACCAAAGAGGAATATTTCCACTGCAGGGCAAAAGCATGGTTACCACTGCAGGGCTCAAGTGGGATAGTCTGCTTTCAGGATGAATGTGTGATAGTCTGGATTGTAGTGCATTTTGCAGAAACATGTAGTTATTTTGGGCTCATTATGAAACTGCAGCAGAGAGCCTCAGTTTGCATTGTTTACGGCAAACTCAGGCAATTACTTGTTGTTAGGCATGGCAATCTCATCACTTATCGATATGCACCTCGATACACTACCAGCAATACAATACATATAGTGTGATACATATGATCCAATACAATTCACCCCTTTTCCTGATTCGAGGCGATTTGATATGTATTTGATGGTGATTCATTTCCTCACAGTGCGATACAGTGCGATTCAACAAGATGCAAAGAAGTTATACCAAAAATTTTAATAGAAAATAAGAAGTTGCAATTCAGTATGGTACTACTACGCTATACTCCTCTTCTGATTCAACTAGAGGCAAATTTGCTACTTATAAGCAGCAAATTTACCAGATTCAACATTAAGATTTAACATTAACACTGATTTCAGCAGGTGATGAACTCATCCCATCTGCTCAAAGTGATGTTAACTCTCTGGGGCCGACGCTGTCGTATACAACGGCTAAGACCAAGCTTTACTAAATTATAAATAACTTTTGAATGATATGAGATAGAAACTTACTTTTTTTTTGCGGAAAAGTTAACTCCACTGACTTTCGAGCCAGCCGTTGGCCATCTTTGTACTCCTCATAGAAGCTGTGTGATGACGTGCGCAGTGTGAGTGTCCAATCAGAATTGGTTCACCGTCACATGGTTTTCCAAAATCCAATTGTAGGGCAGATTTACCTCAAGTGAAAAGCCAAAGATCGTTTTCAGGAGTGATATGTTACTAGGTGGCCCGTTTGAACAGCCCCCTGGGTGCTCCAATGAGTACATACTATTAGGACATACAGTAGTGTTCAGAATAATAGTAGTGCTATGTGACTAAAAAGATTAATCCAGGTTTTGAGTACATTTCTTATTGATACATGGGAAACAAGGTACCAGTAGATTCAGTAGATTCTCACAAATCCAACAAGACCAAGCATTCATGATATGCACACTCTTAAGGCTATGAAATTGGGCTATTAGTAAAAAACAAGTAGAAAAGGGGGTGTTCACAATAATAGTAGTGTGGCATTCAGTCAGTGAGTTCGTCGATTTTGTGGAACAAACAGGTGTGAATCAGGTGTCCCCTATGTAAGGATGAAGCCAGCACCTACTGAACATGCTTTTCTCTTTGAAAGCCTGAGGAAAATGGGACGTTCAAAACATTGTTCAGAAGAACAGCGTAGTTTGATTAAAAAGTTGATTGGAGAGGGGAAAACGTATACGCAGGTGCAAAACATTATAGGCTGTTCATCTACAATGATCTCCAATGCTTTAAAATGGACAAAAAACAAAACAGAGACACGTGGAAGAAAATGGAAAACAACCATCAAAATGGATAGAATAACCAGAATGGCAAAGGCTCACCCATTGATCAGCTCCAGGATGATCAAAGACATTCTGGAGTTACCTGTAAGTGCTGGGACAGTTAGAAGACGCCTGTGTGAAGCTAATTTAGTTGCAAGAATCCCACACAAAGACCCTCTGTTACATAAAAGACATGTGCAGAAGAGGTTACAATTTGCCAAAGAACACATCAACTGGCCTAAAGAGAAATGGAGGAATATTTTGTGGACTGATGAGAGTAAAATTGTTTTTTTGGGGTCCAATGGCTGCAGACAGTTTGTGAGACGACCCCCCAAACTCTGAATTCAAGCCACAGTTCACAGTGAAGACAGTGAAGCATGGTGGTGCAAGCATCATGATATGGGCATGTTTCTCCTACTATGGTGTTGGGCCTATATATCACATACCAGGTATCATGGATCAGTTTAGATATGTCAAACTACTTGAAGAGGTCATGTTGCCTTATGCTGAAGAGGACATGCCCTTGAAATGCGTGTTTCAACAAGACAATGACCCCAAGCACACTAGTAAACAAACAAAATCTTGGTTCCAAACCAACAAAATTAATGCCTCGCAGATGTGAAGAAATCATGAAAAACTGTGGTTATACAACTAAATACTAGGTTAGTGATTCACAGGATTGCTAAGAAAGCAGTTTGAACATAATAGTTTTGTTTGTAGCGTCAACAGCAGATGCTACTATTATTGTGAACACCCCCTTTTCTAATTTTTTTTTACTAATAGCCCAATTTCATAGCCTTAAGAGTGTGCATATCATGAATGCTTGGTCTTGTTGGATTTGTAAGAATCTACTGAATCTACTGGTACCTTGTTTCCCATGTAACAATAAGAAATATACTCAAAACCTGGATTTATCTTTTTAGTCACATAGCACTACTATTATTCTGAACACTACTGTATATTAATCAGTCTTTGATCTGAAAGTCATAAGTTCTGAATACAATTGATTAAATTCCTTTGTTTCAGAGTTATTTTAAAGAAGATACGCACATGGTCATAAGCTCCACCCAGTTGGCCTCTGGTTTCTCCCAACACAAAGTTATTTGAAAAACACATCAGATATAATAAATGGCATATACCTTCTTTCTTCTTTGGCTAACAAAATATAAGCTGTCATCTTCTAAATCCATCCTAGAAAAGGGGAGTGATTTCAAAGACACTATTTTAACATGACTGTACTCCTTCTTTTTCTTAAAGTGCGCATTCACCACAGCCATTTCTATCTGTTTTGTAAAATCTACATCAGTGGTGGGCACAGATAACCAAAAAATTTACTTAGAGAACAGATAATCAGAAAACTGAAAAGTTATCTTTGATAAAGTTAAAACAATAAACCACCCAAAAATGTATTGGAAGTTACAGATAACCGATAAATTCCAGTATTGTCTCCAGTACACTTACAACTACTAGCAAGCTGATTTTGAGTTTTAACACCACGATCGCTTTTGGAAGCATCAAAAGCAACAACAGACCAAAACAATGAGTCAACACTTCTGTCTTTGATCACCAGCACAGAAGCAACTGAGAGGAGCCACAAAGCTCAACTCTCTACCCAATCACAACGCTGCCGTCAGGCCGAGGTCTTAGAAAATAAAGCAGTGCTGAGTTATGGTTTGGTGTATAAATAAAATGAACACTGATAGAATAACTCCATTAATGTCAATTCTGTCATTTGTGCAAAATTAAGATAAAACATATATCTTTTAATGTTGAATAATGCACTAATTCTGAAGTTTTGTAACAAACACAGACAGATGGTATTCTGGGTAAAA
The DNA here is from genome assembly GCF_902500255.1 of Thalassophryne amazonica. Classification (NCBI taxonomy): domain Eukaryota; kingdom Metazoa; phylum Chordata; class Actinopteri; order Batrachoidiformes; family Batrachoididae; genus Thalassophryne; species Thalassophryne amazonica. The sequence continues at coordinate 87,071,223 of NC_047106.1, read as the reverse complement.
TGTGCCCCTGCTCACACTGATTGGATGATTCATTCTATGTAAACCAACACATTAATGTGAGGTGTGTCGTGTGCTGGTGTTTACAGATAAATGTGCTTTTGTAAAATATGCCACTTTTTTCTTTGTAAAAAAAAAAAAAAGGCATTTTCAAAAAAAAGCCAAGTTGTAATTAGATAACTGTCTGATATAACCGGTGTCAAAATAAATAGAACACTGCCATTTGCCCTATTGACGTATCCCATAATCCCTTGCGTGCCAGAGAGTCACTGCAGTCAAACAGCATATAGAGAATCCACATGACAATTGTAAATTAATATCATATTACAAAAATGTATTTTTTATGCTTTTCATCACGTTAATAAGAAACTGCATGCATGATACCCTGAAAACTTGCTAAAACAATTATAACAAATAATCCGTGTCTGCTACGTTTAATCTGCGTGGAATTTAATAAACACAAACCGAATTTCAGACATGTTATATATATTAGTCTGGAACAAAGAGGACAAACAGTGACAGTAATCAAGACGTTAAAGAGCAAACTTCACTTTCCCCCAGAATGACATGATCAGGAAGTGAACATAGTTCACAGCAGCTCCCATTGAAAGTCTCCCATCGAGAGTTTTTGTAAATTAAGTTTGAAAAAAAAAAGCTTCTGTTTACGTTTTGCTTCTGGAAACACGAGTCTGATGTGTGGTTTTTGAACATACAATGAATACAGTGATTGAAAATATCAGCCCAGCTTCAGTTTGAATGCTGCCATGAACACTACTGGCCAGTAGATGGCAGTAGAGACCTTGAAAACTTGCAAACACAAAATTCCAGATAATCTGTGTTGCTACTTGCTCTGTTTAAGATGCGTGGAATTTAATAAAAGCAAACACTAACGTCTATAAACCCAGAGAATATATTTACGTGAGTTTTAGGCACTAGAGTTTAATGCTGTTATCCTGATCAGAGTGTCTGAAATGCATTTCTCCTATTGTGAACGTACTGAGAGTACCCTATCACCCATAATGCACCTGGACACAGCATGCCCCACACTAAAACCTTAAAAATTAGCGCATTACTTTAAAACTAAAACATATATCTGATATTTTCATTTTATAAAACTTCAGAAGTGACGTCAATTTAAATAACTTGTCCAAAATAAGTTTGGTTAAAATTTGAACCATAAGTTAAAAATGTATGCCTCTGGATGACTTGGCTGATATTGACCGTGTATCAGTATGGGGTTAAAAAAATGAGGTTTTTTTTGTTTGAACAGTTCTCCTTTGCCTGCAGAGGATAGAGCGGTTTCTTCTCGAAGCAGCTCGCCTCTGTTTGCAACTACACATCTGTTCACTTTTGTTTACCAAGCTAACGGTCTAAAAGATAACGAACAAAAATGTATTGGAAGATAATTAGTCCGATAATGGTTTTCAAAGTTATCTGAAAAGGTAATCCGATAATGAAGAATTATCTTCAATAATTATCGGTTATTGGATTATCGGAACTTTGCCCACCACTGATCTACATCTGCCCTTCCATATTCCTTTCCTTGACACCATAACTACCTATTACTTCCTCATCACCTCTGTATGTTTCACCAACATGGCCATTGAGGTCCGCTCCAATGACCACTCTTTAATGCACTCTCCACCACCTCATCTAACTCACTCCAGAAATCTTTCTCCTCCATCTCACAACATGTCCAACTTGTGGGGTATATGCACTGATGACATTCATCACTGACCCTTGAGTTCCCAACTTCACACTTATCACCCTGCCAGACACTTGCTTAACCTCCAACACAGTCTTAACATACTCATCCTTTAAAATGACCTCAACACCATTTCTCTTCCTATCCTCACCATGATAAAACAACTTGAAACTACCTCTGATGCTCCTGGCCTTTCTTCCCTTCCACTTTGTTTCTTGTACACACAGTATGTTTACCTTTCTCCCCTCCATCATATCAGTCAACTCTCTCCCTTTACCAGTCATACTGCCAACATTCAAGGTCCTGACTCACTTTAACCCTGACTCCTCTTTTTCTTCACCCAGCAGTAGCCCAATTTGCTGGCACCCTGTTGGGCAACTGCACTGGGGGTGGTCATTATTAATCTGGGCCTTGACTGATCTGGTATGGAATTTCAATTTCTGACCTGCATTTCTTTTTTTCTTTTTTCTTTTTTTTTCTTATACATTAGATGCCCTTCCTGACTCATCTAACTCTACTCATTTATCTGGGCTGGGGACCAGCACACAGAATATACTGGCTGAGTTGTTTTGTCGTTTTTTTGTTTTGTTTTTTTTTACCTATTACTAGCCCAAAATTGCCCCGGTCCCAACATTTTTTGGAATGTGTTGCAGGGCTTAAATACATGAATGGATGTATATTAACAAATGAATTGAAGTTGACCACACAAACCATGAAATCTTTGATTAATACCGTCTGCAACAAAATTGAAGTCAAAGTAAATGCAATAATCATTGCCCTTTTCTTTTCTTTTTTCTTTTTTTTTTGCCTTTTCTATACTGTCTCACCTTTTTTTCTGATTTGGGTTGTATTTTATCTTAAACTGTTTAGAGTTTGGATTAGGATTGTCCAGTTCCAGAACATTTCCATTGTTGGGGGTTTTCCCGCCTCCCGGTCCTTTAATGTGGGGACCGAACTCAGAAGATACAAAGACTGATAGGAAATGGACTTTAATTTTAGATGTCATATTAAAAGATGCCTTCACTGAACAGAGAGTTAATACAATAGCTTGCAAGCTGCCCTCACTCCCAGATGGGCAGGCCATTGCCCTCAGCGTGGATCAGTAAATTTATGTGATTGGTTGAAAAATGTTGCATTTGACATTTATATGCAGTGACTGCTCGCATTGTATGTACACAGTATGTGTAAAAGTAAAACTGTGTTTTGTCTATGTAGCATGGTAGGCAAAAGAAAAGTATGCATCATGGCATCCCAGAAGAGATATGAAGTTATCAAATATAGTTATCAAATAGACCAAGAACATGGCCATGAGACAAACTGCCCAACACCATTTCACATACAGTATGTAACATCAGTGGTGGGCACAGCTAACCAAAAAGTTAGCTTTTATAACTGCTAATCCGCTTACTGAAAAGTTAACTTTTATAATGATAAACTGATAAAAAATTTAGCGGAAGCTACAGCTAACAGCTAAAATTTAATATTGACTCCGGTACACTGTCAGCTACTGACAAGCCAGTTTCGAGTTTAAGCACCGCCGATGCTTCTGAGTAGAATCAAAGGCGATCACAAACCCAACCCAATGAGTCTCAGAGCTTCTGTCTTTGTGCGCCCTGCCCACTACCCACTGCTGTAATGAAGTCATTTACATTCACAGCATACAGAGTCCCTGATGTGTGGCAAAAGGCATACACAGTAAAACAGGTTTGACTTATGGTTTGATTTAAAAACCAAACTAATTCCAAACGGTTTGTTGATATTAATATTAACTCTGTCATTTTTGCAAAGTGAAAATATAACACATATCTTTTAATTAAATAAAATAAAAAAATAAAAATAATTTTTTATAATTTTTTTACTAAAAAAAGTCATTTGCAAAACTGAAAATCCTGTTTGTAGTGTGAGTCAGTTCAATGGCCATGTGATATTTGAGTGGGTGCTATTCACACCGCCATCCAGTAGATGGGTCAAAATGCATAGAACACTTAGAGGGACTTTCGTCATTAAAATGAACAGGTAGGACCTTATATTTACACTGTGTGTGAATTTGTGTCTAACTCTAATTAGGATGGGTTAAATACAGAGGACAAGTTTCGTTGTATGTATATATGTGCAATGACAATAAAGTTTTTATTCTATTCTAATTTACACTGCATTAGGACCGCAGCTTTCAGGAAATTAAACTTCGACTTATGAGAGCCTGTAAAAATCCATAAATTAGCCCAATCATTGTTAAAGCCACAGTGTTCAAAGCGTGTGAAAAAAGCAGCAGCTTATACAGCCCCTGGCAAAAATTATGGAATCACCGGCCTCAGAGGATGTTCATTCAGTTGTTTAATTTTGTAGAAAAAAAGCAGATCACAGACATGACACAAAACTAAAGTCATTTCAAATGGCAACGTTCTGGCTTTAAGAAACACTATAAGAAATCAAGAAAAAAGATTGTGGCAGTCAGTAACGGTTACTTTTTTAGACCAAGCAGAGGAAAAAAATATGGAATCACTCAATTCTGAGGAAAGAATTATGGAATCACCCTGTAAATTTTCATCCCCCAAATTAACACCTGCATCAAATCAGATCTGCTCATTGACATTGACCCTATGCCATGACATTGACCCTATGTGTCTTTTTGCAAGGAATGTTTTTGCAGTTTTTGCTCTATGGCAAGATGCATTATCATCTTGAAAAATGATTTCATCATCCCCAAACATCCTTTCAATTGTCCAAAATATCAACATAAACTTGTGCATTTATTGATGATGTAATGACAGCCATCTCCCCAGTGCCTTTACCTGACATGCAGCCCCATATCATCAATGACTGTGGAAATTTACATGTTCTCTTCAGGCAGTCATCTTATAAATCTCATTGGAAAGGCACCAAACAAAAGTTCCAGCATCATCACCTTGCCCAATGCAGATTCGAGATTCATCACTGAATATGACTTTCATCCAGTCATCCACAGTCCACAATTGCTTTTCCTTAGCCCATTGTAACCTTGTTTTTTTTCTGTTTAGGTGTTAATGATGCCTTTCGTTTAGCTTTTCTGTATGTAAATCCCATTAACTTTAGGCGGTTTCTTAACAGTTCGGTCACAGACGTTGACTCCAGTTTCCTCCCATTCGTTCCTCATTTGTTTTGTTGTACATTTTTCAATTTTTGAGACATATTGCTTTAAGTTTTCTGTCTTGATGCTTTGATGTCTTCCTTGGTCTACCAGTATGTTTGCCTTTAACAACCTTCCCATGTTGTTTGTATTTGGTCCAGAGTTTAGAAACAGCTGACTGTGAACAACCAACATCTTTTGCAACATTGCGTGATGATTTACTCTCTTTTAAGAGTTTGATAATCCTCTCCTTTGTTTCAATTGACATCTCTCATGTTGGAGCCATGATTCATGTCAGTCCACTTGGTGCAACAGCTCTCCAAGGTGTGTTCACTCCTTTTTAGATGCAGACTAACGAGCAGATCTGATATGATGCAGGTGTTAGTTTTGGGGATGAAAATTTACAGGGTGATTCCATAATTTTTTCCTCAGAATTGAGTGATTCCATATTTTTTTCCCTCTGCTTGGTCTAAAAAAGTAACCGTTACTGACTGCCACAATCTTTTTTTTATTGATTTCTTATAGTGTTTCTTAAAGCCAGAAAGTTGCCATTTGAAATGACTTTAGTTTTGTGTCATGTCTGTGATCTGCTTTTTTTCTACAAAATTAAACAACTGAATGAACATCCTCCGACGCCGGTGATTCCATACTTTTTGCCAGGGGTTGTAGTACAGAAATTACAGTACTCCCTGATCAGACCTGATTTAAAATGCCTTTTTTTCCTTGGAGGAGCAGTGATGTATTACCCACTAGTGGCTAGCTGAAACTAGCCCGCTTTTACCATCCACACATGAGAATTATCCCAGCCACATTTACATCATGACAGACAGATTTACATATCTTTTCTTGCTATTAGGTGAGCATACAGAGTGAACCTTGAATACTATAACATTGATGTTGACCAGAACTCCGACTCATTCATGTTATTGAATTAGAGCTAGATATTTAATACTGTATTTTGTATTTTATTACTTGCAATTTGATGACATTTTAGTAGAATGCAGTAAAATGCTCATGACTTGACTTCAGATGAGGGTTTATAGCTAACTGAGAATTTTATGTCATCTATCAAAACTGGAGAAACTCAGATTTTCAAGAAACCTTTTTCTAGTCAAGAATTGCTCTGCAAGAATAATACTGCAGTGTTGGCTATTGAACAGCTCTACTACAGCCATTGTGGTTTTGCTACTTTGATAAAAGGCACCTTGGCAGCAAGAATGCAAGGAAATATTCTACGTGGCAGTCCTATTCAATCAAATGTGACTTAAGGGGGTGGGGGGACTAAGATGTACAGTTTTAGTGTCATTTGAGGCATCATCTTCCCCAGTGACATCTCAAAAACTGTTCAAGACAGACACAGTAAATTGCTCAGGTCCCTGTGATGGCAATTCATGCGGTCTCCAGATTCTGCTGCAACCTCAAAAATAAAATAACAAAACAATATTTATATTTATAAACAAAAGATTAACAAAAGTCTATTTAGACCATATTTTCTTGCCAAAATCTACTTTGTATTAGTCATAACTCGTCTTCTGAATGGAAAAAAGTGTTATTTCAAGATACTGCAAAATCCAAAGTGAGCACAGATAAAATGACATTATGGCTGTTGACAAGATGCAGCTCAATTTTTGAAGATACTTTAATAATTTCGTAATTTCCAGTTTACTTTAAAGACCAACTATACTGAAGTGAGTACAGCTAAAGCCCTGTTTGGACAGGATTAGTTTTATATGGGGAGGTAGAGTAATATAATTTTTCCACAGGATGTCTGAAATATTCATGGCTGATAAGAATATAAGATATAAGCGCTAGATTAAGACATCTTGGATTAAATGACAGATATGGGAGTGTCTACTCAATAAACACTCCTCACTCATCAAAAAACTAAATAAATTAATTCCATCCATCCATTTTCTGTACCCACTTACTCCAATTGAGGGATACGGGGCAGGAGGTGGGGTACACCCTAGACAGGACACCAGTCTATCACAGGGCCACATAAATACAGCCAAATACATGCACACCCACACACACACATGCGGTCAATTTAAAGTTTCCAGTTCACCTAACCTGCAAGTCTCTGGATGTAGGAGCACCTGGAGGGAACCCATGCAAACACGAGGAGAACATGCAATCTCCACACAGAAAGACCCCAAGTGGGAATCAAACTCAGGACCTTCTTGTTGTGAGGCAACAGTGCTATTCATTAAGTCACAATGCTGCCCTAAATAAATAAATAATTTAAAAATATTACCAGTGTTGTGTGGGCCGCCAGAAGAGGAGGTACTGCTGGCCCACCACCAGAGGGCGCCCTGCCTGAAGTGCGGGCTTCAGGCACGAGAGGGCGCTGCCGCCTCACAGGAACAGCCGAGGTGACAGCTGACACTCATTATTTCCTGACAGCTGTCACTCATTCTTCATCATCTCACTCCATAAAACCCAGACGTCATCTCCACCTCATCGCCGAGATATCGTACTTCTATGGAGGTAATATCCTCAGCCATTTGTGTTTACCTTATAATCTGTATATTGTGAGTGTTTGCAGGAGTACCGGTCCCTTGTTTTGTGGAAGCTGAGTGAGTGCAGGACGGCACTCTTTTCCTCTGAGGGATCACTGCATACTCATCAGAATATTGAGTGAGAGGTGGAGGTGGCATTCCCACCGTTGTTGTTACGGGGTGTACACACACCCACACTTGACTGTCTTTGTTCTTCGCCGGCAGTACCAGATCCGACAGTCGGGGACGGTGATCACCTGGGAATTCGGGACTTGGCGGCTCCAGTATTCACCAGGTTCGGTGGCGGCGGAAATCGTGTGGTTCCAGCTCTTCTCAGGACAGACGTCTTCTATCCTCGAGCCTGCCCACACGTCACCTTTGTGGATTGACTGTTATCATATTCTGAGATTGTCTGTGTATTCGTTGTGCACCTTCACAACATTAAATTGTTACTTTTTGGCTCAACTATTGACCGTTCATTTGCGCCCCCTGTTGTGGGTCCGTGTCACTACACTTTCACAACAACCAGGCTGAATAGAATGGATTAATCTCTATGATCCACTTTCTGTCATCTAGTTTCTGTTTAGTTATCTGCTGGCTTCATGTTTTGTTTTGATTTCTTTTTTTCTTTTTCTTTTTTTTTGGCTGTTTGGGCTGTGCACAGAGCTGTGTGCTTTGTGTGGTGGCACACACCTAGTGTGCCAAGCAATTGGTCTGAACACCTGTCATACAAACAAAAGAAGCATTTCCCATCCCATGCATGCAGAGGTGCACAGCCTTTTTTGCAACACACTGTCTGTGCGTTTGTGAAAAACGGGTCTCATACAGTTGCACAGTGAAGGACCGCACGAAGTGAGACACTGGCATGAACTTGACGACAGCATTTTGTTGCTGTGATGTGTGAACAGATTGAAACAGAAATTCTCTGTAAATACGACTGAAGCATGAATGTAAAATCACTGCCGCTGGCGCAGTGCATGTCTCCAACATTCCTGTTTAAGCACCTCCATACTTGAGATAAATGACAGAAAACTCCTTTTCCGGAGGCATTAATGACATCTCTATTCACACAGGATTAATATAACCTGAGGTAATTTCTACATGATATTTAACAGAAGGTAAAAGGCGCCAGATTCTTTACCAGCACATGAATGTGTGCTCTGTAATTTGGACGGAATAAAAATCACTGATGAACCTCACCTCACTCACTCACTCACTCAGCCATTCATCTTCAACCACTTACTCCAATTAAGGGTCACGGGGTCCTGGAGCCTATCCCGGCAGTCATAGGGCATGAGGTGGGGAGGTGATGGTCTAGTGGTTAAAGTGTTGGGCTTGAGACCAGAGGATCCCCGGTTCAAATCCCAGTCTGACCGGAAAATCTCTAAGGGCCCTTGGACAAGGTCCTTAATCCCCTAGTTGCTCCCAGTGTGTAGTGGGCTCCTTGGCAGCAGCCTCACATCGGGGTGAATGTGAGACATTGATGTGTTAAGTGCTTTGAGCATCTGATAGAGATGGAAAAGCGCTATATAAAGATAAACTTTATTGATCTCACAGAGGAGAAATTCACGTTACATCAGCTCTTAAAGAACACACAAGGTTGGTGCAAGTAGAGGAAAATGTTCATCAAACAGCGTGTGCAAGGATAAGCAATAATAATAATACTTGTAACAGTACAAGACATAAGAAATGAGGTAGAAATAGAATACATACACACACACATACCTGCATGCATATGTATGTATGTATGTATATATATATATACACACACACACACGTATACATACACACCCATGTACTACATACTTATATACGAGGTCTGTTAGAAAAGTATCCGACCTTTTTATTTTTAAAAAACTATATGGATTTGAATCATGTGCGCTTGCATCAGCCAAGCTTGAACCTTTGTGCGCATGCGTGAGTTTTTCACGCCTGTCGGTTGCGTCGTTCGCCTGTGAGTAGGCTTTGAGTGAGCACTGGTCCACCCCCCTCATCGGATTTTCATTGTCAGGAAAATGGCTGAGCGATTGGAGCAGCGCTGAATCTAATTTTTCCAGAAACTGTGAGAGAGACAGCCAGGTGGAAACCATTCGGAAGATTCAGACGGCTTTCGGTGGCTTTTCAGTCGAGTGAGTATCCGAGAAATTGTGTAACAGCTGGGCATGTCACAACTTGTCCTGTGAGACTTCCAACACGGACGTGCTTTTTGTTGTGCGCCATGAGCGGCTCCATCCCGACGCGCGAATTCCTCCGCACGTCTTTCATTACAAAATCTCCTGTAACAGTGGAATGTGCCACAAAAGTGCTGATGTACACCTCTACCACAATTTCTCTGGTAGTCAGACGACGTCCCGGATCAACACAGCCTTCACTTTGGAAATGATCTGGTCGTTTCAGCCTGTCGATGGCCGCTCGGAGCGTGGTGCGCCCTGCGCCGCTGTGGCCGTCTTTAATCCGGTTGTAATGATCCTTAATCTGTGTGACGCCCACAGTATCTTCACCGAAAGCCGTCTGAATCTTCCGAATGGTTTCCACCTGGCTGTCTCTCACAGTTTCTGGAAAAATTTGATTCAGCGCTGCTCCAATCGCTCAGCCATTCTCCTGACAATGAAAATCCGACGAGGGGGGTGGACCAGTGCTCACTCAAAGCCTGCCCACAGGCGAATGACGCAACCGACAGGCATGAAAAAACTCACGCATGCGCACGAAGGTTCAAGCTTGGTTGATGCAAGCGCACATGATTCAAATCTATATAGTTAAAAAAAAATAAAAATAAAAAGGTTGGATAGTTTTCTAACAGACCTCATATATATATACTCAACAAAAATATAACGCAACACTTTTGGTTTTGCTCCCATTTTGTATGAGATGAACTCAAAGATCTAAAACTTTTTCCACATACACAATATCACCATTTCCCTCAAATATTGTTCACAAACCAGTCTAAATCTGTGATAGTGAGCACTTCTCCTTTGCTGAGATAATCCATCCCACCTCACAGGTGTGCCATACCAAGATGCTGATTAGACACCATGATTAGTGCACAGTTGTGCCTTAGACTGCCCACAATAAAAGGCCACTCTGAAAGGTGCAGTTTTGTTTTATTGGGGGGGGATACCAGTCAGTATCTGGTGTGACCACCATTTGCCTCATGCAGTGCAACACATTTCCTTCGCATCATCCGTGAAGAGAACACCTCTCCAACGTGCCAAACGCCAGCGAATGTGAGCATTTGCCCACTCAAGTCGGTTACGACGACAAACTGGAGTCAGGTCGAGACCCCGATGAGGACGACGAGCATGCAGATGAGCTTCCTTGAGACGGTTTCTGACAGTTTGTGCAGAAATTCTTTGGTTATGCAAACCGATTGTTTCAGCAGCTGTCCGAGTGGCTAGTCTCAGACGATCTTGGAGGTGAACATGCTGGATGTGGAGGTCCTGGGCTGGTGTGGTTACACGTGGTCTGCGGTTGTGAGGCTGGTTGGATGTACTGCCAAATTCTCTGAAACAACTTTGGAGACGGCTTATGGTAGAGACATGAACATTCAATACACGAGCAACAGCTCTGGTTGACATTCCTGCTGTCAGCATGCCAACTGCACGCTCCCTCAAACCTTGCGACATCTGTGGCATTGTGCTGTGTGATAAAACTGCACCTTTCAGAGTGGCCTTTTATTGTGGGCAGTCTAAGGCACACCTGTGAACTAATCATGGTGTCTAATCAGCATCTTGGTATGGCACACCTGTGAGGTGGGATGGATTATCTCAGCAAAGGAGAAGTGCTCACTATCACAGATTTAGACTGGTTTGTGAACAATATTTGAGGGAAATGGTGATATTGTGTATGTGGAAAAAGTTTTAGATCTTTGAGTTCATCTCATACAAAATGGGAGCAAAACCAAAAGTGTTGCGTTTATATTTTTGTTGAGTGTGTGTATATATATATATATATATATATATATATATATATATATATATATAAACATGATTGGGATTGAAAAGGAGCTAGGAGCATCTTCTTTACAATATTTGAAATGGAGTTTAGATGTAGTAAGGTGACATTAGTGCAGGGATTTGTAAATGAGTTGTTATTGCACATGATTTGTGGACATATTATTGCATGTGGTTATTTCACAGTGAAAGAAGTCCATTTACCATTTTACTGTCTGTCTCACTGTTTATGTGTACAGGATAGCTGGGTGAATAAGGAGCTGGCCTGCCAGTATGTAGACCTGGGTTTGAATCCTGCTCACACTACCTGTCTGTGTCCTTGGACAATTCACTTAACCTACAGTGTCTCAGTCCACCCTGCTGTAAATGGGTACCGGCCTTGACTTGGGAAGTAACCCTCATCGAACTGGCATCCGTCCCAGGGGGACTTGTAGACCCTCATGTGTTTGATGCGACAGAATCTGAAGATAAGCAAAGACACCAAAGGACCTCAGGACCTATATAGGATTTACTTATTGTCTTGACTTATTGTATTGACACTCATCCACTTTATGCTACAGAATCTGGAGATAACCGCAGACACCAATGGGCCTCTGGACCTATACAGGACTGATTTCTTCTCCCTATACTACAGCGACATATTTCAACTGTGAGAAGGTAAACATGAGTGATGAGATAAGATGCTCTCATTGATACATGAATTAAATGAGTTCACTTGTATGAACAGCCTGTTTTATTCCATCTGATCATGGGGGATGATGGTTTATAGGGGTTTGGATTTTACAATAACAATTACAAAAGAAAGTTGTAAAAATATTCAACAACACTGTGCCTTCACAAACATTTTAAAATGCTGAACTTACCATTATTTTATTATTATTTTATTATCTGCTATAAAAGTCTGGGTGAAAAAGGTTAATTATTCTCAAAAATTTCAGCAGTGTAGGGAGTTGCTGCTTTACTGGATTAAAAAAAAAAATAATAACTACAGCAGTAAACAAAACACAGCAGGTCAAAGGTGGCAATATTATCAACAGGATTAATGGCCAAAACTACAAAAATAAGACAACATAAAACTGCAGTTTTCTGTGATTAACATAATAGAAGCATGGGTGAGAGAGATGCAGGCCATAGGAATGATGAATGGTCTCATGGAACATTTAGACTTTTCAAAGGAAGAGACCATTTATTGGGTCATATTTTAAAGAAAGATCCAGTGAGGAGGAAAGGAAAGGAAAAGAGGAAGTTAAGAAGACACGAAAGATACAGAGAAATGAGAGCAGTAAGTCAAGCCTAAATTCCAGTGATGCTGTCCTGCTGCCAGAAACCAACAAAGATTTAGTATTTAATTTTGACCCAGCACATACATCCCTACGGTATGTAACAACTGTGACAATATTTAAACTGTTTTGGTGCTCATATCAAATCAGTTCAACCCAAAGTGCTTTTATGATTGCAAAGTGCAGAAGTAGAAAGCTTAAATTGGATGGCCTTTGGCCTTTTTAAGCTTTAAGTCATAAAAATAATTTTCTTTGGCACCACTATAATTTTATGACTTAGAATTTAAATAATGGATTCATCTACATTATGATAGCCGTGTCCTCTGTGTGTGTGTGTGTGTGTGTGTGTGCATGTGTATGTCTTTGATCACGCAGAAACAAGGGAGAGCTGACATTTGCCGTTTGGTATGCTTATGTATTTTGGGTCAAGGATGAACACTGCAAAAATGGAAAGTTGATAGGGCTAATATTTTTGGAGAAATTAGCGATTTTAGCTAACCAGTAATCAATGGACATTTTGCTGCAATGCACCATCTGAGTTCTGAGTTTTGGGGTTTTAAATGTTGTTATTGTGGTTCATGTTAGTTTAAGAGTGTTGTTAGTGTTATTGATTTGTTGTGTTTTTGTAGTTCAGTTGGTTAATTAGTTTAGTTAAGTGTCATGTTGTCATTACCATGAGTGAAAAGTATTGCTTTTGATGTCTTCTGGTAGCATCTCTGTTTGTCTGTGGATAAAAAATTAAAAGCACCAGCTTGCAACAGAATGCAGAAAAAACAGAAAGCTCTGCGTGCATGCAACTGGGGACACATGGCATTTGCAGTTTGGTACAAAATGGAACATTGATATGGCTAATATTTTTGGAGAAACTACAGCTATTAGCTAACATTGTTAGTTACATTCTGGACTAACACACCATTCCAGCAGGGGGCAGTAAATCATCTTTACATTAAAAGCGTGAGTGCCTGCATGTGTGATTTTATTTAGTAAGTTCAATGTAAGTACATAATATAACTGTAAGTATGTTCAAAATACATGGATAACACAAGAAAGTGAAAACACTTATTTCCATTGTGATCCATTTAAAAATCAAATGAGAAAAAGAAGTAATAATAAACTATAGTACTACTACTACTAATAATAATAATAATAGTGTGTATATGATAACAAAAACCTAAACAATTTCCAAATACATTAAGACAGTGAATTAACATAAAAAATTACATAATTAACAGGAAATGAAAGAGTCCTCTTCTAAAAATAGTTGAGGTCTAAGGTTCTAAAAACATCCTGGTCTCACATGCCATTCCAACTCATTATACAAGTTTTGCTTAATTTATTACCACCCTTGAAAAATGTCAGCTACCTATTTTATAAACACTACCCAATCTAGAGCCTGTGGATCCCCACAGGCAGCACGCTAGTAAATTACATTGCTAATATGATCAAAATTCATGCTGTTTGCAAACACAATAGCATTTCCACCCCTGATGGGTAGAAATTCCAGTGGTCAGATGCCATGACATACATTTGGTAGTGATGTCATAGATCAAGTGGTGGCTTCCCCCGATCTGTGCAAGGATGCTGGGAAGGACACAGTGACTGTACAGAAAGGCAGCATGACATCGGCTAAATAAATCAAGATGGTGGAAAGCGATCCTGTATAAATCTGTGTTTCCATATATTTTGTAAGTTAGCAAGAAATAAACACTTTTAAATCTAAAAACACTGTATCTGAAACCAGATAAAACCTCTGAATTGATTTAAAAGGCATCTTGCGGATGTTAAGGTGCACGCCCTAGATACACACATCAAGCAAGTGGCTCAGTTCACAGGTAATCTCAAAATATTATGCATGCACACATGCGTTTCTTCCTGCAGTTTGTCTGCATGATGACATTAGAAGGAAAGACCATATTCGTGATGGAATTCCCCCCAGGTAAATATGTTCTCTTTAGTAGGGATGGGTATCGAGAACCAGTTCCTTTCAGGTATCGTTAAGAAATGATTCGATCCACCAATTTCAATAACCTTTTTACTTAATGATTCCCTTATCGGTCCTTCAGAGTGCCCGTTGTTTTTGGGGGTGTTTGTCAGGAAAATGATCATTTCTCTACATCGATTACAGACCCTGCAATGGGTCTGTAATCAACTTTTCTGCAGCGCGGCTTTGCTTTGAACCTTGAACCAATCGAAGCGGTGCTTCGATCTACTGCTTCATTGATTCATTGATTTATTTCACTTTATCTTAATTTTCCCACCTCTACAACCCTAAATAACATATGTCTTTGAGTAATATTTATCGTTTTTATGTTAAACCATCCTGTTATGGTCTTTGGTCTTGTCTTGGATGTCTGGACTCTTGCTTGCCTGTACTGGTGGTTGGCTCTCACTGCGGTATTATATCACTTCCTGTTCCGGAGCACAGCGGTGTTTTGCTGTATCTGTTAGCTGTTTAATCTGCGCAGTTAGATTGATCTAGATAACTAGATAACAATTTGTTTCACAGTGTAATCTTCACGTGCCTTAACTAAAGCACTCCCTCTGGTGAATCACCTCTAAATTATTTACACATTATTCACTTTGTGTGTTTTTAGGAATCCGCTAGCTTAGCGCAGCTACTAGCTCTTAGCCGATTTAGCATGGCGGCTTCTCCTGTCTCTCCCGCACTTTTCTGCTCTGGGTGTGAAATGTTTAGTTATTCCTCGGCCTCCTTTAGCAGTAATGGTACTTGTAATAAGTGTAGCTTATTCGTAGCTTTGGAGGCCAGGCTGGGTGAATTGGAGACTCGGCTCCGCACCATGGAAAATTCTACAGTTAGCCAGGCCCCTGTAGTCGGTGCGGACCAAGGTAGCTTAGCTGCAGTTAGTTCCCTTCCAGCAGATCCCAAACAGCCGGGAAAGAAGGCCGACTGGGTGACTGTGAGGAGGAAGCGTAGCCCTAAACAGAAGCCCCGTGTACACCACCAACCCGTTCACATTTCTAACCATTTTTCCCCACTTGGCGACACACCCGCCGAGGATCAATCTCTGGTTATTGGCGACTCTGTTTTGAGAAATGTGAAGTTAGCGACACCAGCAACCATAGTCAATTGTCTTCTGGGGGCCAGAGCAGGCGACATCGAAGGAAATTTGAAACTGCTGGCTAAGGCTAAGCGTAAACTTGGTAAGATTGTAATTCACGTCGGCAGTAATGACAGCCGGTTACGCCAATCAGAGGTCACTAAAATTAACATTGAATTGGTGTGTAACTTTGCAAAAACAATGTCGGACTCAGTAGTTTTCTCTTGGCCCCTCCCCAATCGGACCGGGAGTGACATGTTAGCCGCATGTTCTCCTTGAATTGCTGGCTGTTTGAGTGGTGTCCAAAAAATGAGGTCAACACCCCCGAGTCACACTAACTGTCAGAATGCTCCTAGCATGGGCCGAGGCGGAGGATTAGCAGCAATCTTCCACTCCAGTTTATTAATTAATCCAAAACCCAGACAGAGCTTTAATTCATTTGAAAGCTTGACTCTTAGTCTTGTCCATCCAAATTGGAAGTCCCAAAAACCAGTTTTATTTGTTATTATCTATCGTCCACCTGGTCATTACTGTGAGTTTCTCTGTGAATTTTCAGACCTTTTGTCTGACTTAGTGCTTAGCTCAGATAAGATAATTATAGTGGGCGATTTTAACATCCACACAGATGCTGAGAATGACAGCCTCAACACTGCATTTAATCTATTATTAGACTCAATTGGCTTTGCTCAAAATGTAAATGAGTCCACCCACCACTTTAATCATATCTTAGATCTTGTTCTGACTAATGGTATGGAAATTGAAGACTTAACAGTATTCCCTGAAAACTCCCTTCTGTCTGATCATTTCTTAATAACATTTACATTTAGTTTAATGGACTACCCAGCAGTGGCGAATAAGTTTCATTACACTAGAAGTCTTTCAGAAAGCGCTGTAACTAGGTTTAAGGATATGATTCCTTCTTTATGTTCCCTAATGCCATATACCAACACAGTGCAGAGTAGCTACCTAAACTCTGTGAGTGAGATAGAGTATCTCGTCAGTAGTTTTACATCCTCATTAAAGACAACTTTGGATGCTGTAGCTCCTCTGAAAAAGAGAGCCTTAAATCAGAAGTGCCTGACTCCGTGGTATAACTCACAAACTCGCAGCTTAAAGCAGATAACCCGTAAGTTGGAGAGGAAATGGCGTCTCACTAATTTAGAAGATCTTAACTTAGCCTGGAAAAAGAGTCTGTTGCTCTATAAAAAAGCCCTCCGTAAAGCTAGGACGTCTTACTACTCATCACTAATTGAAGAAAATAAGAACAACCCCAGGTTTCTTTTCAGCACTGTAGCCAGGCTGACAAAGAGTCAGAGCTCTACTGAGCCGAGTATTCCTTTAACTTTAACTAGTAATAACTTCATGACTTTCTTTACTAATAAAATTTTAACTATTAGAGAAAAAATTACTCATAACCATCCCAAAGACATATCGTTATCTTTGGCTGCTTTCAGTGATGCTGGTATTTGGTTAGACTCTTTCTCTCCAATTGTTCTGTCTGAGTTATTTTCATTAGTTACTTCCTCCAAACCATCAACATGTCTATTAGATCCCATTCCTACCAGGCTGCTCAAGGAAGCCCTACCATTAATTAATGCTTCAATCTTAAATATGATCAATCTATCTTTATTAGTTGGCTATGTACCACAGGCTTTTAAGGTGGCAGTAATTAAACCATTACTTAAAAAGCCATCACTTGACCCAGCTATCTTAGCTAATTATAGGCCAATCTCCAACCTTCCTTTTGTAACCCTTCTAGTATTTCTTGACCTTTGTGTCAGTATTTGGAAATGGAAGTATATTTATCTCCACTGTATGTATCAGCAGAGAAAAGAGGAAATGGCCTGATCAGAAGATTATAGGTTTGAAAGAGCCTAGGGGTGTATCAACATAAGACATAACAACACTTTAACTGGAAAACTATGTATACAAAATTTAATGTCAATGAACTCAATTGAACTAAAATGGCAGTACAAAATTAAATGAGAGCGCTCTTTGCCAAAAAATAAATAAAAATAAAATAAAATATATCCAAATGAAATAAAATATACTCCGGTATAGTCCTTTAGTCTTTTCTTGCTTCTTTAGGTTCGCTCAGTGTTCAGTGTATTTTATAACCAGTCGGGCTACAATCTACCAGTTCATTTGACTCTTGGGCTGGGGCTCGCCATCCAGTACTGGGAATCTTGATCTGTTCGTCCTCTGCACGTCTGCGATTTGGACTTTGATCCCAACATAAAACCTGACCGATACAGGGCATAATGTGCTAACAAGGCTACGGGGTTTCCTGAGGCTTCCACGGGCACTCGGCACTTCAGTATCCAGCAACAATTGTATCCATAGAGGAAAACCAATTTCCACGCGTAAGCTCTTGTAACACACGAGCAGGGGGTTCTCTGGTCAGCGTCTGATGAAAGACTGAGCAAGGCGCAGCGTTGTGCAATGCCCCGCGGTTCAACCGTTGACCTTATTGGTTAATATCACACCAGGCTTACTGCTATTGGTTGCTCAGTGTGTCAATCAAAACAACATTTTAACTTAAGCTTACAACTTCTTAACTCTTCTTTTTTTTTTCTTTTAGTATGGTTATGTCAACATACTTATGAACTTATATCTCTCTATTATTTTATCACTATTTATGCTCCGGTAAAAAAATGTTTCATTTCATTTATCTCATTTTTAACACTGGGTTACACTTTCCCCCCTTAATTCCATGCAAGTCCCTTTGCATGGGATTGGTTGCATAGAAATAACAGGTGGGATGGGAGTCTTGAGGATCATTTCTTCAGTCTCTGACAGGGCACTGGTAAAAGCTAGGCTTAGTCCATGGAACAGGGACTGGGCAATGGTTATCAGAGGCTGACCCAATTGACTGTACTGAAATCTCTCTGGTTGAGTTGTAGTTCTCTCTGAGCGTCTCAATATGGTCGATGTTCCAGTTTCGGGTTCAGTTCCAGTGCTTGTGTCACTTCCTCTGTCAATTGAGTGAGTTTTGTCTTCCTCTATCCCACTTCCTTCCACATTCCTTTCCCCTTCACAGGTTGGTATGTCAGGTACGTTGGTTCCGCTTTCAGTTTCTTGGTCATTGTTTGATTGTTCCCCATGTGTTGCATTTTCCTCCGGGATTCCACAATCAAGTAAGTTGTCACCATCAGGTAAGTTGTCACAATCCGGTAAGTTGTCACAATCAGGTAAGTTGTCACAATCAGGTAAGTGGTCACAATCCGGTAAGTTGTCACAATCAGGTAAGTGGTCACAATCAGGTAAGTTGTCACAATCAGATACGTTGTCACAATCAGGTAAGTGGTCACAATCAGGTAAGTTGGCACAATCAGGGGATTTTGAACCTTTTAGGCATGCCATTGGTTTTGGAATTTCATAGACTCGAGTGAATGTCAGGGGAGTTTGCATTGGTTGCTCTTTGTACCAATAGACATCCGCAGGTTCTGGCTCTGAAAGGTCATGTTCCTCATTTTGTTCAGGTCTTTGTCGGGTTTTTAGCTTGAGGGCATGGTTTGGCTTGGCCGGGGTCTCCTTAACAGGTGCCAGAAAACTGCAGGGAAGCAAGAGATCACGGTGGACTGTGCGGACTGGGCCTTGGTTTGTTTCAGGCCTGATAGTATAGACTGGTAAGTTGCCTGCTTGATCCACCACAGTGTGAATGTCGGCTTCCCACTTGTCGGCTAGTTTGTGTTTACCCCTGAGTCGAACTGCACGGACCAAAACTCGGTCACCAGGTTCCAACTTGGAGGGTTTGACACGCAAGTCAAATCTTGTAGTATTTCTTTCAGCCATTTTGTGCGCATTTTCAGCTGCTAGTTTGTAGCTCTCTTGGAGAGTTATTTTAAGATTTTCTATGTACTGAGAGTGTGACTTGAAACTTTTGATGTTATAGGGCAATCCGAATGCTAGATCGACTGGCAATCTTGGCTGACGTCCAGACATTAGCTCATACGGGGTAAAACCGGTTGTGTCATTTTTCGTACAATTGTACACATGTACAAGTGGTTTGACAAAGCTGTGCCACTGCGACTTATCTTTTTCTTCCAAGGTACCAAGCATGCTTAAGAGAGTTCGGTTAAAACGTTCTACCGGGTTACCTCTGGGGTGATACGGCGTTGTTCGGATTTTGCGAATGCCCATGATTTTACAAAGCTCCTGTATCAGGTGGGATTCAAAATCCGGCCCTTGATCGCTTAGCAACTGCTCAGGAATCCCATAATGGACAAGGAAGTGGTCCCAGAGGGCTTTTGCTACAGTTTGCGCTCTTTGATTTGCAGTAGGAATAGCAAGTGAGTATTTCGTGAAGTGATCAGTCAGTACGAGCACATCTTTCGTGTTGCTGCGATCGGGTTCAATAGACAGAAAGTCCATACACACTAGCTGGAGAGGCCTGGTGGACTTTATATTCACGAGGGGGGCAGCTTTTTCGGGAGGCGTTTTACGTCTTACACAGCGATTGCACATTTTTATCCTGTTTTCAATGTCTGATGCCATGTGGGGCCAATAAAATCGGGTTCTCGCAAGATCTAGGGTGCGTTCAGTGCCTAGGTGGCCCATATCACAATGAAGGCTTTTGAAGACTGTGTAACGGAGCTGTTCAGGTAAGACAAGTTGGTAAGTAACATTTCCCCCATCCTGACGTGTTCGATACAAGATATCATTTTGAATTTCAAGTCTGTTCAACTCCCTCAGTAACAGATTGATGTCAGGGAGTTCGGTTCGTACTGTCGGAGGTACTTTTTCACCCGTTTCAATTTGTGTTATGACTTCTCGCAAGCAAGGGTCGGTTCTTTGCTCATTTCGGATTTGTTCAAGGGACAGGTGGGGCACAATTGGGAGACCACCACAAGCTATCTCATTGATAAAATCATCTGGGATGGCAGCTACATTAGCGGCTAGCAAGTGTACAGGTGGGCTGGTGTCGCTAGGAGAACTGACTAGGTGTTTCTCGCAAACTGCAGACACTACTTCTGGACTTAAACTGTTCTCTGTTTGGGACAGGTGATTCTGTGTGAACTGCTGTATGCGGTCAAGCTCTTTTTGGGACACTGCATCATTTACCAGCTCACCATGTGGTCGCCTGGAGAGACCATCTGCGTCGGAGTTAAGCTTTCCTGCTCTGTACTGAAGCTTAAAGTTAAACGTGGACAGAGCAGCTAGCCACCGATAGCTCATTGCATCCATAGCCGTAGTCAACACGTACGTCAAGGGGTTGCTGTCAGTCATGACAGTGAACTGGTTCCCATACAAGTAGTCAGCAAACTTCTCAGTGACTGCCCACTTGAGGGCTAGAAATTCTAGCTTATGAGCGGGGTAACGGGACTCGCTCTTTGATAGCCCCCCGGCTTGCATAGGCTATAACCCTAGTTTGACCATTTTGCTGCTGATAGAGGGCGGCGCCAAGCCCTGTAGTGCTAGCATCTGTGTGGAGCGTGTATGGCACCTGAGGATCAGCAAAACCTAGGACAGGCGCCCTAGTGAGCTTCTCAATGATTGTGCGGAAAGCAAGTTCACATGCAGGAGTCCACCTGTCACCGAATGCCAATTTGGGATCATGATACTGCACAGATTTTGCTTTGGGCTTTGAACTTTTGCGTAGCGGCGGGTAGCCGGCAGTGAGGTCAGTAAGCGGCTTTACAATGCTAGAGTAGCCCTGGATAAATCGCCTGTAGTACCGTGAAAAGCCTAGGAAGGAGCGGAGCTGCTTGAGATCACGAGGGGCAGGCCAGGTACTCAGGGCTTTAACCTTCTCAGGATCTGTTTCTACCCCTTGGTGGGACACAATGTGGCCAAGATATTTGACAGATCTTTGAAAAAAACTACACTTCTCAGGCGAGAGTTTGAGGCCGTACTCTTTGAGCCGATTAAGAACTTTCATCAAACGGACCTCATGTTCTTCACGTGTCTTTGCGAAAACTATGATGTCATCGAGAAACACAATCACCTCCTTTAGGTTCATGTCACCCATACATTTTTCCATCAGGCGCTGGAAAGTGCTGGGTGCGTTTGTGATGCCTTGGGGCATTCTATTGAATTCCCAGAAACCGATGGGACACACAAATGCCGTTTTTGGTTTGTCCAACTCCTCTACCTCAATTTGGTAGTACCCTGACTTTAAGTCAAGGACGGAGAACCATTGCGAACCTGTCAGGGTGGAGAACGTCTCCTCCAAGTTCGGAAGGGCGTAAGCATCCTTCACAGTTTGCATATTAAGCTTTCGGAAATCTATACAGAGACGGACTTCGCCATTTTTCTTGCGCATTACTACGATGGGCGAAGAAAAAGGAGAGGTGGACTCCCTGATTACGCCAGCTTGTTGGAGGTCTTGCAAATGCTTACGAACCACTTCCAGGTCGCTGGGATGTATGGGGCGCGCTCTGTGTTTGAATGGTGTTTCGTCTGACAGTTTGATCGTGTGTTTCACTTGATCCGTTTTACCAAAGTCGAGGCTATTTTGTGCAAAAACCTCGGGCATTTGACTTAGTTTCTGGGTTATGCGTTCTTTCCATTCAGCGCTGATAGGTGAAGACTCAAAATTGAAGGTGATGTTTGTTTCCTGTTCGGTTTGGCCTTTTGGAGATTTCACTGTGTGCTCCTTTGACAGGACTCTTTGGTATGCACTGATTTCACCGATTACACATTTTTGCGGGATTGTCACATCGTGTTGGGATTCGTTGGTAAGTATAACCGGGACAAGGTAAGGTGCTCGTTCAGGCAGGTCGAGAAGGCAAGACTTTACCAGGACACCACCAGGTAAAGCAGACAATTTCGGGTGCTCTAACAGGACTGACTTCTCATTGTTGCAGGCTGATGCAACAACACAGCCTTCCAGGACTACAGTTTGACCAGCTTGGACTAACTGGGGCTCCTTGTTGTTCATGGTCACTAAGCTGAGATTACCATCTTTGGACTGATTGTGCCGTACTTCAAGTACTTTTAACACTGCCTTATAGCCATGAGACATTGTAGGCTGCAGTTCAGAACAAGCATTATAGTACATCTCATACAGTACATCCAATGTGTTCGTCCCAATTAACACCATGGACTGTGAAGCGGCACGCACATCAGGGACAACTAAGGCAAGTGTAGGCACTTCAGCTTCGACACCCATAAAATCTTTGGGAAAGGTAACCTGCATCTCAACGTAGCCTAAGTACGGTACAGATTGGCCATTTGCTCCCTCAACTTCCAACAGTTCAAAGAGTGGCTTTATCTCATAAGTCGACAAATGTTGCTTGTAGTATGACTCAGGAACAGTGGTGACTTGGGAGCCAGTGTCTAACAAACAGTTCACTGAGCGGCCATTCACTTTCACTTCTGCAGTACTTTTTGTACCAATTAAACCAGATGGGAGCTTGAAGGTGTATGTTTTGGTGAGTGACTTTAGGTTAGCACGTGTTTTGAAAAACACTTTTCGGCTGGTCTGAGGGGGACGGATACAGTCTTGAGCAGCCTCTGTTTGTCCCTCAACAGAGGCAGCCTTTAGTTTAAAGGGGCAAGGCTATTTTGGCTGTCCCAGATTTGTCTTTTCACTCTTAGTTCTTTTCGTTTTGCAGCCACGAGGGCTGGGTTTGGTTCAGACCCACAGCAACTATGTGTCCATCCTCCCCACAGCGGAAACAATACCAGGGTTTGGGCCGTGTACTGGGGTGGCTGCTTGGTGGTTCAGGAGTGGTATGGTCAGGTTTTTTACTTTCAAGTATCGCTGTGTTGTCTTTCTTTAGAGCATGACGTGTCTTTTGTTTCATGACGGCAGCTAATTGGCTTTTCAGATCAGCGACTTGTTTTTTCAACTCTTTTATACTGCTTGACTCTGTTTCGGTTGGGTTTTGGTTTGTTTCTGTGACAGTTTGTTCGTGAGAGACTGCTTTTTGTTTGGTGGTGCTAAAATGTTTTTTCATTCGTGTGTTTTTGACTTCTTGTCTGTTTTCGGCAGTGCGAAGGAAAAGTAATAACTCGGCAAAAGAAGGTGGATCTCTTTGTTTTAGCTCTGACTGCAGTTCTGTTAACAGGCCATTGTCCCAACAGCCTCTATTGAACTGTTTCACAAGTTGTCTGCTCATGTCATTTTGCTCAATACCTCCTCTACGCATTACAAGATTTAGTGCCACCTGCAGGCGATGCAAGTAAGCCGAAGGTCTCTCACCCGGGTCTTGGAGAGTGTTCATAAATCGCACAAGCAGTTCTTCACCATCTTCAACTGTACCAAAGGCTGAGTCCAAAAGCTTAAGGTAGTCTTTAGGGGTCGCTTCAGGCCCAAGGGGACGGATAACGTCAGAAGCAGGAGCAAGCAAACTTTCCAGAATTCTCCGAGTTTTTTCCAAGTCAGAAAGAGAAGAATCTTCAATCAGGTGGTCAACATGAAAACGCCACATTTCGTAGTCAGCTTCACTGTAAGGTCTGGGTACTTTACCAGAAAAAGCACGCAGTCTTAATGAGGGGTGAGAACTTGGCGTCTTTTCCGCATTTTTAACAATATGCTCAACTACGATTTTCTGAATTTCAGGTGGGCTAAGATCGTCTGGACTCAACAATTGAGATGTCACATTTGTCTGAAGGGCTTTGACATGGGTATTGGAAGGGTTTTGGAGTGTGTGGGGCTTCAACTTGATGTGGAGGTGAAACTGAACTCTGTGCAGGCTCAATGGGAGTGTTTGGCTCAGCATCTGCAGTACCAATGGACTTTTCAATGGTAGACATAACCTCCCGCAACACATCTTCGTAGTCTTTCCCACTTAACTTGGCTAAATCCTTTAGTTCACTAAGGTACGTGTCAGTAGCACGACTCCCTACTGTCCTGGTGTACACATCTTTCAAAACCTGAATGCAGTATTTAAGATCAGGATTGTCGGTGGGTACAAATGTATAAGGCAAAGATGGAGCTAAAGTTTGTAGAGCTCTACCAGATTCAAACTCAATAATCCTGCTGCCTTTAAATACGGATGCCTCAGGAACAGTTAACACCCTAGTGACTGCACCATGCTGCTCTAGGTACTCCAAAAGCTCTTCACCTTTTTCTGATCCAATAAAACCACTAACAATAAGTGCATTCGGAACTTTGACACCAAGTTTTTCGACAAACTCCATTCTAACAGTGTTTAAACCGTTTAGTTTGATTCCTGGGGGTTATTCTTATGTTGTTACACAACTCTCTAGGCTCCTGGCTGGGCTCGCCAATTTATGTAACCCTTCTAGTATTTCTTGACCTTTGTGTCAGTATTTGGAAATGGAAGTATATTTATCTCCACTGTATGTATCAGCAGAGAAAAGAGGAAATGGCCTGATCAGAAGATTATAGATTTGAAATAGCCTAGGGGTGTATCAACATAAGACATAACAACACTTTGTTTAACTGGAAAACTATGTATACAAAATTTAATGTCAATGAACTCAATTGAACTAAAATGGCAGTACAAAATTAAATGAGAGCGCTCTTTGCCAAAAAAAAAAATAAAATAAAATATATCCAAATGAAATAAAATATACTCCGGTATAGTCCTTTAGTCTTTTCTTGCTTCTTTAGGTTCGCTCAGTGTTCAGTGTATTTTATAACCAGTCGGGCTACAATCTACCAGTTCATTTGACTCTTGGGCTGGGGCTCGCCATCCAATACTGGGAATCTTGATCTGTTCGTCCTCTGCACGTCTGCGATTTGGACTTTGATCCCAACATAAAACCTGACCGATACAGGGCACAATGTGCTAACAAGGCTACGGGGTTTCCTGAGGCTTCCACGGGCACTCGGCACTTCAGTATCCAGCAACAATTGTATCCATAGAGGAAAACCAATTTCCACGCGTAAGCTCTTGTAACACACGAACAAGGGGTTCTCTGGTCAGCGTCTGATGAAAGACTGAGCAAGGCGCAGCGTTGTGCAATGCCCCGCGGTTCAACCGTTGACCTTATTGGTTAATATCACACCAGGTTTACTGCTATTGGTTGCTCAGTGTGTCAATCAAAACAACATTTTAACTTAAGCTTACAACTTCTTAACTCTTCTTTTTTTTTTCTTTTAGTATGTTTATGTCAACATACTTATGAACTTATATCTCTCTGTTATTTTATCACTATTTATGCTCCGGTAAAAAAAAAATCATTTTATTTATCTCATTTTTAACACTGGGTTACACTTTTCTCTCAAAAATTCTTGAAAGGGTAGTTGTAAAACAGCTAACTGATCATCTGCAGAGGAACTGTTGTGGCTGGGGTGCCTGGCGTGCCTGGCTGGCTTTTGTTTGTCTTCTGTTTCTGTCTTGTTTTTCCTTCCAGGTGGCACGCGTTTAGGACTGAGTGGCTGAGTTATCAGGACCTCACCCTGATCACCTGAGGCTGATCATGTGCAGCTCGTCAGGACTCACAGCTGTGGTGCATCTACACGGATTGGAGCATGGTGGCATTTAAGTCTGGAGTACACAGTGTGTATTTGCCAGAGACTCGACCTTGTGACCAGACGGGTGAGATCGTCGTCTTGAGAGCCATCTCATCATTATGGATGCAGAGACCATCCAGGTTTGATGCCATGGTCTGTGAAAGAGGAGGGGATGAGGTCTCACGCTCGTCAGCACACTTCCTGAGGTACGTTAGGTTTTGTGACTAACATGAGTACAGTCAGTAAATGTGGTGTCCCTCACACCTTATTATATTGAGCTGTTATGTTAGTCGTTTGTTCAGCTTCCACTGCAGTGAAGAATGTGAACTGGGTGTTCCATGCCTGCAGGGTGGGAAGCTGATTAGTAATTAAGCCAGGAACTGTTTGCTGTTTGTGTACACCTTTGAGTGGTCTCTCTGTGTGTGGAGTGTGGACTCACATGATGGTTTCTTCTTTCACAGACTCGGTTTGTCGCGGCCACCTGGGGGGTGTCGGCGGGGTCCTTGGGTCCGAACTGTTTCTGGCTCCGGAACGTTAGTGCTGCTGGGAGCACACCGTCATCTCCACCTCATAGACCGCGCACTCATTTGTTGTATTTAGCACGTCACTGTTATGTCATTAAATTTTGTTATCCTTTGTACCGTGCTCTGCTTATTTCATACTGGGTCCTTCAAACGCTGGTCGGTTCTCCGTCCTGCGTCCGACACATAACAGGAATGGTCTATTTGAAGAGTTTCAGTCAGGTTTTAGAATTCATCATAGTACAGAAACAGCATTAGTGAAGGTTACAAATGATCTTCTTATGGCCTCAGACAGTGGACTCATCTCTGTGCTTGTTCTGTTAGACCTCAGCGCTGCTTTTGATACTGTTGACCATAAAATTTTATTACAGAGATTAGAGCATGCCATAGGTATTAAAGGCACTGCGCTGCGGTGGTTTGACTCATATTTATCTAATAGATTACAATTTGTTCATGTAAATGGGGAATCTTCTTCACAGACTAAGGTTAATTATGGAGTTCCACAAGGTTCTGTGCTAAGACCAATTTTATTCACTTTATACATGTTTCCCTTAAGCAGTATTATTAGACAGCATTGCTTAAATTTTCATTGTTACGCAGATGATACCCAGCTTTATCTATCCATGAAGCCGGAGAACAAACACCAATTAGCTAAACTGCAGGATTGTCTTACAGACATAAAGACATGGATGACCTCTAATTTCCTGCTTTTAAACTCAGATAAAACTGAAGTTATTGTACTTGGCCCCACAAATCTTAGAAACATGGTGTCTAACCAGATCCGTACTGTGAATGGCATTACCCTGACCTCTAGTACTGGTGGTTGGCTCTCACTGCGGTATTGTATCACTTCCTGTTCCGGAGCACAGCGGTGTTTTGCTGTATCTGTTAGCTGTTTAATCTGCGTAGTTAGATTGATCTAGATAACTAGATAACGATTTGTTTCACAGTGTAATCTTCACGTGCCTTAACTAAAGCACTCCCTCTGCTGAATCACCTCTAAATTATTTACACATTATTCACTTTGTGTGTTTTTAGGAATCCGCTAGCTTAGCGCAGCTACTAGCTCTTAGCCGGTTTAGCATGGGGGCTTCTCCTATCTCTCCCGCACTTTTCTGCTCTGGGTGTGAAATGTTTAGTTATTCCTTGGCCTCCTTTAGCAGTAATGGTACTTGTAATAAGTGTAGCTTATTCGTACCTTTGGAGGCCAGGCTGGGCGAATTGGAGATTCGGCGCCACACCTTGGAAAATCCTACACCTAGCCAGGCCCCTGTAGTTGGTGCGGACCAAGGTAGCTTAGCCGCCGTTAGCTGTCCCCCAGCAGATCCCGAGCAGCCGGGAAAGCAGGCCGGCTGGGTGACTGTGAGGAGGAAGCGTAGTCCTAAACAGACGCCCCTGTACACCACCAACCTGTTCACATCTCTAACCGTTTTTCCCCACTCGGCGACACACCCACCGAGGAACAAACTCGGGTTATTGGCAACTCTGTTTTGAGAAATGTGAAGTTAGCGACACCAGCAATCATAGTCAATTGTCTTCCGGGGGCCAGAGCAGGCGACATTGAAGGAAATTTGAAACTGCTGGCTAAGGCTAAGCGTAAATTTGGTAAGATTGTCATTCATGTCGGCAGTAATGACACCCGGTTACGCCAATCGGAGGTCACTAAAATTAACATTGAATTGGTGTGTAACTTTGCAAAAACAATGTCGGACTCAGTAGTTTTCTCTTGGCCCCTCCCCAATTGGACCGGGAGTGACATGTTTAGCCGCATGTTCTCCTTGAATTGCTGGCTGTCTGAGTGGTGTCCAAAAAATGAGGTGGGCTTCATAGATAATTGGCAAAGCTTCTGGGGAAAACCTGGTCTTGTTAGGGGAGACGGCATCCATCCCACTTTGGATGGAACAGCTCTCATTTCTAGAAATCTGGCCAATTTTATTAAACCCTCCAAACCGTGACTATCCAGGGTTGGGACCAGGAAGCAGAGTTGGAGTCTTACACACCTCTCTGCAGCTTCTCTCCCCCTGCCATCCCCCCAATACCCCATCCCGGTAGAGACGGTGCCTGCTCCTAGACCACCAACAACCAGTAAAAATCTATGTAAGCATAAAAATTCAAAAAGAAAAACTAATACAGCACCTTCAACTGCACCACAGACTAAAACAGTTAAATGTGGTTTATTAAACATTAGGTCTCTCTCTTCTAAGTCCCTGTTAGTAAATGATATAATAATTGATCAACATATTGATTTAATCTGCCTTACAAAAACCTGGTTACAGCAGGATGAATATGTTAGTTTAAATGAGTCAACACCACCGAGTCACACTAACTGTCAGAATGCTCGTAGCACAGGCGGAGGGGGAGGATTAGCAGCAATCTTCCACTCCAGCTTATTAATTAATCAAAAACCCAGACAGAGCTTTAATTCATTTGAAAGCTTGACTCTTAGTCTTGTCCATCCAAATTGTAAGTCTCCAAAAACCAGTTTTATTTGTTGTTATGTATTGTCCACCTGGTCGTTACTGTGAGTTTCTCTGTGAATTTTCAGACCTTTTGTCTGACTTAGTGCTTAGCTCAGATAAGATAATTATAGTGGGCGATTTTAACATCCACATAGATGCTGAGAATGACAGCCTCAACACTGCATTTAATCTACTATTAGACTCAATTGGCTTCGCTCAAAATGTAAATGAGTCCACCCACCACTTTAACCATACTTTAGATCTTGTTCTGACTTATGGTATGGAAATTGAAGACTTAACAGTATTCCCTGAAAACCCCCTTCTGTCTGATCATTTCTTAATAACATTTACATTTACTTTAATGGACTACCCAGCAGTGGGGAATAAGTTTCATCACAGTAGAAGTCTTTCGGAAAGCTCTGTAACTAGGTTTAAGGATATGATTCCTTCTTTGTTATGTTATCCAATGCCATATACCAACACAGTGCAGTGTAGCTACCTAAACTCTGTGAGTGAGATAGATTATCTCGTCAATAGTTTTACATCCTCATTGAGCACAACTTTGGATGTTGTAGCTCCTCTGAAAAAGAGAGCCTTAAATCAGAAGTGCCTGACTCCGTGGTATAACTCACAAACTTGCAGCTTAAAGCAGATAACCTGTAAGTTGGAGAGGAAATGGCATCTCACTAATTTAGAAGATCTTCATTTAGCCTGGAAAAAGAGTCTGTTGCTCTACAAAAAAGCCCTCCGTAAAGCTAGGACATCTTACTACTCATCACTAATTGAAGAAAATAAGAACAACCCCAGGTTTCTTTTCAACACTGTAGCCAGGCTGACAAAGAGTCAGAGCTCTATTGAGCCGAGTATTCCTTTAACTTTAACTAGTAATGACTTCATGACTTTCTTTGCTAATAAAATTTTAACTGTTAGAGAAAAAATTACTCATAACCATCCCAAAGACATATCGTTATCTTTGGCTGCTTTCAGTAATGCCGGTATTTGGTTAGACTCTTTCTCTCCGATTGTTCTGTCTGAGTTATTTTCATTAGTTACTTACTTCATTAGTTACTTAGTTACTTCCTCCAAACCATCAACATGTCTATTAGACCCCATTCCTACCAGGCTGCTCAAGGAAGCCCTACCATTAATTAATGCTTCAATCTTAAATATGATCAATCTATCTTTATTAGTTGGCTATGTACCACAGGCTTTTAAGGTGGTAGTAATTAAACCATTACTTAAAAAGCCATCACTTGACCCAGCTATCTTAGCTAATTATAGGCCAATCTCCAACCTTCCTTTTCTCTCAAAAATTCTTGAAAGGGTAGTTGTAAAACAGCTAACTGATCATCTGCAGAGGACGGTCTATTTGAAGAGTTTCAGTCAGGTTTTAAAATTCATCATAGTACAGAAACAGCATTAGTGAAGGTTACAAATGATCTTCTTATGGCCTCAGACAGTTGACTCATCTCTGTGCTTGTCCTGTTAGACCTCAGTGCTGCTTTTGATACTATTGACCATAAAATTTTATAAGAGATTAGAGCATGCCATAGGTATTAAAGGCAATGTGCTGCGGTGGTTTGAATCATATTTATATAGATTAGAATATATAGATGTATATAGATTACAATTTGTTCATGTAAATGGGGAGTCTTCTTCACAGACTAAGGTTAATTATGGAGTTCCACAAGGTTCTGTGCTAAGACCAATTTTATGCACTTTATACATGCTTCCCTTAGGTAGTATTATTAGAAAGCATTGCTTAAATTTTCATTGTTACGCAGATGATGCCCAGCTTTATCTATCCATGAAGCCAGAGGACACACACCAATTAGTTAAACTGCAGCAATGTCTTACAGACAAAGACATGGATGACCTCTAATTTCCTGCTTTTAAATTCAGATAAAACTGAAGTTATTGTACTTGGCCCCACAAATCTTAGAAACATGGTGTCTAACCAGATCCTTAAACTGGATGGCATTACCCTGACCTCTAGTAATACTGTGAGAAATCTTGGAGTCATTTTTGATCAGGATATGTCCTTCAATGCGCATATTAAGCAAATATGTAGGACTGCTTTTTTTGCATTTGCGCAATATCTCTAAAATTAGAAAGGTCTTGTCTCAGAGTGATGCTGACAAACTAATTCATGCATTTATTTCCTCTAGGCTGGACTATTGTAATTCATTACTATCAGGTTGTCCTAAAAGTTCCCTGAAAAGCCTTCAGTTAATTCAAAATGCTGCCGCTAGAGTACTGACGGGGACTAGAAGGAGAGAGCATATTTCACCCATATTGGCCTCTCTTCATTGGCTTCCTGTTAATTCTAGAATAGAATTTAAAATTCTTCTTCTTACTTATAAGGTTTTGAATAATCACGTCCCATCTTATCTTAGGGACCTCATAGTACCATATCACCCCAATAGAGTGCTTCGCTGTCAGACTGCAGGCTTACTTGTAGTTCCTGGGGTTTTTAAGAGTAGAATGGGAGGCAGAGCCTTCAGCTTTCAGGCTCCTCTCCTGTGGAACCAGCTCCCAATTTGGATCAGGGAGACAGACACCCTCTCTACTTTTAAGATTAGGCTTAAAACGTTCCTTTTTGCTAAAGCTTATAGTTAGGGCTGGATCAGGTGACCCTGAACATCCCTTAGTTATGCTGCTATAGACTTAGACTGCTGGGGGGTTCCCATGATGCACTGAGTGTTTCTTTCTCTTTCTGCTCTGTATGCACCACTCTGCATTTAATCATTAGTGATTGATCTCTGCTCTCTTCCACAGCATGTATTTTTCCTGATTCTCTCCCCTCAGCCCCAACCAGTCCCAGCAGAAGACTGCCCCTCCCTGAGCCTGGTTCTGCTGGAGGTTTCTTCCTGTTAAAAGGGGGTTTTTCCTTCCCACTGTCGCCAAGTGCTTGCTCACAGGGGGTCGTTTTGACCGTTGGGTTTTTTCTGTAATTATTGTATGGCTTTTGCCTTACAATATAAAACGCCTTGGGGCAACTGTTTGTTGTGATTTGGCGCTATATAAATAAAATTGATTTGATTTGATTAAACGTAGCAGACAGGGATTATTTGTTATAATTGTTTTAGCAAGTTTTCAGGGTATCATGCATGTAGTCTGTTATTAACGTGATGAAAAGCATAAAAAATTACATTTTTGTAGTATAATATTCATTTACAATTGTCATCATGTGGATTCTCTATGTTGTTTTCATGGCAGTGACTCTCTGGCGCGTAAGGGATTATGGGATACATGAAAACCCTGAATGGCTTACACAGGAGGCAGAGCTGAAGATGCTGTGATTTTCTTTAGGAGTGATGAGGATGGACAAGATTTGGAATGAACATATCAAATGGATAGTCCAGGTGGGACGGTTTGGAGACAGTCATAGAGGTGAGATTGAGATAGTTTGGACATATGCAGAGGAGGGACCTAGGTATATAGGGAGAAGAATGCTGAGGATGAAGCCACCAGGAGGATAAGAGGGAGGCCAAAGAGGAGGTTTATGGATGTGCTGAGGGGGGGACATGCTGCGTATGACAGAGGTCGGTGTGACAGAGGAAGATACAGAGGACAGGGTAAGATGGAAACAATCTGCTGTGCCAAACTATAACCGGAACAGCCAAAAGAAGAAGGTAAATGTTGTGGTGTGTTCTCCATTCATGTCTGCGTTGGTGTTTTTGGTGTCTGTTTCTTTGTCTACATTTGTGTGTTAATGGTCATTGTCTTCTGCCTGCGCCCCTTTGTTTGTATTCATTGTGTTTTCTCCCCGGCCCATGTCAGATATCCGTGTGTGTCGTCCTTATGGTCTGTCCCCTGTTCAATGGTCACCTGTCTAACATGTTTGTGTTTGTCCTGGTTTACACTCAGTTCCCTTTTGAGTTTCTTGTTAGTTTTCTCCTTGGTTTTGATTATTTCATGTAATTTATGTTCTCATTATTTGTTCCCCGGTTTATCATATGTTTCCCTGTTGGCACTTTGTACAGCTTTGATTTCCATGGCTGTTTTTGCTTTTGTGTATTTCAGTACTTGTGTACTTCTTTCAATTTCAAATTATTTTCATTTATATAGCGCCAAATCACAACAGAGTTGCCTCAAAGCGCTTCACACAGGTAATGTCTAACCTTACCAACCCCCAGAGCAACAGTGGTAAGGAAAAACTCCCTCTGAGGAAGAAACCTCAAGCAGACCAGACTCAAAGGGGTGACCCTCTGCTTGGGCCATGCTACAAGCATAAATTACAGAACAATTCACAGAACAATTCACGGACAAATATACAAGAAATGCTATTGGCGCACAGGACAGGAGGATCACCAACATGAATACAACTACCATCTCTGGATGGAGCTGCACCTTAAACAGAGAGAAAAAAACAGAATCAGGCATCAGGAAGACAAAAAAAATACTGTATAATTTCCCAGCATTAAACAACAAGAAAAACAGAGAAATACTAAGGTGATCGCCGGCCACTAGCCCTAAACTTCACTAAAAGACCCAGAATTTAGGTAAAGTTGAGGCCGCAGCCAGCTCCAATTGCTAATAAATGAATTAAAAGAGTAAAAGGCGTAAAACAAAACTGTACCAGTATGCTAGCCATATGAAAGGGAAAATAAGTGCGTCTTAAGTCTGGACTTGAAAATCTCCACAGAATCTACTTGATTTTGTATTTCTGGTTTTGTGATCCCTTTCTTAGGTTGTGTTTTGGTTCTACTCCTCCCCAGATGTCTGTTTAGTTTTGACATACTTTTTGTATGTTTAGTTTGTCACGTGTGTTTCGACCCTGTCGTCCCTAGTTCACACACCTGCTGCCCGTTTATTCATTTGTCAACCCATGTATTTAAACCACACCTTTTCCTTGTTTGTTTGCTGGTTTCTTCGCTTTGGTCCCTCCTGTGCTTTTCATGTGTGAGTACGTTGAGATTCTTTGTCACCTCCTGTTTTCTGCAGTGTTTAGTTTTGGTGTTTTGTCAATTCCAAGTTACCTTCATGTTGGAATTGGTTGTGTGTTTGTTTTGGACAAATGACCCCTGTTGCACTCACATTGCCTGTTAGACTGTCATTCACCTGG
Organism: Thalassophryne amazonica; assembly: GCF_902500255.1. Taxonomy (NCBI): domain Eukaryota; kingdom Metazoa; phylum Chordata; class Actinopteri; order Batrachoidiformes; family Batrachoididae; genus Thalassophryne; species Thalassophryne amazonica. Next base: position 87,037,208 of record NC_047106.1, on the reverse strand, counting down.
TTGGAATAATAAATCACCTTGTTTTTCAGCTCACCTCCGGTTTGATTTCTACCTGCATTTTGGGTACAATTTGACATGACTAACCGTAACAAGTTATGTGGAATGCAGTGTAGATAAATTATGCTGCTAGAATCAAGAATAAATCTGTTCAAACAAAAAACATACACCTTTTCTGCAAGCTAATTTAGGTTCCTACATGCAAGCAAATGTGCTTATTTGTTTATATGCACCACTGAATGTACATTGAATCCTCATGAAACACACTGGATTCATGCCTTAGTGGAAAGAAAATGGCATTCAATTCTCAAATACAAAAATTCTAACAGCAGTATAATACCTGAACAGACCAGCCGTCATAGCAAAGAGAACACAGCTTCCAAGAGGCGAAGCTCAATATAACGCCACATAGCCACGGATTTGCCCATTGCTATGTTCTGCTGATGCCGCCGACTGTTAAAAACCCGTCAGACCATACGATGTGGCTGTCAAAAGAGGCAACGATCACTGCAGCTGCTACAGGTGTGAACTTTTTCATCTTTTCCTCATACTTTGAGTAAATAAAATAAGTACATTAATAAATGGGTAGCCTTAACACATTCATAACATGTAATGATCCCCCTAACACCACATTCAAGCCAAGCTGTTAGTGCAAACTGTATACATCCATAAAGTCCATCTGTCTGTTCACCTCTGTCTATAGGTTCTCGGTGACTCTTGCTTGCCTCTACTGGTGGTTGGCTCTCACTGCGGTATTGTATCACTTCCTGTTCCGGAGCACAGTGGTGTTTTGCTGTATCTGTTAGCTGTTTAATCTGCGCAGTTAGATTGATCTAGATAACGATTTGTTTCACAGTGTAATCTTCACGTGCCTTAACTAAAGCACTCCCTCTGCTGAATCACCTCTAAATTATTTACACATTATTCACTTTGTGTGTTTTTAGGAATCCGCTAGCTTAGCGCAGCTACTAGCTCTTAGCCGGTTTAGCATGGCGGCTTCTCCTGTCTCTCCCGCACTTTTTTGCTCTGGGTGTGAAATGTTTAGTTATTCCTCGGCCTCCTTTACAAGTAATGGTACTTGTAATAAGTGTAGCTTATTCGTAGCTTTGGAGGCCAGGCTGGGCGAATTGGAGACTCGGCTCCGCACCGTGGAAAATTCTACAGTTAGCCAGGCCCCTGTAGTCGGTGCGGACCAAGGTAGCTTAGCCGCCGTTAGTTCCCTTCCAGCAAATTCAGAGCAGCCGGGAAAGCAGGCCGACTGGGTGACTGTGAGGAGCAAGCGTAGCCCTAAACAGAAGCCCCGTGTACACCACCAACCCGTTCACATTTCTAACCATTTTTCCCCACTTGGCGACACACCCGCCGAGGATCAATCTCTGGTTATTGGCGACTCTGTTTTGAGAAATGTGAAGTTAGTGACACCAGCAACCATAGTCAGTTGTCTTCTGGGGGCCAGAGCAGGCAACATCGAAGGAAATTTGAAACTGCTGGCTAAGGCTAAGCGTAAACTTGGTAAGATTGTAATTCACGTCGGCAGTAATGACACCCGGTTACGCCAATCAGAGGTCACTAAAATTAACATTGAATCGGTGTGTAACTTTGCAAAAACAATGTCGGACTCTGTAGTTTTCTCTGGGCCCCTCCCCAGTCGGACCGGGAGTGACATGTTTAGCCGCATGTTCTCCTTGAATTGCTGGCTGTCTGAGTGGTGTCCAAAAAATGAGGTGGGCTTCATAGATAATTGGCAAAGCTTCTGGGGAAAACCTGGTCTTGTTAGGAGAGACGGCATCCATCCCACTTTGGATGGAGCAGCTCTCATTTCTAGAAATCTGGCCAATTTTATTAAATCCTCCAAACCGTGACTATCCAGGGTTGGGACCAGGAAGCAGAGTTGTAGTCTTACACACCTCTCTGCAGCTTCTCTCCCCCTGCCATCCCCTCATTACCCCATCCCCGTATAGACGGTGCCTGCTCCCAGACCACCAATAACCAACAAAAATCTATTTAAGCATAAAAATTCAAAAAGAAAAAATAATATAGCACCTTCAACTGCACCACATACTAAAACAGTTAAATGTGGTCTATTAAACATTAGGTCTCTCTCTTCTAAGTCCCTGTTAGTAAATGATATAATAATTGATCAACATATTGATAGCATATAGTTAGCACGGGCCGAGGCGGAGGATTAGCAGCAATCTTCCATTCCAGTTTATTAATTAATCCAAAACCCAGACAGAGCTTTAATTCATTTGAAAGCTTGACTCTTAGTCTTGTCCATCCAAATTGGAAGTCCCAAAAACCAGTTTTATTTGTTATTATTTATCATCCACCTGGTCGTTACTGTGAGTTTCTCTGTGAATTTTCAGACCTTTTGTCTGACTTAGTGCTTAGCTCAGATAAGATAATTATAGTGGGCGATAGCCTCAACACTGCACTTAATCTGTTGTTAGACTCAATTGGCTTTGCTCAAAATGTAAATGAGTCCACCCACCACTTTAATCATATCTTAGATCTTGTTCTGACTTATGGTATGGAAATTGAAGACTTAACAGTATTCCCTGAAAACTCCCTTCTGTCTGATCATTTCTTAATAACATTTACATTTACTCTGATGGACTACCCAACAGTGGGGAATAAGTTTCATTACAGTAGAGGTCTTTCAGAAAGTGCTGTAACTAGGTTTAAGGATATGATTCCTTCTTTATGTTCTCTAATGCCATATACCAACACAGTGCAGAGTAGCTACCTAAACTCTGTGAGTGAGATAGAGTATCTCGTCAATAGTTTTACATCCTCATTGAAGACAACTTTGGATGCTGTAGCTCCTCTGAAAAAGAGAGCCTTAAGTCAGAAGTGCCTGACTCCGTGGTATAACTCACAAACTCGCAGCTTAAAGCAGATAACCCGTAAGTTGGAGAGGAAATGGCGTCTCACTAATTTAGGAAATCTTCACTTAGCCTGGAAAAAGAGTCTGTTGCTCTATAAAAAAGCCCTCCGTAAAGCTAGGACATCTTACTACTCATCACTAATTGAAGAAAATAAGAACAACCCCAGGTTTCTTTTCAGCACTGTAGCCAGGCTGACAAAGAGTCAGAGCTCTATTGAGCCGAGTATTCCTTTAACTTTAACTAGTAATGACTTCATGACTTTCTTTGCTAATAAAATTTTAATTATTAGAGAAAAAATTACTCATAACCACCCCAAAGACATATCGTTATCTTTGGCTGCTTTCAGTGATGCCGGTATTTGGTTAGACTCTTTCTCTCCGATTGTTCTGTCTGAGTTATTTTCATTAGTTACTTCCTCCAAACCATCAACATGTCTATTAGACCCCATTCCTACCAGGCTGCTCAAGGAAGCCCTACCATTAATTAATGCTTCGATCTTAAATATGATCAATCTATCTTTATTAGTTGGCTATGTACCACAGGCTTTTAAGGTGGCAGTAATTAAACCATTACTTAAAAAGCCATCACTTGACCCAGCTATCTTAGCTAATGATAGGCCAATCTCCAACCTTCCTTTTCTCTCAAACATTCTTGAAAGGGTAGTTGTAAAACAGCTAACTGATCATCTGCAGAGGAATGGTCTATTTGAAGAGTTTCAGTCAGGTTTTAGAATTCATCATAGTATAGAAACAGCATTAGTGAAGGTTACAAATGATCTTCTTATGGCCTCAGACAGTGGACTCATCTCTGTGCTTGTTCTGTTAGACCTCAGCGCTGCTTTTGATACTGTTGACCATAAAATTTTATTACAGAGATTAGAGCATGCCATAGGTATTAAAGGCACTGCGCTGCGGTGGTTTGAATCATATTTATCTAATAGATTACAATTTGTTCATGTAAATGGGGAATCTTCTTCACAGACTAAGGTTGATTATGGAGTTCCACAAGGTTCTGTGCTAGGACCAATTTTATTCACTTTATACATGTTTCCCTTAGGCAGTATTATTAGACAGCATTGCTTAAGTTTTCATTGTTATGCAGATGATACCCAGCTTTATCTATCCATGAAGCCAGAGGACACACACCAATTAGCTAAACTGCAGGATTGTCTCACAGACATAAAGATGTGGATGACCTCTAATTTCCTGCTTTTAAACTCAGATAAAACTGAAGTTATTGTACTTGGCCCCACAAATCTTAGAAACATGGTGTCTAACCAGATCCTTACTCTGGATGGCATTACCCTGACCTCTAGTAATACTGTGAGAAATCTTGGAGTCATTTTTGATCAGGATATGTCATTCAATGCGCATATTAAACAAATATGTAGGACTGCTTTTTTGCATTTGCGCAATATCTCTAAAATTAGAAAGGTCTTGTCTCAGAGTGATGCTGAAAAACTAATTCATGCATTTATTTCCTCTATGCTGGACTATTGTAATTCATTATTATCAGGTTTTCCTAAAAGTTCCCTGAAAAGCCTTCATGTAATTCAAAATGCTGCAGCTAGAGTACTGATAGGGACTAGAAGGAGAGAGCATATCTCACCCATATTGGCCTCTCTTCATTGGCTTCCTGTTAATTCTAGAATATAATTTAAAATTCTTCTTCTTACTTATAAGGTTTTGAATAATCCGGTCCCATTTTAGGGAGCTCATAGTATCATATCACCCCAATAGAGCGCTTCGCTCTGACTGCAGGCTTACTTGTAGTTCCAAGGGTTTGTAAGAGTAGAATGGGAGGCAGAGCCTTCAGCTTTCAGGCTCCTCTCCTGTGGAACCAGTTCCCAATTCGGATCACGGAGACCGACACCCTCTCTACTTTTAAGATTAGGCTTAAAACTTTCCTTTTTCCTAAAGCTTATAGTTAGGGCTGGATCAGGTGACCCTGAACCACCCTGAACCTTAGTTATGCTGCTATAGACTTAGACTGCTGGGGGGTTCCCATGATTCCCTGAGTGTGTCTTTCTCTTTTTGCTCTGTATGCACCACTCTGCATTTAATCATTAGTGATTGATCTCTGCTCCCCTCCACAGCATGTCTTTTTCCTGGTTCTCTCCCTCAGCCCCAACCAGTCCCAGCAGAAGACTGCCCCTCCCTGAGCCTGGTTCTGCTGGAGGTTTCTTCTTGTTAAAAGGGAGTTTTTCCTTCCCACTGTCGCCAAGTGCTTGCTCAGAGGGGGTCGTTTTGACCATTGGGGTTTTTCCGTAATTATTGTATGGCTTTGCCTTACAATATAAAGCGCCTTGGGGCAACTGTTTGTTGTGATTTGGCGCTATATAAATAAAATTGATTTGATTTGATAAAATTATGATTTAATGTATTGAAAGAATTGTGAAACTTCCTTAGAAATCAAAGCTGACTGGAATATTACGCTTTATGTTGCACTTGCGTTGTTTAGCATTGGCTTGACATCATTACAGTGTGGTCCGGCTTCATATTTCTGTCCAAACCTGACCTGAACCACTGTCTCTATTTCCATTCTAAACAAATCCCCGGCCAGCAAACAGGAAGAAAGCTGTTAGAGCCTGTATTTTCTTTCTTTTTTTAATTAACAAAAACAAAGTTTGCATCATGTGAAGCAGACCTGTTGGCTACTCCAGCATGAATAAAATCTTTTAATCTGACCTGTTGCATGCTTTCACCCAGATTCATCATTACAGCCTGAAGAAAACTATTATCCATATGATGCCCTTGTTTTGGTAGGCAACGTCTGGAAATACTTTAATTTCTTATCATGAAAATGTCTTGTGAATAAACACAGTCCTGCTTTGTCCCACCACCAACAAGAACAAAAATCACTTATTTTAAAAGCTGAAAGTCCTTTCTGAATTTTCTGAACCCGATTATCATTACAAAATACTCTTTCTTATGAATAGTTTTTATTTTTTGTTTTATTCTTTTAATTCTGTTTTTAATCATGTATTTGATTTTTTTTTTTATTATTTATTTAAATTTTATGTTGAGTTGTTCATGCAAGGCACCTTCAGACGGCATTGCTGTGATTTGGCACATTATGAGCTAATTAAATTGAATTAAATTTCAAATTAAATTACATAAGGTCCTGGGCTGATTACCAAATATGATAAAGTGACAATTTGTTGGAATCAAACCATTCCTTGAAATTCTGTAGTTCCTTCTCCATCGTGTCCAGGACCTGTCCCAAATGATCCCCACTACAAAACACAGTCGTGTCATCAACAAATAAAATACAACGCACAAACTTGGAAACTAAACATGTGTCGTTGATATACAAAAAAAAAAAAACAGCAAAGGCCCAAGGACTGAGCCCTGGGGAACCCCGCAAGTGCACCTCGAAAACCCAGAGTTTATCCCACCCAAGTGAACATATTGATATCTGTTGTACAAATAGCTAGCTATCCAGTCATGTGCTACTCCCTAATGCCGTACATCTATAATTTATCCAGTAACATGGTATGATCTATAGTATCAAATGCTTTCTGTATGTCGAAAAAAAAAAAAAAAAACCCTACAGTGTTTGTTTGTTTTCTATTGCATTTGTGATGTTCCACAAAATCAACTACCACCAGTGAGGTAGTACGATTTTTCCTAAATCCATATTGCTGCTCATTTATTATGTGATGTTTGGATCTAAAATCATCCAACCTCTTAATGAATACTTTTTCCAGAATTTTTGAAAATTAGGGTAGCAGTGAGATTGGCCTGTAGTTTGAAAAAACATGTTTATCGCCGGATTTGAACAGCGGTACCACTTTAGCTATTTTCATTTTGGAAGGTAATTTGCCAGTTGTTAATGACGTTACAGATATAAGTTAATGGCTTAATGACACAATTGATTATATTTTTTATTAATGACATATCAAAATTATTGTGATCAGTTGATTTTTTTCCCCTTTTACTTTATGTACTACAACCCCTGGCAAAAATTATGGAATCACCAGCCTCGGAGGATGTTCATTTAGTTGTTTAATTTTGTAGAAAAAAAGCAGATCACAGACATGACACAAAACTAAAGTCATTTCAAATGGCAACTTTCTGGCTTTAAGAAACACTATAAGAAATCAGGAAAATAAATTGTGGCAGTCAGTCACAGATACTTTTTTAGACCAAGCAGAGGGGGGAAAAAATATGGAATCACTCAATTCTGAGGAAGAAATTATGGAATCATGAAAAACAAAAGAACGTTCCAACACATCACTAGTATTTTGTTGCACAACCTCTGGCTTTTATAACAGCTTGCAGTCTCTGAGGCATGGACTTAATGAGTGACAAACAGTACTCTTCATCAATCTGGCTCCAACTTTCTCTGACTGCTGTTGCCAGATCAGCTTTGCAGGTTGGAGCCTTATCATGGACCATTTTCTTCAACTTCCACCAAAGATTTTCAGTTCAGACTATTTGCAGGCCATGACATTGACCCTATGTGTCTTTTTGCAAGGAATGTTTTCACAGTTTTTGCTCTATGGCAAGATGCATTATCATCTTGAAAAATGATTTCATCATCCCCAAACATCCTTTCAATTGATGGGATAAGAAAAGTGTCCAAACTATCAACATAAACTTGTGCATTTATTGATGATATAATGACAGCCATCTCCCCATTGCCTTTACCTGACATGCAGCCCCATATCATCAATGACTGTGGAAATTTACATGTTCTCTTCAGGCAGTCATCTTTATAAATCTCATTGGAATGGCACCAAACAAAAGTTCCAGCATCATCTCCTTGCCCAATGCAGATTCGAGACTCATCACTGAATATGACTTTCATCCAGTCATCCACAGTCCACAATTGCTTTTCCTTAGCCCATTGTAACCTTGTTTTTTTCTGTTTAGGTGTTAATGATGGCTTTCGTTTAGCTTTTCTGTATGTAAATCCCATTTCCTTTAGGTGGTTTCTTACAGTTCGGTCACAGACGTTGACTCCAGTTTCCTCCCATTCGTTCTTCATTTGTTTTGTTGTGCATTTTTGATTTTTGAGACATATTGCTTTAAGTTTTCTGTCTTGACGCTTTGATGTCTTCCTTGGTCTACCAGTATGTTTGCCTTTAACAACCTTCCCATGTTGTTTGTGTTTGGTCCAGAGTTTAGACACAGCTGACTGTGAACAACCAACATCTTTTGCAGCATTGCCTGATGATTTACCCTCTTTTAAGAGTTTGATAATGCTCTCCTTTGTTTCAATTGACATCTCTCATGTTGGAGCCATGATTCATGTCAGTCCACTTGGTGCAACAGCTCTCCAAGGTGTGATTACTCCTTTTTAGATGCAGACTAATGAGCAGATCTGATTTGATGCAGGTGTTAGTTTTGGGGATGAAAATTTACAGGGTGATTCCATAATTTTTTCCTCAGAATTGAGTGATTCCATATTTTTTTTCCCTCTGCTTGGTCTAAAAAAGTAACCGTTACTGACTGCCACAATTTTTTTTTCCTGATTTCTTATAGTGTTTCTTAAAGCCAGAAAGTTGCCATTTGAAATGACTTTAGTTTTGTGTCATGTCTGTGATCTGCTTTTTTTTCTACAAAATTAAACAACTGAATGAACATCCTCCGAGGCCGGTGATTCCATAATTTTTGCCAGGGGTTGTATATCCAGGAGCACAATGAGAAAATTCTGGTATTATGAACACAATGGTTTTCTATGTTTTGTGTGTGTATGTGTGTTTTTGTCTGAATGCCCATTTGTTTGTCAAGTGAAAAGCAAGTGAAACAGAAAGCTAAAATTCATTTTCATTTCATTTTTAAGGACTTGATAAGTGTACATTTCATTCGATTGTTTCCTCTCTCTCTCTCTCTCTCTCTCTCTCTCTCTCTCTCTCTCTCTCTCTCTCTCTCTCTCTCTCTCTCTCTCTCTCTCTCTATATATATATATATATATATATATATATATATATATATATATATATATATATATATATATATATATATATATATATGCACGCTCTTAAGGCTATGAAATTGGGCTATTAGTAAAAAAAAAAAAAAGTAGAAAAGGGGGTGTTCACAATAACAGTAGTGTGGCATTCAGTCAGTGAGTTCGTCAATTTTGTGGAACAAACAGGTGTGAATCAGGTGTCCCCTATTTAAGGATGAAGCCAGCACCTGTTGAACATGCTTTTCTCTTTGAAAGCCTGAGGAAAATGGGACATTCAAGACATTGTTCAGAAGAACAGCGTAGTTTGATTAAAAAGTTGATTGGAGAGGGGAAAACTTATACGCAGGTGCAAAAAATTATAGGCTGTTCATCTACAATGATGTCCAATGCTTTAAAATGGACAAAAAAAAAAAAAAAAAAAAAAAAAAAACAGATGCATGGAAGAAAATGGAAAACAACCATCAAAATGGATAGAAGAATAACCAGAATGGCAAAGACTCACCCACTGATCAGCTCCGGGATGATCAAAGACAGTCTGGAGTTACCTGTAAGTGCTGTGACAGTTAGAAGACGTCTGTGTGAAGCTAATTTATTTGCAAGAATCCCCCACAAAGTCCCACTGTTAAATAAAAGACGTGCAGAAGAGGTGACAGTTTGCCAAAGAACACATCAACTGGCCTAAAGAGAAATGGAGGAATATTTCGTGGACTGATGAGAGTAAAATTGTTCTTTTTGGGTCCAAGGGCTGCAGACAGTTTGTGAGACGACCCCCAAACTCTGAATTCAAGCCACAGTTCACAGTGAAGACAGTGAAGCATGGTGGTGCAAGCATCATGATATGGGCATGTTTCTCCTACTATGGTGTTGGGCCTATATATCGCATACCAGGTATCATGGATCAGTTTGGATATGTCAAAATACTTGAAGAGGTCATGTTGTCTTATGCTGAAGAGGACATGCCCTTGAAATGGGTATTTCAACAAGACAATGACCCCAAGCACACTAGTAGCCGAGCAAAATCTTGGTTCCAAACCAACAAAATTAATGCCTCGCAGATGTGAAGAAATCATGAAAAACTGTGGTTATACAACTAAATACTAGTTTAGTGATTCACAGGATTGCTAAAAAAGCAGTTTGTACATAATAGTTTTGAGTTTTTAGCAATCAACAGCAGATGCTACTATTACTGTGAACACCCCCTTTTCTACTTTTTTTTTTTTTACTAATAGCCCAATTTTATAGCCTTAAGAGTGTGCATATCATGAATGCTTGGTCTTGTTGGATTTGTGACAATCTGCTGAATCTATTGGTACCTTGTTTCCCATGTAACAATAAGAAATATACTCAAAACCTGGATTAATCTTTTTAGTCACATAGCACTACTATTATTCTGAACACTACTATATATATATGTGTGTATATATATATATATACGAGGTCTCTTAGATAATAAACCGACCCTTTTATTTTTTTTTTTAACTATATGGATTTGAATGACGTGCGATTACACCAATCATGCTTGAACCCTCGTGCGCATGCGTGAGTTTTTTCACGTGTGTCGGTGACGTCATTTCCCTGTGGGCAGGCCTAGAGTGAGATGTGGTCCCGCCCTCTCGGCTGAATTCCTTTGTTTCACACGCTGCTCAAGACGGCGCGCGTTGCTTTATCAAAATTTTTTCTGTACCTGTGAGGAATATCCAAGTGGACACTATTCGAGAAATTAAGATGGTTTTCTGTGAAAAGTTTAACGGCTGATGAGAGATTATGGGGTGTTTCTGTCGGTGTAAGGACTTCCCACGGAGCGGGACGTCCTGCAGCGCTTCCAGGCGCTGTCGTCGGCCTGTTTCGAGCTGATAACATCCTAATTGAAGGCTTAATTCACCCAGGACATCGTGAGAGAACAGAGAAGATTCAGAAGAGGCCGGCATGAGGAATTTATGCGGACATTCCACTGTTTAAGGACATTTTTTTAATGAAAGACGTACGCGCAAATTCGCCGAGTCGTTTCCGTGACGACTCGGCAAATCTGTGTGCGCCGCGACAGGAAAAACACCTCCGTGTTGAAAACCATTTGTAGAATTCAGGCGGCTTTTAATGGCTTTCAACAAGTGAGTAACTGAGAAATTGTTTAACAGCTTGGGCATGTTCCAACTTTCCCGTTAAGATTTCCAACGGAGGTGTTTTTCCTGCCGCGACCCCCCGCAGTCGGGTCCAGCCCGACATGCGACTCTGCCCGCACGTTCTTTCATTACAAAATGGCCGGTAACAATGGAATGTCTGAATAAACTCCTCATGCCGACTTCTTCTGAAAGTTCTCTGTTCTCTGACGACTTACTGCGTCAACAGAGCTTGAAATGTGGAAGTTTTCAACTTGAAACGGCGAGACGCTGCCGCCTTGAAGCGCAGATCGCCATCAGGCGCCGTGGACCGTCCTTAAAGCGACACTACCAGACCAAAATCTCTCATCAGCCGTTAAAATTTTTACCGAAAACCAGCTGAATTTATTGAATGGTGTCCACTCAGTTGTGCCTTACAGTTTTGAAAAAATTTTTATCAAACAAAGCAACAGTCTCTGAGCCATTCCTAAACAATGAAAAAAATCGACGAGCGGGTGGACGACTCCTCACTCAAAGACTGCCCACAGGCGAATGACGTAACCGACAGGCGTGAAAAAACTCTCAGCATGCCCACGAGGGTTCAAGCATGTCTGATGTAATCACACGTGATTCAAATCCATATGGTTTTTGAAAAAATAATAAGGTCGGATACTTTTCTAATAGACCTCGTATATGTGTGTGTATATATATATATATATATATATATATATATATATATATGTATATATGTATATATGTATATGTATATGTATATATGTGTGTGTGTGTGTGTATGAGATCCTTCCATCTATGTTCCTTGGCCATTGGGAGTGATGAAATGTCACAAGAATTTAGGCCCAGGTGGTCCTTGAAGAGTCTCCCTTCCAAGTCAGTCAAGGTGGCGGCACCGTAACCGCCTCCTCACCTTGACTTTCATCCTCTCTCCTCTCCTGTCTGCTTCTCAGTGGTACTGTCTCCTCGCCACCTCCTGCTTCCTTTAAGAAGACAAGAAGAAGGAGCAGAGGATACTGTGGGAGGAAGAGAAAAGGAGGCTAAACTGGCTGTCATGCCGCATCATCCTCAAAATTAAACTGGGCCTGAATGACCCAAGTAGTGAAACATCTCATATGGACATCAGTGTGCTCCAGATCAGGACAGTGCAGACAAATGTCTCTGCCGTTCTCCTTCTGTCTTCTTCCAGTCCACACTGAATGGTTGATATTTGAAAGGGACTGGGGGCCTCCTCACACCCCTCCTCTTGTCTCATCCTTCTTGCTCCCCCTGTTGCTTTGCCCCCATTGTTCTCTCCCCCTCATGGGCACAACAATGCCTGAAACATGAATGGAGCAACAACCACATCTGCTGCTGCTGCACACTAAATAAAGTCAGTCTTTTTCATGGTAGGTCTCTATATCTCCCTCCTTTTTTCAAAGTTCGCGCGCGTCTCTATTTATTTCAATTGATTGATTAATTTATTGTCAAACCCTCTTAACTGGAGGTGAATTGGGCGCGCGGAGGGAGGAGGGAGTAGGAGGCGGGGCTGATGGGCTCGATGTCGTTGTGCGCGTGAGTACACGTAAGTGTGTTTTTGGCGTGCACGCGCGTGACACCTACCACAATCCCGCCGCGCGACCCATCTTCTGTCGAGTCCCTCGCGCCAATTCCAAAGACAGAGAGAGAGAAAGAGAGAGAGAGACGCACAAGGGAGCGAGACAAACGGGGAGAGACCTGTTCGCAGATTGAGAGAGAGAGAGGATTTAGTCCTTGCAGTGTCTTTTTCCGTCCAACACAACAAGCTTATTACCTTTCTCTCCACGCGCCGGGAAACGGATTTAGGCGTACGCAGAGAGGTTTGTTTGCTTCATTTGTTTACTCTCATCGTTTGTGAGCTGTTTGCATTCCACCTTCGTTGATATATTTATTTGTTTTCTCCCCATCACCAACTGAGCGTTTTATCTGGCCGTCGGTGCTACAGGTCGCGGGGACGCTTTAATAACGATTAGCTCGCGCGGGCAATTAGCAGCTAAATAGATAAATTAACCGTTTGAACCTGCTGCACGCGCTACTTGTAACGTGCCAATGTGCGCTTGTTGAGGGGGGACGGAGCTGGGGGGGGGGGTGGTTTGTCGTAGTTGGAGGGTCTGTGGTTGTGCGCGAGGGGACAGAGAGGTGGTCGCGCGACAATGAGCGGGGCTGCTGTGCGCGCGGCGCTCAGTGTGCCCTCAAATAATAAAAAAAAAAAAAACAACAAAAAACGACATTTGACAAATGTGTACGATTTGTGATTACCCGGATCAGTCACGTGGTCCTAATCAATAACAGATTGTCTGAAGTCTGAACGGCATATAAGGGCAACAGAAAAAAGAAGAAAAACCCGGCTGTCTCCATAACAACAGCCTGTGCGGTGTGTAAATAGGTTTTTGAGTCGCGTCCACATCATCCACTCAGATGACTGCAAAACCGAGCAGTTATATTTTAATGTGCGGTGCTGCTGAGTGTGAACCCACGGTCACTGTCCAATGTGTTTACGTGCTATAGTGCATGTCTATGCATGGCCTTTTCACGTGCTCATTAAGTGGTTGTAATATATAGCATTATATAATAACAATTTGTTATACAATGCGCGCGCTTGGAAAAAGGAGACGGGTAGGGGCGGTGGTGGGGGGGGGGGTTTAGGGTCTCAGCCATTTTTCGATCAAGCGCGTGTATGACGCGCGCACATGGCGACACGCAGACAAACTGAAATCGCATCATTTCCACAGCCATGTGTGAATGTAAAAACGAGGTCAGCGTACTCAAACCACACACGAGCCTAATTACACATAGAATATATGTTCATAATTATTATTTATTTGTTGTTGTAGGGGCGTATGTGTTTTGTGAGAGGATGTCTTTCTGCAGCAGACAGGGCTCGCTTGTTAGAAGTCTGGTACTCGGCTTGTTTGGCTGAATGAAGAATTTCCTCTGAGCCTCTTTGTTGTTGATTGTTGAAGCTCTCTGCCAGCTACTCACTGCTGCTCTTTTACAATCGATTAATATTGCTGTTGACTGAATGACCATTTCACGAACAGTGTGCATGTGAAGCTTCGCCTGAAGCGCTCACTCAGTGCTTAATATTCTTCATTCGGGAAGTCTGGTGTTTTTTATGTTAAATCATATGCAAGACATTGTCTGACTGACAATAATATTATTAGATATGTAAAATGAAAGTTCTGAAGTGACATTAGTCTCCTTTCTGCCTCATGTTTCTTATACATGCCAATATTATTTATGCTGCAAATCATTTTTGCTTTATACATTCATGTAATCTTTTTGAGGTGGAACCAGAAAGATGAGAACACAAATAAAAAATATGTCGCCATATTAGAAGCATTTGTTGGACCCCAAAATGGAGGGGGAGGAGGCTCAGAGGAGCTCATTAGCAATGCAGATTAGAGGGTTGGTTTTTTTTTTTTTTTTTTTTTTTGGAGGCTCAGGCACCTGCTGTCCTGAGCATGCGCGTGCTACTGAAAAGCTGCTAGCTTCCTCCTCCCCTTTCCCCCGCCGTACCAGTGCGCCTCCGGCCCGCCCTCCTTTTCCCTCATTAGAATTATGTTCTATTTCTACGTGCGCACACCGCTGGAGCATTGATGGATTTAAAAAAAAAAGAAGAGCTCGAGCGCTGGCGTTCTTCTTTAGAAGTGTCTCGTGTGGGCGTCTTGTGCTCACAAGCAGCGACGGCTTAACAAAAGAAGGTGAAGAGGAGGTGCTGAAGAGAAGGGTGGTTTTAAAGGAAAAGGAAGTAAGGAAAAGGTAAAAGAAGACAGTAAAGGAAGTAAGGAAAAGGTAAAGGAAGACAGTAAAGGAAGTAAGGAAAAGGTAAAGGAAGACAATAAAGGAGGTAAGGAAAAGGTAAAGGAAGACAGGAAAGGAGGTAAGGAAAAGGTAAAGGAAGACAGGAAAGGAGGTAAGGAAAAGGTAAAAGAAGACAGGAAAGGAAGTAAGGAAAAGGTAAAAGAAGACAGGAAAGGGGCGAAGGACGGACAGGAAGGAAAGAAGTTGTAGGAGGAGTGACACAAAATCAGAGTGATGAAGAAACAGCAGGTGATTGAGGAGAGAGGAGGCAACAGGAGGAGTGTGTCCCTTTCTGTTTTCCTGGGTAACTATTTTTTCCACATCTTTACAAGTTTTGGATCTTTCCTGGTGTCAGGAGCTCAGCCAAAGTCTTGACATTTTGCTGAAATGGCGATGGGTTGTGGCTTTCTGTTTTTTGTTTTCCCAAACTTGTAAAATTTAACCATTTTTATTTATTTATTTATTAAGGTGGTGAACTGGGTCCCTGCATGAATTTCTTTTTAACACTCTGGTATTCAGCCAATACATTTCATTTTCAGCTGGAGGTTGAACATGCAGCCTCGCAGTCACTGTTATTATTATTATTATTATTATTATTATTATTTTATTTGAGTTTCCGTGTTTGTGAAGCGTTGTGTGTTGCCCAAAAAAGCGAAAATTAAAAAGCGAAACACTCATTGCGAGTCACACAGAATAAAGAGTGGACTTCTTCCAGAGACTGTCTGTGGCCGGGACGGAGCTGTGTGAGGGCAGTGCTGAGCCGCTCACATCGGGCAGAGAGAGGCAGCAGCCAGCCGCCGCGCGTAGAGTGGCCAGCGGACAAAACTGTTTTTTTTTTTAAAAAAAAACAAACACACTGCTTTGTTTTAAATGCACAGTAAGCTATTTCAGATGATCAGCGTGGACCGCCTTTTTTCCTAAAAGGCTTTATTTCCCTGTGTTTGTCGCATTGGAAAGCTGTAGCTTTTGTGCTAATTTGATTAGCGCTTCCTCTACTACTTCTTCTGTTTGTTTTTCTGGGGACATTACAGCGCCACACACAGGCCTGGCATATGTACTACAATGTTAAAACAAAGCGAGGCACAGAATTTGCCTCGAACATTTTTTGTAATCGAATTACTCGAATTACACGACTAATCATTTCAGCCCTAGTCATATACTATATCAAACTGATATGACAACACTGAGATACACTAATTTGGCCATATTGTATAACCCTCCTATCAACTGGTTGAAAACTTTGAATATACAACCCCAATTCCAATGAAGTTGGGATGTTGTGTAAAATGTCAATTAAAAAAAGAATACAATGATTTGCAAATCCTCTTCAACCTATATTCAGTTGAATACACCACAAAGACAAGATATACACTCGGGTTGGGTATCGAGAACCGGTTCTTTTTGGGTATCGTTAAGAAATTATTCAGTCCACCAACATCAGTAGCCTTTTTGCTTAAGGATTCCCTTATTGGACCTTCAGAGCGGCCATTGTTTTTGGGGGTGTTTGTCGGGAAAATGATCTCTGTTGATTACAGAACCCCTGCAGGGTCTGTAATCAACTGTTTCTGTAGCGCAGCTCTTCTTTAAACATTGAAGCAATAAAGCATTGATCCGACCCGCTGCTTTGTGGTTCTTTGTTTCATTTCGCTTTATCTTAATTTTTCCCCACTAAAACCCCAAAGAGCATATGTCTGTGAGTAATATTTACCTTTTTTATGTTAAACTGACGTGTTATGGTCTTCTGAAACAGTTGATAGATGTATTTTATAACTTAAAAACGGGACCATTGCTAATGTGTTAGCATGTCTATGGCATTTTCAGTGTTAAAGTTAGCATTAAGCTGTTCGCATCTCAGCATATTTGTGTGCATTTGTTTTCTGTATAATAATTTGTTTTCTGTATAATAATTAATGGCTCAGCATTTGTTGTCGTAAGAGAATCAAATGTATTACAAATTGTAATATTTTTTTAATATTATATTTTATTTTTGTTTATGTATTAATAATAATAGCAACAACAACAATAATACTAATAAGAACTAATAATGCTATAATACAATTTTAGAGAAAGAGACAAAAAGAACCTGATTAAAAACACAACAGAAAATATAAAACCAACTAACAATGAACATAAATGAATATAGAAATAAATAACTGTTTCCTGTGAACACCTAGTGACTCTTACACCTCCACTTTATCCCTGTTTTATTTAAGTTTAATGACAAGTTGTTTCGGACAAACCATATTTTCAATTTGTTAATTTCTTCAGTGATTTCCTCTAGAACTATCTGCCAAGCTAGAAAACTGCTGCATGCGAGTAAGAGCAGAATACTACTGGAATGAATTTGAATAAGGACATTTTTTTTTCTCGCTAAAATGGATGCTGCACTCACTGCAGATTATTGTCTGGAATAGTCCCAGATTGCATTTCAGAGGTTCTAGAATTCAAACATTTTTGTGCGGGTGGTGTTGGGGGTAATTTTGGGTTACAGCTTTTTTTGATTTTCACCACTTTCATCCCTGAATATGTCAATTGTGGGTCATTTTTGTGCGGATTAAAGTCACTAACTGGGACTCCTGTCTTGTTGCGAGAAAGAAAGAGAATTGTCCTCCGTTCTGTCCACACAGCTCCAAACGCTGCACAGCTCTCTGCCGAGTCAAGTTAGAATGATAGAGTCCAGTCGGAATTAATAACTTCAAAGGGAAATGCCGTTCAAATTAAATGACACCTCTTTCCAAATGTTGTAATACAAACTGCACTTGATCAAAACGTTTTTTCCACCCAAAATGAGACGTCCTGCACTGATATGCAGCAGCCGGCTGAGCTCAGCTCAGAGGTATGGAGAAATATTCATGCCAAAATGTCTGAAAGGAAATGGATTTGACAAAAACTACAGATTGTTAATTTTTATTTATGTCCAGAGATCAAGGATACAGTGACCAATTTCATATTTATTTACTTTAAGACCATAAAATGTTGTTGACATAGAAAACCTGTAAAGCCCACGTTTAGTACACAGAAAATTCACAAGAGGTATCAATAAGGAATCGGATCGATAAGCAGAATCGATAATGGCATTGATATCGATAAAATCTTATCAATACCCATCTCTAGTTCAGACTGATAAACTTTATTGATTTGTGCAAATATTTGCTCATTTTGAAATGGATGGCTGCAACACGTTTCAAAAAAGCTGGGACAGTGGTATGTTTACACTCAATAAGCGTTTGGGAACTGAGGACACTAATTATTGAAGCTTTGTAGGTGGAATTCTTTCCCATTCTTGCTTGATGTAAGACCTCAGTTGTTCAACAGTCTGGGGTTTTTGTTGTTGTATTTTGTGCTTCATAATGCACCACAAATTTTCAGTGAATGTCAAATTGATCAATATACCAGTGTTAACACCTTAAATATATAGATAGAAAAGAAAATACACAACATATTTACTGAAATAACCCAATTGTAGTTATTTTTACACTGAAGATGTTTTTGTCATGAACATTGAGATGAGAGATGAGAGAGATGAGATGAGCTTTATTGTCATTACACGAGTGTAGGGCTGAAACGATTAGCTGAGTAATTCGAATAATTCGATTACAAAAAAATGTTTGAGGAAAATTCTGTGCCTCGAATCTCCCTTTAACATTGGCGCTGTAAAGTCCCCAGAAAAACAAACAGAAGAAGAGTAGAGCAAGCGCTTATCAAATTAGCACAAAAGCTACAGCATTCCAACACGACAGAGTGAAAGAAAGCCTTTTAGGAAAAAGACGGTCCACGCTGATTATCTGAAATAGCTTACTGTACATTTAAAGCGAAGCCGTGTGTTTTTTTTTTTTTTTTTAAACACAGTTTCGTCCGCTGGCCGCTCTACGCGCGGCGGCCGGCTGCTGCCACTTTCTGCCCAGTGTGAGTGGCTCAGCACTGCCCTCACACAGCTCCATCCCAGCCACAGACAGTCTTTGGAAGAAGTCCACTCTTTCTTCTGTGTTTTGCTTAGACTCGCAATGAGTGTTTCGCTTTTTAATTTTCGCTTTTTTAGGCAACACACAACGCTTCACAAACACGGGAACTCAAATAAAATAATAATAATAATAAAAACCAGTGACTGCGAAGCTTGCATGTTCAACCTCCAGCTGAAAATGAAATGCATTGGCTCAATCGCAGAGTGTTAAAAATAAATTCATGCAGGGACCCAGTCCACCACCTTAATAAATAAATAAAAATGGTTAAATTTTAAAAGTTGGGGAAAACAAAAAACAGAAAGCCACAACCCATCGCCATTTCAGCAAAATGTCAAGACTTTGGCCCGACTTTGGCTGAGCTCCTGACACCAGGAAAGATCCAAAATTTGTAAAGATGTGAAAAAATAAATAATTACCCAGGAAAACAGAAAGGGATACACTAAATCTGACAATCTCCGTGATGACGCAGTGACATTGTGCCATTACTTAGGGAGAGCCCTGGACTTTTAACGTTTTAAAACGCAAAAGTACTTTTTATCCGATTACTCGGATTAATCGCCAGAATAATCGATAAAATACTCGATTACTAAAATAATAGATAGCTGCAGCCCTACACGAGTGCAACAACGAAATCACGTTTACACTCCAATTACCTCAGAAAAAATACAGCAATTAATCCACAATTAATCTTATTACTAGTTGAACATAATGGCACACATCAGAATTAAAGACAGCACATATACATTTGACATTGTTTATTTGCACTAAACTCGAAGTAGTCCGTCATCCGAATTGAGGCAAAGTGGGTGAAGGCCACAGCAGGAGGGGCCCATGCTGCCCAGTTGAAAATATTGTGTTGAAAAATAAAATCCATGTGTTATCAGTGAGCTGACCGCTTATATTTTAACATTTTAACATTTGGGACATAAATATTTTTGACCTTGTGTGGTTGAGAGACAATATTTGAAAAAAAAAAAAAAAAAATCAACATGAAGAATTATTCCCTCTGACATCTTCCTCCCACTTCCAAAGACATGCAGGTTAGATGAATTTGTGAATTGAATTGTTGGCTGTAGGTATGAGTGGGATTATGAATGAGTTTGTCTGCCTGTATGTGTTGGCCTTTCAATAGACTGGTGGCCAGTCCAGGGTGAACCCCACCTCTCACCCAGTGACCACTATGATAGACCCAAGCCCCACTTTGACCCTTAGCTGGATTTAGGGGTGGGCAATCATGTGCCATGAAGGGCTGAGACACTGCAGGTTTTCCTTACTACTAATCACCTCAGCAGGTGATTTCATTCATGATCAGGTGCTTATGTTCAGGGGAGAAGCTCATCAGCAAACCACCTGCTGAGGTGATTAGTTGCAAGGAAAACCTGCAGTGTCTCGGCCCTCGCTGCCCACCCCAATTGGGTTCAGAAAATGGAGATAATAAACCCTTTTCACAACTTTACAGGCTTTTATGGGTATCATTGAAATAATGTAACAAATTATTTCAACACAGAATTTCATGTTTTTTAATCACAATCACAAAATATATTTTTCTATGACTGATTCACAGTTTCATATAAGTGAAGATAGTCACATTGTCTTTTCTTTGAGGCAGGACTGCTGCGCTCTCTGTCTCTTATATCCTCTCTGCAGCCAGGAAAAAAATACAGCTAAACTCCTGGCATGGAGCTAATTGTAAAAGGTCGATGCAGTGCTTTTGCAGAAACAACAAAGTCTGGTCGAAACAGAATCCGAATCGGTGGACTTTACATGCCGTTCACCCCATCCACCTCTCTTTAGCAGTAGTTTGTTGATAAACTGAACCGAACATATGTCCAGAAAGATTCTGTGTCCCGAGGCCACTATGGGTAAGTCAAATACATATCCTTTTTATATTCATTGCTGGGGAGGAGGCTTTGAGATGGATGTTGTTGAATCGAACCCTTTGCCAGTTTTTAAAGCAAGGTCCTATATTATTTTCAGGTATGCTCAATGCTGCCTTTGACTTGGCTGCTCAATGCTGTACTCAAAGTTTCTTTCTGATTCTTATGCAGCATTGCTCAATACTGTCATGTCATTAAGTATATGGCCAGTGACTTAATTTTTGTACTTTTGCCCCTGCACACCACTGTAATAGTGTTGAAATGAAGCAATCAGTATGTGCTTGTAACAAGACTTTTAGTTTTAATTCCAAGTATTTAACAAAAATATCACATTATCCATTTTTGAATTCCAGCCATTTACCACATTTTCCAGAGTATTTGTCACACCAGAGCAAAGGTTGCACCTGTTACAAAATGTGTAATTATTATGTAATTTGGGGTGTTTGTGCATTTAGTCTATTTTTTATTATTGGCATTTATCCTTTTATTATTAGTTTATTTTGTTTAGTGTTTTGATTCCTGGGGAATTCCAACATAAATAGTCACTGCAGTTATTATTTTGAATAATGAATGTATGATTTTTCAGTTTATAAGTAATAACTGAATATAAGTATCGTTCTTAATTAACCCCTTAACGCTTATTGTCGCATATATGCTACAATATGTGACTCAAATATGCAACATACCAAATTGACCAGTATGCCTGTTGTTTCAAATTTGCAACAGACCATTATTTTTATTATAACATTATAACATAAATTATTACCAAAATACTAAAATTACTATTCATTTTTTGTGCAAAAGTGCAATTAATAATCTCAACATTATTTACCATCTACTTAAAGGCAAAAACACACACAATACATTTTTTTATATACAGCTATATAAATTCAGGGGTTAAGGGGTTAAAACAAAAAACATCACTACAGCTAGTTTTCTTTTAGACACAAGAGAAGATGGATAACATATACATACATAAACATCTCCCAGCCCCTGAATATGTCTTAGGCTTCATTTACATAAGTCATTAAGAACTATAAGCACGACAGTACTGTATACTAAATCTGTCTGGAGTAGAGGGTTCTGAAAAACTGAGTAACTGTACAAGGAGGTGAATACTGAAGGAAGCCACTAAAACATCCAGACAAATATAAAGGAGTTAAAGCCTTCTGTGGTGACTGAAGAAACTGCACGGTGCAAGTTTGCATGTTGCATCACCAGTTAAACAGCTTTCTAATGAACTGACACAGAGAAGGATTTTCTTTAAAAGATGTGCACATAGCAGACTCAAGTCTAGATTTGACTGGTTTTCTTGTATTAAACTCTTTCTCTGCTGTACTCCACCATGAAGCTGTGACTGGTGATGAAACAGACACAAATTGTACTCTGTAGAGTTCCTCAAATCAAAGCCACAGAAGTCTATTGCTCTTTCAATTTGTCAGCAATGTCTTAGTAGTTTCCCTCACTAGTCTCCTTTCTGAATGGTGACTCAGTTTTGGAGAACTGCCAACTTCAGGCAGATTTTGCATACAGTACAATGCTGTTACTATGTCTTAATGATTGGTGTAAATGAAGTCCAAGACATACTCACTCACTCACTCATATTCAACCACTCATCCAGAACCAGGTCACAGGGGCAACAGCTCCAGCAGGGGACCCCAAACGTCCCTTTTTCAGGCCACATTAACCACCTCTGTATGGAGGATAAAGAGGCTTTCCCACGCCAGTGTAGAGATATAATCTCTCCACCTAGTCTTGGGTCTTCCCCGGGGTCTCCTCCCAGATGGACGTGCCTGGAACACCTTCCTAGGGAGGCACCTACATATCATCTTTAACAGATGCCCGAACCACCTCAGATGGCTCCTTTCAATGCAAAGGAGCAGGGGCACTACTCAGAGTTTCTCATGGATGACCAAACTTCTCACCCTGTCTCTAAGGGAGACACCAGTCACCCACCTGAGGAAACCCATTTCGGCTGCTTGTACCCGCAATCAAAGTTCTTTTGGTCATGACCCACCCCTCATGACCATAGGTGAGATTAGGAACGAAGATTGACCAGTAGATCGAGAGCTTTGCCTTTTGGTTCAGCTCCCTTTTCTTCACAACAGTGCAGTGGAGCGAATGCAATACTGGCCCTGCTGCCTTGATTCTCCGACCAATCTCATGCTCCTTTGTCCCCTCACTCATGAACAAAACCCAGAGGTACTTGTACTCCTTCACTTGGGGCAAGACCTCATTCCCTACCCGGAGTAGGCAATCCATCAGTTTCCTGCTGAGAACCTTGGCCTCAGATTTAGAGGTTCTGATCCTCATCCCAGCCGCTTCACACTCGGCGGCGAAACGATCCAGTTAGTGCTGGAGGTCCCAGGCTAATGAAGCCTATAGGACCACATCAGTGAAAAACATCAGAGTGAAAAAAGGTTTTTGTGTTACCAGTCATATTCTCTGAAAAATGACCCCCCCCCCCCCCCAAAAAAAACAAAACAAAAACAAAAATAAAAAATCTAAAAATCTGCCAGGGTAAGCACAACTGTTTGTGTGTGTGTGTGTGTGTGTGTGTGTGTGTATATATATATATAATATATGTATGTATATATATATGTGTATGTATGTGTATATGTGTGTGTATATATATATATATATATGTATATAAAATTAGACATTTATTGTTATTTACATTAATTATTACAACCCCAATTCCATTGAAGTTGGAACATTGTGTGAAATGTAAATAAAAACATAATACAATGATTTGCAAATCATCTTCAACCTATATTCAATTGAATACACCACAAAAACAAGATATTTAATGTTCAAACTGATAGACTTTTTTGTTTTTGTGGAAATGTTTGCTCATTTTGAAATGGACGCCTGCAACACATTTCAAAAAAGCTGGGACAGGGGCAACAAAAGACTGTGAAAGTTGATGAATGTTCAAAGAACACCTGTTTGGAACATTCCACAGGTAAAGAGGTTAATTGGAAACAGGTGAGTGTCATGATTGGGTATAAAAGGAGCATCCCCAAAAGGCTCAGCCGTTCACAAGCAAAGATGGGGCGAGGATCAACACTTTATGAACAACTGCGTTAAAAAATAGTCCAACAGTTTAAGAACAATGTTTCTCAATGTTCAGTTGCAAGGAATTTAGGGATTCCATCATCTACAGTCCATAATATAATCAGAAGACT
Source organism: Thalassophryne amazonica (assembly GCF_902500255.1). Lineage (NCBI taxonomy): Eukaryota > Metazoa > Chordata > Actinopteri > Batrachoidiformes > Batrachoididae > Thalassophryne > Thalassophryne amazonica. Next base: position 87,013,447 of record NC_047106.1, on the reverse strand, counting down.
CAGAGAATCTGGAGAACTTTATACACGTAAGCGGCAAGGCCGAAAGCTAACAAACCAACCTCAGGTGGCAAAACCGACATCATTGTGTAAAGGATCTTACCGTGTGGTCTCAGGAAAACTTCAGGAAACCATTGTCTGTTAACAAAGTTAATCGCTACATCTACAAGTGCAAGTTAAAACTACCATGCAAAGCAAAAGCTATATATCAACAATATCCAGAAATGCCGCCGGCTTCTCTGGGCCTGAGCTCATTTGAAATGGACAGACGCAAAGTGGAAACGTGTGCTGTGGTCTGATGAGTCCACATTTCAAAAGCTGAAACCCAAAATTACCCCACAACACCACATGTACAAAAATGTTTGAATTCTAGAAGCTCTGAAATGCAATCTGGGACTATTTCAGACAATAAACTGGAGTGAGTGCAGCATCCATTTTGGTGAGGAAAAAAAACAAAACAACTTTCCTTATTTAGATTCATTCCAGTAGTATTCTGCTCTTACTAGGATGCAGCAGTTTTCTAGTTTGGCAGATAGTTCTGGAGGAAATCACTCAAGAAATTAACACATTGAAAATATGGTTTGACCAAAACAAACTGTCATTAAACTTAAATAAGACAGGGATGAAATGGAGGTGTAAGAGTCACTAGGTGTTCACAGGAAACACTTATTTATTTCTGTATGTATGTATTTATCTATTTATGTATGTTCATTGTTAGTTGGTTTTATTTTTTCTGTTGTTTTTATTCAGGTTCTTTTTGTCTCTTTCTCTAAAATTGTATATAATCATTAGATTAGTTATTATTACTATTATTGTTGTGCTTGTTATTATTATTAATATATAATAAAATAAATTTAAAAAATATTACAATTTATAATACATTTGACTCTTTTACGACAACAAACGCTTGACAGCTGCAACTGCTTAATGCTAATTTTAACATTGAAAATGCCATAGACATGCTAACATGTTAGCATCGGTCCAGTTTTTAAGTTATAAAATACATCTATCAACTGTTTCAGAAGACCATAACAGGTCGGTTTAACATAAAAAGGTAAATAATACTCACAGCCATATGCTCTTTAGGGTTTTAGCGGGGGAAAGCAAAAGAAAAAACCAACGAAGCAGTGATCGAAGCACTGCTTCGACCTGCGAATCACTGGTTCAATTGGTCCAAGGTTCAAAGCAAAGCCGCGCTGCAGAAAAGTTGATTACAAACACGCTGCAGGGTCTGTAATCAATGTAGAGAAATTATAATTTTCCTGACAAACGCCCCCCAAAACAACGGCCACTCTGAAGGACCGATAAGGGAATCATTAAGTAAAAAGGTTATTGATGTCGGATCGAATCATTTCTTAACGATACCCGAAAGGAACCGGTTCTCGATACCCATTCCTACTCATGTCTCCTGCTGTTCAGCCCCACCTCCGCCCCTACATCCACCTGTGGGCTCTGATCAGGGAGAAAATGTGTAAATCTAATTATCACTCTTATCACAAGCAAGCATCGGAGGTGAGTGATGTGATTGGAGCCTATCCGTCAAACTCAAAACTGTACACTGCTATGGCAATAAATATTCTTCTGAGTTGTCTCAGTGAAATAATTATTTAGAGCACACGTTTTAATTTACTTGAGGTTTTGGAAATCAACCCGGGGTCAAAAAATATACATTCCTTCAATTAGATGATGTATTTATTGATGCTGAAAATTTCTAAATGTCTTTCAGCTGGACAAGGCCTCTTCTCGTTTCATTAGTGATCATGATTGAAGAAAATGGTAACTTCTCTTTGCCAACACAATAAGGGATTGTTTGACAGCACTCACTGAATTGACAGGCAGACACCGCATTTTACTGAATCCCTCTTGTCAAGTGGACAATACAAGTATGAAACATCTGTTCCTCTGTGGATGCCCCATGGTCACAGACGTACAGTCATGAAATGACATGAATGAAGCAGTGCACTCTCATTATGTGTAATTATGTCCAGCCAGCTATATAAATAATTAAAACAATTACCAGACACTGATAGATGAAATATTGGTGTATAATTAGTCAAAATCACTGGGTTGATATAAAAAATAAATAAAAGGGGACCCAATACAGAACCCTGCAGTTAAATGACCCTGGTTAAATAAAAATTAAATTGCGGGATTCAAAACTGCAATTTACAAAAGCTCTGATTAACAGACGGAAACTTTACCACTGTGCTACAATTGCTGTCTTATAACAGGAGCGTGAAATGCTTAAAATCAACAAGGAGATAAACGTATGTTTTCAAAAAAGAGAAATGAGACGATGTATGGACACGCATGTTAGGTCGGCCTGCAGCCTGCCGAAGTGTACTGTGTGAGGCCACTGCAGCCTAGCACAAAGGCGAAACATGTTTTATGTATTTCTACGTGAGGACAGCAGGCAGAGACGCGCCTCACGGAGGAAAGTTGTAAGTTAATGTCCTTCAAAACACCGTACGTGTTCCCCAACTGGGACATCCAGGAGCAGAGATCTCAACAGCAGCTGTTGTTGGCAGTCACGCCCCCCTGTCTGTTCAGCGCCCAGACCAATGTGTCATTATCTGTGTCTGTGTTATGTGGTCATTCATTGTAGTTATTTGTTATGTAATTGCATATGTAGGTATTGTTGCAATTATTTATATACATGTCCTGGCAGTGGTCTCTGTAGCCTAATGTGCACTGAGCCCATCATTTCCAGCTGGCAGTGTGCTGCGATTAGCTGACTGGCGCCTCCCTATGCTGTGTGCGCTCAGACATGGCTGTCCGGCCCCTATATGATCATGTCTGTACATACATATAAGCATTTTATGCACGCCACATGTGTAGGGGGATCACACATCCATCTTGAAATCTTGAAGTATACCTACAATAAAAATTACAGGCATCTCCATTCTTTGTAGGAGGGAAACCTGGCAAAATCGACAGTGAATCAAATACTTATTTGCCTCACTGTACATCGATTTTTAGTCCAAGGCTTTGCCGTAGGTATATTAATAATAATAATAATGATGGCAACACTGAACAGTGGACATTGATGTTTATATTCTGGGCTCACACACCAATCCAGCAGGAGGCAGTAAATCATATATGGACTGCATTTATATAGCGCTTTTCCATCTGCATCAGATGCTCAAAGCGCTTTACACATCAATGCCTCACATTCACCCCGATGTCAGCCTGCTGCCGTGCAAGGCGCTCACTACACACCGGCAGGAACTAGGGGAGTAAGGACCTTGCTAAGGACCCCTTAGTGATTTTCCGGTCAGGCTGGGATTTGAACTGAGGATCCTCTGGTCTCAAGCCCAACACTTTAACCGCTAGACCATCACCTCCCCTGTGTATCATCTATATATTATAAGCCTGTGCGTGATTTTATTTAGTAAGTTCAATGTAAGTACATAATATAATTGCAAATATGTTAAAATGCATGGATGACACAAGAAAGTGAAAACACTTATTTCCATTGTGGTCTATTTAAAAATCAAAGTACAAAATAGAAGTAAAAATATAATAATAATAATAATAGTAATCATAGTGTGAATTTGACAACAAGAATCTAAACAATTTATAAATACATTAGCATTAAAAAAATATGTAATTAAAAGGGCTGAGTTCTAAATACATTTCTGTAAATAAAACATTGCTTTAAGACAGTGGTGCAAATGGTACATGTTATGAAACTTGAAAGTTGCAGGATCAATCCTCAAGTCCTGAGTGTAAGGTTTCCTTGAAAAAGACACTAAAAATAGCATGATTAAACACATTTATGTAAAGCAAGTACATTGCTTTAGGACAACAACGCAGATGGTACAACATGCTGTTCTGAAACTGGAAAATTGGTCACTCAATCCTCAAGAACTCCTGTGTGGTCAAGTGTCCTTGAAAAAGCGCTACCCTCCAATATGCGAAAGTCCGACCCCAATTATGGTATAGCTTTTTTTTGTCATTGCTTCTTACATGAAAATGATGCCAATTTGACAGTTTGGAGTACGAGAGTTGCACACAAGACGAAACAGATCTGGCACCGTCTGGTACTAAACTGTGGTTATTTGTGATTTATTTTTTATTTGTGATAAAATCAGGCATTTTATTGAAATATATGGAGGTGTGGGCATTCCAACAAACATACATCCACCCACCGACTTTTCAGTGTTCTGATGTGATGTTCTGAGTTTGGTAAGTAAATAACACTATGTAACACAATTTTTATTCCTGGCTTCTAAGTGTTATATTTCAACTGCTTATGTCTAAAGTCTATGGAAAAATGACTACATTCAGCACACTTTGATTTTATTTATTTTTTTTAACATTCTAGAAAGTTCTAAAAGTTTCTTGAAATTTCGAGATAATTCTGGAAACTTCTAGAAAATTCTGGACAGTTCTAGCAGTTAAAGAATATTCTAGAAGACTACTCAGTAGTAGTGAAGGCGAATCGAGAATATTCTTGAAAACAGACAAATTTCAAAATATCATTGTCCTGATCACAGAAGCAAAGTTTCTGTGGAATAACAGCTATTTTCTATTTATTTAAGGCATAACAGGTTAGGAAAACACACTATGTACCCAGGAACAGAACAAAAATAAAAATTTGTTACATAGTGTAATGTACCAAGTTTTCAAATGTTTAAATACTGTACATGCTAACCTCACCTATGCCTATCTGTTCATTCACCAAAAGTAGCAGTTTGCTCAAGTTCTTTGTGCATTATACAATAACATTTAGTTTGGTAGCTTCTGATCATTAACATGGCATTTACATTATAAATAAATAAAATGGAAAGTTTTCAAATGTTTAATTATATTGCATGTTTACCTCAGCTGTGATTGTTCAGTGTCGACAAGAAGCAATTCACTCTCACTTCACACGTTTTGTGCCTTATACAATAAGATTAATGAACTCGTTAGCTTCTGCTAAGTAATACGGTGTTTGCATTATAAATAAATTGTATACGGATTAAATTAATTTTGCTTCTTGTTGTTTGAAACAGTAGCACCATGTTTCTAAAATAAATACCACCTCCAGGGGAGATTTATACATGTTTTTCCTCTTCATGGTCCATTTTTAAATGCATTTTGCGACTAATACTCTGGTATGACTGACAGTATAGAAAGTAACGGTAATATTTTAATACACAAAGAGAATTTTTTTCAGTTTCAGTTCAGGTTTTCAGTTCATACCTCACCCCTGCCCCATTTCTCTATGTAATGTAGAATTGCATCAAGAAGGGCATAAAAATTGTGCCAAAAACAACATGCACGTCCATCTTGGATCTGCTGTGGTGACCGTGTGGCGTTAGCATCGGTCCTGTTTTTAAGTTATAAAATACACTTGTTTCAACTGTTTCAGAAGACCATAACAGGTCGGTTTAACATAAAAAAAAAGGTAAATATTACTCACAGACATATGCTCTTTGGGGTTTTAGCCGGGAAAAATTAAGATAAAGCAAAATAAAACAATGCACCAATGAAGCAGCAGATCAAAGCACCGCTTCAATCTGCGAATCACTGCTTCGATTGGTTCAAGGTTCAAAGCAAAGCTGCGCTGCAGAAACGGTTGATTACAGACCCACTGCAGGGTCTGTAATCAATGTAGAGAAATTATCATTTTCCAAACACCCCCAAAAACAACGGCCACTCTGAAGGACCGATAAGGGAATTGTTAAGCAAAAAGGTTATTGATGTCGGTGGATCGAATCATTTCTTCACGATACCCGAAAGGTACCGGTTCCTGATACCCATCCCTAATTATATTGGTGCAAAATAAATTGTGGCTACGCTATGGCTTTCAATATTGCTTGGTAGATTTTGATACACTATCAACTTTAAAATTAGATCTTGGTTCAAAAAAGGTTGGCCACCCCTGGCATCCACAGTAGGACACTTCTTTCTGCATATACTTTTACAATTTTTTTTTTTTTTTTTGTCCTGGTAGTTGTTTCATAATTGTCTGTGTCTGAAGGTGAAAGTTTGTTTGTCCTTTCTCCAACATAAGCCTTCCCCACAGCCCAAAACCTAGAAAAACAACTCATAATAGGCACAAAGAGATGACATTCTGCACAATTTAGATCCATCAGAGTAGATATGGGCAGGTTATGTGAGAAAAATACATATGGCTGTCAAAATAATGCCTGGATGTACATCATTAATTACAGCACCTATAATGATTTATTTTTTCTAATTGCAATTAATCACAATTTGTTGTTTTGATGTCATTGCCTTGGTCGGTACATAAATAGGATTTTTGAGAAGAGTAAAGCCTGGTTCACACGGGAAGATAATTAGGCTGATATCGGATCTGATATTCCCTTTCTGACAATCTTAAGGACGCCCCGACAATTGTGATAACGCTAACAGATAATCTTATCAGCTATTCCTGCTATGTGTGGTGTGTTAAGAGTACTCTGATCTGCTCGGAAGGACATCAGGGGCACTTCCGATCGCAAATCCGGGATATTCAGCATGTTGGATTGTGTGGTGTCCCCCGACCACAAACGAGCATGCAGCCTGCTGAATGTGACGTGTAGCCAATCAGAAAGTGAGGTGACAGACATACGGAGCGGAAAATAAAATCAAAACAGCTGTTCTGACTTACCACAAAGTCCTTTGGTTGCGCTGTCTCCACTCCTTTAAAGAACGCCTTTTCTTTGTTTTTTTGTATCTGTTTGTATGATATTTTCTAAAAGCAGACTGCAGTCTGCTTTTTTCTTTTCTTTTCTGCTTTTTCATTTATTTTCTTTATATCACTTTTAGTGAATGGCACCCCGCCATGAACACTGCCCTCTGTTCATGGCAGTGTGAACAGCCATGCATTCGCTAAAAGTGATGAAGGACTTAACAGAATTTTCAGTTTTCAAATTGCCTTTTTTTTTTTTTTTAAATGAAAAAGGGACATATTTACAAATACAGATTTATTTGTAAAACCCACCACATGTTTCAGTAACTGTGTGTTACGACCAGCCAACCACTGACGTCAGGAAAGTAATGTACCCATAATGTAATGCGGCATGTGTGTCTAAACCAGGGGTGGGCAATCATGTGCCATGAAGGGCCGAGACACTGCAGATTTTCCTTACAACCAATCACCTCAGCAGGTGATTTCATTAATGATTCACTTGTCTCAGCAGGTGATTTCATTGGCGATCAGGTGTTTATGTTCAGGGGAGAAGCTCATCAGCAATCCACCTGCTGAGGTGATTGGTTGCAAGGAAAACCTGCAGTGTCTCGGCCCTCGCTGCCCACCCCTGGTCTAAACGTGTATTACTTTAAAACATATAGTTGTTATTTTCACTTTGTAAAAAGACAGATGTGACAAGATGTGACTTGTCCAGAATTAGTTTGTTTAAAATTATAACCGTAAGTCAAAACTGTCTGCCTGTGCGAGACTCTAGTGAAATGACCGGTAAGTCTGTATGGTGTGAAAAGAAATTATCTTTTTCTTTTTCCTCTCTCTGTGATCACCAGGTCTTTTTTGCTGAGAGAAGGTCGATCTGAGACAGAAGCGCTGACTCGTTGTTTTGTCAGTAACAGCCGTGTACTGGGAGAATACGAATTATGCCGTAGCCCCCTAGTTTGAGGAGAATGGCAGCAAGCGCTGTTGATCCTGCGATAGGGGCTTCTACATGTGCTTTAGGGAGTCAGAGGTGAACCCCATATAATGGTAATTTAACTAGAAATGCTATTATACATGCTAATCTTCATAAGTTGTTGGAAAAGTGTAGTGAGTTGAAAGAGTTGTTGAACTGGATAAGTGGAAAGAATAGGGAATTAAGGCTTACTTGTGAAGATAATAGAATAATTAGGTGTGGAAGAGAGCTTAAAACGGTATAGAATAGGAAGTAAGTTCCTGCGTTGAGGCATTCTGCTTGGTTTCCTCATCGTGTAATAATTAATAGGGTGGGGATAATGGTAGTTTCAAATATAAAATATAATACAGTTAGAGGCGGAAAAGGCAAAAATCAAGGATAGGTGAAGAAGAATAATAAGGGATAGGAATGAGCATTGGCTTGATATTGGTTCTGTTTTTAAGTGGTTTTGTGATGCTAGAATTATTAAGGGTAAAAGTCAGAATGTTAGAACCAGAAATGGTGTTGTGAAAGTGTAATGACACGGACCCACAACAGGGGGCGTAAATGAACGGACAATAGATGAGCCAAAAGTACAACACTTTACTGTTGTGAAGCGTGCACAACGAAATACAGACAAATACAGAATTTGGACAGAGTCAAATGTACTAAGGTGACGTGTGGGCAGGCTCGAGGATAGAAGACGTCCGTCCAGAGAAGAGCCGGATCCCACACGATTTCCACTGCCACCGAACCCGGAGAATACTGGAGCCGCCAAGTTCCGAGTCCCCACGTCTCCGGCTGTCGGATCTGGTACTGCTGGCAGGAAGCAGAAACAGTTATGTGTGGGTGTGTGTACACCCAGCAATACACTCAGCGACAGTTCCTCAATGGTGGGTAAGACACCTCCACCTCCAAAACAGGAACACAATAACAATTAACAGTAGCACCTACTGAACACGGCTGAGAAAATACCTCGAAGGCAAACGATATCTCGGCAGCGGGGTGGAGATGTCGTCCGGCTTATATGGAGTGGTTGATGAGTTGATGATAGGTGACAGCTGTCAGGAGTTAATGAGTGACAGCTGTCACTCTCGTCTGTCCTGTGAGGCGGCAGCGCCCTCTCGTGCCTGAAGCCCGCACTCCAGGCAGGGCGCCCTCTGATAGTGGGCCAGCAGTACCTCCTCTTCAGCGGCCCACACAACAAATGGTGTAGATAAGAAGTCTGTATATAAATACAAGTTGGATAGAGTAAATAATTGAAGTGTGGGGATATAAAGTATTGTGAGGCTATACAGTGCAAGAAGCATAGAGTAGCAAATGGATATGGGTCAGAGCCATTTTGGGGGTATAATTCATAATAGTAAAATAAGGAGAGTATTTGGAATAATATAACATTTTTAGTAGGAATTCCACGTAACCTGGTACAAATCCTTGTTATAGGTTGATTACACACATATTGTAATATTGTACAACACTGACACATTTTGGCAGAGTTATGGTCCTTGATTATCAAACCTAGACACTGCCAATTGCATGGGTTGGTGGTGCCTGTATTCTGAAATCAACTTCTCTCACATTTTTAGGAGGAATTTCGGGAAACTTGGTATAGTTCCCTCAAATGCACTTGTGCCATGCTGCTTTGGAACAAGTGCTGCTTTTGTTATCTTTTACATTTTCATCTGCTCGATATTCAGCATCTGCAAAGTCCTACAATTCTATGAGACTTATAGTCAGATATTGTCTTGATTTAAGATAAATTCATGTTACAACTTATTTAACACCTCTGTGACATATGCAAGAGAAATAACCTCACCTCTTCAGATGTACCTCAAGATTATGAGGAGCTCCCCCACACTCACTCACTTTCGCAATTGCCCAGGATTATAGCTGTTTTCCAAAATCACAAAAACACGCTGATGTGCAAAGTGAAAATTTCTGCATCACATATGCCACGGCCATAAGAGCCCCTTCACACATAACTCAAATGATGCAGAAACCGGAAGAAAATCTGCAAACCAAAGATGAAATGGGGAACCGCAAAACATTCCACCTGCTGTCGGGAGGGACACGCAGTCAGACTGGTGTGCACAATACCTCGCCGACCATTTTGTGCACACTCGTGTTCACGCACATGAGCGCGGTGCGAGCACATGGAAAGTCACGCACACAGCAGCAGAGCAAAAATTAATAAAAGAACACAATTTATAATACTTCTGTTATAAAGAGTGGATTTAACCTCCGCCTAGACGTACACCAGGAAGTAACGAAATGATGTGGATTACTGTTCTCCCTTTTATGTTTTCCATGAATTACCTGATGTGCTCCTGTCATGAAGACATTAGCCAGGTTCTCGTTCCATGAAGAGCTGACTCTCGTGTCATGAACGTATCAACTGGCATGGCTTGTCCAGCGCGCAGTGTTCCGCTGGTGACTGCCTTGCAAATGTGATATGTGCTTTAATTATTACAATGTGGAGAAGTCCTGCAGTGAATCGCGCCTCACGGTGATTCTCAGCATGTCATGATATTCACCAGCATTGCTGTGTGCTGACGCAGCGGTCAGTTGAAGCAATATATGGTTTCATTTATTCCCACGTGAGGACAGTATGCTGACATCTTCACAGTGTTGTTATGCCATGTCATATTCTACAAGCCTCTACAGGTGTTCCCAGCTGTGACTTGAGAGCACAGATATCTGAACAGCTGCGGGTCGCATGGGGACATGCCCCCCTTTCCCCCTTTGTACGCGGATGTCGCTGGTGTGAGGAAAAAATAAAAACCACACACCATAATAAACCACCGCAATTTATTGAATCCCTCTTATCGAGCGGACAACACAAGTATGGTCTTTCTGTTCCTCTGTAGATGACTCATAGTCATAGATGTACAGTCATGAAATGACATATATGAAGCAGTGCGCGTTTATCATGTACACATCTGCTGGCCCGGCATGTCCAGCCGGTCGGCACACGTGTCCAGCGAGCGGTGCGCTGAAGGAGAGATGTGGACCAAAGCTCATGTGGGTGACATGACATTCAGATCGCCAGCTGTGTGTTTACATGATCAGACGGTCCTTTTCACATGGAGCAGCCTGCCGGTGTGCACTGAGCGGCCTCTCCAGCCCGCTGCAAAAGCGATATATGTTTTATGTATTTCCATACAAGGACAGCAGGCACAAGCACGTGCCTCACGGCATAGACTTGTAAGGCCATGTCCTTTGAAACATGGTACCTGTTCTCCAGCTGTGACCCGGAGAGCTCAACAACTGCTGCTGTTTGGGGCCACGCCCACCTGTTCCTTCAATGCACAGAACAAAGTGTCACACTCTGTTTCTGTGTTCTGTGATCATTCGTTTTAGTTATTTGTTATGTTAGCTATGCCTTTTCTAAGTGCTCAGCGAGCGGTGTTAGATGTTCATGTATGGCACCTGGGATTTGGCCAACACCTGCCGAGAGGGGGGTCAGATGGGCACTCGCAGGGCATTCGCTGTGTTTCAGCCTCTGGTGTGTGCGAATGGTTGTGGCGACAGCTTTACAAGGCGTTTGAGGCGGCTCTGATTTTTTACGAGTGTATGTGTTTTTCAATTTTAGGGGTGATATTTTCAAAAAATATATATACATGTGATTGCAGTTGGTCTGCTCTGTGTAAGCCTGATCCCGTCAGATCTCAGAAGCTAGGTAGTGCGGGATCTGATTAGTACTTGGATGGGAGACCTCTTTGGAACACCAGCAGCTGTGTGTGTTTCTCCATGTAAAACTGGAGTTGCATCAGGAAGGACATCCGGCATAAAACTTGTGCCAAATTCCAATGCAAAGAGCACGGAGACCCCAGACTGTTGAACAGCTGAAGTTATACATCAAGAAAGAATGGGAAAGAATTCCACCTACAAAGCTTCAACAATTAGTGTCCTCAGTTGCCAAACGCTTATGAGTGTTGTTAGAAGCAAAGGTGATGTAACACAGCGGTAAACATACCACTGTCCCAACTTTTTTGAAACATGTTGCAGGCATCCATTTCAAAATGAGCAAATATTTGCACAAAAACAATAAAGTTTATCAGTTTGAACATTAAATATCTTGTCTTTGTGGTGTATTCAAATGAATATAGGTTGAAGAGGATTTGCAAATCATTTTATTCTGTTTTTATTTACATTTCACACAAAGTCCCAACTTCATTGGAATTGGGGTTGTAGAAGGTGAACATTTATTACAGTGTTTCTGTGTAGGCTCTCAGTTGTCCAGGTGGTTTCCATAGTAGAGAAGCTTGAATCTTCGACTGGACTGGGTTGCTTGACGTGAGGATGTTTCGCTTCAAATCACAGAAGCTTCCTCAGCTACAATTCTTGCTCTGGTAGTCTGACTTCTGTCTTGACTCTTGTAGAGAAGAATAAACCAGAAGCCAACAAAAGCTGGAGTTTTTTAACCTAACCAGACCCCACCTACTGAGAGGCTGACTCTAAACAATAGCTCTAATTAGAACCTATTGTGCTCTAGTTAGCACTCTCCTAATGACAGGACGGAAGCCTCCCCTGATGGCTCCCTTGACGACTCTCTCCTGATGACGTGAATGACTCATTACCATGAGCAAAAGACTGAAACTGCTTTGACCTGAGTACCACATTGTAAACAGGGGACAAAGCGTGTCTGAGACCCACTCCGCGGTTAAGGCTGGGTTTCAACTGTTTTACAAAGAATGCTTCCTTGATACCTCGAGGTGAGGTGAGGTGTCAAGGAAGCATTGTTTAGTCACTAGCCTATAGCAGTCAGCCTCTCAGTAGGTGGGGTCTGGTTAGGTTAAAAAACTCCAGCTTTTGTTGGCTTCTGGTTTATTCTTCTCTACAAGAGTCAAGACAGAAGTCAGACTACCAGAGCAAGAATTGTAGCTGAGGAAGCTTCTGTGATTTGAAGCGAAACGTCCTCACGTCAAGCAACCCAGTCCAGTCGAAGATTCAAGCTTCTCTACTATTTATTACAGTGTGAGATCCTTCCAGCTCCGAGCCTGACATGCAATGACGCGTTACTGCACACCACAAAGAGGCACAGCCGCCTGTGTTATGATGGAGACAATAGTTCACATTATTTACATCGCCCATGGAAAGGAATGGACAAATATCTGTGCTGTAAGGTCTCATGTGGATATAACAGCCTGTTCAGATTTGCAGCGGTGTGCGAGCATTAGCGCACAAAGCTTTCGGTTTGACAGCCGCTGTTCACATTCACTGTACATGATAATAATTCATAATTATTACTGTGATGAAGATATCAACAGTTCCTTTGCGCTCCGGTTGGTGGTGGGGGGACATTATTATACGTGGCACATGCAGGTCATAATGGCAGGCATACCATGCCAGATCTGTCTTGAGGTTCCCTCGTATGCATTGAAATAGTTTCGCATCCCGTTTTGCCACCATCGGAATATGTAAATTGCGGTTCGATGGTCCTCAGATAACACATGGACTGCTGTCGGATAGGTGTCCCATCTTGACGGTGCCCGGAGAGTTTTGAACATGTGCATCACACTCGAGGCTGCCGGCAGATGTTAAACCAACTGTATGGACTTCTGCAGATGGCTGTCAGAACGTTTTGGAACTGAAATCCGACACCTTTTGAATTCAAAGGCCAATTCTTATGTCCGACACCACTCTGCATGATTCCAGCTATGTGTGACGGGAGTATAAGCTTCATCAGCATGATGACATTCCGTTTCGTTACCTCTATTACTTTGGGCAGCACATGCACTTGGTAAGGTGTAAATTATTTCCTCATTACTTTAAAATTGCTGCCAAGAAGCTGTTTGCTGAGTCACTCCTTTTGTGCACCTGAGCTGGCTGAGCATTACCAACTACAAACAGCAGGTGGAAGGAGTGGGTTGAAATTTGGTTCCAAATTCTCAAGGTTCATTCAATATATTCAAGCTTCCATTCAGTATGTTCAAGATTCAGTTCAATATTCTCAAGGTTCATTCAATATTCTCATGTTTCCATTCAGTATATTCAAGGGTTCCATATTCTCATATTTTCCTGTTTGGGATGCCATGACGTGTGTGTATATATATATATATACACACACACACACACACACAATTTATTTGAAAAGACAGGAGATAACATCAAATCACTATTAAGCTACAAAGACCGATCTTGTGGGCCATGGATGAAATATTTAGTTGGCTTTCCGAATCAGCCTTTTCCACATTTCTGTGTGTGTGTGTGTGTGTGTGTGTGTGTGTGTGTGTGTGTGTGTGTGTGTGTGTGTGTGTGTGTGTGTGTGTGTGTGTGTGTTTCCCTTCCAAATCCTAATCAGCATGTGTGCTTGTTGCAGAAAACAGGGTCATGGGGAGGGGGAGAGAGAAAGCACAAACGAGCAGAAGCACATGATGGGCAGATAAAGGCTTGTCTGTGTCCGAGGGAGAAGAGAGAGGAGGAGGGCAGCTGATGAAGGGGCCTCTCTGTTGAAGCAGGGAGTTGTGGCTCTATAGAAGGCACTCATAACGGACAGAACCAAGGCATTTAGCCTTTGAGTCGACCCCTATAATGCCTTAATAGGCTCTTATAATGATGCCACTATGTACACTGAGAAGATGCCACTATGTACATTGAGAAGAAGAAACCCAAAATGTCATGTGTAACTGGGGTCTTGTTGTGAGCAATGCCTATAGTGTAGTGGATGAGTTGTAGATTTTTGGCTGGAATGACTGGCAGGAGCTAGGAACAAGAAAAGTTAGATCTGGGTGAGAGGCTTGAAAGAATATGGGTTTTCTATGTGCACAACAAGAAACTTTGAAACTACCAAGGCAAAAGTGAGCTTGAATTCACTTAAACTACAATCTAACTCTGTTTTGTGTTAAACCGGCAGCACACGACAAATGCCACTAAAACTGAGGTTTTCTCATTTGCAGTATAGAGGATTTCCAACACCAAAACGCCATTCCAGGCAGCATGTGATTACTGCTGTGTGCAGGGACTTTATCAAAAGTGTTTGTCTATGCCACCCCCCTCATTAAAACAGATAAAACTGTAATATTCAAATTTCCCTTTGGGGACAATAAAGTGTATCGTGTCGTATCATATTGTATATCAGAGAATTCCCCTTTTCCATAAATGATTAAAAAGAAATAAGTATGTGTGAATGAGACACTGGTTGTAGAGCTTGAGATGAACTCAAAAAGCATTTTTACAAATCTTAAGTGTGCAGTGTAGTTAATAATACATTGTTGCATTTTCTGATTATTTGCAGTATATATTGCGGGTGATATTATTATTAATTATTACTTTACATTCCATTTTGTAAGACTAATGGGCCAGTGATTTAAAAAGTCAGTTTTTAGCATTTTTTTGTGGCTGTTTTGAGCATATGGTGAATGTTTAACTCCCGATATTTACTCTGATCAATTAATGTTTTATTTTTCAAAAAATGTTTGTTGTAAATATAGCAATCGACAAACATTGTAAAAAGTGATCCTTTGTCCTTTGATTAAACATGCTCAGTAGGGCTGAAACGATTAGTCGAGTAATTCAAATAATTCGATTACAAAAAATGTTCGAGGCAAAATTAAGAGGTTAAGCAGGTTTTATACAGAACAGAGGAGGAGTAAATTACCTGTATTTCTTTCAGCCTGAGCATCTTCACGTTATATCTCATGAATTAACAGCTGCCTGCTCCTTTAAACTCACTGGAGAAACACGTATATATAAGCCAATCCGAATGAAAGGAGAAATGCTGCTTTTAACAACCTGGACCTCTGGCATAAAATACGGTCGTTTACTCACAATATAACTGTCATTTGGAGTCCATTGTTCAGGTGACATGTTCTGTTTCAAATCTGAGGCAAACATTTTTCTTCTTCTACTAAGGTGGATTAGAACTTTTGTGTTACACAGCACCAACTACTGTACAAGAGGGACCCAGCAGTCAATGTGTCACTGATTTCAAAATGCAGCTCTTTTCAACCAGACGTGCGGTGCTTTGACTTGTCAGTCATCTGTGTCCAATAAGATTTCAGGGGAGTCCTTGGCCTTAAATTTGCTCAAGCTCCACCCATACCAGGAAGTGTTCAACATTTGACATTTCCTGTTTCACTGTGGACTCAAAATTTGGCACTTCCTGTTTCAGTCTCAACTTGAAACCAAATTCCCGCGAGATCCCAGAAGATCTTGGCTCATGGGATTCAGGAAGTGTTTTACATTTGACATTTCCTGTTTCTCTGTGGACTCAAAATTTGGCACTTCCTGTTTGGGACTCCCTGTACCATAAGCCAGCTTTGCGCCACTGCACGCCACTTCGCTCGTATTATTATTATTATTATTATTATTATTATTATTGTTATTATTATCGCTGTTATTATTTTATTATTACTTCTATTTTGTCATTTGATTTTTTTAAATAGACCATAATGGAAATAAGTGTTTTCACTTTGTTGTGTCATCCATGTATTTTACATATTTACAGTTACAGTAGGGCCAAAAAGTATTTACTCAGTCCCTGACTGTGTAAGTTCTCCTACTTACAAAGATGAGAGAGGTCTGTAATTTTCATCCTAGGTACACTTCAACTGTGAGAGACAAAATGAGAAAAAAAATCCAGGAAATCACATTGTAGGATTTTTAAAGAATTTATTTGTAAATTATGGTGGAAAATAAGTATTTGGTCACCCACAAACAAGCAAGATTTGTGGCTGTCACAGACCTGTAACTTCTTCTTTAAGAAGCTCTTCTATCCCCCACTCGTTACCTGTATTAATGGCATCTGTTGGAACTCGTTATCTGTATAAAAGACACCTATCCACAGCCTCAAACAGTCAGACTCCAAACTCAACCATGGCCAAGACCAAAGAGCTGTCGAAGGACACCAGGAAGAAAATTGTAGATGTGCACCATGCTGGGAAGAGTTAATCTACAATAGTCTACCAGGTTGGTGTGAATAAATCAACTGTGGGAGCAATTGTAAGAAAATGGAAGACATACAAGACCATTGATAATCTCCCTCAATCTGGGGCTCCATGCAAGATGTCATCCCGTGGGGTCAAAATAATCATGAGAACGTGAGCAAAAATCCCAGAACTACATGGAGGGACCTGATGAATGACCTGCAGAGAGCTGGGACCAAAGTAACAAAGGCTACACACTACACCAAGGGTGGGCAATCATGTGCCATGAAGGGCCTAGACATTACAGGTTTACAGGTTTTCCTTGCTACCAATTGTATCAGCAGGTGATTTCATTGACAACCAGGTGTTTGTGTTCAGGGGAGAAGCTCATCAGCAACCCACCTGCTGAGGTGATTGGTTGCAAGGAAATCTTGCAGTGTCTCGGCCCTCATTGCGCACCCCTGCACTACACAGAGAGGGACTCATATCATGCAGTGCCACGCATGTCCCCCTGCTTAAGCCAGTACATGTCCAGGCCCGTCTGAAGTTTACCAGAAAGCATATGGATGATCCAGAATAGGACTGAGAGAATATCATGTGGTTCCTCAAAATTTGAATAAGAAATTAAAAAGGTAGGTTGATTTCATGAACAATTTCACAAGTTTTCAATATGCGCACCGCCTGTGACACAGTAGACAGACAGCCTTCTCTTTGAACTTATGGTGCCATGTCCAAATCTGCATTGCAATTGGTGCATTTTTAGCAAAGTCTCTCACAAATACACACTTTACAGTCCATTACTTGTTCCATTATGTTCGAGCATACTCTAACACACAAAATACCTTTTTCTTTTCCAGTGAATGGCATTTCTATACCTGAAAAGAAAAAACAAAGACAGCATTTCAAGTTGTTTTTACATAGGGGAGGTGATGGTCTAGTGATTAAGGCACTGGGCTTGAGACCAGAAGATCCTCAGTTCAAATCCCAACCTGACTGGAAAATCACTAAGGGCCCTAGAGCAAGGTCCTTAATCCCTTAGTTGCTCCTTGTGTGTAGTGAGCGCCTTATATGGCAGCACCCTCACATCGGGGTGAATGTGAGGCATTATTTATAAAGCACTTTGAGCATCTGATGCAGATGGAAAAGCGCTATATAAATGCAGTCCATTTACCATTTACATATGCTGTTAAAATTTGAGATCATTTGAATGAAAAATTGTCATACAAATCAAATCAGTTTTATTTATATAGCGCCAAATCACAACAACAGTTGCCCCAAGGCGCTTTATATTGCAAGGCAAAAGCCATACAATAATTACAGAAAAACCCCAACGGTCAAAACGACCCCCTATGAGCAAGCACTTGGCGACAGTGGGAAGGAAAACCTCCCTTTTAACAGGAAGAAACCTCCAGCAGAACCAGGCTCAGGGAGGGGCAGTCTTCTGCTGGGACTGGTTGGGGCTGAGGGGAGAGAATCAGGAAAAAGACATGCTGTGGAAGACAGCAGAGATCAATCACTAATGATTAAATGCAGAGTGTTGCATACAGAGCAAAAAGAGAAAGAAACACTCAGTGCATCATGGGAACCCCCCAGCAGTCTAAGTCTATAGCAGCATAACTAAGGGATGGTTCAGGGTCACCTGATCCAGCCCTAACTATAAGCTTTAGCAAAAAAGAAAGTTTTAAGCCTAATCTTAAAAGTAGAGAGGGTGTCTGTCTCCCTGATCCGAATTGGGAGCTGGTTCCACAGGAGAGGAGCCTGAAAGCTGAAGGCTCTGCTTCCCATTCTACTCTTAAAAACCCTAGGAACTACAAGTAAGCCTGCAGTCTGAGAGCGAAGCACTCTGTTGGGGTGATATGGTACTAAGAGGTCCCTAAGATAAGATGGGACCTGATTATTCAAAATCTTATAAGTAAGAAGAAGAATTTTAAATTCTATTCTAGAATTAACAGGAAGCCAATGAAGAGAGGCCAATATGGGTGAAATATGCTCTCTCCTTCTAGTCCCCGTCAGTACTCTAGCTGCAGCATTTTGAATTAACTGAAGGCTTTTCAGGGAACTTTTAGGACAACCTGATAATAATGAATTACAATAGTCCAGCCTAGAGGAAATAACTGCATGAATTAGTTTTTCAGCATCACTCTGAGACAAGACCTTGCTAATTTTAGAGATATTGCGCAAATGTAAAAAAGCAGTCCTACATATTTGCTTAATATGCGCATTGAAGGACATATCCTGATCAAAAATGAGTCCAAGATTTCTCACAGTATTACTAGAGGTCAGGGTAATGCCATCCAGAGTAAGGATCTGGTTAGACACCATGTTTCTAAGATTTGTGGGGCCAAGTACAATAACTTCAGTTTTATCTGAGTTTAAAAGCAGGAAATTAGAGGTCATCCATGTCTTTATGTCTGTAAGACATTCCTGCAGTTTAACTAATTGGTGTGTGTCCTCTGGCTTCATGGATAGATAAAGCTGGGTATCATCTGCGTAACAATGAAAATTTAAGCAATGCTTTCTAATAATACTGCCTAAGGGAAGCATGTATAAAGTGAATAAAATTGGTCCTAGCACAGAACCTTGTGGAACTCCATAATTAACTTTAGTCTGTGAAGAAGACTCCCCATTTACATGAACAAATTGTAATCTATTAGATAAATATGATTCAAACCACCGCAGCGCAGTGCCTTTAATACCTATGGCATGCTCTAATCTCTGAAATAAATTTTTATGGTCACAGTATCAAAAGCAGCACTGAGGTCTAACAGGACAAGCACAGAGATGAGTCCACTGTCTGAGGCCATAAGATCATTTGTAACCTTCACTAATGCTGTTTCTGTACTATGATGAATTCTGAAACCTGACTGAAACTCTTCAATTAGACCATTCCTCTGCAGATGATCAGTTAGCTGTTTTACAACTACCCTTTCAAGAATTTTTGAGAGAAAAGGAAGGTTGGAGATTGGCCTATAATTAGCTAAGATAGCTGGGTCAAGTGATGGCTTTTTAAATAATGGTTTAATTACTGCCACCTTAAAAGCCTGTGGTACATAGCCAACTAATAAAGATAGATTGATCATATTTAAGATCGAAGCATTAATTAATGGTAGGGCTTCCTTGAGCAGCCTGGTAGGAATGGGGTCTAATAGACATGTTGATGGTTTGGAGGAAGTGACTAATGAAAATAACTCGGACAGAACAATCAGAGAGAAAGAGTCTAACCAAATACCAGCATTACTGAAAGCAGCCAAAGATATCAATATGTCTTTGGGATGGTTATGAGTAATTTTTTTCTCTAATAGTTAAAATTTTATTAGCAAAGAAAGTCATGAAGTCATTACTAGTTAAAGTTAAAGGAATACTCGGCTCAATAGAGCTCTGACTCTTTGTCAGCCTGGCTACAGTGCTGAAAAGAAACCTGGGGTTGTTCTTATTTTCTTCAATTAGTGATGAGTAGCGCTTTCCGAAAGACTTCTACTGTAATGAAACTTATTCCCCACTGCTGGGTAGTCCATTAAAGTAAATGTAAATGTTATTAAGAAATGATCAGACAGAAGGGGGTTTTCAGGGAATACTTTTAAGTCTTCAATTTCCATACCATAAGTCAAAACAAGATCTAAAGTATGATTAAAGTGGTGGGTGGACTCATTTACATTTTGAGCAAAGCCAAGTCTAATAATAGATTAAATGCAGTGTTGAGGCTGTCATTCTCAGCATCTATGTGGATGTTAAAATCGCCCACTATAATTATCTTATCTGAGCTAAGCACTAAGTCAGACAAAAGGTCTGAAAATTCACAGAGAAACTCACAGTAACGACCAGGTGGACGATAGATAACAACAAATAAAACTGGTTTTTGGGACTTCCAATTTGGATGGACAAGACTAAGAGTCAAGATTTCAAATGAATTAAAGCTCTGTCTGGGTTTTTGATTAATTAATAAGCTGGAGTGGAAGATTGCTGCTAATCCTCCCCCTCGGCCCGTGCTACTGACAGTTAGTGTGACTCGGGGGTGTTGACTCATTTAAACTAACATAATCATCCTGCTGTAACCAGGTTTCTGTAAGGCAGAATAAATCAATATGTTGATCAATTATTATATAATTTACTAACAGGGACTTAGAAGAGAGAGACCTAATGTTTAATAGACCACATTTAACTGTTTTAGTCTGTGGTGCAGTTGAAGGTGCTATATTATTTTTTCTTTTTGATTTTTTATGCTTAAATAGATTTTTACTGGTTGTTGGTGGTCTGGGAGCAGGCACCGTCTCTATGGGGATGGGGTATTGGGGCGATGGCAGGGGGAGAAAAGCTGCAGAGAGGTGTGTAAGACTACAACTCTGCGATAGTCAATAAATTTTAATGAAATCAAGACTTAATCCATATTTTGTTCCAGTATGAGAGTCAAATACCACTGTGTTTTAAACCAAGAAAAACTGACCAAAGTGCTCTAAGAATGCACCTTTTTTTTTTTTTCAAAATTTCCCAGGGGAGCATGTCCCCAAACCCCCCTAGGGGAACTCATGCCTTCGGCGTTCGGCCGTCCACTCACACAAAACAGTAAGTAAAAAAAATTTCAGTTGCTTGCACCCATGCTAGTCTGGGTAGGGAATGAGGTCTTGCCCCAAGTGATGGACTTCAAGTACTTCAGGGTTTTGCTCACGAGTGAGGGGGCAGTGGGATTGTCTCCTCACTCGTGAGATTGAGGAGACACCGATTCTCTGGCCTCTGAGATTGGCCAGAGAATCGGTGCAGCAGGGATGGTATTGCATTCACTCTACCATACTGTTGTGACAAAAAGGGAGCTGAGTCAAAAGGTGAAGCTCTCGATTTCACTTATACTCTCACCTATGGTCATGAGGGTTGGGTCATGACCGAATTAACTAGATTGCGGGTACAAGCGACCGAAATGGGTTTCCTCAGGAGGAATGTGGCCTGGGAAAGGGAAATTTGGGGTCCCCTGCTGGAGCTGTTGCCCCCGCGACCCTATCCCGGATAAGCAGTTGAAGATGAGTGAGTGATTTTTTTAGATTATTATTGACAAAGTCATTTCCATTGAACTTCATTCAAATTTGTCAGAGAATGCTACAGGATTTGCTTTCGCTGTTCCGATGATGATATGCATATGTACTATATATGTCTGTTGCTGTGGGTAATGTGTGTCATATTACACAACAAGAAACTTGTCTGGCATGCAGTGAAAATCTGTGTATCATCTAACCTTCTATATCTGATCTTAGTGAAGAGTGAGATGATTAGTTTTGGCCCTGTCAGATTGAGACATCTATAAAATCATTTATCACACTCTGTGGGTCATTGTGTGATTCAACAAACTGAAAGAGTGAAAAACCTTGGTATGATTTTTTTTTCTTTATCAGTCATTTTCTTTTCACCTGAAGTGGATAGCTCTTTTTAATGCGTACCGCTACACTGATTAGATTGACCCTTTCCATGGCTGATGCTGAGCCAGGAATCTACATGCATGTGTCATCCAGAATTGAGTCTGGTGTCTGCTGTCTGCTGTTAGCCTCCCTTCACTATTTTCCTGTTCATGAGGTCAGAATTCAAGCTTTTGTTGCTAATATATAAAATGCATGATTATACACTACCACATCTTATGAACCTTGTTGAGCCTTATGTGCTGTCATGAACAGCATTTTCTGATGATTCTCCAGCTTTGTGAAATATCTGACCTGCTGGCATCAAAGAGTCAAATTCAGCTGACGTATTTTAAACTATTCTTGAAACTCATCTCTTATGCCATTTATATTAAGCAGTAAGTCTTACTCTTGATTTTATGCTAACTTAGTGGTAGCATGATGGCTTACTTTGTAGTTTCTTTTTTCTGTGCTAATAACAGTGCAGAGTATATTCTCGGCCTGGGTGATAAAACTTGCTGGTATAGCAGTTTTGCTTGTTTGTTTGTTAAAATCTGACTGTTATGAGAACACTGTTGTGTCTTAATTGTGCAAGAAGGATCGCGGTTGAGTTGTGGCACTGTCACTTTAACCCTTTATCTACGGCGATGGCGCCCACGCCATATTTTCCATATGCGTATTTTTTTTACCGTAACTCCGCCATAGTTTGTCCAATCCGAATGATTCAAAGTGCATTGTTAAGCTAACACCAAGGGCTTTCCAATGATATATGGTGTATTACGGTAAACATAAGCCTGTGATGTCATAATGCAGAGGAAAAACACGGAAGTTTCACACTCGTGCGCCGCTGATTCTCATTACCGTAAGTTCTCATGTAAGCCCTCAGTCTGAAAAATTTCAACACTGACAGCAAACCAAGAACCTGTGCTTTCCAACAGTATGCTATATGTTGCATATATTACGGTAAAGTGCGTTCGGTGACTTTTGAAACGAGGGAAAAGTATGAAAAAGAGCACAAAAGTGACAGAAAAGTACAGAGACAGACAGCAAACATAAATGTAGTAATTTTTGAGGAAAAGGCAGGGTGTTAGTGTCATTTGTGAAGGTGTGTGTGCGTGTTTGTGTGGGTGTGATGGCTCCATCAGCCACAAGCCACTGCCCGGTGCCAACAAGCAGTGGAAACCCAACTTGCCAGCGATCCACAAAGGGGCGGCGTTCTTGCAGGGTTTGCAAGAGCTCAACCTGCTGGATGTGCAAACTTTGTAAAATTGGCCTCTGTCTTCAGCCAGACAGAAACTGTTACAAACAGTACCACACCAACAATGGACTGATGTAGTTTAGATCTAATTTTGATTCTTGGTTATATATTTGTATATAGCTTGACACTTTATTGTTTTATTGATATTGTATAATTTTGCACAAAATGAGTCATCAAATGAGTGATTTATTGCACATTTTAATAATACAGATAATAATTGATATATTTATATATAGTTTTGCACTTTGTTGTTATTCATATTGTTTGGTTCTGCACTTTAAAACTGGTTACTTTTTGCATATTTTCGCCTTGTAAAATGTTTACTTTTGCACTGTTTCTGCACTTTCTGAGTTCTAGACACACAAAATTAATTATTTTGATTGTAAACACTTATAGCTTCCTGTTAAAAATGTGAAATCCAAACTTCCTTTACATAATCATTTTTCACTAAAAAAAATGAAAAAAAAAAAATCAAGTTCGTTTTTGTGTTTTTTCTCATTTTAAATGCTAAAACTTACAAATAATGTATATAAATAGTTAATCAGGTGTAATATAATTGAAATTCAGGTACTCTTGGAAAAGGGTACCAAAGCACACAAACATAGAACATTATTTCTTAATTTTATTGCTATAATAAAAAATTATAACCATTCGTGCATTTATAGCCTCAGTAGGTAAAGGGTTAAATTTACAGACACTGACGTATGACATAAGTAGGTTGCCACCTCTGTTAAATTATTTTTACCTCCAGTGAGTGAATAAACCTGTTGAATGTCCACAGACACCTTGCAACATCAAACTATTTTATCACCTTAGCTGTTCCTACACTTTGGAGTACATAAAAGGTCATCATTCAGGGCCTACATCTGCTACTGCTACAATCCATAAGTGATTAGTTGGTCCAATTACCTGTGGGCTATATGAGGCACTATGTATACATACAGCTGTACAGAAAAACTCACATACGTATAATGGATTCAGGCAGACCAGTGAATTTTGTCCGTTATAATCGAAATCTGTTATATGTATAAAACGGACAAAATCTACCATATATACAAAATGGACAGAATCAGTTTTTTCCTAAGTCCACTGTGGAGTGGTACCTTAAAATCCTAAAGCCTGATTTATGCTTCTGCAACTCTGTGGCCATGCAATGATGTTGATGTGCGCATGACTCTTTTAAAGTTGTCTGTCGTGTCTTTATGCAATTTGCCGCAGGAACAGCAGCTTTTTCTGGATTAATTTGTCTATCAACGAGCTCCATTTCTTTATACAATCATCAACCTACAAACCAACGATACGGTATGTACAGTTTTCCTCCATGAACTGTGGGTCATCTGAGCGTCTTTTCCGACTCCTTGTTGTAAAGTCGGTCATATCTGTCGACTTTTCTGCCAAACATATTTGATCCATTATGGAAATGTAATAAGTGGGCACACTGCAAAAACTATTAAAATATGACTGGAGAGGAAGGAGTGAAAATGTAAAAGTGACAAATCACAACCTTTGCGGTTCCAGTCATGTAGCAGGTGTGCGTCAGGCTCTGGGGAGGGTTTGCAGGGGCTCTGATCTAAAGCAGTTTGGTTCTCCACACCCAGGGATGTGTGTGAAACTTATCACCATATTACAGTGCAAGCAAAAAGCAGCATTTTGTTAATATTCACTGGCCTTGAATTACGCCCTGCCTCATTTAGGGAGCTGGTCTGAGCACGGTTTGAAAAAAATGAATGGCTGGGCTTTTAATCAAAGAAATACTGTGCTCACCTTCCTTGAATTGGCGAGTGTCAGTGCTGAACTTCATTTGTACCTCTGTTGCAACTGGTCCACCCAGTCTGCTCTGTCCAATACATGCAAGGGGTTTTTAATGAAAATGCATTGCGATCAGACAGGATGTTTTGTCCGATGTGAGCAAGAATCCATTTTACAAGATCCGATATATATGGTGTTTATTACATGGAAAACCATGCAAAAGGATCGGGACTATTGCTTTTGCCCAGTGAGTGTGAATATCCGGTTTATACGATGATGGTTTAGGTGAGTTTTACTATATTTACTGAATGATTAATAAAATATACCATTTTTCAGTGTATAAGTCGCAGTTTACTACTTTGAGGGGTCCTGCGACTTACAGTGGTATGTAAAAGTTTGGATACACCTGATGATTTCCATGATTTTCCTTTATAAATCATTGGTTGTTTGGATCAGCAATTTCAGTTCAATATATCATATAGCAGACAAACAGTGATATTTAAGAAGTGAAATTAAGTTTATAGGATTTACAGCAAGTGTGCAATAATTCTTTAAACAAAATTAGGCAGGTGCATAAATTTGGGCACCCCAACAGAAAAAATACATAAATATTTAATAGATCCTCCTTTTGCATTAATAACAGCCTCGTAATGCTTCATGTAGCTTCCAGTGAGAGTCTGGATTCTGGTTGAAGGTATTTTGGACCATTCTTCTTTTCGAAACATCTCAGGTTTGTTGGCTTCCAAGCATGGACAGCCCGTTAAAATCACACCACAGATTTTCAATAATATTCTGGTCTGGGGACTGAGATGGCCATTCCAGAATATTGTACTTGTTCCTCTGCATGAATGCCTTAGTAGATTTTGAGCAGTGTTTAGGGTCATTGTCTTGTTGAAAGATCCAGCCCTGGCACAATTTCAACTTTGTCATGTATATTCAATATTCATGAATATTGTTCTCAAGAATCTGCTGATATTGACTGGAATCCATGTGACCATCAACTTTAACAAGATTCCCAGTACCTGCACTGGACACACAGCCACACAGCATGATGGAACCACCTCCAAATTTTACTGTAGGTAGAAAGCATTTTTCTTGGAATGCTGTGTTCTTTTTCAGCCATGCATTCCACCCCTTTTTATGTCCAAATAACTCAATTTTAGTTTCATCAGTCCACAGCACCTTATTCCAAAATGAAACTGGCTTGTCCAAATGTGCTTTAGCATACCTCAAGCAACTCTGTTTTTGGCGTGTAAGCAGAAAAGGCTTCCTTTGAATTACAGCATCATACAGCATCTCTTTGTACAAAGTGTGCTGTATAGTTGAACGATGCACAGAGACACTATCTGCAGCAAGATCATGTTGTAGGTCTTTGGAGCAGGTCTGTGGGTTGACTATGACTGTTCTCACCATCCTTCGCTTCAGCGTATCTGAGATTTTTCTTGGCCTGCCACTTCGGGTCTTAACTAGTACTGTTTTGCTGAATTTCTTTTCATTCATAATTAACATAATTTAATCACTGGTTTTTAGGGTTGGGTATCGAGAACCGGTTCTTTTCGGGTATCGTTAAGAAATTATTCCATCCACCAACATCAATAGCCTTTTTGCTTAATGATTCCCTTATTGGTCCTTCAAAGCGGCTGTTGTTTTGGGGGGTGTTTGTCGGGAAAATGATCATGTCTCTACGTTGATTACAGCGCGGCTCTTCTTTGAAGCTTGAAGCAATGAAGCATTGATCTGACCCATGCTTCATTGACTCTTTGTTTTATTTTGCTTTATCTTAATTTTTCCCTGCTAAAACCCCAAAGAGCATATGTCTATGAGTAATATTTACCCTTTTTATGTTAAACCGACCTGTTATGGCCTTCTGAAACACTTGATAGATTAATTTTATAACTTAAAAACGGGACCAATGCTAACTCGTTAGCATGTCTATGGCATTTTCGATGTTAAAGTTAGCATTAGCTGTTCGCATCTCAACACGTTTGTGTGCATTTGTTTTCTGTATAATAATTAATGGCTCAGCGTTTGTTGTCGTAAAGAGTCAAATGTATTACAGACTGTAATATTTTTTAAACGTATTTTTGTCGTAAAGAGTCAAATGTATTACAGACTGTAATATTTTTTAAACGTATTTTTGTTTATATATTAATAATGATAATAGCAACAACAACAATCATAGTAATAATAACTAATAATGGTACAATACAATTTTAGAGAAAGAGACAAAAAGAACCTGATTTAAAAACACAACAGAAAATATAAAACCAACTAACAATGAACATAAATATAGAAATAAATAACTGTTTCCTGTGAACACCTAGTGACTCATACACCTAAACTTCATCCCTGTTTTATTTAAGTTTAATGACAATTTGTTTCGGTCAAACCATATTTTCAGTGATTTCCTCCAGAACTATCTGCCAAGCTAGAAAACGGCTGCATCCTACTAAGAGCAGAATACTACTGGAATGAATTTGAATAAGGAAAGTTGGGTTTTTCCTTGCCAAAATGGATGCTGCACTCACTGCAGTTTATTGTCTGGTATAGTCCCAGATTGCATTTCAGAGCTTCTAGAATTCAAACATTTTTGTGCGGGTGGTGTTTGGGGGTAATTTTGGGTTACAGCTTTTTTTGTTTTTCACCACTTTTATCCATGAATATGTCAATTGTGAGTCACTTTTGTGTGGATTAAAGTCACTAACTGGGACTCCTGTCTTGTTGCGAGAAAGAAACAAGAATCGTCCTCCGTTCTGTTCACACAGCTCCAAATGCTGAGTGGCTCTCTCCAGTCAGAATTAATAAATTCAAAGCGAAACGCCATTTAAATCAATTGACACCTCTTTCCAGATGTTGTAATACAAACAAACTGCAGTCGATCAAAATGTTTTTTCTTCCCAAAATGAGACGTTCTGCGCTGATGTGCAGCAGCCATTTGAGCTCAGCTCAGAGGTACGGAGAGACATTCATGCCAAAATGTCTGAAAGGAAATGCTTTTGATAAAATCTACAGATTTTGTTTATTTTTATTTATGTCCAGAGATCAAGGATCCCATGACCAATTTCATATTTATTTACTTTAACACTCAATAAAATGTTGTTGACATAGAAAACCTGTAAAGCCTATTTTTAGTACACAGAAAATTCACAAGAGGTATCGATAAGGGAATTGATAAGGAATCGGATCGATAAGCAGAATCAATAATGGCGTCGATATCGATAAAATCCTATCAATACCCATCCATATTGGTCTTTATTATACAAATATATATGGCAATTTAAAGAATTCTGGTGTTTCTGAAATTCTGGAAAATTGGGTGTTGTCCCCCCAAATAAACCCCACCTCCTACACCTATGGCGGTTGGCGTCCAACTTAATGGTGCATTGCCACTACATGCTGTTCTGGAGTGTTAATCACAGCATCTTTTTTCAGATCAGTATACAGGAGGAGCTTGTCACACACTGAGAAGGTGGCATCCACAAGATGCTTAAGGAGGGAACGTGAGCTATGACATTTTGGCTATGTGACACGTTTCAGCCGTGTGCTTTTGTATAATGTGTTTGTGGTGAGTCGTGACGTGTTTGTTGCAGATAATGGCAAGTTGGGTGGTGAATGCTACATGCGCCTTTAAATGCCACACACATGGTTTCTGTGAGAGAGGGACTTCAGACACCCCAGTGGCTGGAGAAAGTCAAGGGGATGCCCATGTTTCAGGTGGTTACAGCAGATATAGCAGGTAAAATAAGAATGAAACACATCACCATTTTTCTCAGTAAGTATACCGTATTCATGCGTCTGAGCGCCCTGGTTTCCTCTCACATTTTAAGACATGCAGGTTAGGTGAATTGGAAACTTTATAATTGTCCAGGTCTCCCTTGCAAAAGAGGTCTCGATCTCAATGGGGACTAACCTGGTTAAATAAAATGAAATAAAATTTAGTAAGTGTGTACAGTATTTTTCCCTGTGTCATTCCATTTTATCACTCATAACTTAATTTCTGTACTGACTTATTTTGACCTCTTTGTATGTGTAGATTACTTGGGTTGTTACCGACATCTGATGACGATTTCATGTCAATAGCACCTTCAGAAAGATATTTACTGAGAAAAATGGTGATGTTCAATATTTATTTTACCGGCTATAGATTGGCTACTTTTGAGAGGTGGGGATGAACTGGTTGTCTGTCCCCACCTCTCCAGGACCCAAGGTGGTTTTGTGGTGTGATGAATGTGGTGACATACAGCACCAACACATGCTCTCAGATGAGACTTCAAAGTGACCTTGATTTTGGACATTGACGTATACAATTTGGAGGAAAAGGGCTGAAATCTTGTCCTTGATTCAGCACATCAAAGTAATTTTTATCCTGAAAAATACTAAGATACCAACAATAAGCCATCTCATCATCTCATGGCAGAGAATCCCCTGTAGTAACTACAGTCATATTCCAGAAAAAAGAAACACGTTTGTGTACAAATGTGGGTTTTGATTTGTTTATTTTTTAAGTAAATTACATTTTTTATTCATGTCATTAAAAGACCAATATCTAAATATATACCAAAATATGAAAATGGATGGGGTTTTTTGTTACAAATTTTTAAAAGTTGAAAATAAATGGACCCAAACCACGTTACACATGACAGAGTTTTCAGAGCAAGCTCACCCCCCACATTGCTACCGGCACCTGAAACTACGACAGCAGGGATCATTAAGGAACTGTATTGTGATAATATAGGTCTGCACAGTAATGAGAGCACGACTCCACACATAAAATGCTTGAATTCAGCTTAGCTCACAGGTCTACAGAGATGTATATTTTCATATTAGATTGTGAAATATATTATGGGATAAAAACATCACACAGACAAATGCGGCAAAGCTTTACTTGACCATGACATCTAAAAATGCTCTGACTTTATTGAAAATACTCATTGCAAGTGAGAGGTTGATGCAATGATATCACTGGTCTAAAACAGACAATATTCTGCTTTGGATCTGATCATTTCAGACATTTTTTCTTTTATAATATAAAGATTTTTATTATTGTTTATCAGTGGTGATTTACTATGTCAAAGTTTATGTTCTGCATTCAAATAATTAGTTGTTTCACTGTGATCCAGAACTGTTATTTGGCTATCAAGAGCATTCAGTGTAAATGGAATTTCTAACCACCAGTTTAAGACCATAAAGACAAAAATAGAGAGATTGAACCCCCCAAAAAGGAACAGAGAGCAAGCGAGGGCTGTGTTGTCCTGTGAGCTCAATCCACTTTAAATTGGCTGCTCTTCTGGCTCTGGATTAGACCTGGACTTAATACCTTTACACTAAAAGGCCTGTCCATTCCCTCTGGGGCCAGTCTGCTGCAGGAACACACCAGGCTTTAATCCACAGTAACAACAACAACAGTTTAGCTGGCTGAAGCTCACTGGGACAGATCACACCAAGCTTGGTGTGCTCATCCTCACTGTATGTCAAGTTTTCACTGCGAAGGAGGATTGTATCTCTGTCCAGTTTGAAGAGCTCAAAATATATCCTAGGATCATCTCTGTGTGCAAAACGTGAGAGGAATCAGATTCTCAAGTAGCTGTGATTTAGACAGATGAGATACATGTCAAAACAAGTAATAACTGGCTACAGGTTTTACAAGTTTTGCCATTTTATTTAGGTCAAGCCGTGAAACATTTTTAAATTCCAATTAAATTAAAAAATAAAGCTATTCTAATGTACCCTGCGCATTCTCATTTAAGGTTTATGAACTGTGTTCACCATAGCTGGCGCCACGAGGGGGCGTTTGGGGGCGACACCCCCTCACGTCATCAACCTTGCCCCCATCGGATGTTAGAGTTATCAAAAAAAATAAAAAAGAAAGAAAAAGAAATACTGGAAAATATAGCAAAATATTATTCAATAATATCACGTATTTAACAAATAAACCAAATTAATTAACAAAAGTAATTAATTTTAAAACAAACGGATATGGTGTGTGTCTGTGTTCAAGGGATTTGATAGGTTAAGGGTTGCGCTTGTCAGTGCGGCAGAGGGCGGTGCGTTTCCAACGCGTTGTGACGTCAGACGCGTCGCTTCGGAAGCGGCAAGGGGGCAGAGATTGCTACGTCACACTCTGGCGGTTTCCACAATCTGAAAAAAGTTCAGCGATCGCCGTCTTGAACTTCGGTCGCCTGAACCACTAAAAAACCTTTAAAAAACAGCAGTAGAACGATTCTCCCATCACCCTGCTGGGAGAAGCTTTTTTCAGCTACTGTTCGGAGTGACACCGACCGAGGACTGTCGACTTGGTGGGATATCGATCAAACCGCAACAGCGGGCCGACCCACACGGAGAAGCCGGCCTTCAGGCATCATCACTGGGCAGAGCGATCCAGGCCGCCGGGGTGATGGAGCAAACCCACTCAGTCCGAAATCTCCCACTTTTTGGATATATGCGAAGTCCCAGTTTGCCCAACGGAGTTTAGTTCTGCAGCTTTACTGAGGTGAGAATAATGTAAAAATAAAACGTGACATTTACTGAACTGTGAAGGTTTAATTATCGGCTAACGTTAGCTTAGCCTTTTAGCACAGTTGATCTGAGTGAACACTTTAATTTGTAAATGGTTCAGTCTTTTTTATTTTTACCAAATAAAGCTACAGCTTTTTTCAGACACCACAAAAGCTCAACTTTAAATAACTTATTTTTTCGGGCGTTTTTCCCATCGTTTTTTGCCGTTTTTCCCCCTTTTTTTTATGTATAAACTGTTTAGTGTTTCTTTATATTTAAAGAAATATTTTTATTTGTCCCAATCAGGAACATTTGCTGTGCAGACAACCAAACTTCCATTGATGAGATGAACACCGCGAAGTCCAGTCGAAAGAAAACATCTCTGCTTTTCAGCAACACCACCAGAGTTCAAAGCTGCAGAAGAGACCTTCATCTGGTCCCGAGAATCCAGCAGAACATCACCTGCTTCTAAATAAAAGGCTCTTTGAACAGCAACTATTTTATTATTTTTAAAAAAGTTGTTTCATTTTATATTTTAACAATAAATGAACGGATCATTAAAAAAGTCCACGAATCAAAGTCAAAAGACATTTGCACAAGTAGAAGCTCTCCACTTATTGTGCTCAAATTCATATTTTAGAAATGACTGTCCTGATAACATTAAAGGCAATTACATATTTTGACCAAATTACAACTTTAAATGACTATAAAAAAAATTCATCATGAGGTTTATGTCACAGAAATCCTACTTTACAATCACACTGCAGTCATTGTTAAATTATTTCCTTTTGCATTTATAATAAACATTTGTATTTATTTGGTGTTTGTTTTTCTGGTTGAAATAAGATATAAATAATCTACCAGACTTAAAAAATATACAAGTTTCCATGTTATTTTATTTGTCTAAAAATAAATGTCTGAGGTTCCTTATGTTAAACAAGAAATGATCTAATATAAAATAACAGGTGGTTTAAATTTACAGATGAAAGGTTTCTAAAGAACCATTTATTGATTTATTTAGCTATTTTAATTACAAGTGTTCTAAACTTTTTTTAACAGTAATCAGAAATTTTGAGGTAACAAACAACAACAAAAAAACATTTCCAATGATTTTTCTTCAGAAAACTGCTCTATAAATGAGCAGTCCTGTCACACGTTAATGTTTTGTACAGATCAGTGGTTTCTGCACCAATCGGATTGGTCCAATCCATTTTATACAGATCAGTGGTTTCTGCCACGAGTCTTCCGTGTTTTGGCCCGACGCGTCGTTCCTATTGGACAACACGAAGGTACGTCACAGCTCAGAGTGTCGAAAGTTGGCGCACCTCATCTCGACAGAACACCGGCTCTGTGTGGTATGCAGGAGATCACTTGACCGAGGGTCTGTACGTTCAAATAATAATTAAAAAAATACTGTCATCACTCTTTACTCTTAGTCAGTCTCTTACAACGGTGTAGCCTAAATACACAAGCTTTCCAGGAGCGCACCCAATTCATTACGCACACTCAGAGGCACATCTCCTCCGGTGCGCACTTTTTTTTGGGGGGGGGAGCGACCCCGCCCCCTGTGATAAACTCATCGGCCCCTTAATATTTTTTTTCTGGCGCCGGGACTGGTGCTCACAGTTCTCTATGGCAAATATGAAACACAGGCAGAACACAGCACATTTATTCACCAGTTTGCTTAAATACTATGGATGGAACAATAATTAGATGCAAATAGGAGACTGGTTGGGTTTTTTGCTTTTGTTTTTATGGCCAGCACGTGAACACGCTCAGTTATGTGGCCAAGTTCAAGCATGAAGAAGCACAAGATGCATAGCTGGAAGTGGCTGATTTAATTTCAATTATTCTTTATGGCCATTAACACATGCAAAATCCTCATTTACATGCCGCTATGTCATGTTACCACCCACTGTCAATTGCGCAATTAGTCTTATGGCCCTGTCACACCTTGACAATTTAGCCCATCATATGAAAAATACTCTGACATACGCAGGCATACATCTAATAAGCAGGGTTGGGAGGGTTACTTTAAAAATGTATTCCGATACAGTTAATAGTTACCTGTTGAAAAATGTAGTCAGTAACGTAATCCAAGTACCATAATATTAAAGTAATGTAATTTGATTACTTTCAATTACTTCTGGATTACTCCAATATCAAATATGCTAATACAGACCAAAGAAACTAAATATAAATAGTCTTGACCACATAGTACAGTTTATTAAGCAAAAATAACTGTTTCTTTTACATGGCATGCTCTGTTTTACTTCACATTATGAATTAAGAGCACCCACAATATTGTTTTAAACACACTCAGTGTTCACCTGCTAAATTTTCAACAAAAAATGCCAAACAAATGAAGGATAATGAAAACTCAAACGGTGTGTGGATGAATTTGTAATTAAAAGTATCTTGCAGAACAATATACAAAACAAAAAAAAAGTCTGCTACTTGTTCAGTAAACATAAAATTATCTTACTTTAGTCTTTCACATAGCATTCGCACCATGTTTAACATATCAGTCTGCTTATTGAACTTTCAAAATAAGAACAGAAGCATAATGAAAATCATTAAGTAAATACTGTCAGTAAGGAGGCGTGATCGCCATTTTAATTCCGGGCAAGTTAGTGATTTGCGTGCATAGAAGTTCAAGAAACAGGTGGAATATGCCAGAAACCTGCGCATGTTGGCAAAACCACAAACGGAGGAACAAGGGAGACAATATTTCCTTCCATAAGTAAGTGTGTTTGGTTCTTCTTGTCACTTTGTCTGTGATATTTGGATGATAAACAGCTGTATGTCTCCTGCCGTGTCGCCCGATGACACGGACCATTAACTCTTCACTTGTGTCTAGTTGATATTTTCCACTGCTAGACCAATGTCTCGTTAAAATACTTGTCGTTAGTGATTAAAACTGTTCGACAAGATTGGGGATTTTTTTTTTTTTAAATTTGCACCTTAAAATAATGAGATTATAATGACCCGCGCACTGTGCCGCTCACAGTCACACCCACACATAGAGATGTGTACACACACCACTGATTTCATGAATGAAACTTGGTCAGTAAAGGATAACTGTGTAAAAATATAATACATATATAAATGTATTGTAATGGTTTTCGGAGCTGCGCTGCGTTGAACACAGCAGCAGCTGCAGCAGGACGCCTCAGCTCAGCAGCTTGAACAGCACAGATACGTGTAACTTTCAACACTAATATTTGGGAATGTGTGTGTGTCAGAGTAAGTTTAATACTTTCCTGGCATAATTTAATGTCATTTAATTTTACTGGCTAGATATCCAGGTCAAAATGGCATTTTAACACGTATTTTGCGAGCATTTTTCTGAGTGTGTTCAGTCGCGGATCTCCATTGAAAATGCATTAACATCCGGGTACTTCATCAATATTTTGCCCGGTTAGGAGACGTCATGTCGCTGTCCATGAAGGGATGTTTTCATTTCAAAGAAAAAAAAAAAAAAAAAAAAAAAAAAATATATATATATATATATATATATATATATATATATATATATATATCATAAAATGTATTAAAATTGTAATCCCGCAAACTAATCCCCATTTTTACTAAATATACCTGTAATCTGAATACGTCTTTTTTCTGTAACTAGCGGAATACAGTTACCTTTTTTTGTATCCTAATTACATAACGCCGTTACATGTATTCCGTTACTCCCCAAGCCTGCTAATAAGTTATGGGTAAGTTTGTACTATAATTTAAGAGCACATTGAAGCACGCTGGTATACTGTGGAGCACAGCAAGTTTGTCAAAAAATTGGGGGCATGCACAATATTTTCGACACATGCCAACATATGGCTGATACTTCCCGCATATTCGGGCCATAAGTTGTTGGTAAGTTATGGAATTGTTGCCAGATGTTTCTTGTAAGTTACTCATAAGTCAGAATACATCCATTAATGCTGAACAACTGAAAGCTGTAGTACTCATGCGAACAGTTCAGACTGTTTCAAATATTAAAACCATTCACACACAGAGTAAATATAAAGTCTTAAACTTACTTGTTCATTTCAGTTGGTTTCATCATCACAGCCTGATGAAAACCTGTCCACATAAAGCGTCCCGATTTTGAGAAATGACATCTGAAAATACCTTAGTTCCTTGTCGCGGCTGAAGAAACGCAGTGTTTTTAGACTGTGTTACAGACTTCAGTTGACTCTTCAGCATTCTGCACACGATGACAATAATTCCCATGATCCACCAAGAAAAAAAATTAAATTAAATGAAATCAAAAAATGTTAAATTATTCTGTTTGGCCTATGTGTGGGGGGACAAGACCGTGCGACAGCGTACACGCACTTGATGATGTGCATGAAAATTCAGTAAGGTATATCTTATGTATTATTTCCCAATTCTAAGGTGGAACTATGCCAGTATACAAAGGTATATCTAAAAAGGAAGAGTAAAATAGGACAGTAGAAAAGAGTAGAGCCACTTAGGTGCCTGGTCTTGAGAACCAGGGATGGTAGGTTAAAAAGCTTTTTTATCCCATGGGAACTCTCCCTACCCACCCAAGCAGCTCAAGAAAAAGGTATATATAATATAATAAGTAATAAGACATAAAAAGGATAAGACATCACAGGAGAAGATTGTTATCAAACACAAAAGAACCAACTATTTTGTAAGCTACGCTAAACGTTGCTAAGGCCAGCTAGATAAGCTAACGTTAGCTGTTAGGTATAACTAATTGTATCCTACTCCTCCCATATTTACTTAAATATAATAATATTAAAAAGGGGGAACAAGAAAAAGTAAAGCGTGTAGAAATGTATATGGAGACATAAGTACAAATATTAGCAGAAAAGAGAAAACCATCATGTCAACATCTACATGCTCTGCCAGTCAGACAAATGTTATTAAAGAAAAAATAAAACCACACACTATATAAAAACACTGCATTTTATTGAATCCCTCTTATCAAGCGGGCAATGCAAGTATGATCCGTCTGTTCCTCTGTAGATGACCCATGGTCACAGACATACAGTCATGAAATGACATGAATGAGAAGCAGGCCGCTCTTATGTCGCTCTTATCATCAGATCGCCTGCTGTGTGTTATGATCTGATGGTCCGTTTCACCTGGAGCAGCCTGTCAATGTGCGCGCCATGCGCTCGCTCACTGCAGCCCTTTGCAACAGCGATATATGTTTTTATCTATGTCCACGGGAGGACAGCAGGCGAACACACGCGCGTCACAGTGAACATGTTCATGTTTGGACGGACATGTTCATACGTGTTCCCCAGCCGTGACGTCCAGAACCACAGATCTCCACAGCCACTCCTGTCAGCAGACACACCCACTGTCAGTTCAGCGCACACACCAACGTGTCACTGTGTCTGTTTGCAAAGCCACACTCGTGGGGGCACTTAGACAAATTCCACATTCAGCTCAACAGTGATTGTCTGCTGACTGTTGTCGTGCTAATAGTGTGAATGACAACACATTTTCGAAGTGCCAAGTGAGCGGTGTTAGATGTTTGTGTGTGTCAGCTGGAATTTGGCCGACACCTGCCGCGAAAGGGTTTGATGGGCTCTCACAGCGCACACTCTGTCTTTCAACCGCTGGTGTGTGCAAATAGTTGTAGCAACAGGTGTATGAGGCATTGGAGGCAGCTACGATTTTACACATATTGCATACAATTCCTGCTTCATGCGCACTTTGACCACATTCATACTATGTGTGAAGGGGCCCTTAAGAATGTCTCCCAAAGACTTCTATCTTATTTGTACTTATAAATATAACATACTAGTGCTGGACATGAATATTCTACTGCTTGGATATCTGCTCATAAAGATGGTAATTTTTTAAATTTTTGAAGTAACAGTAAAGGCCAGCTACAAAATGTATTTTGTCAACACATTTGTGTTGGCCTACTTTATTTTTACGTACGTTTTAATGTTTCTGTAAAAAAGAAAACAATTGTGGAATAACATTCCTAATCTCATTCTGACCACTTGAAATCATTCTGCAGTGAAGGTGGTCAGAATGTCACGCTTCAGGCCAAAGGAAGACAAAATGCTAACGACCTCAACTGTTTTGAATTACTTCTAATTAAGTGAGAATCAGACAGACAGAGTGGCAGATATGTGATTTGAAACAGCTGAACCATGGCAGCACCTCAAGTATGAAATCTCACCTGAATGCTGCACGCCGTAGGCTTTTGTTTGACTTTGCAAAAAAACTAGAGAAAACAAATATCACAATGATGAAGCTGCTTTTATCCCCATTAGTATGTCACATGACATTCATTATTTATTCCATACTGTGCATCTTGAGTCTGTTTACCATGCATTTTTGCCCCATATGTTTCAAACTACTGAATGCTTCCATTAGCTTTTTATAAAAATGCCTCCATGATACAAGGAAGCTAAAGACATGTTCACAAGGACATCCTTAGAGGCTATTGAATCACTGCAAGGTGAAGAATTGGACAAGTTCCTTTTGGAATGAAGAAAGCAGACGTACTTCCTCAATGAATCAGCAGTGCCTGCACCCACATATTTCTCACAAGTATCCCCAACTCAAAATGCGATAAATACACTTTGTGCACCTTATCCATGGATTGAACATTACCCAGCTAGCCAAGCATTAATTCCACAGTGCCTGGGGTGCAGTGATCATCTCAGGAGCATTTCTCGAAATTAGTCCATCATCAGTGGTTGAAATGCTCCAAAATGCATCAAACAAATATATCATTAACTTGGTATGGATGGCACTCTTTCTAAAGTACCTGGGGTATCTCATTTTTGGTTTCCCTTCATCCCCATTTCAGAGTGCAGCACGTGCAGAGTGCAGCATTTTTAAGCGTGTTCATTTTCTCTTGTTATAGTGTGTAGCTACGTTTCATATTTGAAGACATCACAGCAAGGCATTGCATATACGTATTGCTTTAGTATCTGTGAAGGCTCTCAGTTGTCCAGGTGGTTTCCATAGTAGAGAAGCTTGAATCTTCGACTGGACTGGGTTGCTTGACGCAACAACCCACAACAACCCACAATGTAAATTTAGCTGAGGAAGCTTCTGCAATTAGAAGCGAAACATCTTCGCGTCAAGCAACCCAGTCCAGTCCAGTCCAGCTTCTCTTCTATTGCTTTAGTACATAACAGTTATATCTCCTCTATCCTGAACTTTGACTGGACAATTTTGCCTTTGTACAAACCTAGAGCAGATTTTGTTGCTGACATAGCAACTGTTGGCTTTGGTGCTTCTGCAAGTAGTCTTCCATTTTGCCTTTAGCACAGTTAAGGGTAAATAAATAAGATTATTGGGTCTTGTTGGAGGCATTGGAGGCCTTTGAGATGGAGAGGTGCTGTGTTTAGCGTAGCGGATCTTGGGGTCCCAAATATAACTCATTTTGAACATTTGGCTCACTGTACCTTTCATGCTGCCACATGTAGTCATGATAAGAAGAACAAACATCAGACATGTTACTTTGTCACCATTTATAGACCCCAGGCCCATATTCCAAAGTCTTAGATGAATTTGGTGAGTTTATCTCTGATTTGGCTACTTGTGCTGATAACATTCTGCTTATTTTTTTACTTTGATATCCATGAAAATAAGCCTTCTGATCACCACTGAAAATCATTTATGGACATTATTGATATGCTGGGATTTCATCAGTGCATTGAAGAATTGACCCACAGTAGCGGAAATGACCTGGATTTGGTCCTCCTTCGCATTATTACTGTTTCAGATATTGATTCTGTTTCTCTTACATCAGCTATTCGAGATCACTCAAACAGTTTCACTACTCTGTCCACTGGGACTAGTGTGTGTGTGTGTGTGTGTGTGTGTGTGTGTGTGTGTGTGTGTGTGTGTGTGTGTGTGTGTGTGTGTGTGTGTGTGTGTGTGTGTGTGTGTTTTATTATGTAGAGCAGTCAGAATGTTTTGTCTGATGGTGCTATAAATTTCTTATTTATTTATTTGCTATTATTATTGTTATTATTATTATAGAACAGTTCAAAGTCATCATTGAAAGTCCAACATTTGCATTCATTCATTTTCTATACACACTTACTCCAATCAAGTGTCATGGGGAGCCTATCCCAGCAAACAGTGTGAGGTGGGGACAAACACATTCACACTTGTACACCTACGGTGTTATTTCCAGCCATCAATTCACCTAACCTGCATGTCTTTAGAGGTGGAGTGAAGGAAGAGCACCAGAGGGAACCCACGCTTACACGGGGAGAATGTGCTACTCCACATAGCAAAGCCTAGCTGGGAAGCGATCCCAAGATCTTCTTGCTCTGAGGCAACAGTAGGCAGGGTTCTAGCTAGCGCAAACTTGCGTTACGGTCCGTTACGCTATAATTTTGGACCGTTACGCTTATTTTGGACCGTTACGGTTTTCAATACAACGTCTGTAATCAACCGTTTCTGCAGCGCGACTCCAGTTTGAAGCGTGAATTGAAACAATGCTTCTATTCAATGGCTCTTGGTTCTTTGATTCGCTGCTCTTCAGAAGCGGTAAGTCCGCTTCTTAACCCCTCTGAAAGCCATTAAAATATTGTGAGTCATTTTTGTGTGGATTAAAGTCACTAACTGGGACTCTTGTATTGTTGCAGTTGAGAAACGAGCTTCAAACGCTGCGCGGCTCTCTGCTGAGACAGAGTCCGCTCGGAATTATTAACTTCAAAACAAATCGCCGCTTTAAATAAAATGACACCTCTTACAAACGTTGAAATACAGACAATAAATTACAATCGACTAAAACATTTTTTCTTCCCAAAATGAGACATCCTGCATTCCTTATAAACCTGATGTGCAGCACAGCTGCAAGAAGTCAGCTCAGATATGGAAATACATTCATGCCAATAATAATGTCTGAAAAGAAATGCTTTTGACAAAAACTAACATATTTTATTTCTGTTTATGTCCAAAGATCAAGGATCCACCATGTAGAGTTTATTATGTCCAGAGTTTAAGGATCCAGTAACCAATTTCATATTTATTTACTTTAAGACTCAATAAAATGTTGTTCAATTTCAATTTAATCAGCTTATAAAGCCCCAAATTACAACAAAAGCCATCTCAAGGTGCCTCACACAGAACAGTTCAACATAAAAAATTAAAATAAATAAAAAAAAAAAAAAAATTCAAATACCTAATTAAAAACAGAAGTAAAAGAATAAAACATAACAAAATAAAAACTACTTATAATAAAGAGAATAAAAATAGGTTTTAAGTCTCGACTTAAAAATGTCCATGGACTCTGACTGAGGGCCATGTACTGGCTAACCCAGAATGAGATTGCCCACTCAACAAACTTCCCCAGCCTTCTGGACATGATGAAGGGACGTGGGCTGTCGTACCTGGCTTTTCTCCTTTGGGTACCCCTAGAATGGCCTTAGAATGGTTCTTACTTCCGACCGGACTCTGTCTCAGCAGAGAGTGGCACAGCATTGAGTGCAACAAGACAAAAGTGCCAGTTAGTGACTTTAATCCAAACAAAAGTGACTCACGATTAGCATATTTTAATGGCTTTGAGAGGGGTTAAGAAGTGGACTTGCCGCTTCTGAAGAGTAGTGAATCGAAGAACCAATGAGCCAGCAGATTGAAGCATTGCTTCATTGATTCACGCTTCAAACTGGAGTCGCGCTGTAGAAACGGTTGATTACAGGCCCGCTGCAGGGTCTGTAATCAACATAGAGGAATGATCATTTTCCCGACAAACACCCTCAAAAACAGCTGCTCTGAAGGACCAATAAGGGAATCGTTAAGCAAAAAGACTATTGATATTGGTGGATCGAATCATTTCTTAACGATACCCGAAAAGAACTGGTTCTTGATACCCAACCCTAGGCAACAGTGCTAACCACTAAGCCACAGTGCTGCCAATTCAGTTCAGTCTATTTATATAGCACCAGATCACAACATATTTCCCCAAAGTGCTTCACAAGGGTAAAGTCGGGCCTTACTGATTCTCCTGAGCAAGCATGTAGGCAGTAGGCTCCCTTCCTCTGGTGTTTTTTTAATTGTAGGAAGAAACTGCAAGCAAACCTGACTCATTACGGGCCGAGCAGACTCTGACCGTAATAACTATATCAAATAAACAAACACAACAAAGAATTGTCAAACATGCAAGACAGAGTTGATGGAACTAAGCTCCAGGTACTTATAATAAAGTGGTGATAGTGACCGATAGTGCACCACAAGTGGTAAAGTCCATGGATCCGTGGAGTTGGATCCTCCGGCAGTGCTTCAATAGCATCCTCTTTCCGACATCATATGCTCAAATATGAGATTGACAGAGGAACCAAGTAATGCTCCTGTTGCATGTTATGTCTCACAGTTGTCAGCGATCTTGATCCTGCAGTTTCTTTGACCCCAGCACCTCTCTGCAATGTGTGGCATGGTGGGGTCAATGGACAAATTCAAATTTGATTCATTTGTATAGCACCGGCTCACGACACAGTCCCCTCAAGGCGCTCCACACAACACAAGAACAACATGAATCAAAAGATAAAAAAAAACACAATAAAAGAATAAAACCATAAAAGATAAGAAGAATTAAAGAAAACACAGTCACATAAAATACTAATGATAAAACAAGGTAAAAAGATGAGTCTTTAATCTGGACTTAAAAATCTCCACAGAGTCTGACTGCCGTATCCGTACAGGGAGATCGTTCCACAGAGCCAGGGCATGATAAGAAAAGGCTCTGTGACCCACAGACTTTTTATTCACCAGGAACACACAGCACTCCTGCAACCTGCAAGCATAAGGCCTGAGCCGGTACGTAGGGCTCAACCAGGTCAACCAGGTAGGGAGGTGCCAGTCCGTGAACAATTTTATAGTGCAGTAACAGAACCATGGACACCATGGCTGCCACTGGATCCAGCAAACACAGTTTGGTGTTCCTTGGCATGCCCAGTGCTGTAGGAGGTAAGAAGTGGCACCCATCATCTCCTGTCCTCTGGTGCGTCACATGTGCTTGGTTCTCGCTCCGGCTCCCACTGCCGTTAACCGAAAACAACTTCTAAAAGTGGGAGTCAGAGGTTCAACAACATGCCGCTGCCTGTCTATCAAACCCACTGAGACAAACTGTCTTGCTTTCTGTAGCTCTTACAGCAGTGCCCTCTCTTCCTGTCCTTTCTACTCTATTTTAAGAAACCGACAACGGAAATCTTTTGAGCAGTGTCTGTGTTTTAAATCATAAATGGTCATTTTTTTAAAATCATATATACTTGCCGTAACTCAACGCTTGCATTATATTTGTTAATTAATTAGATTTTATATATTTTAATGGTTGTTTTGTTGTTGTTATCTATCTTGTCTATTATGACGTGCTGATGCCTTTCTTGGCCTGATCACAGTGAAAGAGATCTACATTTGAATGGGCTTTTAATCTGGTTAAATAAACATTTAATAAAAATTTTACACAAGGTAGGGTGTCACTGCGAGACGACCCAGAAAGATCGGACAGATCTGAAAGTGAATGTTGCATTTTTTTACTCTCCAGACTCTCTCTCTTGAAGGTTGCTGTGTTAAAAATTCAATTCAAATTTATTTATATAGCACATTTAAAACACAGCTGCAGCTGACCAAAGTGCTTCACAATAATAGCAATACAAAAGTGTAAAATATTAACAAAGGAAAAGAATAAAAATAAATAAATAAATAATCTAAAAATACAGAGCAAAATAGCAGAGCAAAGCATACACCACTTAGCCATTGTTGAAAGCCAGGGAGAAGAGATGAGTTTTCAGTCTAGACTTAAACTGTCCCACAGACTCTGAGGACCTGACAGTCAATGGAAGATCGTTCCAGAGTCGTGGTGCTGCAACAGAAAAGGCTCTATCACCTCTGGATTTAAACCTGGCTTTAGGAACAGCCAGGAGAAGCTGGTCAGCCGACCTCAGAGCCCTGCGTGGAGTGTACAGCTGC
Organism: Thalassophryne amazonica; assembly: GCF_902500255.1. Lineage (NCBI taxonomy): Eukaryota > Metazoa > Chordata > Actinopteri > Batrachoidiformes > Batrachoididae > Thalassophryne > Thalassophryne amazonica. The sequence goes on along the minus strand of NC_047106.1, from coordinate 86,970,195 downwards.
AAGAGCTCACTCAGATACATTGGGCCTATACAGTGCAGACACTTAAAAACAATCAGCAAAACTTTATATTTAACATGAAAGCTGTCAGGGAGCCAGTGTAAGGTGCAGAGCACAGGGGTGATGTGCTCATGCTTCTTTGTTTTAGTCAAAAGGCGGGCTGCAGCATTCTGTACACTCTGCAGGCGCTGTAGGGAGCGCTGGTCCAGCCCAACGTAAAGAGCATTACAATAATCCAGATGTGATGTTATAAATGCATGGATAGCTCTTTCAAAATCAACTCGAGTAAAATAAGATTTAATCTTGGAAAGAGTCCTCAGCTGAAAGAACCTGGCCCTGATGACAGAGCTGATGTGCTTATCAAATCTGAACAATGGGTCAACTATCACCCCTAGATTTTTTACAAAAGGGCGGCAAAAAGTGGACAGAGGACCAGTTACGCTGTCTTGTCCTTGTAGAGGGTTACTTTGCCCGAACACTAAAATCTCAGTTTTATTTTTATTAAGATTCAGAAAATTAGCTTTCATCCAGACTTGTACATCATTCAGACAGTCCTGTAGTATTTTTACAGCAGCCTAGGTATCACAGGAAATTACAGGAAGGTAAATCTGAATGTCATCTCCAGAACAATGAAAACAGACTTTGTGCTTTTTAAAAACAGACCCAAGAGGGATCATGTACAAAGCAAAGAGAAGTGGTGCTAAAATTGAGCCCTGGGGCATGCCATATTTAAGAGGAGACACAGAGGAAGAGTACTGTGCTACATTAACAGAAAAACGTCTGTTGGAAAGATGGGACCAAAACCAATTTAGTGCTGAACCCTTAATATCTATGTGCGTCTCAAGGCGAGTCACAAGGACACTGTGGTCCACTGTGTCAAAGGCTGCAGATAAATCTAAAAGCAGAAGAACCGCAGAGTTCCCAGCATCAACAGTTAAAAGGTCATTAAAAACTTTTAAAAGGGCTGTTTCAGTGCTGTGTCTTAATTTAAAACCAGATTGAAACTTCTCCCCTATTTCATTAAGATTCCAGATAAGCCTGCAATTGGTCATAGACAGCTTTCTCTAAGACTTTAGACACAAATGGCAATTTAGAGATCAGTCTATAGTTGGACAACACATTTGGGTCAAGATTGCTCTTTTTGATGAGCGTCTGGACTACAGCATGTTTAAGAGCTGACGGAAAACAGCCACTTGATAGAGAAGCATTCACAAGTTCAGCAATGTATGGACCAATACACTGAAAAACATCTCTAAACAAATGACCCGGAACAATGTCCAAAGTGCAGGAAGAAGACTTAAGATGATTAACAATTTTAGTCAGCTCACAAGCAGATACAGGATTAAAACAATCAAAAACAGCATGACACATGGATGGATCTGTTGACTCCACCTCAGATACAGGAGATGATCTAAGATCAGAGATTTTATCTCTGAAATAAGAGAGAAAATCTTCACAAAGGCTGGCCGAGGGCACAGCAATATTAAAAATGTGAAGAGAATGGTCACTCTGTCATGTGTCTCCCTTTAAAATATTATCTGGGGTGAAAGAAAGATACATAGAGAAGTGGTGAATGAGAATGAATGACAGCCAAAAGCAGAATGTGACACAAAGTTGGAGAGAAAGAAAGCAAAGGGACAAGAGTGAATGCACAGGAGACAGTAAGGGCCCTGTCCCACTGGCGTTTAGGAGGATTTGTGGATGGAATGCGCACAAAAGTGGCCCACATCCGCCAAACAACCGCAATAACCGTGTAACATTCCTGTATGAGTCGGCCGCCATCCGAACACGTCCGTGATCATCCGCAGAGGCACGCATGTCCGCAGCCAGGATTTTTGAGCGGCTCAAAAATCCTGCTGCGGATGAGATCCGCATCACTGCCTGAACACATACTGAAGACATAAGCAGGACATACACAACCAACGCGCCGCATATCCCCTGTCATCCGCTGATAACCGCAACTGACGGGTTGGCGCAGCTTGGCGGCGGACCGGGACAGCGTGCAAAACAGATATGACGCGAGTACATCACGGCCGCTGTGCCCCTCATGGGGGTGCCTCTGCGGTTGCCTTCGCTTCTGTTCCCTGTTATATCCGCTTTTCTTCCTCATGTATTCGCTTATCCACCCCGGGACATTTGTCATTTCCTCCCACCTTTGTTGCGGACGCTCAGCTTTTGTCTCCTCATTTCATGCGCAAATCCTCCTAAACGCCAGTGGGACAGGGCCCTAAAACAGGCAGAAAAGAGCACAAAGACAAATAAGACAGATTTTTTTTTTTTTTTTAAAAAGGGTGAAGCGGGAAACTAAGAATAAGACAACGAGAAAGAGAGAGTAAGAGGAAGATTTTAAGATAGAGAGGAAGCAGACCGTATGAAATAGAGAAAAGAAGAACAAGGAAATGTGGCTGAGAGATGAGAAGAATTACAGTGAGAAAGGAATAGAAAGAAAAAGGTAATAAGACAGTGAAAGAGCCAAAAAAGAAAGGAGAGATACACATTACACAAAAATACAGGACAGACACAGAGAACAAGTGTGATAATAAAAACTAGGTATGTACACAAATTCAGCAGACGTGGGGGAAAAAAAGGAACATGAAGGAAGAAGTGGAGACAGAAATAGAACAGAGATAGGAACCAAATAAGACAGACTGAGTGGTGAAGAATGAAAGTCAGACATATGAATAAAAAAGAAAGACAAGTTAAAATGAGCACATCAGCATCAGTCCTCCACTTCCTCCCATCCTCCACCCCTTCCCTCCATTTTGTCGTCCTTGTCCGTCTGATGCTGTTCCAGCACCTCGAGGCTTCAGCCTCTGTTATGGCAGAATAATCACCCACAAAGGACAAAATGACAAACTGAAACAAAAACAGCCACACTAAAGTGATCTTTGTTGCACAACGTGGATGACCAGCTGCAAAGAATCTACACCAAAGTCACATTTATCCCTGTTACTGCCGTGTATGGTTGTTAGATGATTGTTCGTCCCTTGACATGAACTGATGGTTGATTGGTTGCGAACCTTTCACCACATCTAAAACCGAAATGCTGCTGTCACTGGGACACACTGCCAGGACTCATCTATGAGATTATGTCATGCATTAATACAGGAACAAGTGTGTTTAGATGTTATGTAGCATGCATGTGTAGCGGCTGTACTCTCTCTCTTGTCTACATTGTGTTTCTGTTGTGACTCCTTCCACTCGCTCCCCTTGGGAAGCTAACTCACGATCTCCGGCATGGGAGGCAGACACTCTGACCAGTCGGCTAGAAACTCGGACTCTGGGCTGAGTGGCCATAGAATACTTTGGCTGTCGGGGGAGTGAGGTCTATTGACTACCATATGCACAGCCCTAACCTAACCCTAACCTTTGACCTTGAAATTCATCAATTGCCTCTTGTCCCGATTCAGTGCCACGATGTCCTTCTGTATTTCACAGTATTCACAGCAATTTCTTATTGGAGTCCATATCATCATGATGTTTTGCTGTTGGATGCTGTACTGTGAAACCCTGTCAACTTCAATTTAATAAAATAAAAGCCTCCCCAAAATAACCTGTCTCAGCAGTATTAGCTACAGTGAGTTGAAGGCTTAAGTGTCTACACACTGACACAAATGAGCATTTTAAATGTGGACAGTCTACAATAAATCATTTTTGGATTCTTCCATCTGATAAATATGTTAATAACACTTCAGCAATTTACACACATACACATAATATAATTTCTCTCACTCTTTCTAACTTTCTCTTTTGCTAAAAAATATAATTACACTATTCACATTAATTAAAGGAGCAGCTATGTTTTTGTACTGTTGACAGGATTATCAGGAATATGCCAAATTGATGCCAGGAGTGTGTCAGTGCTAGAGGGTGTACAGTGCTCGCCAGAAGTATTGGAACACTTGGTATTTCGTATATTTTAATTTGTTTATGTCAATTTAAAAACAAAAAAATACAAAAAACAAAATTTCTAAAATTATTTTCCTTAAACTCAAACTGAAAGCAAATCTCTACAACTTGATATACATTAACTGAAAATACAACCCCAATTCCAGTGAAGTTGGGACGTTGTGTAAAATGTAAATATAAACAGGATACAATGATATGCAAATCCTCTTCAACCTATATTCAATTGAATACACCGCAAAGGCAAGATATTTAATGTTCAAACTGATAAACTTCATTGTTTTTGTGCAAATATTTGCTCATTTTGAAATGGATGCCTGCAACACATTTCAAAAAAGCTGGGACAGTGGTATGTTTACCATTTTTTGCATGGTAGAGTTTTAATTTGTACTTGTAGATGTAGCGACAAACTGTGTTAACTGACAATGGTTTTCTGAAGTGTTCCTGAGCCCACATGGTAAGATCCTTTACATAATGATGTCAGTTTTTAATGCAGTGCCGCCTGAGGGATCGAAGGTCACGGGCATTCAATGTTGGGTTTTCAGCCTTGCTGCTTACGTGTAGAAAGTTCTCCAGATTCTCTGAATCTTCTGATTATATTATGGACTGTAGATGATGGAATCCCTAAATTCCTTGCAATTGAACGTTGAGAAACATTGTTCTTAAACTGTTGGACTGTTTTTTGTTTTGTTTGTTTTTTTCGTGCAGTTTTTTACAAAGTGGTGATACTCGCCCCATTTCTAATTGTGAACGGCTGAGCCTTTTGGGGATGCTCCTTTTATACCCAATCATGACACTCACCTGTTTCTAATTAACCTGTTCACCTGTGGAATGTTCCAAACAGGTGTTTTTTGAGCTTTCATCAACATTCCCAGTCTTTTGTTGCCATTGTCCCAGCTTTTTTGAAATGTGTTGCAGGCATCCATTTCAAAATGAGCAAATATTTGCACAAAAACAATAACGTTTATCAGTTTGAACATTAAATATCTTGTCTTTGTGGTGTATTCAATTGAAAATAGGTTGAAGAGGATTTGCAAATCATTGTATTCTGTTTTTATTTACATTTCACACAACGTCCCAACTTCATTGGAATTGGGGTCATATTTATATAAGGGACAATTGCTGATATTTCCCCTTTTTATTTCAACACACAACAGAGTGTGAAACATTCTTGGATGGAGACAGTTGGATTAGGCTGAGACTAGTTTATAAAAAATCCCAGGTATTGTTACTTCATTGAAAATTGCATCCCCAAATCATAAATTCCTCAAACCTTCTGAGAGGAGCCACCTCTCAGGAATGTGTACCATCTTTTTCATATGGGTTTAACGGCAGTTGGCAAATCTGTTGGTGCATTATCACCACCAGCTGGACAACAGTGTGTCCCAGCAGACAGACAAAGCAAGAAGCCATATAAATACTGTATAAAATGCTTTCAATATGTTTTTGCAAGTTAAACTCTTGTGTTGAAAATGTTACTCAAGTAAAAGTACAAAAGTATTAGCATCAAAATGCACTTAAAATAGCAAAAATAAATGTTTGCTCACTAGCTGCGTAGCATAATAAGTTATTTGGAGGGGTTCTGTCAGTACAGTAGATTAAAGAACAAGTCAGTAGCATGGCCCAAGCAGAGGGTCACCCCTTTGAGTGTGGTCTGCTTGAGGTTTCTGCCTCAAATCATTAGAGGGAGTTTTTTCCTTACCACTGTCATCTATGTGCTTGCTCTAGGGGTTGGTTAGACCTTACTTGTGTGAAGGTAACTTTGTTGTGATTTGGCGCTATATAAATGAAAATAAATTGAAATTGCAATAAATTGAAGGAGAATTGGAGAGTGCAGCTGTTCTCTTTTGTATACGCCTGATTCCGTCAGATCTCAGAAGGGAATTAGAGCAGGTCCTGGTTAATACTTTGCTGGGAGCCCCCTCGGGAAGACCAGGGGGCTGTGTGTGTTTCATCTTGTAGAAGTGGAGTGGCTTCAGGAAGGGCATCTGGCATAAAACTTGTGCCAAATCCCAGTGTAGATCTGTATTGGATCCAGAAGACAACAACAACATGAGAGATGGAGAAAGGAGAAATTTCAGGCTGAATTCATTCATTCATTCATTTTCTATACCCACTTAAGGGTAGGCTGAAGATTATACTATTGTGTGTACCCCTGACAATCAAAAGCCTTGTTTCCACTGAGCAGTCTGGTCGGTATGGCACAATATATAATGCTATTTTGTGCATTTCCACATTCACATTTAGGGATGGGTACCAACATAACAGACCCGTACCGTACCATACCGTAACATGCACATGATGTGCATGTTAATGTCTACCATGCTCCACCTACCAAACAAAGGGTACGACTGACAGTGGAAATGCAAGCCAAGCCATGCTTAATCGATCCGAACTGTACCATACCATGCCATACTGACACACATCACTCCGTGGAAACAAAGCTTTTAAGTATAATAGAACAAACCTGAATAAAAATCTAGTCAAGCAAAAAATAAATAAAGATTTAAAAAAAAAAAAAAACACCTCAAACATTGCAATTCGTAGTCATGCCCCTGGAATATTATTATTTTTGGGAAGGAAGGGCATATCTTCTGTTCATGTCCCAAGGGGGAGACGTGAAAGAAAGGTTTTGACAAATGCTGCTTCAAGTGTCTGAATTAACAAAACAGCATTTCAGATATTTCAAGATTTGCAGGGCAATGACAGAATGACATCAACCAAACCAGAAGAGCAAAGGTTGTATCTGAAATATTCAGACAAGTACAGCCAGAAATTTTAATTATTGATAGGACCAACATTGGATCAACAGGTTCATAATCCCTGTCCAAACTCGGCTGCTAATGTCACTTTCTGTAGTCTGGGCAAACATGTCACCGGATAAATTAAAGCAGTTCATTGTCTGTTGAAGGTGGAGACAGAATAATTAGTGGTGCACGCAGAGCCAAAGTGCAGCGTTTCCTCTGCCTGCTAGACGTACTGACACACGGATGAAGGCCAGCAAACTCTGAAGAATTAATTATTCATCCTAACACAAAGTAGAGTGCTTCTTTACTGCTCATGAGCACAGAGTGCTTGGCATGCACTGTGTCGCCGCTAGCGTTAGCGCCATGTTACCGAGACTAATTTGTGTACATTTACTGCACCTGCTAAAGATCGCTCTAGTTCTAATAGTGCCCGAGTGGGTAGCTTTTCCTGTGTGTGAGGTTGAGCTGCCTGTTTCTATCTTTAGGCTACGAGCAGGCAGAGTAAATGAGCTGTGTGCGTCAGCGTTAACAGGCTACCAGCGATTTAAAGCTGAGTAGTAAACAAGACACTGCAGCAAACAGGCAGCCAGTGCTGCTGGGTAGTGACACATTCATAGATGCTTTTCCACAGCAGGGACTAGATCCTGAGTTACTAGACTACCTGTCTTGAAGGGACCAGCACCTGAATCTATTTGCACTAGGGTGGATGGACACTGGTCTGTAATGTTAAACAGTGAACACAGGAAGGACACAGATGTTGCTGCACTACTCAGCTGATCAAAGCATAGTTTTGCATCACCTTAATCACAGACCTGCCAACCTGAATGCATTATTCAGGCAAGCATTTTCACAGAGAGCACTGGTACAATTTGTCATTCAAAATTATGCAAAAAAAAAAAAAAAACTCAAGGAAATTCTTAATTCTGTCTGCCAAAAAGCAAATGAAGAGTTTGAACAATCACAGTGCCATGTTCTGTCACCACAGCTAGTGCAGTGGCAAGCCGTGTCCATTCGCCCTATTGACGTATCCCATAATCTCTTGCGCGCCAGAGAGTTGCTGCAGTAAAAACAACATAGAGAATCCACATGATGACAATTGTAAATTAATATTATACTACAAAAATGTATTTTTTTATGCTTTTCGTCACGTTAATAAGAGACTGCTGCATGATACCCTGAAAACTTGCTAAAACAATTATAACAAATAATCCGTGTCTGCTAAGTTTAATCTGCATGGAATTTAATAAATGCAAACCGAATTTCAGACACATTATATATATTAGTCTGGAACAAAGAGGATAAACAGTGTTGTAAAGAACAATAATCAAGACGTTAAAGAGCAAACTTCACTTTCCCCCCGAACGACATGATCAGGAAGTGATTGTAGCTCACAGCAGCTCCCATTGAAAATAACGGAGAGACAGCCTGTGATTCTTGCATGTTTACATAAAATAAACGCAATAACAACGTCTATAAACCCAGAGAATATATTCATGAGAGTTTTAGGGACAATATAAAAATAATTTTATGTTGTGATGTTAATGCTGTTGTCTGTGTGCACCGGTTAAAGTGCAGCCCGATCACAGCGTCTCAATGCAGTTCTCAGTGTTACTGAGATCTCGCAGCACAGCGACCTCTCTGAAGTTTTGCGGGATTTGAAACGTCAATAGGGCAAATGAAAGACAGCTGGCAGTGGCTGCTATCTGTTGTGGACTGGCCATGTCTGTCTTCTGATTTCAACCCACGACTACATATCTTGCAGGTCAGCTACTTAGCCACTCAGCTACCTTGTGCAGCAAATAACTGAAACAATACTTTACATGGTGATACAAGCACCAGATCCAACACAAATACTCCTTAGACGTTGCTCTTTTGAAAAAACTGACGGGCTACTTGAATTTTCAATAGGTGGCCACGTAGGGGTCAATTGAAGAATTACACAGGGGTTAAAATATAAAAGTACTCCAATCATATTGAAAAATATACCACATTATTTGTCTGATCATAAAGATTCCAAAAAGGTATAGTTTGGACTATCTATGACTGAATGTTATGGAGTTATGGGGTAAAAACCTTAAGAATGGTGACAAAGGTCAATTTCAGTTTGTACAGGGGTCAAAAGTTAAAGTTGCTCCAATTTTAGTAAAAAATGGTGCAAATTGTTGATTGAGCTACTTGGATTAATAAATGGAATAGTTTTGACTGTTAAATGTTTAGTCTCTAAAGTAAAGGTCAAATAATGTTGGCGTCCATTGAATTCTATGACATGTGACATATGTTACCCCGTAACATGATAACTAAGCATGATACATGGTGCGAACTATTCCTTTTTGAAACTCTATTAACTCAACCAATAATTTGCATCACCTTTGAACAAAATTGGAGCACCTCTAACTTTTGACCCCTGTACAAACTGAAACTGAACTTTGTCTCCATTCTTGTTGTTTTTACCCGATAACTCTATAGAATTCAGTCACAGATAGTCCAAACTATACCTTTTTGGAACAATCAGACAAATAATGTATAATTTTCAATATGACTGGAGCATTTTTAGATTTTGACCCCTATGTAATTCTTCACTTGACCCCTACGTGGCCGCCATATTGATTCAAGTGGCCCGTCGGTTTTCTCAAAAGAGTAATATCTAAGGTGTATTTTTGCCAAATTTTGTGCTTGTATCACCATTTGAAGGATTCCTCTGAAAATATTCTGTTATCTGCTGCACTAATCTGTTCCACACTGAGATATATGCTAATTAGTACTAACTATGCTAATATACAGATTAATGGGTTGCTGCAGACTTTCCACTGAGCGACCTCTGGTGGCAATTTCTGGCCGATGAAAACATTGCCGAGCTCAATACAAATACATGTAATTTAGTAACTTTTCAAAGGGGTCAGACTCGTCAATAAAGTCAATTTAATGTACAGTGGTTCATTTCAGGTCAGCTTGGTGTATAAATCTCATCGTTCCAGGCAGTGAGAGCTGTCAGCTGGCTGTTAGAAGCAAGTAAATGACAAAAAAAACAGCTGATTTCAATAGACAATCAATGCAGTCCGAGCTTGTTTTCATCAGGCGGCCAGTTGCGGAAGTACGATTTCTCACCTTCGGATTCGCCACTTCGCTGGAAGTGACATGGCACCGTGGCAACCCATTACTGAAATTTTGCTCAATGAAAATACTGGAGCACAGACTTCTCAAATAGTCTATTTATATAATTAACCTCACAGCAAGCCATAGTCCCTCAGATATTTGTAATGAAATTCAGAGAAAAGACAAACATGGTTGAGTCCAGAGCAGCTAGTAGCCACTGCCAGCAGGGCCCAATGTAGCTCACCAGCACATAGCTGTCAGTCAAAACCACCTCTAATTTTCCAAAGTATAAATCACATCTCAGTATTATTCAGACCAGCCTATAACTCACATTTATTTTTGAAACATGGTGCTACTGCTTCATGCAATAAGAATCAAAATTAATTTAATCACTGCTTTATTTATTTACGATAAAAACACCATGCAAGCATAACAAGCAGAAACGAACAGGCTAATTAATGTTATTGTAAGAAATATGAACAGGCGAACATTTTACATTTACATTTATATAGTGCCATATCACAACAGAGCTGTCTCAAGGCGCTTCACACATGTAAGGTCTAAAGGCTTACGAAAATGTACATTACCTCACTAAATGTCATGAAAGATTTTAAAGTTCAAACATGACAGTTAGCCTTATCTTAGACTAGCTGTCTTTCTTGTTGCTATTCTAGCTGTCCCACAAAGTCCAACCAAGCGGTGTGCAGAGTAACATGATAAAACAGTCGTGATAAACACTGATAACAGGTTGAAAATATCAACCAGCTTGCCAAATTGGTGCTAAAGCAGACAGACAGTCAGCAGCCAGTATGCTACAGGTCAGTGGCCACTACAGCACATAATCAAAGCTTTCCCAGTCGTAATAAGTTGATCAGTCAGCCAATCATCCAGTTAACCTGTGGGTCATTCATTTAAGCAAGCAGTGAAAAAACAAATAGTCATCCACGTAGTTTGTTATGCTATGTAAATGAGAAATCTATCCTGTTAAATGTTCCCAAAAACAAACAAAAATAAAAAATACTGCCAGCAAGTTAGCAACCAACAAATTACGAGTCTGGCAGTAAATCATCCAGTCTGTGAGCTCATCGCTAAACCAGTAATGCAGCCAGCTAGCCGGTGAGCTGTTATGGCATCCAGTCAAACAGCAAGTCATCCAGTTGGTCAGTGAATTGTGGCAACAACATGGTGAGATTATTTGGAGCATGTGATGAGTGTGTTTATACCCCAGTCTGTCTGTTGTCTACTGTCACTTGGCCTCCTGTTTTCCCACTGTGACAGTCTGTCCCTCTGAGTGAATCTCTGTGCACGGTGCATCCGGAAAGTATTCACAGCGTTTCACTTTTTCCGCATTTTGTTTTGTTACAGCCTTATTCCAAAATGGGGTAAATTATTTTTTTTCCCTCAAAATTCTGCTTACAACACCCCATGATGACAACATTAAAAAAGCTTGTAATTTGAGTAAATTTATTAAAACCAAAAAACTAAAAAATCACATGTACATTAGGGTGGTCCTCGACAGTATGCAAAAAATTTAAATGTGACTTTCTAAGGTGCTTCCAGACAAAATGGTTCATCTTGATGAGAAAATGTTTTAAGCAAAATTTTATTTCGATTCGACTATTCTCACCACTGCCGCACATGGGGTGGAAATTGCACTAGTTGAGCACAGCGCAAACCAGCAACAGTAATGTACCTGTTCGTAAATTAAATACAAATTGAAACAACAATCCTTTCTCCTTGAACTGACCATACAGGAGAGGTAAAAAACAAAGTATGACATGTCACCACCCACCTATTTGGTGAAAAACAAACAGTTATGGGGAGTTATGCTTAGTTACGATTTTCTTTGCCTCCGGGAACTGATGTCGATGCCACTCAACAACTTGCAGCAGGTATTGGTGCTACTGTTCATCCTTTGTTATGATCTGATTGCAATCCTGAATAAGTGCAACTCCTTGCTCAGCACCATCATTGACAGCAGCAATGTTATCCAGGACCTGCTGTGAGGACTGGAATGACAGGTCATCCTCCCACTCTGAGGGGTCTTTGATGAGGAAGTCCATGTTGATGTTGAGTGCCTCAAAAATGCAACCTGAGGCAGATGTAACAAAATCTACCAATAATGAACTAATGTTGTCCAGTCCATAACTCAAACTGTCACTCGCATGTCACAAAAAACAGGGACCGGGTGGCAGTGGTTAATAATTTTCAAATCTCATGAAACTTTACCCAATTTATTTTTACCACTAAAAGAACCAAAAATTGAAGAAGAACCTTGAAATAATTGAAGTTTGTTTTTTGGGATCACCCTAACGGACATAAGTATTCATACCCTTTGCTCAATACTTTGTTGATGCACCTTTGCAGCAAATACAGCCTCTAGTCTTCTTGAATATGCTGCCACAAGCTTGGCACACCTATCTTTGGGCAGTTTTGCCTCTTTGCTGCACCTCTCAAGCTCCATCAGGCTGGATGAACCCCTGGTACACGGCCATGTGCCTTTTACTAAGGAGTGGCTTCCGTCTGGCCACTCTACCATACAGACCTTATTGGTGGATTGCTGCAGAGATAGTTGTCCTTCAGGAAGGTTCTCCTCTCTCCACAGTGGAATGCTGGAGCTCTGACTGAGTGACCACAGGATTCCTGGTCACCTCACTGACTCAGGCCCTTCTCCCCCGATTGCTCAGTTTAGACAGGCGGCCAGCTCAGGGAAGAGTCCTGGTGGATCTGAACGTCTTCCATTTATGGATGATGGAGGCCACTGTGCGCTCACTGGGACATTCAAAGCAGCACAAATGTTTCTGTACCCTTCCCCAGAATTGTACCTCAAAACAATCCTGTCTCGGTCTACAGACAGTTTCTTTGACTTCATGCTTGGTTTGTGCTCTGACATGTACTGTCAACTGTGGGATCTTATATGTAGACAGGTGTGTGCCTTTCTAAATCATGTATAATCAACTGAATTTAGCCCAGTTGGACTCCAATTAAGCCGTAGAAACATCTCAAGGATGATCAGTTGAAACAGGATGCACCTGAGCTCAATTTTGATCTTCATGCTGTGACCACTTATGTACATGTGATTTCTTAGTTTGGTTTGGTTTTTAATACATTTGCAAAACTCTTTAAAAAAAACTTTTATCACGTTGTCATTAAAGGGGTATTGTGTCTAGAATTTTGAGGGGGAAAATGAATTTCATCCATTTTGCAATAACGCTGTAACATAACAAAATGTGGAAACATTGAAGCGCTGTGAATACTTTCCATGTGCACTGTATTTTTCTCCTTTTTTCCTTCTCTCATTCTCACTCTTTCACCTTTCCCTCAGAGTGTGTGCATGTGTTCACACGTCTCTACTCTTCAGATTTTGCTCCACTGTGACACAGACTCGTTGATCTGATTATTTATTCATTGAATCCATGGAAGGTGTGACAACCAAGCAGTGGTTAAGCCACTTTGTGTACTTCTGACAACTTACACTCAAATCCCCATATGTATTTGGACACAGTTGTTATTTTTCCTCTGTACACCACCACAATGGAGGCAAAATGAAACCATCAAAACTTAAAAATGGTCTTTTATACACAGTCCTTCCATTTTCTGCAGTCATAATTGCACAAATTAAATACAAGAATTATTTTTCATGTACAGTCTGTAACCTGTTCAAAGGTTTTAGACATCCCAGAGTTATCATGCTGAAGTTTCTGTTGTCACACTTTTCAGTGATTTGATGCATCTTCTTGAAATTTGACACACAGCCTTTGCTCTGTATTGGAAGTTCCACTTGATTTTCATCACAATCCCACCAGATCCTGAAAGAACACTGGAATTACAACCCACCACCCCCTTATAAGACAGACATCTTTAAAATGCGCCACACAACTCCACCTTGACCCAACCCATCAAACCACAGGTTCCATCTTGAGGCTACAAAAACTGTCTTCCATGCACAAAAGAAGTCAGACACAAGAGAATTAAACTTGTCCATTTGTCTGTCCATGCTTGTGCTTTTTTTTTTTTAATGAAGGTCAAGACATGTTCAGTGACTTGGAAATGTACATGTATCCATCTTCTGACTTGTCGCTAGAAAGGCTTGCTGTAAAATTTATGGTTTACTGAAAATTCATGAAAGGATGGCAGTAACTCATGTATTCATTTTAGGTCTGTATTTTTATTTCACTATATTAATGCATTGTGTTTTGTTGTTAAATGAATATGGACATTTTAAATATTCTTATAGTTGCCTAAAATGAGAAATTTTACATTTATTTCTGACCATATTTTAAATTCTACACTTATAATTCTGGTGTGCCAGTAATTCTAACCAGGACTGTATTAGGAAACACTGGTTGAAGTGTAGTTTCTGAGATTCTTTGTTAGGGCCCCGTTACACAGGACGCTGTCATTTGTGAGCCTGTTGGGCATTCTAAAATTGTGCTGAGATGCAGAAGAGATATGAAAACACCTTTCTATGTAACTGCTTCAGCGTCCCTTGTGTGTCCAGTGGAGTTGGGGCGCTACAGAAGATGTCACATTTCCATGGACGTTCCTGATTTATAGATGTGTATGCTGGATTGGAGTGGAGATTGCCGTGGTCTAAAAGCATGACGTCCTATTCCCTCACTGTTAGTGCGCAAGGACATCAAACTGCTCAGAGAAAGAGAGACAGAGAAATATGGCAGACAAAATAAGCTAAATATTAAATGATTAATGAGCTGTCTCAGAGAAAATCATGCGGGGGTGGCTGGATGACTGACTCCAATTTTGATTAAATTTTCACCATATACCCTTTCAGTAGATTGATTAGGAATGGCAAAGTTAGTGTTTCCATCAGGCAAAATTTTAGTTGACTTTTGGTAAGTTCAAAATTTGATGTCAGAATGGCCTCAGATTGTGTTACATTAAAAATATAGTAAAAATGGCCAACTTTGACTTATCGGTTCTCAATTCTTGGTAGATAGAAAAAGTGAGTGTGATTCCTCATATGGGGTGCCAGTGACCTTCAAAAACCACTATTTGTTCTGTGGCATATTTCCTTATATACTCAACAAAAATATAAACGCAACACTTTTGGTTTTGCTCCCATTTTGTATGAAATGAACTCAAAGATCTAAAACTTTTTCCACATACACAATATCACCATTTCCCTCAAATATTGTTCACAAACCAGTCGAAATCTGTGATAGTGAGCACTTCTCCTTTGCTGAGATAATCCATCCCACCTCGCAGGTGTGCCATATCAAGATGCTGATTAGACACCATGATTAGTGCACAGGTGTGCCTTAGACTGTCCACAATAAAAGGCCACTCTGAAAGGTGCAGTTTTGTTGGGGGGGGGGGGGGATACCAGTCAGTATCTGGTGGGACCACCATTTGCCTCATGCAGTGCAACACATCTCCTTCGCATCATCCGTGAAGAGAACACCTCTCCAACGTGCCAAACGCCAGCGAATGTGAGCATTTGCCCACTCAAGTCGGTTACGACGATGAACTGGAGTCAGGTCGAGACCTCGATGAGGACGACGAGCACGCAGATGAGCTTCCCTGAGACGGTTTCTGACAGTTTGTGCAGAAATTCTTTGGTTATGCAAACCGATTGTTCCAGCAGCTGTCCGAGTGGCTGGTCTCAGACGATCTTGGAGGTGAACATGCTGGATGTGGAGGTCCTGGGCTGGTGTGGTTACACGTGGTCTGCGGTTGTGAGGCTGGTTGGATGTACTGCCAGATTCTCTGAAACGCCTTTGGAGATGGCTTATGGTAGAGACATGAACATTCAATACACGAGCAACAGCTCTGGTTGACATGCCTGCTGTCAGCATGCTAATTGCACGCTCCCTCAAATCTTGCGACATCTGTGGCATTGTGCTGTGTGATAAAACTGCACCTTTCAGAGTGGCCTTTTATTGTGGACAGTCTAAGGCACACCTGTGCACTAATCATGGTGTCTAATCAGCATCTTGGTATGGCACACCTGTGAGGTGGGATGGATTATCTCAGCAAAGGAGAAGTGCTCACTATCACAGATTTAGACTGGTTTGTGAACAATATTTGAGGGAAATGGTGATATTGTGTATGTGGAAAAAGTTTTAGATCTTTGAGTTCATCTCATACAAAATGGGAGCAAAACCAAAAGTGTTGCGTTTTATTTTTGTTGAGTGTATTTCTGTAATTGACACTTTTTGCATCCTATAGGTGAGTATTTCAGGGCCAAATCTGGGTGAAAATTTGAAATTTCTCATAAATCAGTCAATTTTCTGCTTATTTCAGCAAATAAGATGTCCTTTCCTATGGTTTCCAGTACGCCAAATCGATTTATACAGTTATTTTGGTGATTAGAGGTCAAGATCATTGATAAAGATCCAGGTCATTCTCACATTTTACAATTTTTCACATATCTTTTGTGCATAACCGGACATTTTAGCACCTGAAACAGGGCTGGATCCAGAGTGAAAATCTGACAGATGCATTTTTGCGCAATGATAAAATAAAAATCGCATGCATCTTGTTATTCAATAATCCTCATTCTTTTATTCGTGTGCAACATACACTGTTACACTTCTTTTAATATATTTATTATACTTCATGGACCATAGTGAACACTTCTTATATGTATAAATATGATGTCCTATAAAAACAACACTATAACAAAAATTGACTGTAAACAGGATCAAATTTATTGCCAAAATCTTTCAATTATACCTGAATCTATATATGATTTTTTTTTTCAGTTGATAAAATCAATAAAAATGTGACTGCATATATTCTTAATAATAATATATTGAGATACAGACAGTTCACAGAAGACATTTTCCATTGATACCAGTCAAAATTAGAAACAGTCCAGCAGGTAACAATATTCATCATGTCCATGACTAAATATACTAAAACAAATACATCACAATTGTACACATATCACCACTGTGATATGTGTACAATTGTGATGTATTTGTTTTAGTATATTTAGAATTTTGTTGTGATTTGGCACTTTATAGGCCGATTGAATTGAAATTGAACATTTTATTGAGTCTTAAAGTAAATAAATATGAAATTGGTCACTGGATCCTTAAACTTTGGACATAATAAACTCTACATGGTGGATCCTTGATCTCTGGACATAAATAGGAATAAACACAATCTGTAGTTTTGTCAAAAGCATTTCCTTTCAGACATTATTGACATGAAAGTGTTTCCATATATCTGAGCTGAGCTCTTACAGCTGCTGTGCTTCACTTCAGGATGTAATTTGTAAAGAAAATACAGCACGTCTCATTTTTGGAGGAAAAAACATTTTAGTCGATTGTAGTTTCTTGCAAGGGCGTAGGCAGAAATCATAAAACGGGTGGGCCCAGAAAAAATCAGACAGGCCCAACCTTTGGGGTTATAGGTAAGGTGTAGGTATTATAATACACCGTTTGAAAAAGTATGTCTCGTTTGGACATCGCAAGCAACGTTATCATTTAGCCTACAGCACTGGCAAAGTGAGCACACAGACGCGACATGTCAGACACAAGTACTCTTCATGGATAATGCAAGCTGCAATGCAGCGCCACACACACACACACATTCAGTGCAAGTCTGATAGCCTACTTGGCTTGGCCTAAACCCAAAACGTCAATAGGTATTTAAATAAGGCATTGTTTCAAAAATGAATTCCAAGTTTAATGATGAACACATCTCAGCCAACTGCACAGACGCTGTGTGCACAGTTACACAGACGCAAAGTGTCAGACACAAGCACCCCATGGACAATGCAAGCAGCAATGCAACGCTTAGTCATGTAAAGTCCTTTAAAATAAAAATTCAAAATATATCCGCAACATGAAAACGGGTTGGCTCGGCGGCCAAATTATGAAATTGATAAACAATGGAAACCATGGCTTGGCGGCCAAATTAAAAACCATCAGAACGGACACCAACATGATTCGTGGCAGTTGCAATATAATATTAACAATTAGGCCTATTTAGAAGAAAAAAGTAATGAATGGTCTCACACTTACATTTGATGAATCCTTTTAATACATGCTACAGCAGGAGACGACGGGGTTTTTTGTTGAACTCTTTTATCACGTCATCATAGTCCAACGATTCGGTCAGCTCTCTTTCAAGGGAAAGCACGGAGAGTGCATTCAGTCCGTGAGTCAACATGGATGTTCTGGTGGACGTTTTATCCGATTAACAGTAGAAAACAGCGAAATCCGTGAAGTAGTCTGCGCTATTTTTTGCAATTATTATAGATGTTTTAAGGCTGTAAAACCCCTCACTACGCACTTTATACACTTTTCTCAAACAAGCACAGTGTTGTATAAAGTACTGGAAAATCACACTTAAGTAAAAGTACAGATACCCATTAAAAAAATGACTTTGGTAGAAGTTCAAGTCACTGATTGAAATGCTACTCAAGTAAAAGTCTTAAAGTATCTAGTATTTATTGTACTTAAGTATGACAAGTAATGTGCAACTAAATGTACTCAAGTACTGAAAGTAAAAGTACACGTAAATGTTAATAATCAAAAACAGACAGACTTTTTTTATATTAAAGTTTATCTAGGCTTGTAAATGACTGGTAGTATTAGTCAAAATACTGAAAATTGTGCACATCACACAAAAACACTTCAGAAACAAGGTTTCAAAACCTAAACGAGAGTAGGCTACTCACTAGGTGTTCACAGGAAACAGTTATTTATTCTATATGTATTTATTTATTTTCATTGTTACATGGTTTTATCTTTTCTGTTGTTTTGTTTCATTAGGTTCTTTTTGTCTCTTTCTCTAAAATTGTATTGTAACATTATTAGTCTATTATTATTGACTATTATTGTCTATTATGTAGACTATTATTTTGTTGCTATAATATATGAATAAAAATAAATGTAAAAAAATACAATTTGACTCTTTTACGACAACGAACGCTGAGCCATTAATTATACAGAAAACAAATCAACACAAACGTGCTGAGATGCGAACAGCTTAACGCTAATTTAACATTGAAAACGCCATAGACATGCTAACGCGTTAGCATTGGTCCTGTTTTTAAGTTATAAAATACATCTATCAACTGTTTCAGAAGACCATAAGAGGTCGGTTTAACATAAAAATATTAACTATTAGGGCCCTGTCCCACTGGCGTTTAGGAGGATTTGCGGATGGAATGCGCACAAAAGTGGCCCACATCCACCAAACAACTGCAGTAACCATGTAACATTCCTGTATGAGTCAGCCGCCATCCGAACACGTCCGTGATCATCTGCAGAGGCACGCATGTCCACAGCCAGGATTTTTGAGCGGCTCAAAAATCCGGCTGCGGATGAGATCCGCATCACTGCCTGAACACATACTGAAGACATACACAGGACATACACAACCAACGTGCCGCATATCCCCTGTCATCCGCTGATATCCGCAACCGACGGGTTGGCGCGGCTTGGCGGCGGACCGGGACAGCATGCAAAACAGATATGACGTATGCCCAGCACGGCCACATCACGGTCGCAAATGGTATGTCGCGCATGCAGACTAAAGCATGACACGGGAGTGGATTTTCACTCTCATCCCATCCCGCTCCCAGAAAAAAAGAGTTTTTTGGTGGAAGAGCGAGCTGCAGCAAGCAGCTGAGTTTCTTTTTTTTTTTTTTTTAATTGTTTACATGTGCGCGCGTGAACGGGACAGTTGGTTCTCAAACTGGGTCCTGCAGAGGCGAAAGGACCACTGAAAGCAGCTGTCATCCAGACACTGCTCCTGCAGCAAATAATGATACTCTCTGTATTGGGAGCTTTTCACAACTCGCTCTGTGTGATCAAGGTCCGTCATGTTAACTTGACTGACAACCGGAGCCGGCGAGTGGAATGGAAGCTCCTACTATTTGATGACGCACAGGGCGAATTTTCGCAGCAAAAGCAGAGCGACACACCGGGCGAAGGAGGCGCGTCCGTCGGCGAATTTGTAGCATCTGATCACGCCCGGTGTGCACGCGGCATTAAATAGATGAAAATCATCATCTATTTTTGGCATTCCCGCTCCTCCCTGCTCCCGTTCATTTTTATTCCCGTCCCATCCCAATCACGGGATTGATAAAATTTTGACTCCCATCCCGCGGGAATCCCGCAGGAATCACGTGACCCGCGTGAATTCCCGAAAAATGTCATCCTCTAATGCAGACAGAGTGGGCTTGGATGAAGCGACTGCATCACGGCCGCTGTGCCCCCATGAGGTCGCCTTCGCTTCTGTTCCCTGTTATATCCGCTTTTCTTCCTCATGTATTCGCTGATCCACCCCGGGACATTCATCATTTCTGCCCACCTTTGTTGTGGACGCTCAGCTTTTGTCTCCTCATTTCATACGCAAATCCTCCTAAACGCCAGTGGGACAGGGCCCTTACTCACAGACATACGTTCTTCGGAGTTTTAGCGGGGAAAAATGAGGATAAAGTGAAATATAGCAATCAATCCATGAATCATAGATCGAAGCACTGCTTCGACCTGCGAATCACTGCTTCGATTGGTTCATGGTTCAAAGCAAAGCTGCGCGGCAGAAAAGTTGATTACAGACCAGCCGCATGTCTGTAATAGAGAAATGTTCATTTTCCTGATAAACAAGTGCGCAACTGCAAAAAAGCCTACCGGACATGCCTCATGACAAATAGGCCTGACTTCGTTGTAGTCACTAGTAATCAGTGGTGTCTCTGGGTGAAAACACAACTTTTTTCGTGTGTGTTTTTTTTTTTTTTTTTGTAACTAGTAACGGCATGGCGCATAGAAAATGTATCGGAGTAGAAGTATGCAATTAAGGTCGAAAATGTAGTGAAGTAAAAGTGAAAGTAAGCTGAATTTTAAAAAAACTCAAGTAAAGTACAAAGTCTCCCAAAACGTACTTAAGTACAGTAGTGAAGTATTTTTACTTCGTTACTATACAACACTGAACAGGCATTAACATTTTCTCACTTTTCTCTCCTGTGTAAACACTCTCTTTTTTCTTCTGTGTGAGAAGATTATAAACAGACACACGCAGAACTCTCCCTTCGCTCACTGCCTCCGGAGGTACGGATGCGGGACCCACAAAGAATCCAAGTCCTCTCCCAGTGGCCATGGAGCTCTGCGGATGCGATCAACATCCGCATCAAAACAGCGAGTGTAGTCTCTGGACCTGTTGCCAGATTCGGCGCAATTCTGCCCAGCAGACAGGAGGGCGATGTGAGTGGCCCGCTGCTGCGTTTACCGAGCCCGCAGAAAGCACATCAGAGGCAATGAGAGCAATCGCGGTGATGCCGACCGGTGCCGCGACCGGCCCGCCTGATAAGGACGCAGAACACAATGCGCTGTTAAAAAAAAAAAAAAAGCATGCAAAATTGCTCTAAAAAAATACGCGAAACTGCGAGGCCGCAAAAGGTGAACCGCGTTATAGTGAGGGACCACTGTTCTCTGAAAATGAATTAATAAAAATCACAGAAGATGAACAAGATTTTTTTTGACAATTTATTAATTGTCGCTCAGTGCTAATGCAATACCATATCATAGGAATACAATGAGGCAACAACAGGTGACTGTCGAGTGTCGACTCAGCCTTCTCATTGGATGGGGCGGGCCTAGCTGACAAGTGGGTGGGCCCAGGCCCATCCAGGCCCACCCCTGGCTACGCATAAGGTTTCTTGTCTGTATTACGTTTGGAAAGAGGTGTCACTTTATTTAAAGCGGCGATTCGTTTTGAAGTTATTCCGACCGGACTTTGTCTCAGCAAAGAGCCGCGCAGCGTTTTAAGCTGTGTGAACGGAACGGAGGACGATTCTCGTTTCTTGACAGCAACAAGACAAGAGTCCCAGTTAGTGACTTTAATCCATACAAAAGTGACTCATGGTATTTTAATGGCTTTGAGGGGGTTAAGAAACGGACTTGCCGTTTCTGAAGAGCAGCGAATCAAAGAACCAACGAGCTAGTGGATCCAAGCATTGCTTCAATGGTTCACGGCTTCAAAGTGGAGAGCGCTGCAGAAACAGTTGATTACAGAGCCGCTGCAGAAATGGGACATTTTCAGCTTCCAAGAATTGTGTACAGATCCTTGCAACATGGGGCCGTGCATTATCCTGCTGCAACATGAAGTGATGTTCTTGGATGTATGGCACAACAATGGGCCTCAGGATCTCATCACGGTATCTCTGTGCATTCAAAATGCCATCAATAAAATGCACCTCTGTTCTTCATCCATAACCGACGCTTGCCCATACCATAACCCCACCGCCACCGTGGGCCACTCGATCCACAACATTGACATCAGAAAACCGCTCACCCACACGACGCCACACACGCTGTCTGCCATCTGCCCTGGACAGTGTGAACCGGGATTCATCCGTGAAGAGAACACCTCTCCAACGTGCCAAATGCCAGCGAATGTGAGCATTTGCCCACTCAAGTCGGTTACGACGACGAACTGGAGTCAGGTCGAGACCCCGATGAGAACGACGAGCATGCAGATGAGCTTCCTTGAGATGGTTTCTGACAGTTTGTGCAGAAATTCTTTGGTTATGCAAACCGATTGTTTCAGCAGCTGTCCGAGTGGCTGGTCTCAGACGATCTTGGAGGTGAACATGCTGGATGTGGAGGTCCTGGGCTGGTGTGGTTACACGTGGTCTGCGGTTCTGAGGCTGGTTGGATGTACTGCCAAATTCTCTGAAACGCCTTTGGAGATGGCTTATGGTAGAGAAATGAACATTCAATATACGAGCAACAGCTCTGGTTGACATTCCTGCTGTCAGCATGCCAATTGCACGCTCCCTCAAATTTTGCGACATCTGTGGCATTGTGCTGTGTGATAAAACTGCACCTTTCAGAGTTGCCTTTTATTGTGGGCAGTCTAAGGCACACCTGTGCACTAATCATGTTGTCTAATCAGCATCTTGATATGGCACACCTGTGAGGTGGGATGGATTATCTCAGCAAAGGAGAAGTGCTCACTATCACAGATTTAGACTGGTTTGTGAACAATATTTGAGGGAAATGGTGATATTGTGTATGTGGAAAAAGGTTTAGATCTTTGAGTTCATCTCATACAAAATGGGAGCAAAACCAAAAGTGTTGCTTTTATATTTTTGTTGAGTGTACAAACATGGGAAGGTTGTTAAAGGCAAACATACTGGTAGACCAAGGAAGACATCAAAGCGTCAAGACAGAAAACTTAAAGCAATATGTCTCAAAAATCGAAAATGCACAACAAAACAAATGAGGAACGAATGGGAGGAAACTGGAGTCAACATCCATGACCGAACTGTAAGAAACCACCTAAAGGAAATGGGATTTACATACAGAAAAGCTAAACGAAAGCCACCATTAACACCTAAACAGAAAAAAACAAGGTTACAAAGGGCTAAGGAAAAGCAATCGTGGACTGTGGATGACTGGATGAAAGTCATATTCAGTGATGAATCTCGAATCTGCATTGGGCAAGGTGATGATGCTGGAACTTTTGTTTGGTGCCGTTCCATTGAGATTTATAAAGATGACTGCCTGAAGAGAACATGTAAATTTCCACAGTCATTGATGATATGGGGCTGCATGTCAGGTAAAGCACTGGGGAGATGGCTGTCATTACATCATCAATAAATGCACAAGTTTACGTTGATATTTTGGACACTTTTCTTATCCCATCAATTGAAAGGATGTTTGGGGATGATGAAATCATTTTTCAAGATGATAATGCATCTTGCCATAGAGCAAAAACTGTGAAAACATTCCTTGCAAAAAGACACATAGGGTCAATGTCATGGCCTGCAAATAGTCCGGATCTTAATCCAATTGAAAATCTTTGGTGGAAGTTGAAGAAAATGGTCCATGAGAAGGCTCCAACCTGCAAAGCTGATCTTGCAACAGCAATCAGAGAAAGTTGGAGCCAGATTGATGAAGAGTACTGTTTGTCACTCATTAAGTCCATGCCTCAGAGACTGCAAGCTGTTATAAAAGCCAGAGGTGGTGCAACAAAATACTAGTGATGTGTTGGAGCGTTTTGTTTTTCATGATTCCATAATTTTTTCCTCAGAATTGAGTGATTCCATATTTTTTCCCTCTGCTTGGTCTAAAAAAGTAACCGTTACTGACTGCCACAATTTTTTTTCCTGATTTCTTATAGTGTTTCTTAAAGCCAGAAAGTTGCCATTTGAAATGACTTTAGTTTTGTCTCATGTCTGTGATCTGCTTTTTTTCTACAAAATTAAACAACTGAATGAACATCCTCCGAGGCTGATGATTCCATAATTTTTGCCAGGGGTTGTAGCATTCTATCATAAGAAGAACTTGGTGTTGGAGATTTTCTTATGTCTCTTAAGTTGTATATTTAAATAAGACTGAAGGTTGAGGTTGCAGGAAATGGACTCCATTTGTACTCAAAACAGTCAACATGCCAAAGCTTCCTCTGGAGGAGGACCTACTCGCCCAGCACAGCATCGCTATACTAAAAGTTCCTGGGGAGAATCCTGAACTGGCATTGTTGGCAGGATGTGGCAGTTGACCAAATAGGCAGAAGCAAAGGTTCCTAATGCTTAGAAGCAACTGTGACCTCAGAACAAGGTCAAAATGATGTGGGAAGATATGTAGCAAGGTGAAATCCAGGTTGAAATAATATGCTTGTCTTGGGGGATTCCCATTTAGATGTCTTGGTTGAGAATGGGTCTTGTATGTGAGAAATCTGGCATTGAAATCCCAGCAGAAGCCACAAAGATAAAACACTCTGTGACGTGGCATGTCTCATTGGAGGATATCATAAAAGATTGCAGTTACCTTGGCTTCCTGTGGGCTGAAATCCTTCTGTGTTACTTAACGTTTAATATCAGTGTCTAACTCCTGAACTCCTAACTCCTCTGTTATTTTGTTGTGGTTCAAGACTACCATTTGACTACATCAGTTAATTGCTCCAGTCACTTTGTGCTGTCGAGAGTTGGAGAGGCGCCATGTCTATGTCAAAAAGCCAAGTGTCATTTGATTACTGTAATTCTTTTTAGGGCAGATGTGAAACAGGCTCACAACAGCACAGAATGAAAGACTGGAATACGTACAATTGATAGTCTTGACCAAAATGTCGAAAGTTTTGATTTAGACTAATTAGCCTTCTCTTTTTCTCTCTCGCATGTCCTGTTATTTTCTCCATTTCTTTTTGTTTCCTCACTACCACCTTCGCTTCCCAATTTCTTTTGTCTCTCCAGGAGGACTAGTAGGATGCTGAGTGTCGTTCCTCCTTGCCACTGCTCTCCACCCTTCTCTCCATGACCTGAGAGCACAAACGTAGTGGGAGGAACGAAACACCAGAGAGTGGAAGAGGAGGGCAGAAGGCCAGGGAAGGAAGAAAGGAAGGAAGGAACGTATTCTTTTGACGTTGTTGTTTGTTTTCCCTTTTCAAAATGGCAACAACAGAAGCCAGCACAGTACCAGTGGTCGAGGAAGATGGGAAAGCTCCTGAAACCAAGACAGTGGAGGTGGAGCAGCCACCTAAAAATGCCAACGCAAACTCAGATACTGTCAACAGCGAGGTTGTCGATAATGATGGCATAGCGGTCAACAGTGAGGTTGTCGACAACAAAGAGACTGTGAATAACGACACAGCGGCAGCAGGAGCCGAGGAGGGAGCAGAAGCAGCCAGTGGTGAGGCAGCACCTCCTCAGAGTTCAGAAAATGCCTCCTCTACTGAGCCCAAGACCTCTTTCCTAGACTCCTTCCTTAACAAGAGTGGCCTGGGGAAGGTGATGGGAGGGAGGAAGAAGAAGGAGCAGAGCACAGCTGCAGGAGGAGAAGAGAATGCAGCTGAAGGTGGGGAGAAAGAGGGAGAAAAGGGAGGAGAAGAGACTGCAGTGGCAGAGGGAGGAACAGAAGAAGGGCTGGAAGGAGATGCAGGAACAGAGAAACCTGCTGAGCATGGAGAAAAGGAAGGGGAGAAGAAAGCAGAGAAAGGCAAACAGGCAGAGCCTAAATCCACAGTTCGAGATCTGATCAGGAAGCCAGTAGCCAGAATTTTCTCCCATCGTAGCACTGAAAAGAAGGATGGAGCCACCGCAGAACCTCAGAAGCAGGTCAGGTCCAAATCTCTGGATCGGCTGGAGGATCCTGAAACACTTAACACCACTGCAGACTCCACTACGGAGGGAGGAGCAGCAGGTGGAGCAGAGGGAGGTGTCGAGGGAGAGCAAAAAGCTTCATCTTCCTCAGCAACGACCAAGCACATGAAGCGCTGGCATTCCTTCAAGAAGCTCATGGCTCAGAAAGCACACAAGAAGAGTGGGGGAGGAGGAGAAGATGGGAAGGAAGAGGGAGCAGAGGCAGGAGAAGGGGGTGGTGGAGACTCTTCCACATTGGACTCCAAGGAGTCAGGCCAAAAGAGGTGGAAGCTCAAACGTTCCTGGACCTTTCAGGGCATGAAGAGGGACACATCCATGGGCGGCATCAGCAGCAAAGCCAAGAGCTCAGATAAAGACTCCTCTGACAACGTCAAACTGGAGGAGGCAGCAGCAGGAGGAGGAGAGGGAGAAGAGGCTAAGGCAGAGGGAGGAGCAGAGGAGGCCAAGATGGATGTAAGTGAGGAGAAGGAGAAAGCTGAAGGAGGTGATGAGGAGAAAGCAGCAGCAGCAGGAGGTGGAACAGTGACACATCATGCTAGCGACATCTGGACCTCCTTCAAGAAGAGGGTCATCCCGAAGTCCAAACGCTCCAACACGGAATGTGCCCCCAGTGGTGAGGAAGATGCAACTGCAACTCACGCATCAGGTATGATGACAGTGAAAAAAATAATAATTATAACAATATTACACAAACCCCAGAAGTGTTGGCTTCACACATTTGTGTCTGCATCAAAACAATAATAATTACGGCAAAATCCAATTTCTGAACTGCTGTGGTAGTGAGTTAATGTGTCACGTATGTATTATTCATGCACTTGTGGTAAACATAGGAATATAATGACATCATTTCAAAAGCACTTTTTAATATTCTTCTATTTCTATATTTGTTCAGATAACTGTAAATTTTAAGAGGGGTGTCACATTTGTAAGTGAGCTGTTGTAATGAGTCAAGTGGAATCGGTTGTTTTGTTCATCGAGTGTGGTTTAAAACTGGTTTAATTTTGACGCCATTAAAAATGCAGGAACACAAGCTGATAGAGTGTTCAAGCTCATTTAATGTTAGTTTGTGACTTGCTAACTCTGGGGGAGGAAATGTAATTGAACATCTTTTGAAATAAAATATTCACCATTTTACAATTTGAAATTCAAATTACACTGTTGCACAGTCCGTAGTAAAGACTTTAGCTTTCATCTCTTGGATGCAACCACCAAGTTATATCATACAATATGCAAACTGTTGGCAAACTACAGTCAGTACTGTATATTTAAGGGGGGAAAAAACCTAAGATATTGTTTAAAAAGAGCACACACATTCATCCTGCAATGTGCACAGCATTAAAAATCTATGAATCTGAAAAAAATGAATCTATCAATAAATGTTTAGCCCTGTAAAATCCATCATCCTCTGTGGCCATTTGCATAGTCTGCTAATTTTTAAAGAATTCCTTACCATGCAGAGACAAATGCTGAACATTTTTTAAGCGTGCACATGTGTATCTTTAGACCAGCATATTTATTTATAGTTCCAGTAGAAGCAAATAGTTATCATTTTGGTATGACAAGTATCGCGAAACAGCCTGAGGCCGACAAGGGTTAAGGGCCCCATCACACTTAGCACGAATGAGCAGGAATCAATCAGATTCAGCCAAAATGGGAAAAAACAGCAAAGTTTGAGGCACAGTTGGGAGGGACTAGGGATGGGTATAGATAAGATTTTATCGATATCGATACCATTATCGATTCTGCTTATCGATCCAATTCCCTATCGATTCCTTATCGATACCTCCTATGAATTTTCTGTGTACTACAAATAGGCTTTACAGGTTTTCTATGTCTACAACTTTTTATTGAGTCTTAAAGTAAATAAATTTGAAATTGGTCACTGAATCCTTGATCTCTGGACATAAATAGAAATAAACAAAATCTGTAGTTTTTGTCAGAAGCATGAAAGTCTCTACATACAGCTGAGCTGAAGTCAGATGGCTGCTGGAGTCTGCAGGTCTGCAGCCATACAGTCTTGGGCTGCTGCACGTCAATGCAGGATGTCTCATTTTGGAAAGAAAAAAAAGTTTGATTGATTGCAGTTTATTGTTTGTATTACAGCGTTTGGAAAGAGGTGCCATTTGATTTAAATGGTGATTCGCGTTGAAGTTATTATCTTTCCAATTTGGCTCAATAGAGAGCGTTTATAGCAATGGAATGGAGGAAGACTCTCCTTTCTTTCTTGCAATAAGACAAGAGTCTCAGTTAGTCACTTTAATCTGCACAAAAGTGAGTCACGATTGACATATTTTAATGGCTTTGAGAGGGGTTGAGAAGACAAGTTGCCGCTTCTGATGAGGAGTGAAGCAAAGAACCAACGAAGCAGCACATCGGAGCACTACTTCATTGGTTCAAGCTTCAAAGCAGAGCTGCGCTGCAGAAATGGTTGATTACAGACCTGCTGCAGGGTCTGTAATCGACGTAGAGAAATTGTCATTTTCCCGACAAACACCCTCAAAACAACGGCCGCTCTGAAGGACCGATAAGGGAGTCGTTAAGCAAAAAGGCTATTGATATCGGTGGATCGAATCATTTCTTAACGATACCTGAAAAGAACCAGTTCTCGATACCCAACCCTAGGAGGGACAGACATTCGGACAGCTGTGTACAAATGCTGTTCGACTGCTTAGAATGTGGGCGGATCCTACCTCGAATGATTCGTGCCCAACCTGTGCGTATGCTTACAAATGCAGTGCAACTGTAGTTGGAACACAGTATAAATACTTAGACTGGTGTTAGAATGCGGTAAAAATATTAAAAACGCACTTTGAATGAATTACGAATGCGGTTTGATCGCCACCCAAAGTCTGGTCGGAAGGCACGCAGGGGGCGAGGCAGGAGAGACTGTGCGCTGTCCTGTGCTGTTTTTACAAGACCTGCCATTCCTGTCTCTTGCGATTCAAACAACATCCAACCCTTCGGCTCCTCCCTTCTCTTCACTCGGGGTCACCACAGCAAATCCGAGGTGGATCTGCATGTTGATTATGCATAGGTTTTACACTGGATGCTTTTCCTGGCGCAACTTCCTGGTCATTACAACCAGAATCAAGGTGCACTGGAGGTGCAGACGTTGCACATTTGAGACATGCCGGCAGAATTTCACGTGCCTGACCATGGTGAGTTCCCTCAAGCACAATCAGACTGTTCTGAATGCTGTCTTGATACCGTGAGAGTATTTAGAACCACCTTGTCTGCCGTTTGATATTTTTCCACTTCAACTGCGCCACAAATAGTTTGAACATGAGCAAAACATTCGGGATGGCTGCACGTCCGTGCTGACTGTTTAGACCGCTTTGAGAATGCTGTCCGACGATTCTGAATGCACTTCAGCACTTCCAGAATGCAGGTTGAATTTTCATTGGAAGAGGATTCTGGCTCTTTCGGCCTCTAGTGCAGGGCTGTGAAAACTCTGCGGATCTGCGGGATTCCGTGGATTTCATCATGGGGAGGGGTGCGGGAATGTTAGTGTTGTACTCTTTAATTCTGATCATTACTGAGTTTTTAAAATGCTTATCGCAAAGCGTTTTTTTTTTTTTTTTACGACATCATGCAAGTTTTATGAGTCCGTGGACACTGATCTGTGTGTTACAGATACAAATCAGTTTCCTCGAATCCGCGGAGTTTTGAGGAGAATAAATGTCACTCAAAGCCTGGCTGTTGCGGGACTGGTTTGTTGCTGCGGTGACACTGTGTAGCTCCTCTGCAAAGCTTAGCTAAATGTAGCATGTGGACATCGCAAACTTTTAGAACTTTCAAGTTTTTAAAAGAAGGATTTTGCAGCATGTCTGTGTCACGGAGCGACATCAGACAGAGGAAGATGGCGAGAAAGACGGTTTGAAAAAGTCTGATAAGGACAAGAATGTTGGGGAAGTGTAATGACACGGACCCACAACAGGGGGCGCAAATGAACGGTCAATAGATAGTCCAATAAATACAATTTATTGTGGCAAATGTGCACAACAGGTCGAATACTGCTTTTAGACAGTCAATTACAAAATACAACAGGTGACGTGTGGGCAGACCTGAGGGTAGGAGACGCCTATCCAGAGAAGAGCCGGGGCCCACAAGGTTCCACCGCCAACGAAGACCTGCAGTACACCGAAGCCACCAAGTCCCCAGCTGTCAGATCCGGTACTGCTGGCAGGAACAAAAACAGGTTAATGGTGGGTGTGTGGACACCCAGTAAGCAGTCAGCAACTCACAATGTTTATCCACTTGGAGGGAACACCTCCACCTCCAACTCTGGAACCAGTTAACGGCAGAGCCTGAACTGCTACTTAACGTAAGTGGAATGAGGAGTGAAGATCATCACTCCACCACCGTCCACAAACCCAGCTCCAGCTGTAAGTAGAGTTCCAGGTACTCCTGCAAAAAGTTCAGAACAAACAAGGTATGTGCGTTCGGCACAGAAACAACGGCTGAGAGAATTACTTGAGTGGTAAACTGATATCTCGGCAGAGATGTGGTGTCTCCTCCAGGCTTTTATGGTGCAGTGATGATGATTACTGACAGCTGGTAGTCCTGGCTCCTGGGTGGTGACTGCGCCCTCTGGTGCCTGAAACCCGACTACAGGCAGGGCGCCCTCTGGCGTTGGCCAGCAGTACCTCCTCTTCGGGCGGCCCACATAACAAAGAATCTGTGGAATTGTTGCTGGCTTCATGAACACACCTGAAAGATAAACCGGAAAAGCAAACTGGTAAGAATTTTTTTCTCTCTCTGGAAAATAAACATTGTGCTGTTCAAACAGAATTTCCGAAAGGATTATTTGCCTTTTTTTCTTTCATTAATCTAGAGTTTCTTTCATTGAAAAAAAAAGACATTGTGGCTTTGAATGAATCTGGGCTACATGAATTTACACAACAATGTAAATTAGTTTTTATTAATGTAGACTTTTTCATGGGAAAAAAGACACTGTGGCTTTGAGTGGATTTACAGGAATTTACACAAGAATGTGTGGCTTTTTACTATAAGGTATGTTATTGATATTTTACCCTGATTTTTAAAATATTCTACAAGCTTTAGCTGTGGTTTTTGAAATACTTTAACAGTCTTTTCAGTCTTCATGAATTTCATGTAGTTTAATTGTTTTGAGTTAATGCATAATTTGGTTTACAATTAAAAGGAAAATCATACCAGGTCCTACTTCCACGTCATATTCTGTTATTTCAACATCATCACTGATGGTTCAAATGAAAGGCTGAATCTAGGATAATTTAAATATGCACTAATTTTGAGATTTGTTCTTCCAGGAGATGTTGAAAATGTGTCAGTAGATGAAAATTTTATTTGGTTTCTGGGGCCCCACAAGGCCCTAGACCCCGGCTCCTGGGGGGGGGGGCAGATCCCCTGCAAATTTTCCTCGGATTTCAGAATTTTCATTTCACAGCCCTGCCAGTGTGATGGGGGTTTAAAGAATAGACTCAGTTCTTCATACCACATACAGTAGTGTTCAGAATAATAGTAGTGCTATGTGACTAAAAAGATTAATCCAGGTTTTGAGTATATTTCTTATTGTTACATGGGAAACAAGGTACCAGTAGATTCAATAGATTCTCACTAATCCAACAAGACCAAGCATTCATGATATGCACACTGTTAAGGCTATAAAATTCTGCTATTAGTAGAAAAAGTAGAAAAGGGGGTGTTCACAATAATAGTAGCATCTGCTGTTGATGCTACAAACTCAAAACTCCTTCTTTATGTTCTCCAATGCCATATACCAACACAGTGCAGAGTAGCTACCTAAACTCTGTGAGTGAGATAGATTATCTCGTCAATAGTTTTACATCCTCATTGTGCACAACTTTGGATGCTGTAGCTCCTCTGAAAAAGAGAGCCTTAAATCAGAAGTGCCTGACTCCGTGAAATAACTCACAAACTCGCAGCTTAAAGCAGATAACCCGTAAGTTGGAGAGGAAATGGCGTCTCACTAATTTAGAAGATCTACACTTAACCTGGAAAAAGAGTCTGTTGCTCTATAAAAAAGCCCTCCGTAAAGCTAGGACATCTTACTACTCATCACTAATTGAAGAAAATAAGAACAACCCCAGGTTTCTTTTCAGCACTGTAGCCAGGCTGACAGAGAGTCAGAGCTCTATTGAGCTGAGTATTCCTTTAACTTTAACTAGTAATGACTTCATGACTTTCTTTGCTAATAAAATTTTAACTATTAGAGAAAAAATTACTCATAACCATCCCAAAGACATATCGTTATCTTTGGCTGCTTTCAGTAATGCTGGTATTTGGTTAGACTCTTTCTCTCCAATTGTTATGTCTGAGTTATTTTCATTAGTCACTTCCTCCAAACCATCAACATGTCTATTAGACCCCATTTGTACCAGGCTGCTCAAGGAAGCCCTACCATTAAGTAATGCTTCGATCTTAAATATGATCAATCTATCTTTATTAGTTGGCTATGTACCACAGGCTTTTAAGGTGGCAGTATTTAAACCATTACTTAAAAAGCCATCACTTGACCCAGCTATCTTAGCTAATTATAGGCCAATCTCCAACCTTCCTTTTCTCTCACAAATTCTTGAAAGGGTAGTTGTAAAACAGCTAACTGATCATCTGCAGAGGAATGGTCTATTTGAAGAGTTTCAGTCAGGTTTCAGAATTCATCATAGTACAGAAACAGCATTAGTGAAGGTTACAAATGATCTTCTTATGGCCTCAGACAGTGGACTCATCTCTGTGCTTGTCCTGTTAGACCTCAGTGCTGCTTTTGATACTGTTGACCATAAAATTTTATTGCAGAGATTAGAGCATGCCATAGGTATTAAAGGACATGCGCTGCGGTGGTTTGAATCATATTTATCTAATAGATTACAATTTGTTCATGTAAATGGGGAGTCTTCTTCACAGACTAAGGTTAATTATGGAGTTCCACAAGGTTCTGTGCTAGGACCAATTTTATTCACTTTATACATGCTTCCCTTAGGCAGTATTATTAGAAAGCATTGCTTAAATTTTCATTGTTACGCAGATGATACCCAGCTTTATCTATCCATGAAGCCAGAGGACACACACCAATTAGTTAAACTGCAGGAATGTCTTACAGACATAAAGACATGGATGACCTCTAATTTCCTGCTTTTAAATTCAGATAAAACTGAAGTTATTGTACTTGGCCCCACAAATCTTAGAAACATGGTGTCTAACCAGATCCTTACTCTAATATTTCTAAAATTAGAAAGGTCTTGTCTCAGAGTGATGCTGAAAAACTAATTCATGCATTTATTTCCTCTAGGCTGGACTACTGTAATTCAATCAATCAATCAATCAATTTTTTTATATAGCGCCAAATCACAACAAACAGTTGCCCCAAGGCGCTTTATATTGTAAGGCAAGGCCATACAATAATTATGTAAAACCCCAACGGTCAAAACGACCCCCTGTGAGCAAGCACTTGGCTACAGTGGGAAGGAAAAACTCCCTTTTAACAGGAAGAAACCTCCAGCAGAACCAGGCTCAGGGAGGGGCAGTCTTCTGCTGGGACTGGTTGGGGCTGAGGGAGAGAACCAGGAAAAAGACATGCTGTGGAGAGGAGCAGAGATCGATCACTAATGATTAAATGCAGAGTGGTGCATACAGAGCAAAAAGAGAAAGAAACAGTGCATCATGGGAACCCCCAGCAGTCTACGTCTATAGCAGCATAACTAAGGGATGGTTCAGGGTCACCTGATCCAGCCCTAACTATAAGCTTTAGCAAAAAGGAAAGTTTTAAACCTAAGCTTAAAAGTAGAGAGGTTGTCTGTCTCCCTGATCTGAATTGGGAGCTGGTTCCACAGGAGAGGTGCCTGAAAGCTGAAGGCTCTGCCTCCCATTCTACTCTTACAAACCCTAGGAACTACAAGTAAGCCTGCAGTCTGAGAGCGAAGCGCTCTATTGGAGTGATATGGTACTACGAGGTCCCTAAGATAAGATGGGACCTGATTATTCAAAACCTTATAAGTAAGAAGAAGAATTTTAAATTCTATTCTAGAATTAACAGGAAGCCAATGAAGAGAGGCCAATATGGGTGAGATATGTTCTCTCCTTCTAGTCCCCGTCAGTACTCTAGCTGCAGCATTTTGAATTAACTGAAGGCTTTTTAGGGAACTTTTAGGACAACCTGATAATAATGAATTACAATAGTCCAGCCTAGAGGAAATAAATGCATGAATTAGTTTTTCAGCATCACTCTGAGACAAGACCTTTCTGATTTTAGAGATATTGCGTAAATGCAAAAAAGCAGTCCTACATATTTGTTTAATATGCGCTTTGAATGACATATCCTGATCAAAAATGACTCCAAGATTTCTCACAGTATTACTAGAGGTCAGGGTAATGCCATCCAGAGTAAGGATCTGGTTAGACACCATGTTTCTAAGATTTGTGGGGCCAAGTACAATAACTTCAGTTTTATCTGAGTTTAAAAGCAGGAAATTAGAGGTCATCCATGTCTTTATGTCTGTAAGACAATCCTGCAGTTTAGCTAATTGGTGTGTGTCCTCTGGCTTCATGGATAGATAAAGCTGGGTATCATCTGCGTAACAATGAAAATTTAAGCAATACCGTCTAATAATACTGCCTAAGGGAAGCATGCATAAAGTGAATAAAATTGGTCCTAGCACAGAACCTTGTGGAACTCCATAATTAACTTTAGTCTGTGAAGAAGATTCCCCATTTACATGAACAAATTGTAATCTATTAGTCAAATATGATTCAAACCACCGCAGCGCAGTTCCTTTAATACCTATGGCATGCTCTAATCTCTGTAATAAAATTTTATGGTCAACAGTATCAAAAGCAGCACTGAGGTCTAACAGAACAAGCACAGAGATGAGTCCACTGTCCGAGGCCATAAGAAGATCATTTGTAACCTTCACTAATGCTGTTTCTGTACTATGATGAATTCTAAAACCTGACTGAAACTCTTCAAATAGACCATTCCTCTGCAGATGATCAGTTAGCTGTTTTACAACTACCCTTTCAAGAATTTTTGAGAGAAAAGGAAGGTTGGAGATTGGCCTATAATTAGCTAAGATAGCTGGGTGAAGTGATGGCTTTTTAAGTAATGGTTTAATTACTGCCACCTTAAAAGCCTGTGGTACATAGCCAACTAACAAAGATAGATTGATCATATTTAAGATCGAAGCATTAAATAATGGTAGGGCTTCCTTGAGCAGCCTGGTAGGGATGGGGTCTAATAAACATGTTGATGGTTTGGATGAAGTAACTAATGAAAATAACTCAGACAGAACAATCGGAGAGAAAGAGTCTAACCAAATACCGGCATCACTGAAAGCAGCCAAAGATAACGATACGTCTTTGGGATGGTTATGAGTAATTTTTTCTCTAATAGTTAAAATTGTGTTAGCAAAGAAAGTCACAAGGTCATTACTAGTTAAAGTTAATGGAATACTCAGCTCAATAGAGCTCTGACTCTTTGTCAGCCTGGCTACAGTGCTGAAAAGAAACCTGGGGTTGTTCTTATTTTCTTCAATTAGTGATGAGTAGAAAGATGTCCTAGCTTTACGGAGGGCTTTTTTATAGAGCAACAGACTCTTTTTCCAGGCTAAGTGAAGATCTTCTAAATTAGTGAGACGCCATTTCCTCTCCAACTTACGGGTTATCTGCTTTAAGCTACGAGTTTGTGAGTTATACCACGGAGTCAGACACTTCTGATTTAAAGCTCTCTTTTTCAGAGGAGCTACAGCATCCAAAGTTGTCTTCAATGAGGATGTAAAACTATTGACGAGATACTCTATCTCCCTTACAGAGTTTAGGTAGCTACTCTGCACTGTGTTGGTATATGGCATTAGAGAACATAAAGAAAGAATCATATCCTTAAACCTAGTTACAGCGCTTTCTGAAAGACTTCTAGTGTAATGAAACTTATTCCCTACTGCTGGGTAGTCCATCAGAGTAAATGTAAATGTTATTAAGAAATGATCAGACAGAAGGGAGTTTTCAGGGAATACTGTTAAGTCTTCTATTTCCATACCATAAGTCAGAACAAGATCTAAGATATGATTAAAGTGGTGGATGGACTCATTTACTTTTTGAGCAAAGCCAATAGAGTCTAATAATAGATTAAATGCAGTGTTGAGGCTGTCATTCTCAGCATCTGTGTGGATGTTAAAATTGCCCACTATAATTATCTTATCTGAGCTAAGCACGACCAGGTGGACGATAGATAATAACAAATAAAACTGGTTTTTGGGACTTCCAATTTGGATGGACAAGACTAAGAGACAAGCTTTCAAATGAATTAAAGCTCTGTCTGGGTTTTTGATTAATTAATAAGCTGGAATGGAAGATTGCTGCTAATCCTCCGCCCCGGCCCGTGCTACGAGCATTCTGACAGTTAGTGTGACTCGGGGGTGTTGACTCATTTAAACGAACATATTCATCCTGCTGTAACCAGGTTTCTGTTAGGCAGAATAAATCAATATGTTGATCAATTATTATATCATTTACCAACAGGGACTTAGAAGAGAGAGACCTAATGTTTAATAGACCACATTTAACTGTTTTAGTCTGTGGTGCAGTTGAAGGTGCTATATTATTTTTTCCTTTTGAATTTTTATGCTTAAATAGAGTTTTGCTGGTTATTGGTAGTCTGGGAGCAGGCACCGTCTCTACGGGGATGGGGTAATGAGGGGATGGCAGGGGGAGAGAAGCTGCAGAGAGGTGTGTAAGACTACAACTCTGCTTCCTGGTCCCAACCCTGGATAGTCACGGTTTGGAGGATTTAAGAAAATTGGCCAGATTTCTAGAAATGAGAGCTGCTCCATCCAAAGTGGGATGGATGCCGTCTCTCCTAACAAGACCAGGTTTTCCCCAGAAGCTTTGCCAATTATCTGTGAATCCCACCTCATTTTTTGGACACCACTCAGACAGCCAGCAATTCAAGGAGAACATGCGGCTAAACATGTCACTCCCGGTCCGATTGGGGAGGGGCCCAGAGAAAACTACAGAGTCCGACATTGTTTTTGCAAAGTTACACACCGATTTAATGTTAATTTTAGTGACCTCCGATTGGCGTAACCGGGTGTCATTACTGCCGACGTGAATTACAATCTTACCAAATTTACGCTTAGCCTTAGCCAGCAGGTTCAAATTTCCTTCAATGTCGCCTGCTCTGGCCCCCGGAAGACAATTGACTATGGTTGCTGGTGTCGCTAACTTCACATTTCTCAAAACAGAGTCGCCAATAACCAGAGTTTGATCCTCGGCGGGTGTGTCGTCGAGTGGGGAAAAACGGTTAGAGATGTGAACGGGTTGGCGGTGTACACGGGGCTTCTGTTTAGGGCTACGCTTCCTCCTCACAGTCACCCAGTCAGCCTGCTTTCCCGGCTGCTCGGGATCTGCCAGGGGGGAACTAACGGCGGCTAAGCTACCTTGGTCCGCACCGACTACAGGGGCCTGGCTAGCTGTAGAATTGTCCACGGTGCGGAGCCGAGTCTCCAATTCGCCCAGCCTGGCCTCCAAAGCTACGAATAAGCTACACTTATTACAAGTACCGTTACTGCTAAAGGAGGCCGAGGAATAACTAAACATTTCACACCCAGAGCAGAAAAGTGCGGGAGAGACAGGAGAAGCCGCCATGCTAAACCGGCTAAGAGCTAGTAGCTACGCTAAGCTAGCGGATTCCTAAAAACACACAAAGTGAATAATGTGTAAATAATTTAGAGGTGATTCAGCAGAAGGAATGCTTTAGTTAAGGCACGTAAAGATTACACTGGGAAACAAATCGTAATCTAGATAACTAGATCAATCTAACTGCGCAGATTAAACAGCTAACAGATACAGAAAAATGCTGTGCTCCGGAACAGGAAGTGATACAATACCGCAGTGAGAGCCAACCACCAGTAGAGGCAAGCAAGAGGATCCAGCCAACAGTAATGTCTAAGCTGTATTTGTTAGACTTAGACTGCTGGGGGGTTCCCATGATGCACTAAGTGTTTCTTTCTCTTTTTGCTCTGTATGCACCACTCTGCATTTAATCATTAGTGATTGATCTCTGCTGTCTTCCACAGCATGTCTTTTTCCTGATTCTCTCCCCTCAGCCCCAACCGGTCCCAGCAGAAGACTGCCCCTTCCCTGAGCCTGGTTCTGCTGGAGGTTTCTTCCTGTTAAAAGGGAGTTTTTCCTTCCCACTGTCGCCAAGTGCTTGCTCATAGGGGGTCGTTTTGACCGTTGGGGTTTTTCTGTAATTATTGTATGGCTTTTGCCTTACAATATAAAGCGCCTTGGGGCAACTGTTGTTGTGATTTGGCACTATATAAATAAAATTGATTTGATTTGAAAACTATTATGTTCAAACTGCTTTTTTAGCAATCCTGTGAATCACTAAACTAGTATTTAGTTGTATAACTACTTTTATTTAACATAGGGACTTTGCGGGGGATTCTTGCAAATAAATTAGCTTCACACAGGCGTCTTCTAACTGTCACAGCACTTACAGGTAACTCCAGACTGTCTTTGATCATCCTGGAGCTGATCAATGGGTGAGCGTTTGCCATTCTGGTTATTCTTCTATCCATTTTGATGGTTGTTTTCCATTTTCTGCCACACGTCTGTTTTTTTTTTGTTTTTTTTGTCCATTTTAAAGCATTGGAGATCATTGTAGATGAACAGCCTGTAATTTTTTGCACCTGCATATAAGTTTTCCCCTCTCCAATCAACTTTTTAATCAAACTACGCTGTTCTTCTGAACAATGACTTGAACATCCCATTTTCCTCAGGCTTTCAAAGAGAAAAGAATGTTCAACAGGTGCTGGCTTCATCCTTAAATAGGGGACACCTGATTCACACCTGTTTGTTCCACAAAATTGATGAACTCACTGACTGAATGCTACACTACTATTATTGTGAACACCCCCTTTTCTGCTTTTTTTTTTACTAATAGCCCAATTTCATAGCCTTGAGAGTGTGCATATCATGGATGCTTGGTCTTGTTAAATTTGGGAGAATCTACTGGTACCTTGTTTCCCATGTAACAATAAGAAATATACTCAAAACCTGGATTAATCTTTTTAGTCACATAGCACTACTATTATTCTGACCACTACTGTATATTCACATCCAGCCACCATATGAAACATATTATTAGTTTCCCTTATTTTGAAGAGATTTACCATCAGCCATTCTTCTGGTTGCCCTCAAAATATATCTAGTTAGTGTAAACCAGACTGAACAAACTAAGGAGCCTTGGAAAACAACCACATCCCGCTGAGTTTACGTCACCTGAAGCAGCACACAACAATCACAGAGAATGTCATCCTGCCGTCCAACACTGCTTCGGGCTTCACAGGCTTCACAATATTTCAAAGTTCTACAAAGTTCGCATGACAGTCATTCAACATCCAATTGTTGTTACCTTTGTGTCTTTTGATTCTTTCATTTGTTCAGCCACAGTCAATAGGCAATAGGTAAGTACAGAAATGGGTAACAGCTAGCAGTTCCAGCTGCTTTAAAGTCCCGAGTCCACACCACAGCTTTCCCGCTGAGATAGCTAATCTGACGTCACTTCCTCTCCAAGCCTTCATGGTCACACTGTTGCAAAATCAGATGAACCTGTGCAGCTTTCTCATAAACACATGTAAAAACAAAATGTGGACGTCAAGCATTGTAAACAACAGGACCAGAAATATGGCTGACTGGAAAAACAAGGATCTTGATGAAGCTATGCATTCTGGGTTTTTCTATATGCATTCAGGGAAATTGTATTTTAACATGCATTTTCACAACAGTATTTGCATTAATGATTAATGATTGATGTTCTCCCTCATCGACCTTGACCTCTGATAATTTTGTTCTGCAAACTGAATGACTACATTCAGATTTTCATCTATTTCACCAAGCTTGATCCAAACCAGACCGCTGTCTGCTCAATGTCCCAGACTTAATCTGGCTAGATGTCAAGAGCTGCCTTTTTCCCGGGAGGTTGCATGTAATCTGGATGGAGGCCTTCAATCATGGACAAGACAAATGAGCCAAATAGATAGTCACCCAGGCTGCACTCCCACTGTTATCTGAACTTTGTGATCCATTTCTGTGATTCTAAAGAGGACATAAACCTGTGTGAAAATATGGTGTAAACAAAGTTCTTAAAGTCTTTTATTTTCACATTACTTTTTGGAATTTCATTTAAAATTATTGTTTTCATATCTGTTCAATTGTAAGCGTGTTGATGATGAATGCTAGTTATAGACTATGTATTTACTGGACAAATCCTCAGTGATGCCGCCCATAGTTTTCTGAAGAGACCTGGAATACTCGTTTGAATGCTCAAAAAGTGCTGCTCTGGTGTTGCCATGCTGACAGCACTTACTTTGCCTACTTCATGGCCAATCCATGAATGGGTAAAGTGGTAGAGCATGTGCACAACCATGTGTGAACCTGGGTGGGACAAATTAAGACCAAACACACCTCAGTCTGTGTTACTAAACTAATATCTAACATGCTGTACTTGTTTCAGGTGTTTTATTAAAGCATATTTTGGAGGACTGGGTGGTGGTTTTCTTAATGGATGGCTTGGGTGGGGGTATTAATAATCATGACCAACTTATAACCTCAGTCATTGTGGAGTAATTGGACCCAACATCATCAGAAAATAATAAGCTAAAAGTGCCTGTGCCACACAGACACAATTAAATAACACAAAATTTCCCTTGGCAGAAATATAGGAGCACACATTTGTTTGATGATTCAAAAGGACAATGAACCGCACAACAAGCCATATGATACTCATATTTGTAATAAAATGCTCAAAAAGGACAGACGCAGATGAGCTAGCTGCCATGGTTATTGGGGCTCTGGTAGCAGCTTTCTGACCAATATAGCTGTCACTCAAAGCGACCGAGCCTAAAATACCTTAAACTTATGAGTTATAAAAGTACAAAAATTGATTTTCTTTGCTTTCTTAGCTGTTATTCCAGTGAAGAGCACCAGAAACAAACGTATGTTTTGTTACCACATATCGTTAATTGAGGATGTTTCTGAATGCAAGTACAGTAACCATGTGCTTTAGAATGTGTGAGATTTATCAACAGATGTGTAGAAATTGTGATGAATGAAAGAGCCACAATTTCCCCATTTCCACAATGCATTGGCGTGTCACTGTATTGCTCTCATTATTTCTACATTTTCTTTTTCGTCAAACAATTCACAGACCTTTTATAGCTGCTCGGCCCCACCCTTTAACCTCACAGGAGTTCTGACAGGAAAAGCGCTACAGGGGGCCAAGACAGCTTTATATGTGTAGCAGGGATAAACATTTCCAATTACAGGAAACATCCATATCCAGGAAAGCTTGTCAGAGACGGTTTGTCGTATGCATAGCTGGAATATGTGATGTGTCGGCATCGATTAATAGCCTCTGGTTCCGTCCCCTCCCGGGGTACTGATGAGGCGTTTAGCAGGCTGACATCGTTAAATAGGTGGTTGGCCCAATTTTGTAGACAGCAAGGCCTGAGCTTTATTGATAACTGGCCTTCGTTCTCGGGCCACTGTGGCTTGCTGATGCCGGACGGCCTCCACCCTACTGGGGAAGGCACCGCCATCTTGTCTGCGAACATAGATAGAGCTCTATAGGGAGGGTAACATTAGGAATTTACAGTAGGCCACGGAGCAGGTGATTAGAGACCCTGCAAGGCTTATGACAAATGTGGGTGTGGCATCCATTAGCTTAGCAGGGAAATTAAATCCACTATGGTGATAGTGCTTATCTACCAAGGAGGGAAATTCAACAAGTTGAGACTGTGGCCTTCTTCCGTCGACGTGTCCATAAAAATCATAGAGGGATATGCTTTGCAAACTTAATACCCATTACTAAATTGGATGATGTTGAAATTGAGGATGGCCCAATGGTTGTTCCAGCAATATCAAAGATATTGCTGGATATTGTTGGATGTCTGGAAACTTCCTATTTTAAACTCTGATAAGACTGGAGCGATGGTTCCTGGTCCAGTGAGACATCTGCATCAATTTGACCAGTTAACGCTTAGTCTAGGCTCGTGTGTCATATATCCAGTGGTGGGCACAGCTAACCAAACAGTTAGCTTCAGTAACAGCTAATCAGCTAACTGGAAAGTTATCTTTTATAAAGCTAAACCGATAAACCACCCAAAAATTTATCAGAAAATGCAGCTAACCGATAACTTTCAGTATTGCTTCCAATACACTTGTAACTACTAACAAGCTGATTTTGAGTTTTAACACCATGATTGCTTCTGGTAGCATCAAAAGCAACCACAGACGCAAACAATGAGTCAGCGCTTCTGTCTTTGTGCGCCCTGCCCACTGCTGGAAGCTCCTGTTTACTACATAACTTGCAGCAGTAAAGCAGTTGAGAAGGGCTAAGCTCAACTCTACATACACAAAACAAGCCATTATTCCTTAACCGAATACAGCTGTGCCGCAGTGAGGCAGAGGTCTTGGAAAATAAAGCATGTTTGAGTTATGGTTTTGATTTAAAATCATCAAATTATTCCAGATAGAATAACTCCATTAATGTCAGTTCTGTCATTTGTACAAAGTTAAAATCTAACATGTATCTTTTAATTTTAAATAATGCTGTAATTCTGAAGTTTTGTAACAAATACTAGACAGATGCCAAAGGGATTATGGGTAAATACGCCTCCGCTAACACTGATTGGTTGACTCATTCATTCTATGTAAAAACCAACACGTTAATGTGAGGTGTGTTTGTCTGTGTTTACATATAAATGTGCTTTTGTAAAATATGCCTTTTTTATTTGTTAAAAAAAAGGCCATTTGCAAAAAGCCAAAAGTCAAGTTGTTATTTGACAACCATCTGATATAACCAGGTTCAAAATAAATAGAACACTGCCATCTACTGGCGCCCAGACACTCATACTGCCATGAACATTACTGGCCGTTAGATGGCAGTAGAGACCATGAAAACCTGCCAAAACAAAATTCCAGATAATCCGTTTCTGCTACATTTAATATTACTCTGGAACCAAGACAACAGACAGACAGGCGAAGAACAAAGACAACTGTGAGGCTTGTAAAGCACTCAGGTGATTAACTGCAAATCATGAACAGGTGTGGAGAAACTCCCAGAACCGGGGTGTGGCCAGACAGAGAGAGACATCCACCACCAAGAGCCAAGAGAAAGAGACAAGAAAAAGCAGGACAGAGAAAACCCAAGCAGAAAGACAGAGCAAGAGACGGACAGAACACACAAACAACCCAAACAAGACAGTAACCAAAAAAAATAATCACAGTCCAAAAACCTGACAGTGACCCCCCCCCAAGGGCTGGCCCCGATGGCCCAGGAGCAGAAGGGTGAGAAGAAACCCACGTATAAGACCGGGGTCCAAAATAAACCGGGGGGGAGGAATCCAGGACCGCTCCTCAGGGCCATAACCCTCCTAAAACAAAATTGAACCTGCTGAAGAAGATGGCCCACTAAGCCTGACGTGTATTGATTCGTTTGGCGGTGCGAAGATACGCCAGGTTCTTATGGTCAGTCCAGACCAAAAAAGGTAACTGTGCCCAGGGAGCACAGGGATGCAACTTGCTGTCAGTGGACCCTGTTTGAGAAAGCACTGCCCCAATGCCAATATCAGATGCATCAACTTCGACCACGAAGTGCCAGGCGGGGTCAGGAAGGAGCAACACGGGGGCCGTTGTGAAACGATTCTTTAGGTTCTGGAACGCTTCATCGCACTCGGGAGTCCACACAAATGAGCGAAGTGAAGAGGTTACATTATGCAACAAAGCCGCAACAGAGCTGAAATTGCAGCTAAATTTACGATAAAAGTTGGCAAACCCCAGGAACCTCTGAACGTCCTTGCGACATTTAGGAACCGCCCAATCGCAGACCGCGGCCACCTTAGCCAGGTCCATCTGAATCTGACCTTCGGAGATCACAAAGCCTAAAAATGATACTGTGGAACGGTAGAATTCACACTTTTGTGCTTTGACGTAAAGATTATTTTGCAGCAGAGTCTGGAGAATGGAACAAATCTGTTGAGTGTGAGTCTCTAAATTGGGAGAGTAAATCAAAATGTCACCCAGATAAACAAAGATGCACTTATTCAGAAACTCACGCAGGACGTCATTAACAAGGTTTTGAAATACTGCGGGAGCATTGGTGAGTCCCAATAGCATTACTAAATATTCATAATGACCAGTGGGGGTGTTAAAGGCGGTCTTCCATTCGTTCCCTGCACAAATGCAAACCAGATGATATGCGTTTCGTAAATCCAGTTTAGTAAAGATCTTAGCACCCTCCAGCAGCTTGAATGCTGGTGAAATCAGCGGCAGGGGGTGCCGGTTCTTAACCGTGCTGTCGTTAAGCCCACGATAGTCACTACAGGGGCAGAGAGTCTTATCCTTCTTTTCTACGAAGAAAAACCCCACCCCGGCGGCCGAGGACGAGGAGCGAATCAAACCGGCCGCGAGCGATTCCTGTATATAAGAGAAAACAATTTTCCCCGTGGGGGGGTCCCCAAGAGTAGATCAACAGCGCAATCATACTTGCGGTGTGGTGGAAGCGATTTAGCTTTAACCTTGTTGAATACTTTTGCAAGATCATGGTAACGGGCAGGGACCCCTTCTATCTTATTTACTCCAGAAGTGCTGACCGGCTTAGTCAGACAGACATTATTACAAGCAGGTCCCCAAGATTCGATCTTTCCGTGAGACCAGTCTAAACGGGGTTTGTGGTGTTGCACCCAGGGGTGCCCCAGGATTACAAAGTGAGTCATTTTGTCAAAGATGTGGAAACTGATTAGTTCTGAATGATGGTTAGAAATGGTCATATGAAATGACTGAGTGCGGAAATCAATTTGGCCCAATTGGCGACCATCCACCGCATGGACCACCAGGGGGCGTGATAGACTGTATAGTTTAAGGTGGAGGGACCTGGCAAGAGAGGATAACATCAAATTAGAATTAGCAC
Source organism: Thalassophryne amazonica (assembly GCF_902500255.1). Classification (NCBI taxonomy): domain Eukaryota; kingdom Metazoa; phylum Chordata; class Actinopteri; order Batrachoidiformes; family Batrachoididae; genus Thalassophryne; species Thalassophryne amazonica. The sequence goes on along the minus strand of NC_047106.1, from coordinate 86,925,404 downwards.
CCGAATCAATAAACACAGGACAGGACAGCATGGTGTAATCAGACTTCAGTTCTGCTTTAATCTCATTCTGAGAGGGGGGAACAACTGAGCTTTGACTCACCCGCGCTACCACTCTCGGCCGCACCGGAGCACCCCTGACAGGACAGTGTGTGAGAATATGACCTGATTGTCCACAGTATAAACAGAGTCCTTCCACACGGCAGTGCGCCTTCTCCTCGTTAGTGAGACGGGTCCATCCCACTTGCATGGGTTCTTCGGCCGAAGTGGAGGGGAGGGTGCCCAGATGACGGAAGTGAGAAGCTGGTCAGGTGCTGGGGCGACTCGTGGAACAGGATGATGGCAGTCACGGCGTGGACGGTCGGACAGGCAGCGGTCAGTGCGACTAGCCAGAGCAATGAGGTCATCCAGATTTTCGGGCAGGTCCACCGCAATAAGCTGACTTTGGATGCTGTCGTTCAATCCCTGAAAGAACACGTCCTGGAGTGCTGTGGGATTCCACTTGCTCTTCACAGCCAAAATGCGGAAATCTATGCCACTCGGCAATTGCCTTGCATCAGCCTCATCAGTGAGTGCACCGCCTCGCGCCCAGGAGAGGTTTGCTGGAGGCTGCCAGGGAGGAGCAAGATGGTGAATTGCGGCTCCATTCCGCCCTGGCCCACGCTGCTGCCCAGCCAGTCAGGTGAGTGATGACAAATGCTATCTTTGACCGTTCAGTTGGGAACATTGGCGCCATCAACTCAAAGTGAAGTTCACATTGAGTAATAAAGGGTTTGACATCCCCAGACTCACCTGAAAAACACTCAAGTCGCGAGAGTTGGTTGTAGACCTCTGGGATAGGTATGGGAGCCAGTGGGCCAGCTGACGATCCCGGAAGTGGTGTGTCGGCGGGAGTCGTGCTGGTCGTAGCCTGATGTTTCAAAGCGTTAAGAAGTTGCTCCATATGAACACTCACAGAGTCCATAAAGGTGTCTTGCCATTTCACCAGTTCGCTGATTCCGGAGCTTAGAGCGGCAAGCTGGTCCTCTTGTTGGACTAACTGCTGGCTGTGGTGGCGTACCACCCGCTGGAAAGGGTCTGCATTTGCTGCACCGTGGTTGGCCAGATTGATCTATCAGGTTTGACAGGCAGGACCAGCTGGATGCAAATGCAGGATGCAGGTACACAGCTCAGTGAAGTAAGAGCATTTACTAAGTTAACAGGCTGGGGTCGGTACACAGAGAGGCAGTCAAGACAGAGCAATAGTTACAGAAGCATCAGGCAAAAGGCGTGGTCAAGGTACACAAGCAGGTAGTCAAAAAACAATGAGGCAATCGGAGCAAGGCAAAAAATAAAAGAACTGAGCTGAAAGGAAGTCACAAGGCACATCGATCTGAATAAAGGCAACTGTGAGACTTATAAAGCACCCAGGTGATTAATGTGAGTTCCCATGACACTATGATGACTCCAGTGTTTATGTATTCTCTTCACTTTCACATAATTGGATGAGATGTGTCATGGAATGAGAATCTTTTGTGTATGTTATGCAAAGATGGCTGCAGCTGCTGTCCATACTGTCCGTTGATCTGTCCACTGTCCTGACTACAGACTGTGGTGCTGACTGCTGTCAGCTCCTTTGCACAATGAATGATATATATATATATATATATATATATATATATATATATACAAGGTCTGTGAGAAAAGTAACAGACCTTTTTATTTTTTTCAAAAACTATATGGATTTGATTCATATGTTTTTACGTCAGCCAAGCTTGAACCTTCGTGCGCATGTGTGAGTTTTTCGACGCCTGTCGGTTGCGTCATTCGCCTGTGAGCACGCCTTGTGGGAGGAGTGGTCCAGCCCCCTCATCGGATTTTCATTGTCAGGAAATGGCAGAATGATTTGGGCTTTTTTTCCATCAGAATCTTTTCAGAAACTGTTAGAGACAAGCAGCTGGAAACCATTCGAAAAATTGATCTGGCTTTCGGTGAAAATTTTATGGGCTTCACAGAGAATAAGGACTGTTACTACAGCTTTAAGGACGCCCCACAATGGCGCACGGCACGCCGCACTCCGAGCTGCCATCGAGAGGCAGAAAACACCACATCATTTCTAAAAGGATGGCTGTGTGGAGCCGGGACCGTCGTGAGCAGTTTCTCTGGTTATCACAAGAGCTGGACATCAGCCATTTTCCGGCAGATTTCACTTTTAACAAGAGATTTTGTCATGGAAAGCCGCGCGGAGGCTTCGCGCATCAGGACCGATTCGCTGATCGAGCGAGACAAAGGAACACCTCCGTTTCGGAATGCCAGGGGACAAGTTGGGACATGCCCAGCTCTCCACAATTTCTCTTATACTCACTGGGCTGGTAAGCATTGAAAGCCGAGATAGGCATGCGTGTGTCTGTTTATAAGAATCTTCTCACTCAGAAGAAAAAAAGAGCGCCAACAACTACCCATATCACTCGGAAAAAGACACCTGCACCGAGCGGCGCCACGACGAAGAGGCGCGATCAGAGGAACTGTGAAATACTGGTCAGTTACTATTAATAATTTCTTATGTGTCCAACCTCGTAGGTTGATCGTTAAAATTAAATTTGTTAGTTCTAAAAGCCATCATAATTATTTATAGGAAAACATTCTATTTCTATGTCTCAAACAAATGTTTGGGCCTGAAAACAGGTTTTGATCTTTGGTTTCATTCTACAATACTGGACTTATTTTTCTACTAAGGTTTGAACTTTGAGTGTGTTTACACAGGAGAGAAAAGTGAGAAAATGTGTGTAGTGAGGGGTTTTACAGCCTTAAAACATCTATAATAATTGTAAAAAATAACGCTGACTACTTCGCAGAAGTCACCTATCGCGGGCTATTTTTAGAACGTAACTCCCGCGATAAACGAGGGACCACTGTATACACACAGTGAGGTAAATGACTATAAGTTTTCCCGCCAACAAAGAATGGAGAGGTCTGTAATTGTTATCGTAGGTACACTACAACTATGAGCCACAGAATCTAAAAAAAATCACATTGTATGATTTTTAAAGAATTAATTTGCATTTTATTGCATGAAATAAGTAATTGATCACCTACCAATCAGCAAGAATTCTGACTCTCACAGACCTGTTACTTTATCTTTAAGAAGCCCTCCTGTTCTTTACTCTTTACCTGTATTAATTGTACCTGTTTGAACTCATTACCTGTATAAAAGACACCTGCCCACACACTCTGTCAATCACACTCCAACCTATCCACCATAACCAAGACCAGGCAAGCAGCTTGGTGAGAAGACAACAACTGTTGGTGTAATTGTTAGAAAATGGAAGAAACACAAGATGACTGTCAATCTTTCTCAGTCTGGAGCACCATGCACAATCTCACCTTGTGGGGTAAGGATGATTCTGAGAAAGCCCAGAACTACATGGGAGGACCCGGTTAATGACCTGAAGAGATCCGGGACCACATTCGCAAAGATTAGTAACACACTACGCCATCACTCACTCATCGCTCATCTTCAGCCGCTTTTCCGGGTTCGGGTCGCGGGGGCAACAGCTCCAGCAGGGGACCCCAGACTTCCCTTTCCGTGCCACATTGACCATCTCTGACTGGGGGATCCCAAGGTATTCCCAGGACAGTGTGGAGATATAATCTCTCCAGCTAGTCCTGGGTCTTCCCCAGGGTCTCCTTGCAGATGGACGTGCTTGGAACACCTCCCTTGGGAGACGCCCAGAGGAGGCATTCTTACCAGATGCCCGAACCACCTCAGCTGGCTCCTTTCCACGCGAAGGAGCAGCGACTCTCCTGCGAGCCTCCCACGGATGACCGAACTTCTCACCCCATTTCTAAGGGAGACACCAGCCACCCTCCCGAGGAAGCCCATTTTGGCCGCTTGTACCCGCGATGTAGTTCTTTCGGTCATGACCCAACACTCATGACCATAGGTGAGAGTAGGAACGAAGATTGACCAGTAGATCAAGAGCTTCGCCTTTTGGGTCAGCTCACTTTTCGTCACAACAGTACGGTAGAGCGAATGCAATACCACCCCTGCTGCGCCGATTCTGCGGCCAATCTCACGCTCCATTGTCCCCTCACTCGTGAACAAGTCCCTGAGGTACTTGAACTCCTTCACTTGGTGCAAGGCCGTATACCCGGAGTAGGCAATCCATCGGTTTCCTGCTGAGAACCATGACCTCAGATTTAGAGGTGCTGATCCTCATCCCAGCTGCGAACCGCTCCAGTGAGTCTTGGAGGTCACCGGCCGATGAAGCCAACAGGACCACATCATCTGCAAAAAGCAGTGATGAGACGCTGTGCCCACCTAACCGGAAACCCTCCTCCACCCGACTACGCTGCGATATCCTGTCCATGAATATCACAAACAGGATTGGTGACAAGGCACAGCCCTGGCGGAGGCCAACCTCCACCGGAAACGAGTCCGACTCACTGCCGAGCACCCGAACACAGCTCTCGCTTTCCGAGTACAGAGATTGGATGGCCCTGAGAAGGGACCCCCTCACTCCATACTCCCGCAGCACCTCCCACAGTATCTCCTGGGGTACCCGATCATACGCCTTCTCCACGTCCACAAAACACATGTAGACTGGGTGGGCATACTCCCAGGTACCCTCCAGGATCCTTGTGAGAGTCAAGAGCTGGTTGGTTGTTCCACGACCAGGAACACTACACCATGACACAACACTACGCCATTGTGGTTTAAAATCCTGCAGGGCACGCAAGGTCCCCCTGCTCAAGCCAGCACATGTCCAGGACTGTTTGAAGTTCACCAGTGACCATCTGGATGATCCAGAGGAGGCATGTGAAAAGGCCATGTGGTCAGATGAGACCAAAACAGAGCTTTTTGGTATCAACTCCACTCACCATGTTTGGAGGATGAGAACAACCCCAAGAATGCCGTTACAACCATGAAGCATGGGGGTGGAAACAACACTTTTGGGGGTGCTTTTCTGCAAAGGGGACAGGACGACTGGAGTCATGTATCGTGAGATTTTGGCAAACAACCTCCTTCCCTCAGTAAGAGCATTGAAGAGGGGTCATGGCTGGGTCTTCCACTATGACAATGACCCCAAACACACAGTCAGGGCAACTAAGGGGGGGCTCAGTAAGAAGCATTTCAAGGTCCTGGAGTGGCCTCGCCAGTCTCCAGACCTGAACGCAATAGAAAATCTTTGGAGGGAGCTCAAACTCGAAACCTGAAAGATCTGGAGACCATCTGCATGGAGGAGTGGGACAAAATCCCTGCTGCAGTGTGTGCAAACTTGGTGAAGACCTACAGGAAACATCTGACCTCTGTAACTGCCAACAAAGGTTTCTGTTCAAAATATTAAGTTCTGTTTTTTTCTATTTTATCAAATACTTATTTCATGCAATAAAATGCAAATGAATTCTTTAAAATCATACAATGTGATTTTCTGATTTTTTTTTTTTTTTTTTTAGATTCTGTCTCTCACAGTTGAAGTGTACCTATGATAAAAAATTACAGACCTGTCCATTCTTTGTAGATGGAAAAACTTGCAAAATCGACAGTGAATGAAATACTTATTTGCCTCACTGTATGTCAACTGTTGATAGTTGCTTAGACCAATTACAGTTTGCATATAACATTCAGAGGGACACAGATGATAAAACTGTAACTTTGTACAATACATTAGTGAAGCATCTCCAGGTCTCTACTCACTACGCAAGAATTGTCTTTATTGAATTTACTTCCGCTTTACATATATAAAGTTCGATGAAAAATGGAACAACATTTTGAAACTCGTCCAGGGCAAGAGAAACAAAAAGATGAAAGTAGACAAATGTACATCTCTGTATATGATAATTATTAATTCAGATTAGTAGAGTCACCTCATGGTCCCAAGTAGATGTTATAATAAGGCTTTTTCCAGGTCAGACACAGTTTGGTTCCACAGGTTGATAGTTCCCTCCTTGGCATTGTGGATTCTTGCAGTAGACAATTCTAGATAAGCAATGTCAATAAAAATTAGAACCCATTGACGGTGAGAAAGACAATGGGAGTGTTTCCATCTACCAGCAATCATTTTTTTGGCAGCTGGAGACCAGCAAGGAGAATTTTTTCCTGATCTTTCCGCAAGCCAAGGAGAGACATGTCATTAAGTAGTAAAACCTGTGGTGTACAAGGAATATTACATGAAAGTAACATAGATAAGCTATTGCATATAACACTCCAAAAAATAGAAACACCTGGGCATTCCCACACCGTGTGAAAATAAGTGCCTAATGCATTTGTGTGGCACAATGTACAATTAGGGTCCGTTTTCAGTTTCATGTTGAAGAGCCTTCGGGGTGTCATATAGGTTCTATGGATAAAGTTCAAATGTATTTGCTGATGGTCTGGATTCTTAGATGAGCAAAGCACTGAGTTCCATATTGTTTCCCAGTTGATGTCCAGAGGTAAATTGGGGATATCATTCCTCCAAGTAGGATCTAGTTGTAATGGAACGAAAGACTCCTCCAGAAGATGATTGTACAGTTTGGAGATAATACCTTTTGATATACCAGATCTATCCACAAATTTCAACAAAGGATGAACATGGAAAGGAGACTGCCATGGTACTCCATACGTTTTCATAGCGGTTCTCAACTGTAGGTAAAAAAAAAAGAATGAGGAACGATGTATATTGAACCGGGTGCACAGATCTTCAAATGACAGAAGGCCCTTACGATCAAACATATCACCAAAAGAGTGTATGCCTTTATCATACCAGTGTTTACCTTGCACTTGTTTTATGGGACATTCATTAATAAAAATAGCTTCATTGTTAAAAATTGGAGAATGTAAATTCCACTTTATTGTTACTCCACACGCTTTTTCAGCAGAGCGCCAAACTGCGATCCAATGTGATAATAGAGGACCAAATCGTGCATAGCACTTATTAGGGGGAACATTTGCAAATAATAATTCGGGTAAGTCTAGTGGATGAGCAAGAGATTCATCTAATGATCGCCACGACACATCCAAAGAGGTGTCATACCAGGCTTCTAGAGGTTGCAGTACAAAGGCCCAGTGGTATAGTTTGAAATTTGGTAATGACATGCCTCCTGCTGCTCTGTTACGTTGGACTGTGGAAAATTTAATGCAAGGTCGCTTCCCATTCCAAATAAATGTACTGACAGCTTTATGAAGCCTATTCCAATAATGAGGTGGAGGTGGTAACGGGATCATGAAGCTAAGAAAATTTATACGTGGCAGTACATTAATTTTAATTATTGAAATACGTGAACGAAAGGAATTTGGCAACGACGACCATCTTTCTAGATTACTTAAGATTTTGGATAGGGCACCTTCATAGTTTGTTCTTACAATGGTATGTTACGACGAACAGATCTCAATTCCAAGATACTTAAATTCCCTTACAACAGGGACAGTGGCAGGCAAGGTGCAATTTCTCATACTGTCATTAAGTGGCAAAAAGGTGGATTTATCCCAGTTAATTCTGTAGCCTGAAATATTACTGAAAGAGCTAAATATTGAAAGTAGATTGGGGATTGATTGAGCATTTCCTATATATAGCAGAACATCATCTGCATTTAAAGAAATGTGATGTTTTGTGCCATTACGGACAGTTGGAGCAGTATTATCAGATAAACAAATGGTTTGAGCCAGAGGTTCCAATGAGAGCGCAAATAGAGTGGGCTTAATGGACAGCCTTGTCTGGAGCCCCCGGCTACAGAAAACGATGATGAACATATTTTACCAGTTAGCACCATTGCTGAAGGCTCATTATATAGTACTTGAGCCATTTTTATGAAGTCAAGCCCCAGACCAAAAGCGCGTAGCGCAGACCAAAGGTAGCGCCATTCTAAGCGGTCAAAAGCCTTCATTGCATCGAGTGACAAAACACCAAAGGGCTGTTGGGTTGTTGTGGCACCATGTATTATGTGCAGTAGTCTCCTAAGATTGTCTGAGGCATTACGTGATTTAATGAAGCCTGTTTGATTGCAGTTGACCAATTTGGTCATAAAAGGTTGGAGCCTACGGGCTAACGCTTTGGCAAAAATTTTTAAATCAGAGTTGAGAAGGGAGAGAGGTCTATAATTGGAGCATTCCTGCGGGTCCTTATCTTTTTTTAACAATAATGATATCAATGCAATATTTACATCTCTTGAAAAGGATCCAAATTCCAAAGCAGCTTGAACCATATCAAACATTAAAGGTCCGAGATGGTGCCAAAAAGTTACATAAAGCTCTGGTGGTATACCATCGAGGCCAGGCGATTTTTGCTTACGCATATCTGACACAGCCTCTTTCAGTTCAATTAATGTAATAGGTTGGTTGAGCTTACGCAGGTCTTCATTATTTAATCTAGGTAATTTGGCATTTTCAAGAAAGTTATTGCATGTTTGTTCATTGTGTAGTACTTCAGAGCTATATAACTTACACTCAAAAATATAAACGCAACACTTTTGGTTTTGCTCCCATTTTGTATGAGATGGACTCAAAGATCTAAAACTTTTTCCACATACACAATATCACCATTTCTCTCAAATATTGTTCACAAACCAGTCTAAATCTGTGATAGTGAGCACTTCTCCTTTGCTGAGATAATCCATCCCACCTCACAGGTGTGCCATATCAAGATGCTGATTAGACACCATGATTAGTGCACAGGTGTGCCTTAGACTGCCCACAATAAAAGGCCACTCTGAAAGGTGCAGTTTTATCACACAGCACAATGCCACAGATGTCGCAAGATTTGAGGGAGCGTGCAATTGGCATGCTGACAGCAGGAATGTCAACCAGAGCTGTTGCTCGTGTATTGAATGTTCATTTCTCTACCATAAGCCATCTCCAAAGTCGTTTCAGAGAATTTGGCAGTACATCCAACCAGCCTCACAACCGCAGACCACGTGTAACCACACCAGCCCAGGACCTCCACATCCAGCATGTCCACCTCCAAGATCGTCTGAGACCAGCCACTCGGACAGCTGCTGAAACAATCGGTTTGCATAACCAAAGAATTTCTGCACAAACTGTCAGAAATCGTCTCAGGGAAGCTCATCTGCATGCTCGTCGTCCTCATCGGGGTCTCGACCTGACTCCAGTTCGTCGTCGTAACCGACCTGAGTGGGCAAATGCTCACATTCGCTGGCGTTTGGCATGTTGGAGAGGTGTTCTCTTCACGGATGATGCGAAGGAGATGTGTTGCACTGCATGAGGCAAATGGTGGTCACACCAGATACTGACTGGTATCCCCCCCAATAAAACAAAACTGCACCTTTCAGAGTGGCCTTTTATTGTGGGCAGTCTAAGGCACACCTGTGCAATAATCATGGTGTCTAATCAGCATCTTGATATGGCACACCTGTGAGGTGGGATGGATTATCTCAGCAAAGGAGAAGTGCTCACTATCACAGATTTAGACTGGTTTGTGAACAATATTTGAGAGAAATGGTGATATTGTGTATGTGGAAAAAGTTTTAGATCTTTGAGTTCATCTCATACAAAATGGGAGCAAAACCAAAAGTGTTGCGTTTATATTTTTGTTGAGTATAGAATAAAAGGAGGAAAAGACAGAGTTAATACCTAAAGGTTCCACTAAAATTTGCCCATCATTGTCCCTGATGGATGAGATGTCAGAGAACTGCTCATCTGCCCTTAGTCTGAGAGCAAGTAGGTGACTTGGCCTTGCTCCATTAAAGTAATAATTTTGCCTGGTTTCATGTATTAAAAATTCTGCTTGGTGTTTGAGAATATCATTAATTTCTTTTTTAATCAAATCATGTTGGATAGTAATGTCATCATCATAACTTTGCCGCAATAAATTATCAAAAACTTTAAGTTTACTTTGTAAAATATGCAATCTAGCTGTTCTAGATCTTTTAACCTGACAGGCGTAACAAATTGAATTATTGGGGATGAAACCTTTACTGGAATCCCACAAAATTCTGGGGTCAGCAACAGAGCCCTTATTTATAGCAACAAATTCACTCAATTCAACTATAAACTGTTGTTTAAAACTATCACTTTGCAGTAGAGTAGTATTAAAGCGCCAGCGTGGAGCACGTGGAGGGCATGATGTTAAAATGGCACTAGCAATTAAAACTTTGTGATCGGATAAACCAATCGGACTATGAAAAACTGCGGAAATATTTTCAAAGCAGCACGGAGAAGTAAATAAATAATCAATTCTAGAAAATGATTTATGTCTAGCCGATCTATGAGTATAGTCCCTAGTGCCAGGGTTCATCATGCGCCAAAGATCTACCAACCCAGTATCAGTATACCATTGCTTGAGTGCCTCTGATGCACGTTTCTGATTTAGATTTTGAGAAAGACCCGATCAATCAAGAAAAGGATCAGCCACTACATTAAAATCTCCACTACCACAAATTTGAAATTTGGTAATTCAAGCATTATTTTGGTTAAACATTCATAAAATACTTTATCAAAATTGTTAGATGCATATACAGAAATAAAAGCCAAATTTGTCCTTTCAATATGCAATTTTGCAATGGCGATTCTTCCTTTATTATCAGACCAACAATCTAGAAGTCTAACCTGTAGGTTTCGACGGCAGATGACAGCCACACCTTTGGATTTATTGGAGGCAGAGGAAAATGCTATAACCTTATAAAATTTATTTGCTAATCGGTTGATGTCAGATTTCAATAAGTGGGTCTCTTGGAGCATAGCGATCTGGATGCCGTTACTACGAAAATAGTTTAAAATGGCCACTCTTTTTACTGGGTTATTTAGACCCCCAACATTGAGAGTTAGTATTTTCAAATTAGTGGTATTTGACATTTAATTGAAAAATAAAAACACCTGAGCACAGATTATACATCATACAAGCACTGCCCTGGACCTGGACAAGGAACTCAACCTGAACAAGAAAAACTAGAACATTACTAAAATACAAACTGAAGATGAGGAGAAGATAAGGCTCAACCATATCAAACACTCCTATGGAATATGAAAAAAAAAAATGCCCCCTATATTCTAGGTTGCGCAGAAAAGAAAATAAATAAATAAAAAAGGAAAGGTTCTCAAATCTACCTAAAGTGCCCCTCCCTGTCTGTCATTAGCATAGGCATAAAAATTATGTTCTTCAAAAAATAGGTAATTATGAAAAATTAAATGAAAAAGGACAAATGTTCCAGAAATAGATAACATTCCTGCTTAACATGACAAATTTACACATAGAATATTAACATCTTATGTTATGAGAGTCAGTTAACACTCACCACCGCACTGTTGTTCATTAAATGATAACTCTACTTGTCCTCGTGGGACGCAGCGCTCCCAAGGAAAGCTCTGGCCCGTTTGGGCTCTGTAAAAGATTTCTTTATCCCGTTCATTTCAAAAGACAAGACTGCAGGGAAGGCCATGCGAAATCTAATATTCCGCTTTATGAGATCCGTGCAAACATCGTTGAAGCCTCTCCTGGCGAGTCGGACCGCTGGTGGGATGTCAGGCACTATGCGGAGAGGTCGATCCTCATGCTGCAAATTCCCCGCGCGTTTAGCTGCAGACAATACCGTGGTAATGTGCCTGGGGCAATGAAACTTGATAATGACGGGGCGAGGGCGGCCGTCAGCAGCAGGTGGACCAAATGTGCGGTGACCACGGTCAATGGAGATGTCAGAGACGGGTAGCTGCAGAAGTGTGGGGATAAACTTTTCAAAAAATAAAATGGGGTTAGACCCTTCCGCAGACTCTCTCAGGTACAAAATGCAAATATTATCCCTCCTTGAATGAGCCTGGAGATCCAAAACGTGTGAAGCTAGCTCTGAATCAGCTCATTCACTCTGGCTTTCAGCGGCGCCTCGACTGCCACCCAATCCTGTCTGCACCCAACCCCCATGGCCCCCTTTGCAGGTGGTGAACCTACAGGAGGGCGGGCCCACGTCGCTCTTTCGGGCTGAGCCATACCGGGCGGCGTCTCGGTCCTTGATTTTTTTACTGGTCATGGAGGTAGGGCTGCCAGGGCTGCCCTTTGTCACCGGTTCTGTTCATTATTTTTATGGACAGAATTTCTAGGCGCAGCCAGGGTGTAGAGGGGGTCTGGTGTGGGAACCACAGAATCTTGTCTCTCCTGTTTGCGGACGATGTGGTTCTGTTGGCTTCATCAAATCAGGACCTTCAGCGTGCACTGGGGCGGTTTGCAGCCGAGTGTGAAGCGTCCGGGATGAAAATCAGCACCTCCAAATCCGAGGCCATGGTTCTCGACCGGAAAAAGGTGCTTTGCCCTCTTTAGGTCGGTGGAGTGTCCTTGCCTCAAGTGGAGGAGTTAAGTATCTTGGGGTCTTGTTCATGAGTAAGGGATAGATGGAGCGTGAGATCGATAGACGGATCGGTGCAGCATCTGCAATGATGCGGTCGCTGTATCGGACCGTCGTGGTGAAGAGAGAGCTGAGTAGGGGGGCAAAGCTCTCGATTTACCGATCGATCTACGTTCTGATCCTCACCTATGGTCATGGGATTTGGCTCATGACTGAAAGAACGAGATCGTAAGTACAAGCGGCCAAGATGAGTTTCCTCCGCAGGGTGGCTGGGCTCTCCCTTAGAGATAGGGTGAGGAGCTCGGTCACTCGGGAGGAGCTCAGAGTCGAGCCACTGCTCCTCCACATCGAAAGGAGTCAGTTGAGGTGGCTCGGGCATCTTTTCCGGATGCCCCCTGGATGCCTCGTTGGAGAGGTGTTCCGGGCACGTCCCATTGGGAGGAGGCCCCGGGGAAGACCCAGGACACGCTGGAGGGACTACATCTCTTGGCTGGCTTGGGAACGCCTTGGGGTTCCCCCGGAGGAGCTGGGGGAGGTGTGTGTGGATCGGGAGGTCTGGGAGGCTTTGCTTGAGCTGCTGCCCCCGCGACCCGACTCCGGATAAAGTGGAAGAAAATGGATGGATGGATGGGATGGACATTTATATGTAAACATCAACACACACACACCTCACATTAACGTGTTGGTTTTTACATAGAATGAATGAGTCAACCAATCAGTGTTAGCAGAGGCTCATTTACCCATAATCCCTTTGGCATCTGTCTGTGTTTGTTACAAAACTTCAGAATTAGTGCATTATTTAAAATTAAAAGATATATGTTATATTTTAACTATACAATGGACTTATTCTATCTGTATTAATTTTATTTACACTTCAAAACCATAAGTCAGCACTGCTTTATTTTCCAAGACCTCCGCCTCACAGAGTCACCGAAGCGATTCAGGTTGTTAGTTGCAAGTGTACCGGAGACAATACTGAAAGTTATCAGTTAGCTGTAGCTTCCAATAATTTTTTGGGTGGTTTATCGGTTTAGCTTCATAAAAAATAACTTTTCAGTTAGCTAATTATCTGTTATTGAAGCTAACTTTTTAGTTAACTGTGCCTACCACTGATTATATATGTAATATAAATAATGGGGGGAAATGACTAAAACTGCTGAATAAAGGTTACAAAATGATTTATTTTTTGTGTTAATCTGTATTCTGTAAAGTAGTGACTTCAGTTTTACTGCCTGAATACTTGGTCTTGATAAATATCACACAGTTCATTTAGCAATTCAATTAGAAGTCTCACTTTCATAAGTGTCAATTTATCCCTTTTTAATTAGCCTCAGGTTTCTTCTTCACATCAGGTTTTCCATCCTGAGATATTCTGTAAGAGCAAATTCATAGAATGGAAATGCTTTTTCTCTCAATTTGGTGGGTCAACTTGGTCCAGAAATTATTGAATAATCTTACTTTCACCCTGACTGGTGTTGTTTTTTCATTTTATTTATATTATCTGATATTTTCGCAGAGAAGCGCTCCATAAAAGCAGCGCTGCAGGTGAGTTTAAGAGCAGTCTTTAATATTCATATCTTTAATACGATGCAAGCATGCGAAGAAGCTCTTACTTTCACCCCTGATTATTTTCCATCTTTAACTTTATAATGAAATTAATTAAGAATCAGACTAGTATCTCGTGTCATGGCAGACAAAGTGCGTTTGATGGTGTTATTTTCTATCTAGAGTGGGACTAACAAATTCATTCAATTATATATATAGATTAATCCTTTTCTGTATGTGTTTTGGCAAATATTGGCTGTACAAATGTGGGACTGAGTTTGAATAAATGTAATAGCACAAAAAAATGCAGATTTATGGTGAAACCCTCTTGAGAACATTGATCATGCTGACATTGATTTCTATTTATGTCTGATTGTTGGACACTTACCAAGATGGCGGGGGTCTAGCAACAGCCAGCGAGTGAGCAGATCACCCCAGTCCTCCATTTCGTGAATAAATAGAAATTGATGGACAGAATACAAGTAATTTGTTGTTGCTTTTGTTTGAAGGTCATTATGCATTTTTGGTCAGTCAGTTGTTTCCTATGTGAGCTACAGCTTCCTGCATGCATATGTGAAAACAAAGAAAATAACTTTATGTTACTTTGTATTCTTTTACACTTCCACTAGTAGCCTACAATACATAACTGTGCATAAAATATCCACAAGAGTTAAAAAATGTACGGACCTCAGGTTCTGTAGAAGAGGTTCTGCTGAAGAAGCTCAGAGTCATTCATTCTTACTCTCTAAAAAATATTAAATGAACAGACCATAACTACTTAAAAATAGAAATGTGAGCTACAAATATGAATTCATTCATTTTAATCTATGTGGACTGAACTTTGAGCTAGTTTTTGCAGAACACTGGTTGTTATGGGGGGGTACCAGCAGACAATTACCAGCATCAGTTTTACAAAAAGTCAATATTCCAGTCATTGTCAGATCATCAGGTGTGTTGCTAGTTTGGATAGATAGGATTATGATATGTAATTGTCCTGGCAATACGTTTTGAACTATACTTGATATTTTATATCTAGAACAATGTGATCGTGCCCATCTATAAGGAGTAGACAGAGCAACACTGGAATCTATAGAGGGCTCAAACATACAACGGAGTTCTGGGAGGACTCAGGAAAGAGATCAGTACAGGGGAGCAAGTGTTTGGTTTTATACCAGGTAGAAGAAGAGTTCATTCAGAATTGTAATTGATGTGAAGACGCATGGATAAACACAAAAAGTGTTCTGCGATACTGTAGATTGGTGGCCTGTCCACGGTTTACCCTCTCGTCCAATAGCCATTAAGATAGGCTCCAGCACCCCGTGACCCTTAATTGGAATTAACGAGCAGATAAAATTAATCTTTATGTTTATTGATCTGAAAAAAAGAAATATAATAAGGTGGCATGTTAAGATCTTTAGTGGTGATATATTTGAGGACTTGAAGACCTGGGTTAGAATTTTATTCAAGGAGAAGATTCCAGTTAGAGCAGGATGGTACCAGGGATGTTCTTTAGGTCCTGATGTTTTCAGTGTCCTTGGATGTGTTGAGTTGTGTGATTTAAATCCAGTCCCTCTGGTGCTTGTTTTTTGCAGATGACACTGCATTGTGCAATGCCACAAAGAAGGAATTAGATAGGGAGCTAAACAAAAAAAGGACTCATGGTTGATATAAAGACAGAATATTTGAGATTTCATGAAGATCAGGATTCAAAAGTTACCATGCAGGGACATGTTTTGAAAAGAATGAATGGATGAATAGGATCAATAATAACTGAGGATGAAGAAGTGAATGCAGAAAGAGCCCACAGAGTGCAGTCAAAGGTCAGTTGTAGAAGACACTGGTAAAATCAGCAGTGATGTATGGGGTAAAACAGGGGTAAAAACAGGGACTGTAGGAGGAGAAGTTGGATGCAGCAGATGAAAATAGCTGAGATGAATCTGTGGATTTACAAAGCTGAAAAGACTAAGAAGTTTTTATACTGTATTGTATTTATATATATTGTGACATATAAATTTTTGTTTGTTATTGACCCAAAGCACAGGTTTTTATTCTGCTGGAGAAACTGATTCCTCTCAGGTCGCCTGCTCGGGGGCCAGAGCAGGCGACATTGAAGGAAATTTGAAACTGCTGGCTAAGGCTAAGCGTAAATTTGGTAAGATTGTAATTCACGTCGGCAGTAATGACACCCGGTTACGCCAATCGGAGGTCACTAAAATTAACATTAAATCGGTGTGTAACTTTGCAAAAACAATGTCGGACTCTGTAGTTTTCTCTGGGCCCCTCCCCAATCGGACCGGGAGTGACATGTTTAGCCGCATGTTCTCCTTGAATTGCTGGCTGTCTGAGTGGTGTCCAAAAAATGAGGTGGGCTTCATAGATAATTGGCAAAGCTTCTGGGGAAAACCTGGTCTTGTTAGGAGAGACGGCATCCATCCCACTTGGATGGAGCAGCTCTCATTTCTAGAAATCTGGCCAATTTTCTTAAATCCTCCAAACCGTGACTATCCAGGGTTGGGACCAGGAAGCAGAGTTGTAGTCTTACACACCTCTCTGCAGCTTCTCTCCCCCTGCCATCCCCTCATTACCCCATCCCCGTAGAGACGGTGCCTGCTCCCAGACTACCAATAACCAGCAAAAATCTATTTAATCATAAAAATTCAAAAAGAAAAATAATATAGCACCTTCAACTGCACCACAGACTAAAACAGTTAAATGTGGTCTATTAAACATTAGGTCTCTCTCTTCTAAGTCCCTGTTGGTAAATGATATAATAATTGATCAACATATTGATTATTCTGCCTAACAGAAACCTGGTTACAGCAGGATGAATATGTTAGTTTAAATGAGTCAACACCCCCGAGTCACACTAACTGTCAGAATGCTCGTAGCACGGGCCGGGGCGGAGGATTAGCAGCAATCTTCCATTCCAGCTTATTAATTAATCAAAAACCCAGACAGAGCTTTAATTCATTTGAAAGCTTGTCTCTTAGTCTTGTCCATCCAAATTGGAAGTCCCAAAAACCAGTTTTATTTGTTATTATCTATCGTCCACCTGGTCGTTACTGTGAGTTTCTCTGTGAATTTTCAGACCTTTTGTCTGACTTAGTGCTTAGCTCAGATAAGATAATTATAGTGGGCGATTTTAACATCCACACAGATGCTGAGAATGACAGCCTCAACACTGCATTTAATCTATTATTAGACTCTATTGGCTTTGCTCAAAAAGTAAATGAGTCCACCCACCACTTTAATCATATCTTAGATCTTGTTCTGACTTATGGTATGGAAATAGAAGACTTAACAGTATTCCCTGAAAACTCCCTTCTGTCTGATCATTTCTTAATAACATTTACATTTACTCTGATGGACTACCCAGCAGTAGGGAATAAGTTTCATTACACTAGAAGTCTTTCAGAAAGCGCTGTAACTAGGTTTAAGGATATGATTCCTTCTTTATGTTCTCTAATGCCATATAACAACACAGTGCAGAGTAGCTACCTAAACTCTGTAAGGGAGATAGAGTATCTCGTCAATAGTTTTACATCCTCATTGAAGACAACTTTGGATGCTGTAGCTCCTCTGAAAAGAGAGCTTTAAATCAGAAGTGTCTGACTCTGTGGTATAACTCACAAACTCGTAGCTTAAAGCAGATAACCCGTAAGTTGGAGAGGAAATGGCGTCTCACTAATTTAGAAGATCTTCACTTAGCCTGGAAAAAGAGTCTGTTGCTCTATAAAAAAGCCCTCCGTAAAGCTAGGACATCTTTCTACTCATCACTAATTGAAGAAAATAAGAACAACCCCAGGTTTCTTTTCAGCACTGTAGCCAGGCTGACAAAGAGTCAGAGCTCTATTGAGCTGAGTATTCCATTAACTTTAACTAGTAATGACTTCATGACTTTCTTTGCTAACAAAATTTTAACTATTAGAGAAAAAATTACTCATAACCATCCCAAAGACGTATCGTTATCTTTGGCTGCTTTCAGTGATGCCGGTATTTGGTTAGACTCTTTCTCTCCGATTGTTCTGTCTGAGTTATTTTCATTAGTTACTTCATCCAAACCATCAACATGTCTATTAGACCCCATTCCTACCAGGCTGCTCAAGGAAGCCCTACCATTATTTAATGCTTCGATCTTAAATATGATCAATCTATCTTTGTTAGTTGGCTATGTACCACAGGCTTTAAGGTGGCAGTAATTAAACCATTACTTAAAAAGCCATCACTTGACCCAGCTATTTTAGCTAATTATAGCCAATCTCCAACCTTCCTTTTCTCTCAAAAATTCTTGAAAGGGTAGTTGTAAAACAGCTAACTGATCATCTGCAGAGGAATGGTCTATTTGAAGAGTTTCAGTCAGGTTTTAGAATTCATCATAGTACAGAAACAGCATTAGTGAAGGTTACAAATGATCTTCTTATGGCCTTGGACAGTGGACTCATCTCTGTGCTTGTTCTGTTAGACCTCAGTGCTGCTTTTGATACTGTTGACCATAAAATTTTATTACAGAGATTAGAGCATGCCATAGGTATTAAAGGCACTGCGCTGCGGTGGTTTGAATCATATTTGTCTAATAGATTACAATTTGTTCATGTAAATGGGGAATCTTCTTCACAGACTAAAGTTAATTATGGAGTTCCACAAGGTTCTGTGCTAGGACCAATTTTATTCACTTATATATGCTTCCCTTAGGCAGTATTATTAGACGGTATTGCTTAAATTTTCATTGTTACGCAGATGATACCCAGCTTTATCTATCCATGAAGCCAGAGGACACACCAATTAGCTAAACTGCAGGATTGTCTTACAGACATAAAGACATGGATGACCTCTAATTTCCTGCTTTTAAACTCAGATAAACTGAAGTTATTGTACTTGGCCCCACAAATCTTAGAAAACATGGTGTCTAACCAGATCCTTACTCTGGATGGCATTACCCTGACCTCTAGTAATACTGTGAGAAATCTTGGAGTCATTTTTGATCAGGATATGTCATTCAAAGCGCATATTAAACAAATATGTAGGACTGCTTTTTTGCATTTACGCAATATCTCTAAAATCAGAAAGGTCTTGTCTCAGAGTGATGCTGAAAAACTAATTCATGCATTTATTTCCTCTAGGCTGGACTATTGTAATTCATCATTATCAGGTTGTCCTAAAAGTTCCCTAAAAAGCCTTCAGTTAATTCAAAATGCTGCAGCTAGAGTACTGACGGGGACTAGAAGGAGAGAGCATATCTCACCCATATTGGCCTCTCTTCATTGGCTTCCTGTTAATTCTAGAATAGAATTTAAAATTCTTCTTCTTACTTATAAGGTTTTGAATAATCAGGTCCCATCTTATCTTAGGGACCTCGTAGTACCATATCACCCCAATAGAGCGCTTCGCTCTCAGACTGCAGGCTTACTTGTAGTTCCTAGGGTTTGTAAGAGTAGAATGGGAGGCAGAGCCTTCAGCTTTCAGGCTCCTCTCCTGTGGAACCAGCTCCCAGTTCAGATCAGGGAGACAGACACCCTCTCTACTTTAAGATTAGGCTTAAAACTTTCCTTTTTGCTAAAGCTTATAGTTAGGGCTGGATCAGGTGACCCTGAACCATCCCTTAGTTATGCTGCTATAGACGTAGACTGCTGGGGGGTTCCCATGATGCACTGTTTCTTCTCTTTTTGCTCTGTATGCACCACTCTGCATTTAATCATTAGTGATCGATCTCTGCTCCCCTCCACAGCATGTCTTTTTCCTGGTTCTCTCCCTCAGCCCCAACCAGTCCCAGCAGAAGACTGCCCCTCCCTGAGCCTGGTTCTGCTGGAGGTTTCTTCCTGTTAAAAGGGAGGTTTTCCTTCCCACTGTAGCCAAGTGCTTGCTCACAGGGGGTCGTTTTGACCGTTGGGGTTTTACATAATTATTGTATGGCCTTGCCTTACAATATAAAGCGCCTTGGGGCAACTGTTTGTTGTGATTTGGCGCTATATAAAAAAAATTGATTGATTGATTGATTGATAATCTCATAATCTTGTAGAACTGCATCTTTAAAAGAAATTTGAATTTTAATCCTCATTGTTAAAGAAGGTTTAACCCTTTTTTTTTCTCCCGAGCAGGAGAGGAAGGTCTAACAGAAGAAGGCAAAGATGGAAAGTCTGCCAAGGCCAGGCGCTCACACTTTGGACGGGCAGTTTCCCTGAAGAACTTCATTATGCGAAAGGGCAGGTCCACCAGTGTGGAGCTGGGAGAAGGCACCAAGGAAGAGGAGGAGGAGGAGGAGCAGGCAGCTGAGGGAGCAGGAGGAGGAGAAGCAGCAGAAGAAGGAGGCACTGATGGTGAAGCAGCCCCAGCAACTGTGGAGACCAACGACAACACTGTAGCAGCTGAGAAGACGCCGGCAGAAGAAAGCAAAGAGGAAGCACCACAGGAGGCAGAGAAGATGCCATCTGAAGTTCCAGTGACCAACGGAGAAAATAGCTGCTCCAATGGCACAGTGGAGGAGGATGCTACACACAATCACCAGGAAGAGAAGAAAACAGCGGGGAGCAGCCCGGTGAAGAAGAGCAAGGAGGCAGGAGGAGGGAACGAGGAGGCCAACGCCAAACTCATCAATGCCACAGCAGCTGTGAACAGTGGTGAGTTACAGCACAGTGACCTGAACTCCGACCAGCTACAAAACAAGAGCAGCAGTAAAGAAGGAGGCACTAACAACAGCCAACGACAGTTACTGCCACTAACAAGCAATAGCAGTAAGATAACTAAATCCATCTGTCCAGAAAACCAGCTAGGAGCAGCACTTAGCAAGGTGGAGAAAGTGGGAGGGGAGGGAGAGGCAGAGGACAGTTCACCACAAAACAGAGGTTGTACTGTTGATGCAGAGTCCAGTGACCAGGGAGAGAGAGGGGGGGAGGAGGATGAGGAAGATGAGATGGAGGAGATGAGGAAGAGGGTTCTGCGAGAGGCAGCGGTGGCCATTGTTCAGGATGTGATGTCAGCCGCAACTGATCAATTAGAAAGGGAGCTGTGCACTGATAACGGTTTGAACAGCTGCTGCATTGCCAATATTTGATACAAAATAAACACACCTACATCACATTCACATGCAATAAAATGATAAAAATTCAGTACAAACACCACTCGCACTCTTAAATATGAAGGTGTAAAGTCACAAAGAAACACAGTATAGTTGATACAATGCACATCCAAAAATGTGTGCAATATACACACACATATATAGAGAAAGTGAGAGAGAGAGTATATAGAGAGTCAGAGAGAGAGAGAGAGAGACGGCATGCCGCACTCCCTCATTTTCTTTAACTGCATGACAAAAAAATAAAGCAGAAGTCACAGCGATATTTTCTAGCAGTAGGCTGTCCTGTTTGGAAGATGATTGAATGAATAATTGGCTTGGACTCATCGTAGTTTAGGGCCCTTTCACACATAGTGTGAATTTGGTCAATTTGAGCATGAGTGCGCATGAAGCAGGAATTGGATGCAAAATGTGTAAAATCGTAGCTGCTTCTAGCGCCTCGTACACCTGTTGCTACAACTGTTTGCTCACACCAGCGGCTGAAAGACAGAGTGTGTGATGTGCGAGCCCATCGAGCCCTCTCGCGGCAGGTGTCGGCCAAATTCCAGCTAACACACACAAACATCTAACACCGCTCACATGGCACTTAGAAAATGTGTGACCATTCGTGCATCACGAAAACAGTCAGCAGACCAGCACTGTTGAGGTGGATGTGAAATTTGTTGCCCCACGACTGTGAAGTTGCCGAATGCACACAACACGCGTGGGTGTGTTTCGCCTGCTCCCCCTCTCCAACACATCTGTGCATGTGCTTCTCCCACCGCAGGTGAGGCATCGCTCATTTGATTACAGAGTGACATCTTGGTCTGTGGGCTGACAGGACAGGGGGCGTGGCTGGCTGCCCACAGCTGTTGAGACATCTCCGGTTCTGGACATCACAGCTGCAGCACACGTCCAGTGTTTTGACACACATGCACCTGTGTGTGCTTGTGTGGAAATACATAAAAAACATATATTGCATATATCGGCTGGAGAAACAGACCGTCAGTTCATTATGCAGCAGGCAAAATCAGTGTCACGTCTAACAGGACACATGTATCAGGCCATGAGGGCTATGAGCAGCGCACCGCAGTACCAGGACAAGTGAACAGTATGACAAATACGCCACTTTCAGTCACATATCAGCAGAAATACGCTGTACCAAATGCCGTTTAATCAGTTATCACAGGGCTTTTTTTTTTTTTCTTTTTTTTTTTTAGAAAATACATTTATCTGCTTGGTGATTTTAGCCATTTCACACACCTGTTACAAGACAGTGATTGTAGCTCGTGGTAAAGTTTCCATCTGGTAATCAGAGTGTGCGGGTTTGAATCCTGTGGCATTTTTTTCTTTTTATTTAACCAGGATTATTTAACCACTGAGTTCTGTATTGCATCCCCTTTTATGTATTATTTATATCAACCCAGTGATATTCACTAATTATACAGCTTAGCGCTGTACGGTATGTACGGTTTATCCAGTATACGGTATAAATTTGGCCTATGATAGAGATTTGGACTCCACCGCCTAATGGCGATAACGCCCACGGAGTTTTTCGATCCAGGAAAACTTCTGTGTGAAGTGTCTGTGAACCGCTGCTCTGTTGTTGCAGAGGGATGAGTGTGGGGGTGTTCTGAGCGAAAGTGTGTCTCTCACTGTTCATGTGAGACATGCAGTGCAGCCGGTACAGAGACGCTGACAAACAGCTCAGTGACGATGAAATACAGAAGCGTTAGCCCGCTGAATTGGGTCCGTTGTTGGGCTACAGCAGTCTGTTTTCAGTGTCACTGTGCCGTCAGCTGCCTGTTCTCTGATCAGCTCGAGCACTCTGCAGCATCTGAAAAAAACTCCATTAAAATATTTCATTAAATAATCCAGTTAATCCAATAATTCTGCGTCCATAGCTGCTGTACTTTCAGAAAGTTAAGATTTATTATAGTTGAAAGGCTGGGTGTTCTCAAAAAGCTCCCAAGTTTGGTCGAAGGAGGGAAAACAACAGTCTGACTGAGCAAGGGGAGGGGTGAGGGAGAAAGTGGAGGAGGGGGAGCTTCACTCATTTTCAGATTAAAAGAGCAACTGTTTACAAATGATCCCACAATCATTTGTAGAAAGTTTTTTTTTATTTATTCAGATTTCATTTTTAAAAGACCAGGTTTGACAAATCAGTTAAGGTTCAGGCAGCTCTTCTTCAAATATTGTTTTTTTTATATATATATTTAGATTGAATTTATTCTGTTAAAGAAAAGTTATGCAATTCCACTTAAAAATGTTGGAAAAGCAAAACTGTCAATATGACAGAAAAACTAAGCTACTGTGTGTAAATTTACATTCACAATCAGTGTCACTATTAAATTGTGAGACACAGGCCTCTTCCAGACTGGATTAAAAGGTGCTGTGTGTCATTTTTTTAAGTTAAGAGCAAATGCCGTTCATGAATTTAGCGTAGGTGTGCCATCTAGTGTGCAAGACAAGAAACTTCAGTCACTGACCCAACAACAAGTGTACCAAAACATCAGATCTAGGCTTGCATCTTAGATGTACCTTCTGGCAAACTGTAGCTCTAGTTTTGAAATCTCAAAATGACATATCTGTTTTTGTTTTTTGTTGTCATTATTTATTTATTTTTCTCAATTTAACGTTGCTAAGGGACCCATTCAGAACACTTACATTATAATTTTTACACTTTTGTATTGTAATATATACTGTTACCGTGAAGGGATTCAATCTATACCGTGATATGAATTTTAGGTCATATCGCCCACCCCTAATACAGGTGGTTTTTATTTTATTTTCCTCCACATCAGCGGTGCGATGTGGTGCACCTCGTCCCATGGAACACAGTGCGAGCAGCTGCAGCTCCTCACGTTGTGTTCCTGCTCGAAAGACACCATCACGTACATGAACCATCTCACCGGGATTGTGCATGCCTGCCCGTCAGCGCAATGCTTCGTGGTTCACTCATACGAGCTGTTTCGCCGTGACTCGCCCTGAATTGTACATATTCACACTATGTGTGGGGGGGCCCTTAAAGTGGGTACAAGACGCGACCTAGAGTCATGGCGTGCCATGATACACCGAAGCCTCACAGAAAAAAAGATGTTTGAAGTATTTAGCTGAAGCAGTGATTGCTGAAAAGTGGATTATGCTGCAAGAGTGGTTTCAGATGTTCCTGTCCTGTTAAACCGACTGAACTACAGTTGCAAAGTGACAAACTTTAGAAAAGAGCCTTTCTGGCCTTGAGGTGATACATAAAATATGGATTTTCAGTGGTGCAATTCTTTAAGGAAAGTCTAGTTTGTGTGTGTTTCCCTGTAAATATCCCATGAGCATTCAGTTCAATCAATGTTCCTTTGGGGATCTTTCAGTGGACTATTTTAAGAGTAGAACACCCTACTCAACTTCATGACCAACCCAAACTAAAAAACCATTACATTGGAAAATCTGTTATGGTAGTTCAAATCAAATGGCCATTTAAATTTAGGTAACTCAGAATGATTCCAGGATTAAAAACTATTTAAGTGAAATTAAACTGAACGTGATTGATATGTGTGATGTAATCATGCAATAAATAATTTTGATTAATTCACAATATTCCTAAAATAATATAGAAATAATGAATGTTTATGCGTGCAATGGAAAGAATGTTTCATGAGGTGAAAGATGGGATATTCTTTCCATTGTACTAATGAAAAAGCATTCATTATTTGTTTTATATAATGCCTAAAATAGACTGTTGTCATTTTATATTTTATTAATTTACAAACAAGAGAAAAAGGACTTACATTTTGGTGTGTGTGTGTCTCTGGTCCTTTGAGGTCAAGAGGTTCCAAACAGTCCAACTTAAACTTTAAGTAGCAATCCAGTCCAAAATTGTTCTCAGTAAACTTGCAAAAACAGTCAGATAGTTCAAGAGCAATCCTGACAATGTAGTCTGTAGCTGATGCAGTGCATTGACTTCTTCATGTACAGACAGCCATCTGCTTTCATCAGTCCAGCAAAAAATTGCGACAGAAATTTGTTGAGCTCTTTATTTAACAGCGCTTGTACTTTAGCTAGAGACATCCAAGCAAATACTCCAAAAGCCTCCAGACGGCTTATGGTGTAGTGGATTTGTTTTTGTGTGTTTTTGTGTCAATAAGCTCACTCAAATTAATGTCTATCACCAAAACAAACCCTGCCTTGTTTGTTTTTAAGATAAGCGCCATTGCCGCTAGCGTGAGCGCGCAGTGGCATGCAATAGCATAAAACTTATAGCACCAAAATTTCACGCTAAATATAACCAAAATTGCACTCTAAATGGAACACAATGGCAAATGGTACGAGTGCTCAATACCACATGACATACAAACCACAAATCAAATGACAAAGATCTATTTAGGTGTCATATAATGTGAACTATTTTACACAGAATTCATCTGAATTCATCTGAATTCTGTAAAAAAGCTTTGGAGCCGCTGGTCTAAAGAAAATGACATTAGTCTTTTTATTTTTGTCATGTTCAACATTTGAAATTTGTTAAAAATATACTTACCTAGTTCACTTAGAACATGGATGGAAATAGTTAATTTAACATGAATCAAGTTTATTTTCCTTCATTAAAATAAGTTTGAATGTTGGAATTATTGGAGTTTGCAAAACTTAAAAGGTGTATGGTAATTAGGAACAGGTGGCATAGACTTCAAATTACATCATTATATTTCATAGTATTAACCACATGCACAGATCCCTGGAGTGACCATAGAGAGGAAAATGCAGCAAACAATTGTCCCGTGCTCAGAATGCTGTTGTATGTACATAACAATCTGTTCCCTTGATTTGATGAATTTGTGCAAATGAGATAAATAAATTTGGTAGCAGATTAATTCCTGCATCTGCATGCACATATCTCTCTGAGCAAAAAAAATCTGTTTTGTGGTCACTAAATGTATTGCTGTGTTTGTTATTATCCATAAATGAAAAAAAAACAATAGAAATATTTGTCCTGTGGCCTTTGAAGGTGCAAGGATCCTCAATGTTGTTAAATGTTTCAAATCTGCAGTGATTAAACCATTACTTAATAAATCTAATCTTGACAATAGTGTATTGAAAAACTACAGGCCAATATCAAATCTATCATTTTGCTCTGAAATTCTGGAAAAGGTGGTTTCACAGCAGCTCGTGGACCACCTTACTAAGAATAATGTTGTGAAGGTGTCGTAGCATGGACCCACAACAGGGGGCGCAAATGAACGGACGAGTAAGCCAAAAAGTAACAATTTAATGTACAGGCCCAGGACCAGCCAGAGGAGTGGCTGCAGCAGCGCCCTGATCGCGCGCTTCCACCCTGGCGGTGAGAGCCTCCACCCTCCGGTTAAGGAGAACATTCTGCTCGGCCACTAAATCCAGCCGAGCCGTGAAGGCGGTTAAGATTTGCTGCAGCTCACTCAACACGCCTCCCGCTGACGCCTGCGCTCCTGGCTCTTCCATTGGCCGTTCAAACTCGGGTTGACGCCCCTCGGAGTCCATGACGATTGGCCGAGAAATCCTGTTGTGAAGGTGTCGTAGCACGGACCCACAACAGGGGGCGCAAATGAACGGACAATGAGTAAGCCAAAAAGTAACAATTTAATGTTGTGATAATACACAACTAAAATCACAGAATTTGCACAGTCAATTAACACCAGGTGACGTGTGGGCAGGCTCGAAGATAGAAGACCCCTGACGAGAGAGAAGCCGCGTCCCACACGGCTTCCACCACCAACGGTCTGAAGAACACCGGAGCCGCCAAGTCCCGAGTCCCCAGGTGGCCTCTGTCTTCGGCTGTCGACCCTGGTACTGCTGGCAGAAAGCAGAGATATTATGTATGAGTGTGAGAACGCACACTCAGTAATTCACAGTCCATACACAGTTAGGAGGGAGCTCCTCCACCTCCAATCACACACACTCGTGCAGCTCCTGGTCAACCACTTATCTGAGTTGGGGTGTGAGGCGAAGCCGTCACTGTCACACCAAACGCCAATCCTCCAGATAAGGAAACACTCCAGGAAAATGGCTGCAATAGAAGTTCAGGTTAAACACACACAGTGTCAGTCAGCAGAGAAATTACCTTGTTAATGGTAGTCGATTTCTCGGCGGGGAGGTGGAGTTGCAGTCCGGCTTAAATAGTGGTGTAGATGAGTGACAGCTGGTGTGATGAGTGACAGCTGTCACTTCCTCTGGGTCTGGCGCCCTCTCGTGCTTGGAGCCCGCACTCCAAGCAGGGCGCCCTCTGGTGGTAGTGGGCCAGCAGTACCTCCTCTTCAGCGGCCCACATAACAGGACCCCCCCCTCAACGGGCGCCTCCTGGCGCCCGACCTGGCTTGTCCGGGTGTCTTCTGTAGAAATCGGCCAGGAGGGCCGGGTCCAGGATGAAGCTCCTCTTCACCCAGGAGCGTTCTTCAGGTCCATACCCCTCCCAGTCCACCAGATATTGGAACCCCCGGCCCTTACGACGGACGTCCAGGAGCCTGCGGACTGTCCAAGCAGGCTCCCCGTCGATGAGCCGGGCAGGAGGCGGCGTAGGTCCAGGTGCACAGAGGGGCGAGGTGTGGTGTGGCTTGATACGGGACACGTGGAATACAGGGTGGATCCGCAGTGAAGCTGGGAGTTGGAGCTTCACTGCGGCCGGATTGATGATCTTGAGGATTGTGAATGGTCCGATGTATCTGTCTTTTAACTTGGGGGAGTCCACACAGAGGGGGATGTCCTTTGTTGAGAGCCACACCTCCTGCCCGGGCTGGTACGTGGGGGCCGGGGAACGCCGGCGGTCCGCATGGGTCTTGGCCCTCGCCCGGGCCTTCAACAGGGCAGAGCGGGCGGCCCGCCACACCAGGCGGCACCTCCTGAGGTGGGCCTGGACCGAGGGCACACCGACCTCTCCCTCCACCAGCGGGAACAATGGGGGGCTGGTACCCCAAACATGCCTCAAAAGGGGAGAGGCCGGTAGCAGTCGAAACTTGGCTGTTATGGGCATACTCGATCCAGGCCAGATGGTGTCTCCAGGCCGCCGGGTGCGCGGAGGTGACGCATCGAAGGGCCTGCTCCAGCTCCTGGTTGGCCCGCTCTGCCTGGCCGTTTGTCTGGGGGTGGTACCCGGACGAGAGACTCACGGTGGCCCCCAGCTCCTTACAGAAACTCTTCCACACTTGCGAAGAGAACTGGGGACCACGATCTGAAACGATGTCCGATGGTATCCCATGCAGCCGCATGACGTGGTGGACCAGGAGGTCTGCCGTCTCCTGGGCCGTCGGGAGCTTCGGGAGGGCCACGAAGTGGGCCGCCTTGGAGAACCGGTCCACTATCGTGAGAATTACGGTGTTGCCCTGGGACGGCGGGAGGCCCGTGATGAAGTCCAGGCTGATGTGAGACCAGGGGCGATGAGGCACCGGCAGGGGTTGGAGGAGTCCCGTAGTCCTCCGATGGTCTGCCTTGCCCCTGGCGCAGATGGTACAGGCCTGGACGTAGTCCCGGACGTCGGTTTCCAGCGACGCCCACCAGAAGCGCTGCTGGACTACTGCCACGGTCCTACGCACTCCGGGATGACAGGAGAGGTTGGACCCGTGACAGAAGTCCAATACGGCAGCTCTTGCCTCTGGTGGGACGTACAGTCTGTTCTTGGGGCCGGTCCCCGGGTCCGGGCTCCTTGTCAGGGCCTCCCGGACGGTCTTCTCCACGTCCCAGGTGAGGGTGGCCACGACAGTGGACTCGGGGATGATGGTGTCGGTGGGGTTCGACAGCCCCGCTTTGGCTTCTTCTTCGTGCACCCGGGACAATGCATCTGATTTTTGGTTCTTGGTCCCGGGGCGGTACGTGATCTGGAAGCCAAAGCGCCCGAAGAACAGAGACCAGCGGGCTTGCCTGGGGTTCAGCCGCTTGGCGATCCGGATGTACTCCAGGTTCCGATGGTCCGTGAAAACCGTGAAGGGCAACGATGCCCCCTCCAGCAGGTGTCTCCACTCTTCAAGAGCCTCCTTCACCGCGAGGAGCTCCCGATTGCCGACGTCATAGTTCCGTTCAGCTGGGGTCAACCTGCGGGAAAAAAAGGCACAAGGATGGAGAACTTTATCAGCCTCCACGCTCTGGGACAGCACGGCTCCTATCCCTGAGTCAGAGGCGTCCACTTCTACTATGTACTGGCGATCAGGATCAGGCTGCACCAGAACTGGTGCAGTCGAGAACCGGCGTTTCAACTCCTGGAACGCGGCTTCGCACCGATCCGACCAGGCGAAGGGGACCTTGGTGGAGGTCAGGGCAGTCAGGGGGCTAACTACCTGACTGTAACCTTTAATGAACCTCCTGTAGAAAGCCGAGGAACTGCTGTAGTTTCCTGCGGCTTGTTGGTTGGGGCCAATCTCTCACCGCCGCAACCTTGGCCGGATCAGGGGCGACGGAGTTGGAGGAGATGATGAACCCCAGGAAGGACAAAGAAGTGCGGTGGAACTCGCACTTCTCGCCCTTCACAAACAGCCGGTTCTCCAACAACCGCTGTAGGACCTGACGTACATGCTGGACATGGGTCTCAGGGTCCGGGGAAAAGATGAGTATATCGTCCAGATATACGAAGACGAACCGATGCAGGAAGTCCCGCAAGACGTCATTTACCAACGCTTGGAACGTCGCAGGGGCGTTAGTGAGGCCGAACGGCATGACCAGGTACTCAAAGTGACCTAACGGGGTGTTGAATGCCGTCTTCCATTCGTCTCCCTTCCGGATCTGAACCAGGTGGTACGTGTTTCTAAGATCCAATTTCGTGAAAATTTGGGCTCCATGCAGGGGCGTGAACACTGAATCCAACAGAGGTAACGGGTATCGGTTGCGAACCGTGATCTCGTTCAGCCCTCTGTAATCAATGCATGGACGGAGTCCGCCGTCTTTTTTACCCACAAAAAAGAAACCAGCACCCATCGGGGAGGTGGAGTTCCGGATCAGCCCGGCAGCTAAGGAGTCCCGGATGTAGGTCTCCATTGATTCGCGTTCCGGACGTGAGAGGTTGTACAACCTACTGGACGGGTACTCAGCGCCCGGGACCAAATCGATGGCACAATCGTACGGTCGGTGCGGGGGAAGAGTGAGTGCCAGATCTTTGCTGAAAATGTCAGCAAGATCATGGTACTCCTTTGGCACCGCCGATAGATTGGGGGGGACTTTGACCTCCTCATTAGCCGTAGTGCCGGGATGAACCGAGGATCCTAAACACTCCCGGTGGCAGGTTTCGCTCCACTGCGTCACAACCCCGGACGGCCAATCTATCCGGGGATTGTGCTTCACCATCCATGGAAAGCCCGAAATCACTCGGGTGGTAGAAGGTGTTACATGGAACACTATCTCCTCCCTGTGATTTCCAGACACAACCAAAGTCACTGGCTGTGTCTGATGTGTAATTAATGGAAGCAGGGTGCCATCTAGTGCTCGCACCTGCAATGGTGCCAGCAGAGCCACCAGGGGGAGCCCTACTTCCTTTGCCCATCTGCTATCTAGCAGATTCCCTTCCGACCCCGTGTCTACCAGTGCTGGGGCGTGAAGGGTTAAATCCCCACAAAGGATCGTTACTGGGATTCGTGCATATTTGCGGGGTTTCCCCGCGTGCGTGTTATGACCCACCCTTAGCCCAGTTTCTAAGGACGGGCGTTGTAGTTTGACCGTTTTGGGGCAGTCCTTCTGCATATGCTCACAAGAGCCGCAGACAAAACATTCCCCACGGGCCAGCCTCCTTTGTCTGACGTTTGTTTTTATTTTGGCCCTGCTCGTGTCCATAGCCTCCTCAGCAGGGGGAGCTGTAGCCACACGGAGTTCTCTGGCAGTGAAGCGTGGGGACGACGTCACCCTTTCGGAACCGGAAGGGGGAGGGGCGGCTCGTGCCTGGTCACGCCCCCCGGCTTGCTCCCGACGGTGCTCATTCAAACGGTTGTCTAAGCGTATAACTAAATCGACAAGCCCGTCAAAATCCCGCGGTTCCTCCTTAGCCAGCAGGTGCTCCTTTAGGACCAGAGACAGTCCATTTACGAAGGCGGCGCGGAGCGCAACGTTATTCCAGCCGGACCTCGCTGCCGCAATGCGGAAGTCGACTGCATACTCGGCTGCGCTGCGGCGCCCCTGTCTCATTGACAGCAGCACGCTCGAAGCGGTCTCGCCTCTGTTGGGATGGTCAAAAACTTGTTTGAACTCCCGTATAAACTCAGCATAAGACGTTAGGAGCCGTGAATTCTGCTCCCAAAGCGCCGTAGCCCAGGCATGTGCCTCTCCTCGAAGCAGATTAATAACATAAGCCACCCGGCTGGCGTCTGACTCGTACATGACAGGACGCTGTGAAAAGACGAGCGAACACTGCATGAGGAAATCTGCGCACGTCTCAACACAGCCTCCGTACGGTTCCGGAGGGCTTATGTATGCTTCAGGGGACGGTGGGGGGGGTCGTTGAACGACCAGTGGAACGTCTGTTACAGGCCCAGGACCAGCCAGAGGAGTGGCTGCAGCAGCGCCCTGATCGCGCGCTTCCACCCTGGCGGTGAGAGCCTCCACCCTCCGGTTAAGGAGAACATTCTGCTCGGCCACTAAATCCAGCCGAGCCGTGAAGGCGGTTAAGATTTGCTGCAGCTCACTCAACACGCCTCCCGCTGACGCCTGCGCTCCTGGCTCTTCCATTGGCCGTTCAAACTCGGGTTGACGCCCCTCGGAGTCCATGACGATTGGCCGAGAAATCCTGTTGTGAAGGTGTCGTAGCACGGACCCACAACAGGGGGCGCAAATGAATGGACAATGAGTAAGCCAAAAAGTAACAATTTAATGTTGTGATAATACACAACTAAAATCACAGAATTTGCACAGTCAATTAACACCAGGTGACGTGTGGGCAGGCTCGAAGATAGAAGACCCCTGACAAGAGAGAAGCCGCGTCCCACACGGCTTCCACCACCAACAGTCTGAAGAACACCGGAGCCGCCAAGTCCCGAGTCCCCAGGTGGCCTCTGTCTTCGGCTGTCGACCCTGGTACTGCTGGCAGAAAGCAGAGATATTATGTATGAGTGTGAGTCCGCACACTCAGTAATTCACAGTCCATACACAGTTAGGAGGGAGCTCCTCCACCTCCAATCACACACACTCGTGCAGCTCCTGGTCAACCACTTATCTGAGTTGGGGTGTGAGGCGAAGCCGTCACTGTCACACCAAACGCCAATCCTCCAGATAAGGAAACACTCCAGGAAAACGGCTGCAATAGAAGTTCAGGTTAAACACACACAGTGTCAGTCAGCAGAGAAATTACCTTGTTAATGGTAGTCGATTTCTCGGCGGGGAGGTGGAGTTGCAGTCCGGCTTAAATAGTGGTGTAGATGAGTGACAGCTGGTGTGATGAGTGACAGCTGTCACTTCCTCTGGGTCTGGCGCCCTCTCGTGCTTGGAGCCCGCACTCCAAGCAGGGCGCCCTCTGGTGGTAGTGGGCCAGCAGTACCTCCTCTTCAGTGGCCCACATAACAAATAATCTTTTTGAGCCACTGTAGTCTGCTTTCAGAAAATATCATTCCACAGAGACAGCTCTCACTAAAGTGATGAATTATCTTTGGATTGCAATGGATTCGGACACTACTACGGTTCTGGTGCTGGTGGATCTTAGTGTGGTGTACTGTGGATCATCATATTTTACTCGAGAGACTGGAGAATCATTTTGGGACTACTGGAACTGCCCTTGCATGGTTGACGTCATATCTGTCCAGACGTTCACACTGTGTTTTGTACAATAACACTACCTCTGATCTTAGGGACATGAAGTTTGGGGTTCTGCAAGGATCCGTTTTAAGCCTCCTGCTTTTTTTCCTTTATGTAGCACCCCTTGGGAATATACTGCGGCGTTTTGGGATTGCCTTTCATTGCTATGCTGATGATACTCAACTGTACATGCAGTTAACTGCTGGTAATTTCACTCACATAAAATCTTTAGAAAATTGCCTTGTTTCAGTGAGAAGTTGGATGTCGAGTAACTTCCTACTTTTAAACTTTTATAAGACTGAAATGATGGTTCTAAACTTATAGATTATGTAGAGGCTTTCAAGTCCAGACTTAAGACGCACTTATTTTCCATTTTGTACGGCTAGCATAATGGGATAGTACATACATTACTATGCTTTTTACCTTTTTAAATTCATTTTATTAGGAAACAGAGCAGGGCGCGGCGTCACCTTTATCTAAATTATGGGTCTTTTAGTGAAGCTTAGGGCTAGTGGCCGGCAATCACCTTACCTTAATATTTCTTCTGTTTTTCTTGTTGCTTAATGCTGACAAATTATACTGTATTTGTTGTCTTTCCGATGCCTGATTCTGTTTTTTCTCTCTGTTTGAGGTCCGGCTCCATTCAGAGATGGGAGTGGTGTCGACTTCTGCAACCGTCCCATCCTGTGCACCGGCAAAATTTCCTGTAAATTTGTTTTGTAAATTGTTTTGTAAATTATGCCGGTACCATGGCCCAAGCAGAAGGTCACCCCTTTGAGTCTGGTCTGCTTGAGTTTTCTTCCTCAAATCATCAGAGGGAGTTTTTCCTTACCACTTTCACCTGTGTGCTTGCTCTGGGGGTTGGTAAGGTTAGACCTCACTTGTGTGAAGTGTCTTGAGGCAGCTTTGTTGTGATTTGGCGCTGTATAAATGAAAATAAAATGAAATTAAATTGAAATTGAAGGATTTGCAAAGGAATGGTGTGTAGCACTCTCATGGATGTCAAGCACCACTTGCATGGCTGAAATGGTGACAAATTTGCACACATAGTGCTCAGGAAGGCTGTTATTATATGACATTTATTATACTGTTAGAAAAGTATCTGACCTTTTTATTTTTTTCAAAAACCTGATGGATTTGAATCACGTGTGCTTGCATGAGCCAACCTTGAACCTTTGTGCGCATGCGTGATTTTTTTCACGCCTGTCGGTTGCGTCATTTGCTTGTAAGCAGCCTTTGTGTGAGGATGGGTGTAGTCTCTCGTCGTTTTTTCTTTGCAAGGAAATGGCGGAACAACTGGAGCAGCGCGACTGCATCAAATTTTGGCAGAAAATTGGTGGAAACCATTCGGATTATTCAGACGGCTTTCGGTGACGATGCTATGGGCATCACACAGATTAAGGAGCGGTACAACCGGTTTAAAGACGTCCGCACAACGGTGGAGAGCGCGCCGCGCTCTGGGCGGCCATCAACATGCTGAAATGACCAGATCATTCCAAAGTGAATGCTGTGATAATGTGGGACCGTCGTGTGACTATCCGAGAAATTGTGGAAGAGGTGGACATCAGCACTTTTTCGGCACATTCCACTGTGACAGAAGATTTTGCCATGAAAAGAGTTGCAGCATAATTCATCGGCACAAAGCTGATGGCGCAGCAAAAGTGCCTCCGTGTTGAAGCCTCACAGGACATGCTGGGACATGCCCAGCTCATCCACCATTCGGAAGATTCAGATGGCTTTCGGTGGCTTTTCAGTCGTGTGACTATCCAAGAAATTGTGGACGAACTGGGCATGTCACAACATGTCCTGTGAGACTTCAACATAGTGGCGCTTTTGCTGCGCCATCAGCTTCGTGCCGATGAATTTTGGATGGTGCGGCTCCTTTGAGGCTAGACAGGTGTCGCCCAGTTCACTGACGTGTGTGCCCAGCAGGTCGGAGCAGACCTGGCTGCAGAGCCAGGTGGCTGGAGGTTGCTGGACTTGCTCAGCTGCTTCCAGAAGCAGTTGCCCACTCCAACTACAAACGAAAAGTATATTGTCAACTCCTCACAACATTCTCTCACGATTCTCGTATGTTATGAGTTGTCAAGACTACATTCAGAGGGCTTTGCAATGCCCACAACAGTTCTGTGAGTATGTGGCGAGGACCTTTGTCGCCTCACCAACTTTGAACTGTTCAAAATTCAGACGCGCCTGGAATGATGCGCTGCAACTAAAAAGAGGGGATAGTGACACTCAGTGAATGTCTTGCAAATTCCCTCATAAATGTTGTTCGCAAGCTGTCGCAGCCCAGTGAGATAGTACCCAAAGGAAACTCACAACAGACTCAGGTGCTGTATATGAAACCTGACTGTTCACAAACTTGTATAGTTTTACATGTTCAACCAATTGAGATATACAGTGAGGCAAATAAGTATTTAATCCACTGTCGATTTTGCAAGTTTTCCCACCTGCAAAGAATGTATAGTGTGTAATTTTTTTTATCGTAGGTACACTTCAGCTGTGATTTGAAAGTATTTGATACAATAGAAAAACAGACTTTAATATTTGATACAGAAACCTGAGACGTTTCCTGTAGTTCTTGACCAAGTTTGCACACTGCAGCAGGGATTTTGGTCCACTCCTCTATACAGATCTTCTCCAGATCTTTCAGGTTTTGAGTTTCAGCTCTCTCCAAAGATTTTCTATTGAGTTCAGGTCTGGAGACTGGCCAGGCCACTCCAGGACCTTGAAATGCTTCTTACTGAGCCCCTCCTTAGTTGCCCCTGGCTGTGTGTTTGGGGTCATTGCCATGCTGGAAGACCCAGCCACGACCCATCTTCAGTGTTCTTACTGAGGGAAGGAGGTTGTTTGCCAAACTCTCACCATACATGACCCCATCCATCCTCCTTTCAATATGGTGCAGTTGTCCTGTCCCCTTTGCAGAAAGCACCCCCAAAAATGATGTTTCCATCCCCATGCTTCATGGTTGTGATGGTGTTCTTGAGGTTGTTCTCATCCTCCAAACATGGTGAGTGGAATTGATACCAAAAAGCTCTATTTGGGTCTCATCTCACCACATGACCTTCTCCCATGCCTCCTCTGGATCATCCAGATGGTCACTGGTGAACTTCAAATGGGCATGACATGTGCTGGCGTGAGCAGGGGGACAATAAATTCATAAGAATTTATTTAGTTCAGTATTTAGTTTGAACATTAGAACAAAGGAGGAGTATGGAGCAATCAGGAAACACCACTAAATATGTTAAAATGTCATTAGACATGCCAGGATTCATGCAGCATTTAGTACATGTGCACATATTTGTCTCAGTAATTGTAAGTAAAAGTTGTAAAACGACTGCTTATGAAGCAGTGATCTTTAATTTTGTAGAAAAAAGCAGATCACAGACATGACACAAAACTAAAGTCATTTCAAATGGCAACTTTCTGGCTTTAAGAAACACTATAAGAAATCAAGAAAAAAAGATTGTGGCAGTCAGTAACGGTTACTTTTTAGACCAAGCAGAGGAAAAAAATATGGACTCACTCAATTCTGAGGAATAAATTATGGAATCACCCTGTAAATTTCCATCCCCAAAACTAACACCTGCATCAAATCACATCTGCTCGTTGACATTAACCCTATGTCATGAAATTGACCCTATGTTTCTTTTTGCAAGGAATGTTTTCACAGTTTTTGCTCTATGGCAAGATGCATTATCTTCTTGAAAAATGATTTCATCATCCTTAAACATCAGAAAAGTGTCCAAAATATCAACGTAAACTTGTGCATTTATTGATGATGTAATGACAGCCATCTCCCCAGTGCCTTTACATGACATGCAGCCCCATATCATCAATGACTGTGGAAATTTACATGTTGTCTTCAGGCAGTCATCTTTATAAATCTCATTGGAACGGCACCAAACAAAAGTTCCAGCATCATCACCTTGCCCAATGCAGATTCGAGATTCATCACTGAATATGACTTTCATCCAGTCATCCACAGTCCACGATTGCTTTTCTTTAGCCCATTGTAACCTTGTTTTTTTCTGTTTAGGTGTTAATGATGGCTTTCATTTAGCTTTTCTGTATGTAAATCCCATTTCCTTTAGGTGGTTTCTTACAGTTAGGTCACAGACGTTGACTCCAGTTTCCTCTCATTCGTTCCTCATTTGTTTTGTTGTGCATTTTCGATTTTTGAGACATATTGCTTTAAGTTTTCTGTCTTGACGCTTTGATGTCTTCCTTGGTCTACCAGTATGTTTGCCTTTAACAACCTTCCCATGTTGTTTGTATTTGGTCCAGAGTTTAGACACAGCTGACTGTGAACAACCAACATCTTTTGCAACATTGCGTGATGATTTATCCTCTTTTAAGAGTTTGATAATCCTCTCCTTTGTTTCAACTGACATCTCTCGTGTTGGAGCCATGTTTCATGTCAGTCCACTTGGTGCAATCTTTTTTTCTTGATTTCTTATAGTGTTTCTTAAAGCCAGAAAGTTGCCATTTGAAATGACTTTAGTTTTGTGTCATGTCTGTGATCTGCTTTTTTTCTACAAAATTAAACAACTGAATGAACATCCTCCGAGGCCGGTGATTCCATAATTTTTGCCAGGGGTTGTATATGAGGAAGTAAGATAATGGGAAAGACATTTCATATTTCTTGAAGTGAAAAGCTTTTATTTATAAAGGTGGCTTGCTGAGGTCACTCTGACTTTTCCAGCAGTGCTTCAATTCTTCATGCAGTTACACGTTTCCACCTGAGAGACATTTATAGCTGCTGGACACTGAGCAACAGGGGGTGAAGCACCCGTGAACTAGAAGGTGCTCTGTTCCCTCCTCCATTATTTATTAGTCA
Organism: Thalassophryne amazonica; assembly: GCF_902500255.1. NCBI lineage: Eukaryota > Metazoa > Chordata > Actinopteri > Batrachoidiformes > Batrachoididae > Thalassophryne > Thalassophryne amazonica. The sequence continues at coordinate 86,888,010 of NC_047106.1, read as the reverse complement.
CAGCCTCCTCTCCATTCAAGCATTGCAGGTCCAGCAGCCTCCTTGCTTTGATCCCGCACAGCCGAACACATGCTCGTGGAGAGCATTGTGGCTTCTGCTGCCATGGTGCAATTTACTGGAAGCTTGTTTGAAGATAAAACTCTTTTGCTGAAACTGTACTCTGTTTAGTGTGTAACATTTAGCAAACTGAGCCCTGAAACAACAGCAAGCTCTTCATCCTGCCAGCAAGACATGCCAGCACCTGTTTTTAAGTAAACATACTTTAAACCTATGGGATTGTTTCCGAAGATGCTTAGCGCAACACACCATCATATGAAATGTACTTCAGTAGATATTTTTGTATTGTGTGAGCTCGACTGTTGGGCTTATGCTGTAGGAGGAAATATCTCATCATCGTAATACATTTTGACTATCAAACACAATTCTTTACAGACAGAGTTATCTCATTGATGTGCTTAAATATGCATGCACGGAATATCTGCATCGTTCTACAACCCCAGTTCCAATGAAGCTGGGACGTTGTGTGAAATGTAAATAAAAACAGAATTGATTTGCAAATCCTCTTCAACCTATATTCAATACAGGATATTTAATGTTCAAACTGATAGACTTTGTTGTTTTTGTGCAAATATTTGCTCATTTTGAAATAGATGCCTGCAACATGTTTCAAAAAAGTTGGGACGGGGCAACAAAAGACTGGGAAAGTTGATGAATGCTCAAAGAACACCTAATTGGAAACAGGTGAGTGTCATGATTGGGTATAAAAGGAGCATCCCCAAAAGTCTCAGCCATTCACAAGCAAAGATGGGGCAAGGATCACCACTTTGTGAACAACTGCATGAAAAAATAGTCCATCAGTTTAAGAACAATGTTTCTCAAGGATCAATTGCAAGGAATTTAGGGATTCCATCATCTACAGTCCATAATATAATCAGAAGATTCAGAGAATCTGGAGAATTTTTTACACGTAAGCTGCGAGGCCAAAAACCAACATTGAATGCCTGTGACCTTCGATCCCTCAGGCGGCACTGCATTAAAAACCAACATCATGATGTAAAGGATCTTCAGGAACACTTCAGAAAACCATTGTCAGTTAACACAGTTTGTCACTACATCTACAAGTGCATGTTAAAACTCTACCATGTAAAGCGAAAGCCAAGCATCAACAACATCCAGAAAACCGCCGCCTTCTCTGGGCCCAAGCTCATTTGAAATGGACAGATGCAAAGTAGAAAAGTGTGCTGTGGTCTGATGAGTCCACATTTCAATTTGTTTTGGAAATCATGGACGTTGTGTTTTCCGGACAAAAGGAAAAAGACCACCAGATTGTTACCAGTGCAAAGTTCAAAAGCCAGCATCTGTGATGGTATAGGGATGTGTTAGTGCCCATGGCATGGGTAACTTACACATCTGTGATGGCACCATCAATGCTGACAGGTACATCCAGGTTTTGGAGCAACACATGCTGCCATCCAAGCAACGTCTTTTTCAGGGACGTCCCTGCTTATTTCAGCAAGATAATGACAAGCCACATTCTGCACGTGTTACAACAGCGTGGCTTCATAGTAAAAGAGTGCGGGTACTAGACTGGCCTGCCTGCAGTCCAGACCTGTTACCCATTGAAAATATGTGGCGCATTATGAAGCACAAAATACGACAATGGAGACCCCGGACCGTTGAACCACTGAAGTCGTACATCAAGCAAGAATGGGAAAGAATTCCACCTACAAAGCTTCAACAGTTAGTGTCCTCAGTTCCCAAATGCTTATTGAGTGTTGTTAGAAGGAAAGGTGATGTAACACAGTGGTAAACATGCCACTGTCCCAGCTTTTTTGAAATGTGTTGCAGGCATCCATTTCAAAATGAGCAAATATCTGCACAAACACAATAAAGTTTATCAGTTTGAACATTAAATATCTTGTCTTTGTGGTGTATTCAATTGAATATAGGTTGAAGAGGATTTTCAAATCATTGTATTATGTTCTTATTTACATTTAACACAACATCCCAACTTCACTGGAATTGGGGTTGCATTTTACTGTCTTACTATGCACTGTTGCCAACTCCCCAGGAAGGAAAGTCACTACTGGCTGTCCTAAAAGTTGCTAGAAGTCGCTAAGGTGCCTTCACACATAGTACGATGTGATGGTATCGTGTACGCGAAAGTGTCATACGAGCAAGAACACAGTGCAAGCAGCTAAGCCGTGGTGCACCACATTGTGCCACTGATGTGGAGAAAAATAAAATAAAAACCAGCTGTATAATAAGTGAATTACTGAGTTTATATAAATAATACATAAAAGGGGACACAATACAGAACCCCACGGTTAAATAACCCTGATTAAATAAAAAAATGCCACTCATGGGATTCGAACCTGTAAGCTCTGATTACCAGACGGAAACTTTACCACTGCGCTAACATTGCTGGCCTGTAATCGGTGTGTCTAACAAAAGATGCTCCTGCACAGTGGCCGCTTTAATTATACACCCACAACTGTGTGGCTCACTTTCCAAAAAAAAAAAAAAAAACTCAACACAAAACACATCCATAGACCAGCTAGAACCGTACCACGGGTTCCTGGACAGTCACCTCTGCGCTTCTTCTCACTGGCTTTATTTCTTCCATGGCTTAGAGTCATTTTGACACCGTGAGCCAACTTTTAATTTTGTGTTCATCCATTAATTTCTGCAAAATCACTCTTTTGCAAGCTCGCGTTCTGCATAAATGCTCATCTTGAGTGTGAGCCATTGCGTCAGCGTGCACTGAGTGCACCTCATCTGATCCCTTATAACAAGATGTTAAATCTATCATAAACATACTTTTACAGCTGCTTATAAAGAAGGTATGAACACGCAAATGTTTCACCAAGCTTGATCCAACTTTTAACTTTGTATTCGTCCGTTAATGTCTGCAAAATTACTCTTTTGCGCGCTTGCATTCTGTGTAAATGCTCATCTTGAGTGCGAATCATTGCATCAACATGCACAGATTGCACCTCATCTGATTCATTATAACAAGATGTTAAATCTATCATAAACAAACTTATACAGCTGCTTATGAAGAAGGAATGAACATGCAGCTGTTTTACCAAGCTATTAAAATATTACAAATAATTGCCTTTTAGGCTGTTCCAAATATGTTCTCCACTTCAGCATATGAGACAGAGAGAGGAAAAAAGCTGCCAATGAAATGTCCTCTGTGATTCCAGAAGCAATTAGAGAAGGTGTTTTCAGCATCCGAACTCTGACAGAAAATGATTAATCTGCTCCAAAATAATTATTTTATATACAGCGGCCAGCGCACAAAGCAGGTGGGATTGTAGGGCTGAGCCAAAATAGCCTGTCCTGTCCTCGTAGCCGCCAGGTGCTCGGATAATGGGCTTTTAACAGCCTCGTCCTCACCACAAACATGCCTCTAAAATCCTCGTTTTTCCTTGTTTTACATCATACACAAACTGTCCCACACTGTTGTTGCTAAACTTCAAACTTCTTGAAATTAGTACCACACTCAGAGATGAGCCTCGTTAGCCACATATTCTACCTCAAAGAGCCTCTCAGAGCCACTATTCTCCCACGATTGTTGAAAACGTCCTCTCGTACCAAAAAAACATGCCACATGGCTTCCTTCATTGGGACCAGGGCTTTACTGTGCACGTCCAGACTGCTCTGGGTTTTTAATGGAAATACATTGCAATCGGACAGGACATTTATCCGACGTAAGCGAAAATGGAAAACCATACAAAAACATCTGGTTTATACAATAACAGTTTAGGTGAGTTTTACTGTACATGGGACTGAACAATAAATTTACCTCTCAAAAGTTTGATGACGAAGTCACTTCCATCCCACATGGCTGACTTTATATTTCCAAATTTTTCTTCTATTTGGATCTGAAGGAAAGCCATTGTTGTGTCTATTTGTGCATCCAAATGCACAACAATTTCGGCATTTTCAGCGAATAAATAAATAAAATAGCTGGATTTATATGCAGACAGAGTAACAGCGGACGCAATTTTGGCCCTAAATTGGCACCACGAGTCACATGATCTTTTTTTTAGCACATCATGTCTGAATAAAGGGACTTCAGTCTCCTGTGAGTGCTTTGGGATGGGGAGGGCCCAGTCCCACGGAAGTAACTGATGATCATGGAGGAGAAATACGTGCTTTCATGTAAAGCTCCAAAGTATCCAAAGATTTCTTGCTTGCTGCGTTTTGAAAAAAAAAAAAAGTTGTGGAGGGATCTGAATAGTCGCTAAATTTAGCGACAAAGTCACAAAGTTGGCAGCACTGATACTATGCTCATCCACACATTTCCAAGCTAGATTTAAAAGTTGTATACAATTGAATTTTGTGGTAAGATGCTATCCACATGCATTGATCTCTTTAATATATACTATAGTTTTCTCTAGCGCTGGTAACTCAGTTGATGTAATGCAGTGTAAATAAATGTAACCCTGTGCTTCTCCCTTCCATATATAGTCACATCTGGGCCACCATGGGGCATTTAATTATTATTTTCCTTATCTTTTAAAAGATTTGTAGTCAGCCATGCTTCCAGTTGTGCTGTAACTGATACAGCCAGCATTGTAAATACATTAAATAAGTGTAGACCAGAGTGGAGAAACTACATAAGTAACAAAAAATAAGTACATACTTTTCCACATATAAGTCACTTCAAAATATAAGCCATGAGACTAACTAAACAAATTTTTAAAAAACATAATTTGTGGTTATAGAAAATATGGTAATTAGTAGGGATGAGCGAATACACCACTATCTGCATCTGTATCAGTTCAACCATCTAAATTATCTGTATCTGTACTCAGAAAAGTAAGAGAACTATTTGCAGAACAAGTTTTTTTATGAACTCAGAACATGAATATTCATAAATGTATGAATGAATATTTACAGAGCAGCTTCAGAATTGAGGTTCAATGTTTTTGATCATACAGAAGAGCCTCAAAATTGAGATTCAAATCAATGACTTTGATCACAAAAGTAAGAAAACTGTTTACAGAACAAGTTTTTTCATGAACTCAGAACATGAATATTCTTAAGTGTATGAATGAATATTTAGGCCCAAACTCAATTCTCTTTTGTTCCCCTTCCCCTTGGCCCTACCCCTACCCCTATGCCTACCCTTTTAAAACAAGGGGTAAGGCGAAGGGGTATGCCTCTAGTTCTATGAATTGAGACACCCCTCCGCCTTAGGGGAAGAAAAAACTGCCCGTCTCAAACTCCCGTCTTCACTGTTTGTCAACATGGCAACCAAAGCGAAACTTGTTGCAGTAGCCTGTTTGCTCTTTTTATTTTCGCGCCTTTCTGCGTAAATGTAAAGAAATAGAAGAAGTCACCGACTTCTTCGACACATCGCAATTCGTAATTTATAATAATAATTAATAGTATTAATAAGTAATTAATTAATTAATAATTTATGTTGATAATAGTGATAATAATTAGTCATTAATAATAGTAATAATTAATATTGTTAATTGGTTAATTAATTAGTAATTAATTAATGTTAATCATACTGATAATAGTCATTAATAATAATAATTAATATTGTTAATTTGTTAATTATTAATTGATTGATTAGTAATTAGTGAATTAATTAATGAGTAATTAAAATAAATAAATACTTGAAATATATTAGTCTGTGTGGAATGAATGTATACATTATACAAGTTTCACTTTTTGAATGGAAATACTGAAATAAATCAGTTTTTTCATGATATTCTCATTATATGATCAGCACCTGTATGTATGTTATGGGCTGCATCTGTGTATGAATGAATATTTACAGAACAGCCTCGGAATTGAGATTCAATGTTTTTGATTACAATTGTACAATAGTACAATAGTAAAGGAACTATTTACAGAAGAGCCTCAAAATTAGGCTCAAATTGTCATAGGTATTAAAGGCACTGCGCTGCGGTGGTTTGAATTATATTTGTCTAATAGATTACAGTTTGTTCATGTAAATGGGGAATCTTCTTCACAGACTAAAGTTAACTATGGAGTTCCACAAGGTTCTGTGCTAGGACCAATTTTATTCACTTTATACATGCTTCCCTTAGGCAGTATTATTAGACGGTATTGCTTAAATTTTCATTGTTACGCAGATGATACCCAGCTTTATCTATCCATGAAGCCAGAGGACACACACCAATTAGCTAAACTGCAGGATTGTCTTACAGACATAAAGACATGGATGACCTCTAATTTCCTGCTTTTAAACTCAGATAAAACTGAAGTTATTGTACTTGGCCCCACAAATCTTAGAAGCATGGTGTCTAACCAGATCTTTACTCTGGATGGCATTTCCCTGACCTCTAGTGATACTGTGAGAAATCTTGGAGTCATTTTTGATCAGGATATGTCATTCAAAGCGCATATTAAACAAATATGTAGGACTGCCTTTTTGCATTTACGCAATATCTCTAAAATCAGAAAGGTCTTGTCTCAGAGTGATGCTGAAAAACTAATTCATGCATTTATTTCCTCTAGGCTGGACTATTGTAATTCATTATTATCAGGTTGTCCTAAAAGTTCCCTAAAAAGCCTTCAGTTAATTCAAAATGCTGCAGCTAGAGTACTGACGGGGACTAGCAGGAGAGAGCATATCTCACCCGTGTTGGCCTCTCTTCATTGGCTTCCTGTTAATTCTAGAATAGAATTTAAAATTCTTCTTCTTACTTATAAGGTTTTGAATAATCAGGTCCCATCTTATCTTAGGGACCTCGTAGTACCATATTACCCCATTAGAGCGCTTCGCTCTCAGACTGCAGGCTTACTTGTAGTTCCTAGGGTTTGTAAGAGTAGAATGGGAGGCAGAGCCTTCAGCTTTCAGGCTCCTCTCCTGTGGAACCAGCTCCCAATTCAGATCAGGGAGACAGATACCCTCTCTACTTTTAAGATTAGGCTTAAAACTTTCCTTTTCGCTAAGGCTTATAGTTAGGGCTGGATCAGGTGACCCTGGACTATCCCTTGGTTATGCTGCTTTAGACGTAGACTGTGGGGGGGTTCCCATGGTGCACTGTTTTCTTTCCCTTTTGCTCTGTATGCATCACTCCGCATTTAAATCATTAGTGATCGATCTCTGCCCCCCTCCACAGCATGTCTTTTCCTGGTTCTTTCCCTCAGCCCCAACCAGTCTCAGCAGAAGACTGCCCCTCCCTGAGCCTGGTTCTGCTGGAGGTTTCTTCCTGTTAAAAGGGAGTTTTTCCTTCCCACTGTAGCCAAGTGCTTGCTCACAGGGGGTCTTTTGACCGTTGGGGTTTTTCATAATTATTGTATGGCCTTGCTTACAATATAAAGCGCCTTGGGGCAACTGTTTGTTGTGAGTTGGCGCTATATAAAAAAAAAGTTGATTGATTGATTGAAAATTGAGATTCAAATCAATGATTTTGATCACCAAAGTAAGAGAACTATTACAGAACAAGTTTTTTATGAACGCAGAACATGAATATTCTTAAGTGTATGAATGATATTTACAGAAAAGCCTCAGAATTGACATTCTGTGTAAAAGGAAATTATGAACTGCTAAGTATGCAAGAGTTGTCATACTCAACACAACTTTTATTTTATTATTATTATTTTTTATGTTATGATCAAACTGTGATTTTTTTTTCAATTCTTTATTTATTTATAGTACCTAATGTTCTTGCCATTTTTTTTCCACACAGAGGTAAACAGTATTGATTAAGGTGTCTGTGCGTCTTGTGTGCATATGTGTGAACTGGAGTGAGAGGGAGAGAGGTTGTTCTAAGACCTGTTTATTTTTGAATGATCTGTGTGAACTTGGTGTTTCACGCAAACATCCAATGATGGCAAACCAGAAAATAATATGTCAGCGTTGTTCACTGTATTCTTCTCAAAAAGCACCACGTTCAGTACGAGCAAAGTTTCTAACTGACTTTATTCACCCAACCAAAGTAAGGGCAAACAAACGGTTTAAAAAAAAACCCTAACCAGAGTGGAGGCGGTGACCGTCACAACACGAGCCGTTTCAGCTCTGTCTTGTCAAATGCACCGCATACGTTACGAAACAAGTTCACCAAGTAACTTTAAATACCATACAAACCAAAATAGAGGTGAATTGAAGAAAACCTAAGGAATACTGAGAGAGCAACATGAGGCAGAGTCAAGCCAAGCACGAGAGAGAGATCAGTTCCTGTCTGTGCGAGAGTGAGGTCTGGTTGCAGAGATGTGTCTGTGTCGGGAGGGTAGGGCACTGTGTTTGACTGACCAATCACAGAGCATGAAGACAGTCAGTTACCCAATCAAGATTTTCCTTCAGCACAAGCACAGATATTGATGAGTTTTACTCCTATCATGCTCATCCTCGTAAAAAATGCTTTATCCGTACCGGATACTCATCTGAAACAAGTATCCGGCTCAGCCATAGTAATTAGCCCATTAGGGCCCTGTCACACCTTGATGATTTATCCAGCATATGCCAATGTATGAAAAATGCACAGAATACGCTGGATATGTCAAATAGGTGATGCAGCTGTCACACCGTGACAATCTAGCCAGCATATGCTGACAGCCCTGTTTCCACAGAGCGTTTGGGACGGTACTGCACGGTGTGGTGCGGGCCAGAACAGTTAAGTCTGGCTTGGTTTGCTTTTCCTGCCAGCAGAACCCTTTTGTTTGGCAGGTGGAACATATTAACGAGCATGGCATCGAGCATGCATACACTGTCACACAGCCCTCTCCTCCACACAGAGGCCAAACAGAATAATTTAACCATTTTTAAATTTTATTTTATTTTATTTTTGGCTTGGTGGATCATGGGATTATTTTCATTGCATGCAGAATGTTGAAGGGTCACCTGATGTCTGTGATAAACGCTTATGTGAATGAATGAGGCGCTGTGACGCTTTCAACTTTTAAAATAAGTTGATTTTGTTGTTGTGGCACAAAGTGCCGACGTCTGGTTCAGGCTGAGAAACACACAAAATACAGAGGGACTTCTTTTAAAACGCTGTGTTTCTTCAGCCATGACAAGGAACTAAAGTATTTGCAGACAGCATTTTCCACAATCAGGACACTTTATGTTGATAAGTTTTAGCTGGTGATGAATCCAACTGAAATGAACAGGTAAGATTAAGACTTTATATTTACTCTGTGTGTGAATGGTTTTACTATTTGTAACAGTCTGAACTGTTCGCATGAGGACTACAGCTTTCAGTTGCTGAGCCAATCAATGGACAGCAACAATGGACATATTTCAACTTATGAGTAACTTACAAGAAACGTGACAACGGCCGCATAATTTATTTTTGTCATATGATGGCATACATCGAAAATATTGTACAAGCCCAAACTTTTTCGATATACTCACCGTATTACGACATATATCAGCGTGTTTCAACATGCTCTTAACTTATACAAAACTTACCCATAACTTATTACGTATGCCAGCATTTTAATACGGTTGGCATATGCTAGCTGAATCGTTTAAGGTGGGACAGGGGAGTCGGCATCTGTGTACTAACAGTGTTTGTGTTGTAAATAAATAATTTTTCTTTCATGTGCTCAGATCATCTGTCTCCATTTCACCCTTCCTCTGTCACACTAACCAGCTGCATGTCCTATCGACGCACATCCATAAACCTCCTCTTTGCTTCTCTCCTCTCCTCCAGCCTGGTGGCTCCATCCTCAGCATCCTTCTCCCAAATACCCTGGGTCCCTCCTCTGTACATGTATGAGCCATCTCAGTCTCACCTCTCTGAACTTGTCTCCAAACCGTCCTACCCGTGCTGTCCCTTTAATAGCTCTTTCCTAATTCTGTCCATCCTCATCATTCTCAAAGAAAATTGCAGCAGCTTCAGGTCTGTCACCTCCAGCGCCATCTGTTGGCCTTATGTATGCACCACCTTCTTCAAGCAAAACATAGCTGGTCTCACAACTGTCTTATAAACTTTCTATTCTATTTTTGCATATATCTTTCTGTCACAATTGCAGCCGATCTGCTCTGTGTCGGCCTGATCCCATCAGGTCCTAGAAGCTAAGCAGTGCAGGACCTGGTTAGTACTTGGATGGGAGACCTCTTTGGAACACCAGCGGCTGTGTGTGTTTCTCAGGGTTGCACTGGAGTTGCGTCAGAAAGGGCATCCAGTGTACAACTTGTGTCAAATACCAATGCGGATCTGTCTGACAACAACAACTTCTGTCAGAAATCATTCCTGAAACCGTTCTCCATCTTGCCTGCACTCTCTTCTTTACCTCTCTACCACACTTTCTATTATTTTGGACAGTTGACCTTCACCACCTCTTTTCCTTGCACCCTCACAATTCCACCAGACCCCCTCTCATTCACACACAGGTATTCAGTCTTGCTGTGACTGATTTTCATTCCCATTACCTCCAGAGCATATCTCCACCTCTCTGGGATTGTCTCAACCTGCCCTCTATTCTCACTACAGATTACAATGTCATCTGCAAATATCATTGTCCATGGAGACTCCTGTCTGATCTCATCCGCAGGGCCGCCCAAGCCTTTATGGGGCCTTAAGCAGAATTTCATTTGGGGGCCCCCCTACCATCACCTCAGCACCAGATGCCTCATTATTCCATAGTTACACTTTTATGTGTGTAACGTACCCCAATCATTAGCATTATTTGTAATTATCTTACATCATCAGGTGTCATTCTTGTTTTTAACCTTAAAGGGGTAGCAAACTCATAAATATGTTTTAATTACTTCTACATACAGAGTGATGTAAGTATGGCTCATTAATTTAACTATTTGAAAGTAACATCAGCAGGCAGGAGACTGCATTTATAGTAAACACGTTAATAGTTTAATTTCTTTCAGATGTGCAATGGTGTGCAAAATGTTCAATATCCAAATACAAATAGAATCAAATGACATTCACATATCTTACAGAAAAATAAAGTTGTACTCAAAATTAATAGGGGGCCGGGGAACGCCGGCGGTCCGCATGGGTCTTGGCCCTCGCCCGGGCCTTCAACAGGGCAGAGCGGGCGGCCCCCACACCAGGCGGCACCTCCTGAGGTGGGCCTGGACCGAGGGCACACCGACCTCTCCCTCCACCAGCGGGAACAATGGGGGGCTGGTACCCCAAACATGCCTCAAAAGGGGAGAGGCCGGTAGCAGTCGAAACTTGGCTGTTATGGGCATACTCGATCCAGGCCAGATGGTGTCTCCAGGCCGCCGGGTGCGCGGAGGTGACGCATCGAAGGGCCTGCTCCAGCTCCTGGTTGGCCCGCTCTGCCTGGCCGTTTGTCTGGGGGTGGTACCCGGACGAGAGACTCACGGTGGCCCCCAGCTCCTTACAGAAACTCTTCCACACTTGCGAAGAGAACTGGGGACCACGATCTGAAACGATGTCCGATGGTATCCCATGCAGCCGCATGACGTGGGACCAGGAGGTCTGCCGTCTCCTGGGCCGTCGGGAGCTTCGGGAGGGCCACGAAGTGGGCCGCCTTGGAGAACCGGTCCACTATCGTGAGAATTACGGTTGTGCCCTGGGACGGCGGGAGGCCCGTGATGAAGTCCAGGCTGATGTGAGACCAGGGGCGATGAGGCACCGGCAGGGGTTGGAGGAGTCCCGTAGTCCTCCGATGGTCTGCCTTGCCCCTGGCGCAGAGGTACAGGCTGGACGTAGTCCCGGACGTCGGTTTCCAGCGACGCCACCAGAAGCGCTGCTGGACTACTGCCACGGTCCTACGCACTCCGGGATGACAGGAGAGGTTGGACCCGTGACAGAAGTCCAATACGGCAGCTTGCCTGGTGGGACGTACAGTCTGTTCTTGGGGCCGGTCCCGGGTCCGGGCCCTTGTCAGGGCCTCCCGGACGGTCTTCTCCACGTCCCAGGTGAGGGTGGCCACGACAGTGGACCGGGGATGATGGTGTCGGTGGGGTTCGACAGCCCGCTTTGGCTTCTTCTTCGTGCACCCGGGACAATGCATCTGATTTTTGGTTCTTGTCGGGGCGGTAACGTGATCTGGAAGCCAAAGCGCCCGAAGAACAGAGACCAGCGGGCTTCCTGGGGTTCAGTCCGCTTGGCGATCGGATGTACTCCAGGTTCCGATGGTCCGTGAAAACCGTGAAGGGCAACGATGCCCCCTCCAGCAGGTGTCTCCACTCTTCAAGAGCCTCCTTCACCGCGAGGAGCTCCCGATTGCCGACGTCATAGTTCCGTTCAGCTGGGGTCAACCTGCGGGAAAAAAAGGCACAAGGATGGAGAACTTTATCAGCCTCCACGCTCTGGGACAGCACGGCTCCTATCCCTGAGTCAGAGGCGTCCACTTCTACTATGTACTGGCGATCAGGATCAGGCTGCACCAGAACTGGTGCAGTCGAGAACCGGCGTTTCAACTCCTGGAACGCGGCTTCGCACCGATCCGACCAGGCGAAGGGGACCTTGGTGGAGGTCAGGGCAGTCAGGGGGCTAACTACCTGACTGTAACCTTTAATGAACCTCCTGTAGAAAGCCGAGGAACTGCTGTAGTTTCCTGCGGCTTGTTGGTTGGGGCCAATCTCTCACCGCCGCAACCTTGGCCGGATCAGGGGCGACGGAGTTGGAGGAGATGATGAACCCCAGGAAGGACAAAGAAGTGCGGTGGAACTCGCACTTCTCGCCCTTCACAAACAGCCGGTTCTCCAACAACCGCTGTAGGACCTGACGTACATGCTGGACATGGGTCTCAGGGTCCGGGGAAAAGATGAGTATATCGTCCAGATATACGAAGACGAACCGATGCAGGAAGTCCCGCAAGACGTCATTTACCAACGCTTGGAACGTCGCAGGGGCGTTAGTGAGGCCGAACGGCATGACCAGGTACTCAAAGTGACCTAACGGGGTGTTGAATGCCGTCTTCCATTCGTCTCCCTTCCGGATCTGAACCAGGTGGTACGTGTTTCTAAGATCCAATTTCGTGAAAATTTGGGCTCCATGCAGGGGCGTGAACACTGAATCCAACAGAGGTAACGGGTATCGGTTGCGAACCGTGATCTCGTTCAGCCCTCTGTAATCAATGCATGGACGGAGTCCGCCGTCTTTTTTACCCACAAAAAAGAAACCAGCACCCATCGGGGAGGTGGAGTTCCGGATCAGCCCGGCAGCTAAGGAGTCCCGGATGTAGGTCTCCATTGATTCGCGTTCCGGACGTGAGAGGTTGTACAACCTACTGGACGGGTACTCAGCGCCCGGGACCAAATCGATGGCACAATCGTACGGTCGGTGCGGGGGAAGAGTGAGTGCCAGATCTTTGCTGAAAATGTCAGCAAGATCATGGTACTACTTTGGCACCGCCGATAGATTGGGGGGGACTTTGACCTCCTCATTAGCCGTAGTGCCGGGATGAACCGAGGATCCTAAACACTCCCGGTGGCAGGTTTCGCTCCACTGCGTCACAACCCCGGACGGCCAATCTATCCGGGGATTGTGCTTCACCATCCATGGAAAGCCCGAAATCACTCGGGTGGTAGAAGGTGTTACATGGAACACTATCTCCTCCCTGTGATTTCCAGACACAACCAAAGTCACTGGCTGTGTCTGATGTGTAATTAATGGAAGCAGGGTGCCATCTAGTGCTCGCACCTGCAATGGTGCCAGCAGAGCCACCAGGGGGAGCCCTACTTCCTTTGCCCATCTGCTATCTAGCAGATTCCCTTCCGACCCCGTGTCTACCAGTGCTGGGGCGTGAAGGGTTAAATCCCCACAAAGGATCGTTACTGGGATTCGTGCATATTTGCGGGGTTTCCCCGCGTGCGTGTTATGACCCACCCTTAGCCCAGTTTCTAAGGACGGGCGTTGTAGTTTGACCGTTTTGGGGCAGTCCTTCTGCATATGCTCACAAGAGCCGCAGACAAAACATTCCCCACGGGCCAGCCTCCTTTGTCTGACGTTTGTTTTTTTTGGCCCTGCTCGTGTCCATAGCCTCCTCAGCAGGGGGAGCTGTAGCCACACGGAGTTCTCTGGCAGTGAAGCGTGGGGACGACGTCACCCTTTCGGAACCGGAAGGGGGAGGGGCGGCTCGTGCCTGGTCACGCCCCCGGCTGCTCCCGACGGTGCTCATTCAAACGGTTGTCTAAGCGTATAACTAAATCGACAAGCCGTCAAAATCCCGCGGTTCCTCCTTAGCCAGCAGGTGCTCCTTTAGGACCAGAGACAGTCCATTTACGAAGGCGGCGCGGAGCGCAACGTTATTCCAGCCGGACCTCGCTGCCGCAATGCGGAAGTCGACTGCATACTCGGCTGCGCTGCGGGCCCCTGTCTCATTGACAGCAGCACGCTCGAAGCGGTCTCGCCTCTGTTGGGATGGTCAAAAACTTGTTTGAACTCCCGTATAAACTCAGCATAAGACGTTAGGAGCCGTGAATTCTGCTCCCAAAGCGCCGTAGCCCAGGCATGTGCCTCTCCTCGAAGCAGATTAATAACATAAGCCACCCGGCTGGCGTCTGACTCGTACATGACAGGACGCTGTGAAAAGACGAGCGAACACTGCATGAGGAAATCTGCGCACGTCTCAACACAGCCTCCGTACGGTTCCGGAGGGCTTATGTATGCTTCAGGGGACGGTGGGGGGGGTCGTTGAACGACCAGTGGAACGTCTGTTACAGGCCCAGGACCAGCCAGAGGAGTGGCTGCAGCAGCGCCCTGATCGCGCGCTTCCACCCTGGCGGTGAGAGCCTCCACCCTCCGGTTAAGGAGAACATTCTGCTCGGCCACTAAATCCAGCCGAGCCGTGAAGGCGGTTAAGATTTGCTGCAGCTCACTCAACACGCCTCCCGCTGACGCCTGCGCTCCTGGCTCTTCCATTGGCCGTTCAAACTCGGGTTGACGCCCCTCGGAGTCCATGACGATTGGCCGAGAAATCCTGTTGTGAAGGTGTCGTAGCACGGACCACAACAGGGGGCGCAAATGAATGGACAATGAGTAAGCCAAAAGTAACAATTTAATGTTGTGATAATACACAACTAAAATCACAGAATTTGCACAGTCAATTAACACCAGGTGACGTGTGGGCAGGCTCGAAGATAGAAGACCCCTGACAAGAGAGAAGCCGCGTCCCACACGGCTTCCACCACCAACAGTCTGAAGAACACCGGAGCCGCCAAGTCCCGAGTCCCCAGGTGGCCTCTGTCTTCGGCTGTCGACCCTGGTACTGCTGGCAGAAAGCAGAGATATTATGTATGAGTGTGAGTCCGCACACTCAGTAATTCACAGTCCATACACAGTTAGGAGGGAGCTCCTCCACTCCAATCACACACACTCGTGCAGCTCCTGGTCAACACTTATCTGAGTTGGGGTGTGAGGCGAAGCCGTCACTGTCACACCAAACGCCAATCCCTCCAGCTAAGGAAACACTCCAGGAAAACGGCTGCATAGAAGTCAGGTTATAACACACACAGTGTCAGTCAGCAGAGAAATACCCTTGTTAATGGTAGTCGATTTCTCGGCGGGGAGGTGGAGTTGCAGTCCGGCTTAAATAGTGGTGTAGATGAGTGAAGCTGGTGTGATGAGTGACAGCTGTCACTTCCTCTGGGTCTGGCGCCCTCTCGTGCTTGGAGCCCGCACTCAAGCAGGGCGCCCTTCTGGTGGTAGTGGGCAGCAGTACTCCTCTTCAGTGGCCCACATAACAAATAATCTTTTTGAGCCACTGTAGTCTGCTTTCAGAAAATATCATTCCACAGAGACAGCTCCACTAAAGTGATGAATTATCTTTGGATTGCAATGGATCGGACACTACTACGGTTCTGGTGCTGGTGGATCTTAGTGTGGTGTACTGTGGATTCATCATATTTTACTCGAGAGACTGGAGAATCATTTTTGGGACTACTGGAACTGCCCTTGCATGGTTGACGTCATATCTGTCCAGACGTTCACACTGTGTTTTGTACAATAACCCTAACTCTGATCTTAGGGAATGAAGTTTGGGGTTCTGCAAGGATCGTTTTAAGCCTCCTGGCTTTTTTTTTTCCTTTATGTAGCACCCCCTTGGGAATATACTGCGGCGTTTGGGATTGCCTTTCATTGCTATGCTGATGATACTCAATGTACATGCAGTTAACTGCTGGTAATTTCACTCACATAAAATCTTTAGAAAATTGCCTTGTTTCAGTGAGAAGTTGGATGTCGAGTAACTTCCTACTTTTAAACTTTATAAGACTGAAATGATGGTTCTAAACTTATAGATTATGTAGAGGCTTTCAAGTCCAGACTTAAGACGCACTTATTTTCCATTTTGTACGGCTAGCATAATGGGATAGTACATACATTACTATGCTTTTACCTTTTTAAATTCATTTTATTAGGAAACAAAGCAGGGCGCGGCGTCACCTTTATCTAAATTATGGGTC
Source organism: Thalassophryne amazonica (assembly GCF_902500255.1). Taxonomy (NCBI): domain Eukaryota; kingdom Metazoa; phylum Chordata; class Actinopteri; order Batrachoidiformes; family Batrachoididae; genus Thalassophryne; species Thalassophryne amazonica. Next base: position 86,871,671 of record NC_047106.1, on the reverse strand, counting down.
TTTTAGTGAAGCTTAGGGCTAGTGGCCGGCAATCACCTTACCTTAATATTTCTTCTGTTTTTCTTGTTGCTTAATGCTGACAAATTATACTGTATTTGTTGTCTTTCCGATGCCTGATTCTGTTTTTCTCTCTGTTTGAGGTCCGGCTCCATTCAGAGATGGGAGTGGTGTCGACTTCTGCAACCGTCCCATCCTGTGCACCGGCAAAATTTCCTGTAAATTTGTTTTGTACATGTTTTGTAAAATTATGCCGGTACCATGGCCCAAGCAGAAGGTCACCCCCTTTGAGTCTGGTCTGCTTGAGTTTTCTTCCTCAAATCATCAGAGGGAGTTTTTCCTTACCACTTTCACCTGTGTGCTTGCTCTGGGGGTTGGTAAGGTTAGACCTCACTTGTGTGAAGTGTCTTGAGGCAGCTTTGTTGTGATTTGGCGCTGTATAATGAAAATAAATCGAAATTAAATTGAATTGAAGGATTTGCAAAGGAATGGTGTGTAGCACTCTCATGGATGTCAAGCACCACTTGCATGGCTGAATGGTGACAATTTGCACCACATAGTGCTCAGAAGGCTGTTTATTATAGACATTTATTATACTGTTAGAAAGTATTCTGACCTTTTTATTTTTTTCAAAAACCTGATGGATTTGGAATCACGTGTGCTTGCATGAGCCAACCTTGAACCTTTGTGCGCATGCGTGATTTTTTTCACGCCTGTCGGTTGCGTCATTTGCTTGTAAGCAGCCTTTGTGTGAGGATGGGTGTAGTCTCTCGTCGTTTTTTCTTTGCAAGGAAATGGCGGACCAACTGGAGCAGCGCGACTGCATCAAATTTTGGCAGGAAAATTGGTGGGAAACCATTCGGATTATTCAGACGGCTTTCGGTGACGATGCTATGGGCATCACACAGATTTAAGGAGCGGTACAACGGTTTTTAAAGACGTCCGCACAACGGTGGAGAGCGCGCCGCGCTCTGGGCGGCCATCAACATGCTGAAATGACCAGATCATTCCAAAGTGAATGCTGTGATAATGTGGGACCGTCGTGTGACTATCCGAGAAATTGTGGAAGAGGTGGACATCAGCACTTTTTCGGCACATTCCACTGTGACAGAAGATTTTTGCCATGAAAGAGTGCAGCATAATTCATCGGCACAAAGCTGATGGCGCAGCAAAAGTGCCTCCGTGTTGAAGCCTCAAGGACATGCTGGGACATGCCCAGCTCATCAACCATTCGGAAGATTCAGATGGCTTTCGGTGGCTTTTCAAGTCGTGTGACTATCCAAGAAATTGTGGACGAACTGGGCATGTCAAACATGTCCTGTGAGACTCAACATAGTGGCGCTTTTGCTGCGCCATCAGCTTCGTGCCGATGAATTTTGGATGGTGCGGCTCCTTTGAGGCTAGACAGGTGTCGCCCAGTTCACTGACGTGTGTGCCCAGCAGGTCGGAGCAGACTGGCTGCAGAGCCAGGTGGCTGGAGGTTGCTGGACTTGCTCAGCTGCTTCCAGAAGCAGTTGCCCACTCCAACTACAAACGAAAAGTATATTGTCAACTCCTCACAAATTCTCTCACGATTCTCGTATGTTATGAGTTGTCAAGACTACATTCAGAGGGCTTTGCAATGCCCACAACAGTTCTGTGAGTATGTGGCGAGGACCTTTGTCGCCTCACCAACTTTGAACTGTTCAAAATTCAGACGCGCCTGGAATGATGCGCTGCAACTAAAAAGAGGGGATAGTGACACTCAGTGAATGTCTTGCAATTCCCTCATAAATGTTGTTCGCAAGCTGTCGCAGCCCAGTGAGATAGTACCCAAAGGAAACTCACAACAGACTCAGGTGCTGTATATGAAACCTGACTGTTCACAAACTTGTATAGTTTTACATGTTCAACCAATTGAGATATACAGTGAGGCAAATAAGTATTTAATCCACTGTCGATTTTGCAAGTTTTCCCACCTGCAAAGAATGTATAGTGTGTAATTTTTTTTATCGTAGGTACACTTCAGCTGTGATTTGAAAGTATTTGATACAATAGAAAAACAGACTTTAATATTTGATACAGAAACCTGAGACGTTTCCTGTAGTTCTTGACCAAGTTGCACACTGCAGCAGGGATTTTGGTCCACTCCTCTATACAGATCTTCTCCAGATCTTTCAGGTTTTGAGTTTCAGCTCTCTCCAAGATTTTCTATTGAGTTCAGGTCTGGAGACTGGCCAGGCCACTCCAGGACCTTGAAATGCTTCTTACTGAGCCCCTCCTTAGTTGCCCCATGGCTGTGTGTTTGGGGTCATTGCCATGCTGGAAGACCCAGCCACGACCCATCTTCAGTGTTCTTACTGAGGGAAGGAGGTTGTTTGCCAAACTCTCACCATACATGACCCCATCCATCCTCCTTTCAATATGGTGCAGTTGTCCTGTCCCCTTTGCAGAAAGCACCCCCAAAATGATGTTTCCATCCCCATGCTTCATGGTTGTGATGGTGTCTGAGGTTGTTCTCATCCTCCAAACATGGTGAGTGGAATTGATACCAAAAAGCTCTATTTGGGTCTCATCTCACCACATGACCTTCTCCCATGCCTCCTCTGGATCATCCAGATGGTCACTGGTGAACTTCAAATGGGCATGACATGTGCTGGCGTGAGCAGGGGGACAATAAATTCATAAGAATTTATTTAGTTCAGTATTTAGTTTGAACATTAGAACAAAGGAGGAGTATGGAGCAATCAGGAAACACCACTAAATATGTTAAAATGTCATTAGACATGCCAGGATTCATGCAGCATTTAGTACATGTGCACATATTTGTCTCAGCAATTGTAAGTAAAAGTTGTAAAACGGACTGCTTATGAAGCAGTGATCTTTAATTTTGTAGAAAAAAAGCAGATCACAGACATGACACAAAACTAAAGTCATTTCAAAATGGCAACTTTCTGGCTTTAAGAAACACTATAAGAATCAAGAAAAAAGATTGTGGCAGTCAGTAACGGTTACTTTTTAGACCAAGCAGAGGAAAAAAATATGGACTCACTCAATTCTGAGGAATAAATTATGGAATCACCCTGTAAATTTCCATCCCCAAAACTAACACCTGCATCAAATCACATCTGCTCGTTGACATTAACCCTATGTCATGAAATTGACCCTATGTTTCTTTTTGCAAGGAATGTTTTCACAGTTTTGCTCTATGGCAAGATGCATTATCTTCTTGAAAAATGATTTCATCATCCTTAAACATCAGAAAAGTGTCCAAAATATCACGTAAACTTGTGCATTTATTGATGATGTAATGACAGCCATCTCCCCAGTGCCTTTACATGACATGCAGCCCCATATCATCAATGACTGTGGAAATTTACATGTTGTCTTCAGGCAGTCATCTTTATAAATCTCATTGGAACGGCACCAAACAAAAGTTCCCAGCATCATCACCTTGCCCAATGCAGATTCGAGATTCATCACTGAATATGACTTTCATCCAGTCATCCACAGTCCACGATTGCTTTTCTTTAGCCCATTGTAACCTTGTTTTTTTCTGTTTAGGTGTTAATGATGGCTTTCATTTAGCTTTTCTGTATGTAAATCCCATTTCCTTTAGGTGGTTTCTTACAGTTAGGTCACAGACGTTGACTCCAGTTTCCTCTCATTCGTTCCTCATTTGTTTTGTTGTGCATTTTCGATTTTTGAGACATATTGCTTTAAGTTTTCTGTCTTGACGCTTTGATGTCTTCCTTGGTCTACCAGTATGTTGCCTTTAACAACCTTCCCATGTTGTTGTATTTGGTCCAGAGTTTAGACACAGCTGACTGTGAACAACCAACATCTTTTGCAACATTGCGTGATGATTTATCCTCTTTTAAGAGTTTGATAATCCTCTCCTTTGTTTCAAACTGACATCTCTCGTGTTGGAGCCATGTTTCATGTCAGTCCACTTGGTGCAATCTTTTTTTTTCTTGATTTCTTATAGTGTTTCTTAAAGCCAGAAAGTTGCCATTTGAAATGACTTTAGTTTTGTGTCATGTCTGTGATCTGCTTTTTTTCTACAAAATTAAACAACTGAATGAACATCCTCCGAGGCCGGTGATTCCCATAATTTTTGCCAGGGGTTGTATATGAGGAAGTAAGATAATGGGAAAGACATTTCATATTTCTTGAAGTGAAAAGCTTTTATTTATAAGGTGGCTTGCTGAGGTCACTCTGACTTTTCCAGCAGTGCTTCAATTCTTCATGCAGTTACACGTTTCCACCTGAGAGACATTTATAGCTGCTGGACACTGAGCAACAGGGGGTGAAGCACCCGTGAACTAGAAGGTGCTCTGTTCCCTCCTCCATTATTTATTAGTCACAGCCTCCTCTCCATTCAAGCATTGCAGGTCCAGCAGCCTCCTTGCTTTGATCCCGCACAGCCGAACACATGCTCGTGGAGAGCATTGTGGCTTCTGCTGCCATGGTGCAATTTACTGGAAGCTTGTTTGAAGATAAAACTCTTTTGCTGAAACTGTACTCTGTTTAGTGTGTAACATTTAGCAAACTGAGCCCTGAAACAACAGCAAGCTCTTCATCCTGCCAGCAAGACATGCCAGCACCTGTTTTTAAGTAAACATACTTTAAACCTATGGGATTGTTTCCGAAGATGCTTAGCGCAACACACCATCATATGAAATGTACTTCAGTAGATATTTTTGTATTGTGTGAGCTCGACTGTTGGGCTTATGCTGTAGGAGGAAATATCTCATCATCGTAATACATTTTGACTATCAAACACAATTCTTTACAGACAGAGTTATCTCATTGATGTGCTTAAATATGCATGCACGGAATATCTGCATCGTTCTACAACCCCAGTTCCAATGAAGCTGGGACGTTGTGTGAAATGTAAATAAAAACAGAATTGATTTGCAAATCCTCTTCAACCTATATTCAATACAGGATATTTAATGTTCAAACTGATAGACTTGTTGTTTTTGTGCAAATATTTGCTCATTTTGAAATAGATGCCTGCAACATGTTTCAAAAAAGTTGGGACGGGGCAACAAAAGACTGGGAAAGTTGATGAATGCTCAAAGAACACCTAATTGGAAACAGGTGAGTGTCATGATTGGGTATAAAAGGAGCATCCCCAAAAGTCTCAGCCATTCACAAGCAAAGATGGGGCAAGGATCACCACTTTGTGAACAACTGCATGAAAAAATAGTCCATCAGTTTAAGAACAATGTTCTCAAGGATCAATTGCAAGGAATTTAGGGATTCCATCATCTACAGTCCATAATATAATCAGAAGATTCAGAGAATCTGGAGAATTTTTTACACGTAAGCTGCGAGGCCAAAAACCAACATTGAATGCCTGTGACCTTCGATCCCTCAGGCGGCACTGCATTAAAAACCAACATCATGATGTAAAGGATCTTCAGGAACACTTCAGAAAACCATTGTCAGTTAACACAGTTTGTCACTACATCTACAAGTGCATGTTAAAACTCTACCATGTAAAGCGAAAGCCAAGCATCAACAACATCCAGAAAACCGCCGCCTTCTCTGGGCCCAAGCTCATTTGAAATGGACAGATGCAAAGTAGAAAAGTGTGCTGTGGTCTGATGAGTCCACATTTCAATTTGTTTTGGAAATCATGGACGTTGTGTTTTCCGGACAAAAGGAAAAAGACCACCAGATTGTTACCAGTGCAAAGTTCAAAAGCCAGCATCTGTGATGGTATAGGGATGTGTTAGTGCCCATGGCATGGGTAACTTACACATCTGTGATGGCACCATCAATGCTGACAGGTACATCCAGGTTTTGGAGCAACACATGCTGCCATCCAAGCAACGTCTTTTTCAGGGACGTCCCTGCTTATTTCAGCAAGATAATGACAAGCCACATTCTGCACGTGTTACAACAGCGTGGCTTCATAGTAAAAGAGTGCGGGTACTAGACTGGCCTGCCTGCAGTCCAGACCTGTTACCCATTGAAAATATGTGGCGCATTATGAAGCACAAAATACGACAATGGAGACCCCGGACCGTTGAACCACTGAAGTCGTACATCAAGCAAGAATGGGAAAGAATTCCACCTACAAAGCTTCAACAGTTAGTGTCCTCAGTTCCCAAATGCTTATTGAGTGTTGTTAGAAGGAAAGGTGATGTAACACAGTGGTAAACATGCCACTGTCCCAGCTTTTTTGAAATGTGTTGCAGGCATCCATTTCAAAATGAGCAATATCTGCACAAACACAATAAAGTTTATCAGTTTGAACATTAAATATCTTGTCTTTGTGGTGTATTCAATTGAATATAGGTTGAAGAGGATTTTCAAATCATTGTATTATGTTCTTATTTACATTTAACACAACATCCCAACTTCACTGGAATTGGGGTTGCATTTTACTGTCTTACTATGCACTGTTGCCAACTCCCCAGGAAGGAAAGTCACTACTGGCTGTCCTAAAAGTTGCTAGAAGTCGCTAAGGTGCCTTCACACATAGTACGATGTGATGGTATCGTGTACGCGAAAGTGTCATACGAGCAAGAACACAGTGCAAGCAGCTAAGCCGTGGTGCACCACATTGTGCCACTGATGTGGAGAAAAATAAAATAAAACCAGCTGTATAATAAGTGAATTACTGAGTTTATATAAATAATACATAAAAGGGGACACAATACAGAACCCCACGGTTAAATAACCCTGATTAAATAAAAAAATGCCACTCATGGGATTCGAACCTGTAAGCTCTGATTACCAGACGGAAACTTTACCACTGCGCTAACATTGCTGGCCTGTAATCGGTGTGTCTAACAAAAGATGCTCCTGCACAGTGGCCGCTTTAATTATACACCCACAACTGTGTGGCTCACTTTCCAAAAAAAAAAAAAAAAAACTCAACACAAAACACATCCATAGACCAGCTAGAACCGTACCACGGGTTCCTGGACAGTCACCTCTGCGCTTCTTCTCACTGGCTTTATTTCTTCCATGGCTTAGAGTCATTTTGACACCGTGAGCCAACTTTTAATTTTGTGTTCATCCATTAATTTCTGCAAAATCACTCTTTTGCAAGCTCGCGTTCTGCATAAATGCTCATCTTGAGTGTGAGCCATTGCGTCAGCGTGCACTGAGTGCACCTCATCTGATCCCTTATAACAAGATGTTAAATCTATCATAAACATACTTTTACAGCTGCTTATAAAGAAGGTATGAACACGCAAATGTTTCACCAAGCTTGATCCAACTTTTAACTTTGTATTCGTCCGTTAATGTCTGCAAAATTACTCTTTTGCGCGCTTGCATTCTGTGTAAATGCTCATCTTGAGTGCGAATCATTGCATCAACATGCACAGATTGCACCTCATCTGATTCATTATAACAAGATGTTAAATCTATCATAAACAAACTTATACAGCTGCTTATGAAGAAGGAATGAACATGCAGCTGTTTTACCAAGCTATTAAAATATTACAAATAATTGCCTTTTAGGCTGTTCCAAATATGTTCTCCACTTCAGCATATGAGACAGAGAGAGGAAAAAAGCTGCCAATGAAATGTCCTCTGTGATTCCAGAAGCAATTAGAGAAGGTGTTTTCAGCATCCGAACTCTGACAGAAAATGATTAATCTGCTCCAAAATAATTATTTTATATACAGCGGCCAGCGCACAAAGCAGGTGGGATTGTAGGGCTGAGCCAAAATAGCCTGTCCTGTCCTCGTAGCCGCCAGGTGCTCGGATAATGGGCTTTTAACAGCCTCGTCCTCACCACAAACATGCCTCTAAAATCCTCGTTTTTCCTTGTTTTACATCATACACAAACTGTCCCACACTGTTGTTGCTAAACTTCAAACTTCTTGAAATTAGTACCACACTCAGAGATGAGCCTCGTTAGCCACATATTCTACCTCAAAGAGCCTCTCAGAGCCACTATTCTCCCACGATTGTTGAAAACGTCCTCTCGTACCAAAAAAACATGCCACATGGCTTCCTTCATTGGGACCAGGGCTTTACTGTGCACGTCCAGACTGCTCTGGGTTTTTAATGGAAATACATTGCAATCGGACAGGACATTTTATCCGACGTAAGCGAAAATGGAAAACCATACAAAAACATCTGGTTTATACAATAACAGTTTAGGTGAGTTTTACTGTACATGGGACTGAACAATAAATTTACCTCTCAAAAGTTTGATGACGAAGTCACTTCCATCCCACATGGCTGACTTTATATTTCCAAATTTTTCTTCTATTTGGATCTGAAGGAAAGCCATTGTTGTGTCTATTTGTGCATCCAAATGCACAACAATTTCGGCATTTTCAGCGAATAAATAAATAAATAGCTGGATTTATATGCAGACAGAGTAACAGCGGACGCAATTTTGGCCCTAAATTGGCACCACGAGTCACATGATCTTTTTTTTAGCACATCATGTCTGAATAAAGGGACTTCAGTCTCCTGTGAGTGCTTTGGGATGGGGAGGGCCCAGTCCCACGGAAGTAACTGATGATCATGGAGGAGAAATACGTGCTTTCATGTAAAGCTCCAAAGTATCCAAAGATTTCTTGCTTGCTGCGTTTTGAAAAAAAAAAAAGTTGTGGAGGGATCTGAATAGTCGCTAAATTTAGCGACAAAGTCACAAAGTTGGCAGCACTGATACTATGCTCATCCACACATTTCCAAGCTAGATTTAAAAGTTGTATACAATTGAATTTTGTGGTAAGATGCTATCCACATGCATTGATCTCTTTAATATATACTATAGTTTTCTCTAGCGCTGGTAACTCAGTTGATGTAATGCAGTGTAAATAAATGTAACCCTGTGCTTCTCCCTTCCATATATAGTCACATCTGGGCCACCATGGGGCATTTAATTATTATTTTCCTTATCTTTTAAAAGATTTGTAGTCAGCCATGCTTCCAGTTGTGCTGTAACTGATACAGCCAGCATTGTAAATACATTAAATAAGTGTAGACCAGAGTGGAGAAACTACATAAGTAACAAAAAATAAGTACATACTTTTCCACATATAAGTCACTTCAAAATATAAGCCATGAGACTAACTAAACAAATTTTTAAAAAACATAATTTGTGGTTATAGAAAATATGGTAATTAGTAGGGATGAGCGAATACACCACTATCTGCATCTGTATCAGTTCAACCATCTAAATTATCTGTATCTGTACTCAGAAAAGTAAGAGAACTATTTGCAGAACAAGTTTTTTTATGAACTCAGAACATGAATATTCATAAATGTATGAATGAATATTTACAGAGCAGCTTCAGAATTGAGGTTCAATGTTTTTGATCATACAGAAGAGCCTCAAAATTGAGATTCAAATCAATGACTTTGATCACAAAAGTAAGAAAACTGTTTACAGAACAAGTTTTTTCATGAACTCAGAACATGAATATTCTTAAGTGTATGAATGAATATTTAGGCCCAAACTCAATTCTCTTTTGTTCCCCTTCCCCTTGGCCCTACCCCTACCCCTATGCCTACCCTTTTAAAACAAGGGGTAAGGCGAAGGGGTATGCCTCTAGTTCTATGAATTGAGACACCCCTCCGCCTTAGGGGAAGAAAAAACTGCCCGTCTCAAACTCCCGTCTTCACTGTTTGTCAACATGGCAACCAAAGCGAAACTTGTTGCAGTAGCCTGTTTGCTCTTTTTATTTTCGCGCCTTTCTGCGTAAATGTAAAGAAATAGAAGAAGTCACCGACTTCTTCGACACATCGCAATTCGTAATTTATAATAATAATTAATAGTATTAATAAGTAATTAATTAATTAATAATTTATGTTGATAATAGTGATAATAATTAGTCATTAATAATAGTAATAATTAATATTGTTAATTGGTTAATTAATTAGTAATTAATTAATGTTAATCATACTGATAATAGTCATTAATAATAATAATTAATATTGTTAATTTGTTAATTATTAATTGATTGATTAGTAATTAGTGAATTAATTAATGAGTAATTAAAATAAATAAATACTTGAAATATATTAGTCTGTGTGGAATGAATGTATACATTATACAAGTTTCACTTTTTGAATGGAAATACTGAAATAAATCAGTTTTTTCATGATATTCTCATTATATGATCAGCACCTGTATGTATGTTATGGGCTGCATCTGTGTATGAATGAATATTTACAGAACAGCCTCGGAATTGAGATTCAATGTTTTTGATTACAATTGTACAATAGTACAATAGTAAAGGAACTATTTACAGAAGAGCCTCAAAATTAGGCTCAAATTGTCATAGGTATTAAAGGCACTGCGCTGCGGTGGTTTGAATTATATTTGTCTAATAGATTACAGTTTGTTCATGTAAATGGGGAATCTTCTTCACAGACTAAAGTTAACTATGGAGTTCCACAAGGTTCTGTGCTAGGACCAATTTTATTCACTTTATACATGCTTCCCTTAGGCAGTATTATTAGACGGTATTGCTTAAATTTTCATTGTTACGCAGATGATACCCAGCTTTATCTATCCATGAAGCCAGAGGACACACACCAATTAGCTAAACTGCAGGATTGTCTTACAGACATAAAGACATGGATGACCTCTAATTTCCTGCTTTTAAACTCAGATAAAACTGAAGTTATTGTACTTGGCCCCACAAATCTTAGAAACATGGTGTCTAACCAGATCTTTACTCTGGATGGCATTTCCCTGACCTCTAGTGATACTGTGAGAAATCTTGGAGTCATTTTTGATCAGGATATGTCATTCAAAGCGCATATTAAACAAATATGTAGGACTGCCTTTTTGCATTTACGCAATATCTCTAAAATCAGAAAGGTCTTGTCTCAGAGTGATGCTGAAAAACTAATTCATGCATTTATTTCCTCTAGGCTGGACTATTGTAATTCATTATTATCAGGTTGTCCTAAAAGTTCCCTAAAAAGCCTTCAGTTAATTCAAAATGCTGCAGCTAGAGTACTGACGGGGACTAGCAGGAGAGAGCATATCTCACCCGTGTTGGCCTCTCTTCATTGGCTTCCTGTTAATTCTAGAATAGAATTTAAAATTCTTCTTCTTACTTATAAGGTTTTGAATAATCAGGTCCCATCTTATCTTAGGGACCTCGTAGTACCATATTACCCCATTAGAGCGCTTCGCTCTCAGACTGCAGGCTTACTTGTAGTTCCTAGGGTTTGTAAGAGTAGAATGGGAGGCAGAGCCTTCAGCTTTCAGGCTCCTCTCCTGTGGAACCAGCTCCCAATTCAGATCAGGGAGACAGATACCCTCTCTACTTTTAAGATTAGGCTTAAAACTTTCCTTTTCGCTAAGGCTTATAGTTAGGGCTGGATCAGGTGACCCTGGACTATCCCTTGGTTATGCTGCTTTAGACGTAGACTGTGGGGGGGTTCCCATGGTGCACTGTTTCTTTCCCTTTTTGCTCTGTATGCATCACTCCGCATTTAATCATTAGTGATCGATCTCTGCCCCCCTCCACAGCATGTCTTTTTCCTGGTTCTTTCCCTCAGCCCCAACCAGTCTCAGCAGAAGACTGCCCCTCCCTGAGCCTGGTTCTGCTGGAGGTTTCTTCCTGTTAAAAGGGAGTTTTTCCTTCCCACTGTAGCCAAGTGCTTGCTCACAGGGGGTCGTTTTGACCGTTGGGGTTTTTCATAATTATTGTATGGCCTTGCCTTACAATATAAAGCGCCTTGGGGCAACTGTTTGTTGTGATTTGGCGCTATATAAAAAAAAAGTTGATTGATTGATTGAAAATTGAGATTCAAATCAATGATTTTGATCACCAAAGTAAGAGAACTATTTACAGAACAAGTTTTTTTAATGAACTCAGAACATGAATATTCTTAAGTGTATGAATGAATATTTACAGAAAAGCCTCAGAATTGACATTCTGTGTAAAAGGAAATTATGAACTGCTAAGTATGCAAGAGTTGTCATACTCAACACAACTTTTATTTTTATTATTATTATTTTTTATGTTATGATCAAACTGTGATTTTTTTTTCAATTCTTTATTTATTTATAGTACCTAATGTTCTTGCCATTTTTTTTCCACACAGAGGTAAACAGTATTGATTAAGGTGTCTGTGCGTCTTGTGTGCATATGTGTGACTGAGTGAGAGGGAGAGAGAGGTTGTTCTAAGACTGTTTATTTTTTAATGATCTGTGTGAACTTGGTGTTTCACGCAAACATCCAATGATGGCAAACCAGAAAATAATATGTCAGCGTTGTTCACTGTATTCTTCTCAAAAGCACCACGTTCAGTACGAGCAAAGTTTTCTAACTGACTTTATATCACCCAACCAAAGTAAGGGCAAACAAACGGTTTAAAAAAAAACCCTAACCAGAGTGGAGGCGGTGACCGTCACAACACGAGCCGTTTTCAGCTCTGTCTTGTCAAATGCACCGCATACGTTACGAAACAAGTTCACCAAGTAACTTTAAATACCATACAAACCAAAATAGAGGTGAATTGAAGAAAACCTAAGGAATACTGAGAGAGCAACATGAGGCAGAGTCAAGCCAAGCACAGAGAGAGAGATCAGTTCCTGTCTGTGCGAGAGTGAGGTCTGGTTGCAGAGATGTGTCTGTGTCGGGAGGGTAGGGCACTGTGTTTGACTGACCAATCACAGAGCATGAAGACAGTCAGTTACCCAATCAAGATTTTCCTTCAGCACAAGCACAGATATTGATGAGTTTTACTCCTATCATGCTCATCCTCGTAAAAAATGCTTTATCCGTACCGGATACTCATCTGAAACAAGTATCCGGCTCAGCCATAGTAATTAGCCCATTAGGGCCCTGTCACACCTTGATGATTTATCCAGCATATGCCAATGTATGAAAAATGCACAGAATACGCTGGATATGTCAAATAGGTGATGCAGCTGTCACACCGTGACAATCTAGCCAGCATATGCTGACAGCCCTGTTTCCACAGAGCGGTTTGGGACGGTACTGCACGGTGTGGTGCGGGCCAGAACAGTTAAGTCTGGCTTGGTTTGCTTTTCCACTGCCAGCAGAACCCTTTTGTTTGGCAGGTGGAACATGTAAATATTAACGAGCATGGCATCGAGCATGCATACACTGTCACACAGCCTCTCTCCTCCACACAGAGGCCAAACAGAATAATTTAACCATTTTTAAATTTTATTTTATTTTATTTTTGGCTTGGTGGATCATGGGATTTATTTTCATTGCATGCAGAATGTTGAAGGGTCACCTGATGTCTGTGATAAACGCTTATGTGAATGAATGAGGCGCTGTGACGCTTTCAACTTTTAAAATAAGTTGATTTTGTTGTTGTGGCACAAAGTGCCGACGTCTGGTTCAGGCTGAGAAACACACAAAATACAGAGGGACTTCTTTTAAAACGCTGTGTTTCTTCAGCCATGACAAGGAACTAAAGTATTTGCAGACAGCATTTTCCACAATCAGGACACTTTATGTTGATAAGTTTTAATCAGGCTGTGATGATGAATCCAACTGAAATGAACAGGTAAGATTAAGACTTTATATTTACTCTGTGTGTGAATGGTTTTACTATTTGTAACAGTCTGAACTGTTCGCATGAGGACTACAGCTTTCAGTTGCTGAGCCAATCAATGGACAGCAACAATGGACATATTTCAACTTATGAGTAACTTACAAGAAACGTGACAACGGCCGCATAATTTATTTTTGTCATATGATGGCATACATCGAAAATATTGTACAAGCCCAAACTTTTTCGATATACTCACCGTATTACGACATATATCAGCGTGTTTCAACATGCTCTTAACTTATACAAAACTTACCCATAACTTATTAGACGTATGCCAGCATTTTTAATACGGTTGGCATATGCTAGCTGAATCGTTTAAGGTGGGACAGGGGAGTCGGCATCTGTGTACTAACAGTGTTTGTGTTGTAAATAAATAATTTTTCTTTCATGTGCTCAGATCATCTGTCTCCATTTCACCCTTCCTCTGTCACACTAACCAGCTGCATGTCCTATCGACGCACATCCATAAACCTCCTCTTTGCTTCTCTCCTCTCCTCCAGCCTGGTGGCTCCATCCTCAGCATCCTTCTCCCAAAATACCCTGGGTCCCTCCTCTGTACATGTATGAGCCATCTCAGTCTCACCTCTCTGAACTTGTCTCCAAACCGTCCTACCCGTGCTGTCCCTTTAATATGCTCTTTCCTAATTCTGTCCATCCTCATCATTCTCAAAGAAAATTGCAGCAGCTTCAGGTCTGTCACCTCCAGCGCCATCTGTTGGCCTTATGTATGCACCACCTTCTTCAAGCAAAACATAGCTGGTCTCACAACTGTCTTATAAACTTTCTATTCTATTTTTGCATATATCTTTCTGTCACAAATTGCAGCCGATCTGCTCTGTGTCGGCCTGATCCCATCAGGTCCTAGAAGCTAAGCAGTGCAGGACCTGGTTAGTACTTGGATGGGAGACCTCTTTGGAACACCAGCGGCTGTGTGTGTTTCTCAGGGTTGCACTGGAGTTGCGTCAGAAAGGGCATCCAGTGTACAACTTGTGTCAAATACCAATGCGGATCTGTCTGACAACAACAACTTCTGTCAGAAATCATTCCTGAAACCGTTCTCCATCTTGCCTGCACTCTCTTCTTTACCTCTCTACCACACTTTCTATTATTTTGGACAGTTGACCTTCACCACCTCTTTTCCTTGCACCCTCACAATTCCACCAGACCCCCTCTCATTCACACACAGGTATTCAGTCTTGCTGTGACTGATTTTCATTCCCATTACCTCCAGAGCATATCTCCACCTCTCTGGGATTGTCTCAACCTGCCCTCTATTCTCACTACAGATTACAATGTCATCTGCAAATATCATTGTCCATGGAGACTCCTGTCTGATCTCATCCGCAGGGCCGGCCCAAGCCTTTATGGGGCCTTAAGCAGAATTTCATTTGGGGGCCCCCCTACCATCACCTCAGCACCAGATGCCTCATTATTCCATAGGTTACACTTTTATGTGTGTAACGTACCCACAATCATTAGCATTATTTGTAATTATCTTACATCATACAGGTGTCATTCTTGTTTTTAACCTTAAAGGGGTAGCAAACTCATAAATATGTTTTAATTAACTTCTACATACAGAGTGATGTATAAGTATGGCTCATTAATTTAACTATTTGAAAGTAACATCAGCAGGCAGGAGACTGCATTTATAGTAAACACGTTAAATAGTTTAATTTCTTTCAGATGTGCAATGGTGTGCAAAATGTTCAATATCCAAATACAAAATAGAATCAAATGACATTCACATTATCTTACAGAAAAATAAAGTTGTAATCAAAATTAAATACTTAAATAATAAATACAATACTTAAATAATCTCCAAAATGAACATAGAAATCTACAACACAACAGCAATGTGTGTCCATAGCAATGCACAAACATTGCACTGGGGGCTATTGCTTTAACTTTGGCCTGCAAACCATTGAGAGCTGAGCTACTTTTCCCCACCTTTTGCACCAAATTAATCTGAGGAGTTGATCTGCCCTGCTGTTTAATTCTAAGTTTTTCTTTGTAAGGAAGAATATCAAATAGCTTCACCAAAATCCAGTCCACAACATTCAAATTGTCTGCCATTATGTGCAGCTTGCTACCTAGTGAAGCAGCAGGACCTTCGTGGCCGGGACGACGGTGGGGGATCGAACCCACGTGGCTCGCACCAAAAGACCGTTCCTCTACCAGGTCAGCCAAACGGGAACGCCCCGTTAGCCAAGCTAGCGGGAACGTCTTTTCAATTGGGACCCGGGACTTTCATCCCGCTACACTAGCTAGCTCGCTAGCTGGGACTGGCGCGAGGCTAGTGTGAAGTGTGTCCGCCTGCGCGTGCTTTGTGACGGTGGAGGAGCTCAGCACCCGCTGCTCGGTAGACAGAAACTGCAATAGAAGTCAGAAAGAGTGATAGAAGTCAGTCTCCAAACACAAGCAGCTACAAAAAAAAAAAAACACCAGAAATAGAAGCTCGATATGTTGCTAGTCGTTTTTAACAAAGAAATTCCGCTAAGACAGGGGTGGCCAAGTTCGGTCCTCGAGAGCTACCTTCCTGACACTCTTAGTTGTCTCCCTGCTCCAACACACCTGAATCCAATGAAGGACTTGTTAGCAGACTTTTAATGAGCCTTTCTTAGCCTGCCAGTAGAGGCAATTTGCTTGCCTCTACTGGTGGTTGGCTCTCACTGCGGTATTGTATCACTTCCTGTTCCGGAGCACAGCGGTGTTTTGCTGTATCTGTTAGCTGTTTAATCTGCGCAGTTAGATTGATCTAGTTAACTAGATAACGATTTGTTTCACAGTGTAATCTTCATGTGCCTTAACTAAAGCACTCCCTCTGCTGAATCACCTCTAAATTATTTACACATTATTCACTTTGTGTGTTTTTAGGAGTCCGCTAGCTTAGCGCAGCTACTAGCTCTTAGCCGGTTTAGCATGGCGGCTTCTCCTGTCTCTCCCGCACTTTTCTGCTCTGGGTGTGAAATGTTTAGTTATTCCTCTGCCTCCTTTCGCAGTAATGGTACTTGTAATAAGTGTAGCTTATTCGTAGCTTTGGAGGCCAGGCTGGGCAAATTGGAGACTAGCCATGCCCCTGTAGTCGGTGCGGACCAAGGTAGCTTAGCGCCGTTAGTTTCCCTCTGGCAGATCCCGAGCAGCCGGGAAAGCAGGCCGACTGGGTGACTGTGAGGAGGAAGCGTAGCCCTAAACAGAAGCCCCGTGTACACCGCCAACCCGTTCACATTTCTAACCGTTTTTCCCCACTCGACGACACACCCGCCGAGGATCAAACTCTGGTTATTGGCGACTCTGTTTTGAGAAATGTGAAGTTAGCGACACCAGCAACCATAGTCAGTTGTCTTCCGGGGGCCAGAGCAGGCGACATTGAAGGAAATTTGAAACTGCTGGCTAAGGCTAAGCGTAAATTTGGTAAGATTGTAATTCACGTTGGCAGTAATGACATCCAGTTACGCCAATCGGAGGTCACTAAAATTAACACTGAATCGGTGTGTAACTTTGCAAAAACAATGTCGGACTCTGTAGTTTTCTCTGGGCCCCTCCCCAATCGGACCGGGAGTGTTTAGCCGCATGTTCTCCTTGAATTGCTGGCTGTCTGAGTGGTGTCCAAAAAATGAGGTGGGTTTCATAGATAATTGGCAAAGCTTCTGGGGAAAACCCGGTCTTGTTAGGAGAGAAGGCATCCATCCCACTTTGGATGGAGCAGCTCTCATTTCTAGAAATCTGGCCAATTTTCTTAAAGCCTCCAAACCGTGACTACCCAGGGTTGGGACCAGGAAGCAGAGTTGTAGTCTTACACACCTCTCTGCAGCTTCTCTCCCCCTGCCATCCCCTCATTACCCCATCCCCGTAGAGACGGTGCCTGCTCCCAGACCACCAATAACCAGCAAAAATCTATTTAAGCATAAAAATTCAAAAAGAAAAAATAATATAGCACCTTCAACTGCACCACAGACTAAAACAGTTAAATGTGGTCTATTAAACATTAGGTCTCTCTCTTCTAAGTCCCTGTTAGTAAATGATATAATAATTGATCAACATATTGATTTATTCTGCCTTACAGAAACCTGGTTACAGCAGGATGAATATGTTAGTTTAAATGAGTCAACACCCCCGAGTCACACTGATATAATAATTGATCAACATATTGATTTATTCTGCCTTACAGAAACCTGTTTACAGCAGGATGAATATGTTAGTTTAAATGAGTCAACACCCCCGAGTCACACTAACTGCCAGAATGCTCGTAGCACGGGCCGAGGCGGAGGATTAGCAGCAATCTTCCATTTCAGCTTATTAATTAATCAAAAACCCAGACAGAGCTTTAATTCATTTGAAAGCTTGACTCTTAGTCTTGTCCATCCAAATTGGAAGTCCCAAAAACCAGTTTTATTTGTTATTATCTATCGTCCGCCTGGTCGTTACTGTGAGTTTCTCTGTGAATTTTCAGACCTTTTGTCTGACTTAGTGCTTAGCTCAGAGAAGATAATTATAGTGGGTGATTTTTAACATCCACACAGATGCTGAGAATGACAGCCTCAACACTGCATTTAATCTATTATTAGACTCAATTGGCTTTGCTCAAAATGTAAATGAGTCCACCCACCACTTTAATCGTATCTTAGATCTTGTCCTGACTTATGGTATGGAAATTGAAGACTTAACAGTATTCCCTGAAAACTCCCTTCTGTCTGATCATTTCTTAATAACATTTACATTTACTCTGATGGACTACCCAGCAGTGGGGAATAAGTTTCATTGCACTAGAAGTCTTTCAGAAAGCGCTGTAACTAGGTTTAAGGATATGATTCCTTCTTTATGTTCTCTAATGCCATATACCAACACAGTGCAGAGTAGCTACCTAAACTCTGTAAGTGAGATAGAGTATCTCGTCAGTAGTTTTACAACTTTGGATGCTGTAGCTCCTCTGAAAAAGAGAGCTTTAAATCAGAAGTGCCTGACTCCATGGTATAACTCACAAACTCGCAGCTTAAAGCAGATAACCCATAAATTGGAGAGGAAATGGCGTCTCACTAATTTAGAAGATCTTCACTTAGCCTGGAAAAAGAGTCTGTTGCGCTATAAAAAGCCCTCCGTAAAGCTAGGACATCTTACTACTCATCACTAATTGAAGAAAATAAGAACAACCCCAGGTTTCTTTTCAGCACTGTAGCCAGGCTGACAAAGATTCAGAGCTCTATTGAGCCGACTAGTAATGACTTCATGACTTTCTTTGCTAATAAAATTTTAACTATTAGAGAAAAAATTACTCATAACCATCCCAAAGACGTATCGTTATCTTTGGCTGCTTTCAGTGATGCCGGTATTTGGTTAGTCTCTTTCTCTCCGATTGTTCTGTCTGAGTTATTTTCATTAGTTACTTCCTCCAAACCATCAACATGTCTATTAGACCCCATTCCTACCAGGCTGCTCAAGGAAGCCCTACCATTAATTAATGCTTCGATCTTAAATATGATCAATCTATCTTTATTAGTTGGCTATGTACCACAGGCTTTTAAGGTGGCAGTAATTAAACCATTACTTAAAAAGCCATCACTTGACCCAGCTATCTTAGCTAATTATAGGCCAATCTCCAACCTTCCTTTTCTCTCAAAAATTCTTGAAAGGGTAGTTGTAAAACAGCTAACTGATCATCTGCAGAGGAATGGTCTAGCTGAAGAGTTTCAGTCAGGTTTTAGAATTCATCATAGTACAGAAACAGCATTAGTGAAGGTTACAAATGATCATCTTATGGCCTCAGACAGTGGACTCATCTCTGTGCTTGTTCTGTTAGACCTCAGTGCTGCTTTTGATACTGTTGACCATAAAATTTTATTACAGAGATTAGAGCATGCCATAGGTATTAAAGGCACTGCGCTGCGGTGG
Organism: Thalassophryne amazonica; assembly: GCF_902500255.1. Lineage (NCBI taxonomy): Eukaryota > Metazoa > Chordata > Actinopteri > Batrachoidiformes > Batrachoididae > Thalassophryne > Thalassophryne amazonica. The sequence continues at coordinate 86,852,264 of NC_047106.1, read as the reverse complement.
TTTGAATCATATTTATCTAATAAATTACAATTTGTTCATGTAAATGGGGAATCTTCTTAATAGACTAAGGTTAATTATGGAGTTCCACAAGGTTCTGTGCTAGGACCAATTTTATTCACTTTATACATGTTTCCCTTAGGCAGTATTATTAGACGGCATTGCCTAAATTTTCATTGTTACGCAGATGATACCCAGCTTTATCTATCCATGAAGCCAGAGGACACACACCAATTAGCTAAACTGCAGGATTGTCTTACAGACATAAAGACATGGACGACCTCTAATTTCCTGCTTTTAAACTCAGATAAACTGAAGTTATTGTACTTGGCCCCACAAATCTTAGAAACATGGTGTCTAACCAGATCCTTACTCTGGATGGCATTACCCTGACCTCTAGTAATACTGTGAGAAATCTTGGAGTCATTTTTGATCAGGATATGTCATTCAGTGCGCATATTAAACAAATATGTAGGACTGCTTTTCAGGGAGACAGACACCCTCTCTACTTTTAAGATTAGGCTTAAAACTTTCCTTTTTAGCTAAAGCTTATAGTTAGGGCTGGATCAGGTGACCCTGAGCCATCCCTTAGTTATGCTGCTATAGACTGCTGGGGGGTTCCCATGATGCACTGAGTGTTTCTTTCTCTTTTTGCTCTGTATGCACCACTCTTCATTTAATCATTAGTGATTGATCTCTGCTCTTCTCCACAGCATGTCTTTTTCCTGGTTCTCTCCCTCAGCCCCAACCAGTCCCAGCAGAAGACTACCCCTCCCTGAGCCTGGTTCTGCTGGAGGTTTCTTCCTGTTAAAAGGGAGCTTTTCCTTCCCACTGTTACCAAGTGCTTGCTCACAGGGGGTCGTTTTGACCGTTGGGGTTTTTCCATAATTATTGTATGGCCTTGCCTTACAATATAAGGCGCCTTGGGGCAACTGTTTGTTGTGATTTGGCGCTATATAAATAAAATTGATTGATTGATAGTTCTTTCCATAGATTTTCTGTTGGATTGTAATCAGCTAATTGGTTGGGCCATTCTTGCTGCTTCATTTTCATTCTCTGAAACCAACTGGGAGTTTCCTTTACTGTGTGTTTGTGATCACTGTCTTGCTGAAATGTCCACCCTCATTTCATCGTCATCATCCTGTTGTGAAAGTGTAGTGACACGGACCCACAACAGGGGGCGCAAATGAACGGTCAATAGATGAGCCAAAAAGTAACAATTTAATGTTGTGAAATGTGCACAACGAATATACAGACAATCTCAGAATATGATTACAGTCAAATTACAAAGGTGACGTGTGGGCAGGCTCGAGGATAGAAGACGTCTGTCCTGAGAAGGGCCGGAACCACACGATTTCTGCCACCACCGAACCTGGTGAATACTGGAGCCGCCAAGTCCCGAATTCCCAGGTGATCACCGTCTCCGACTGTCGGATCTGGTACTGCTGGCGAGAACAAAGACAGTCAAGTGTGGGTGTGTGTACACCCAGTAACAACAACGGTGGGAATGCCACCTCCACCTCTCACAATGAGTAACAGCTGTCACTCCCAGCTGTGTCCGTGGCGGCAGCGCCCTCTCGTGCCTGAAGCCCGCACTTCAGGCAGGGCGCCCTCTGGTGGTGGGCCAGCAGTACCTCCTCTTCTGGCGGCCCACACAACACATCCTGGTAGATGGCAGCAGTTTTTATCAAGAAAGTCTCAGTACAGTTTTCCATTAATCCTTCCTTCAATTTGCCAGTGTAGTCTGCTGAAAAACAGCCCCACACCATGATGTTCCCACCTCCAGACCTCACTGTTGGTATGGTGTTTTTGGGGTGATGTGCAGCCCCATTTATGGTCTATATTGGGGCATTCAAACAGTTCAGTTTTGGTCTCATCTCACCAGACTATTCTCCCATTATTTCATAGGCTTCTGTAAATGTTGTGCAGCAAACTTTAAATGAGCGTCAACATAATTTTTCTTCAGCAACAGTCTTGTATGGTGAGCGTGCATATAAGCCATGGTGGTTGAGTGCATTAGTTATTGTTTTCTTTGAAACAATTGTACCTGCTAATTCCGGGTCATTCTGAAACTCTCCACAAGTGGTCCTTCGCTCTTGGACAACGTTTCTCATAATTCTTTTCAGTCCTCTGTGAGAAATCTTGCATATAGCACCTGTTTGTGGAAGGTTTATGGTGAAATGATGTTCTTTCCACTGGAACATTCAGAAATTTAGAAATCCTTCTGTTACCAATGCCATCAAAATGTTTTGCAGCAGGAATGTTGCGAAGAGCTTGAGAGAGCTCTTTGCTTTTTCCTATTATGAGATGTTTTTTGTGTGACACCTTGTAATTTGGTAATTAATAGAACAACAATTGGGACTGAACCAGCTGATATTAATTTACACTGACGAGCAGGATTGCTTCCCATTTACTGATAAATTTCAGCTGGTGTCTTGGTTTTCCATGCCTTTTTGCACCTCCCTTTCTTCAGGTGTTCAATACGTTTTCCCTATCATTTCAGATTATTACATATGACTTAATTTATGGACATCTATGGTTTGATTTCTTTCTATGTGTGGAGTATGTCAGTTGCTACCTACATCTTTTGAAAATTTCATGTCAGTAGCACCTTTACAAATATATTTACTGAGAAAAATGGTGACATGTTCAGTACTTACTTTACCCTCTGTATCTGTCATGCTGTTTGGTGACCTGAAACCATATTGCTACTGACAGATCTTTATCCCTTTTCTAAGTCCAGTGTCCACCACTGCTTCCCATATCTTCATGCTGTTTCTGATCAACTGTAGTTACTGCAGCTCTGCACACCCTCTTATGCCGCGTTCACACCCGGCGCGACACAAGTGACAGGTTGCCATGTAATCCCTATGGAATGACGCGTTTTGGCGCCAAGTCACGCAGCGCGACGCAATGGACGCGAATGAAGCGACACGAGTGAAGCGATTTTGAGCGATTGGCACGTTTGTGGCACGATATTGCGTCGCATCACGTCGTGTTGCCCTCCTCCCCAAGTTGAAAAATCTGAAGTTTTTCGTCTCGTCGCGCCGCGATGACCAATCAGGGACTGAATATGTAGTGACCTGGAGATGTCTGGAGTTTGACTGAAGATGTGAACATGTTCTGTATCTGGTAGCAGCCTGTGAGCAGGACTTATGTCTCTTTTGTCCTTTATTTCACAATTATGACAGAGTTTTTGGAGCGAGCAGCAGCCCCACAGCACATGGGAGCGGAGTTTCTTTTTATTTTACGTGCGCGCGCGAGCCAATCATCCATGGAGATTATTTTACTTATTAACTACACAGATGTATAATAAAACAAATAGTGACTGGTTTCTAAACACAATTATGACAGAGTTTTTTGGGAAAGAGCGAGGAGCAGCCCCGCAGCAAGCAGCGGAGTTTCTTTTTTCTTTTATTTTTACGTGCGCGCGCGAGCGAATCGTCTGTGGAGAATATTTTATTAATTAACTACACAGATGTATAATAAAACAAATGGTGAATGGTTTCTAAACACAATTATGACAGTTTTTGGGGGAAGAGCGAGCTGCAGTCCCACAGCAGGCAGCAGAGTTTCTTTTTTTTTTTTTTTTTATTGTTTACATGTCCACGCATGAACGGGACAGGAGGTCCTCAAACTGGGTCCCGCAGAGGTGGAAGGACTGCTGAAAGCGGCCGTCATCCAGACACAGCTCCTGCAGCAAATAATGATACACTGTATTGGGAGCTTTCCACAGTAACTCACTCCGTGTGATCAAGGTCCATCATGTTAACTTGACTGATAACTGGAGCCGGTGAGCGGAATGGAAGCTCCTCCTATTTGATGACGCACCGGGGCGAATTTTCGCAGCAAAAGCAGAGCGACACACCGGGCGAAGAAGGCGCGTCCGTCGCCACGCGACCCCCGCAAATTTGTAGCGTCTGATCGCGCCTGGTGTGAACGCGGCATTATTCATAAAATCAGAATGACTACACTCAGGGATTTTTTGCTTTCCAGATTTTTATTAAACACTGTTTAAAAACTCGACTGCCATGTATTGTAAACATTTCCATACCTCTACTGCTATATTGTCATTTGGACCATCAGCCGTTTCACATTTCATCCTCTTCACTGCTGTCCTCATTCCATCCTTACTAAATCCATTGCACTTCCTGATTTACTCTCTCCACATCATCCAGTCTTCTCTCTGTTATTATATTCATTGATCAGCTTCTCAAAATACTCCCTCCACCTTCTCAACACACTCTCCTTGTTTGTCAGCACATTTTTAATTCCCTAACCTGCTACACGTTCATTCTGTCTGACCAATTGGTCCTTTCCCATTGAAAATAACGGAGAAACAACCTGAGCTTCTTGCATGTTTACATAAAACAAACACAACAACATCTATAAACCTAGATCATATATTCATGAGAGTTTTAGGCACAATATACAGAGTTTTACCTTGCGATGTTAATGTCCATGCACATCTTACAGCATTATCAAACCATCTCAGTGCATTTCTCAATGTTATTGACATCTCGCAGAGCAGTGAACTCTGACGTTTTGTGAGATTTTGTGGGATTTGAAATTTCAATAGGGTGAATGGGGGTAAAATCAAGTGCACCCTTTCTTCTTTGGCATTTAATGCTAGCCGGCATCCTTATTGTTGCATTGCTGCCACTTTCTGCATCAGTAAGTTTTAGCAGCACTAAATCCTCTCGATGAGTCCAGTGCCTTTCAAGTATTTAAAAAACCAACACTTCCCCCTCCCACTTGACCTTATGGCTAAAATACTTCCTACAGAAACTTCTTTCAGGCCTTACAATTGATTTCCTTCAGTTTTTAATCTTTAATAGATAAGCCATTCAAAAATGATGAGCTATAGTTTGTAAAATGAAATATTTTGAGGGAAAATGAAAGCACTGTGCTAAATACTGTACAGGTTCACTGGTTATATTTTTATTATTTATATTACAAATGGTGGCATTTGAAAGTGCTGCATTCTGATGGTGGCATTTCACAACACTTTATTTAGAATAGGACACCACAGTCTTGTTTGAACCCTGCGTGATAATGTGGGATTTGACCACTTATGGGGACCGCTGGGCCCGTTGTGCAATATATACACAGCATAACTTCACATGGAAAAATGGTGTACTGTTTTGTTTTTGGCTGCAATCACTGAAACAGTCGCGAAAAGTTTTTTTTTTTCAGTTCCCAGTGGAGAAGGGAAGACGAGGTAAATAGGAGACATCGTGTCGGTAAATGTTAGCCTACACAGCTAACCAGAGTAGCTACATTCTCTCACCTACAAAACCACCTCCACGCATTTGAGGTGCAGGTCATAAACAAACCGCAATACATGTCCACTTTCCACCACATCGTCACTTTTTCTTTGGATTTTCAATTTGTTTGTGTGTAATTTGCCCAAAAACTCAGAGAAAATGCAGTGTTTTTTCCACCCGGAAGTAGAGAAATTACATCATATGCGTCATATTTTACCCCTTTAGCGCCCACCCTCAAACGAGACTGCGGTGTCCAATTCAGTTGGTCTGGTGGTGGTATTTGGTGTTATGTGGTATTGAGTTGGTGATGATCTTTTTTATTACTTTTTTAGCTCCCAGTTTTCTATAGGAATACAAACTTCCTACAGGCATTGCAATAGCTATCCATAATTTTCATGAAAGGCCCTCCATCTTGGCTTGGACTTGCTCTTTAACTGACGAGGCTCTATCTTGCAGTACAGTTCAAAGTAAGTTTGGACACACTTGAAAGTGTGTCCAAACTTTTGACTGGTACGGTAGCTGCTAGTACTAACTAGCTGTAGCTCATATAGTAAGCCCTGTGTTTGCTTTGAAAGAGAAAGCTGGCTTAGCAGACATCATAGAGTTGAGTCCATCATTGGATTAGCGCCAAACTCAAAGTGTCACGGATCCTCTTCAACAAGCCAGATTATCAAGCCTTCTCTCTCTCTCTGTCTCTCTCTCTCTCTCTGTGAAACTAAACTGACAAAAGAAGTATAGACAGACACAAACAACATGATTGTACGATTGTGATTTGAGGGTCTTATTACGGATGCCAAGAATTGCTGCGATGCATTAGCTGTGCATACAAAACTAACAGTAGAATAAGGCACAGGTAGATGTCACAAGCTATGGAACCCAGTCATCTTAATAATGTGAATGATTGAGAGAATGACTAGAATGGAATAGTTAAATCTGTTTAGAAGATTCATTCATTTATACTCTATCACTTACCTGGGTCTGAGTTGCAATAGCAGCACACAAAGCAGTTCAGCCATACTTCCCTAGCCTCTGCCAAGTCGTTTAAAGGTTCCCTGACACTTGCACGAACACTGATCTGTGCACTTGCACACACATCGTTGTGATGATCCCACCCGCTGTGTTCCCAGCTGGACACCATGCTTTGTTCCACTGGATGCCACTGGACGCTGCGTATATAAAATAATTATTTTGTAGCGGATTAATCATTTTCTCTGTGAGATGGCTGTTGAAAACACCTCTAATTGCTTCCAGAATCACAGAGGACTCCAGCTGGAGCTTTTCTCACACATGCACTGAATGAGGTGGAGCAAGCATTTGGAACCATATAAAAAGGTAATTATTTGTCATGTTTATATTGTAATGGCTTGGTAAAACAATTGCATGTTCTTTCCTTCTTATGAGCAGCTGTAAAAGTGTGTTTATGATAGATTTAACATCTCGTTATAATCGTTCAGACGAGTTGTGCTTTGATGCGTTTTGCTGACGTACTCACACACAGTGTTTTTGAGCATCTCATTGCATTCCCAAGACAGCTGGGAGATATAATCCCTCCAATGTGTCTTGGGTCTTCCTCAGGGCCTCATCCCTATTGGAGATTGCCAAGGGGCAGCCTCACTAGATGCCCAAACCACCTCAACTGGCTCCTTTCAATGTGCAACAGCAGTGGATTTACTCTGAGTCCCTCCCGGATATTTGAGTTTCCTCACCGTGTCCCTGAAGCCCAGATACACAATGGGGGATCCTCATTTTTATCACTTGTATCTGCTACATCGTTCTTTCAGTCAGTACTCAAAGTTCATGAACATAGGTGAGGATATGAGAGTAAATCGACTGGTAAATCCAAAGTCTTTACCAGGACGATCTGGTACAGCAGGACCACAGATGCAGCTCCAACCTCACTGTTGATCTCATGCTACATCTTCCCCTCATTCGTGAACAAGCCCCTGAGATACTTGAACTCCTCCACTTTGGGTAATAACTCTCCCCCTTGACCTAGAGGGGACAAGCCACCCTACATGAAAAAGGACTATGCCATCAGATTTGGAGGTGCTAATCCTCATCCCAGTCACATCATACTCAGCCTCAAACATTCCCAGTGCACATCGGACATCATTGTCTGATGCAAAAAGCAGAGATGCAATGCTGAGGTCACCAAACTGGACACTTTCCAATCACTGACTTCACCTTGAAATTCTGTCCACAAAAATCACAAACAGTATTGGTGTCACAGTACAGCCCTCATGGACTCTAACACCCACCGGGAACAGGTCTGATGCAACGTCAAGAATGCGGACACAGCTCGTCCTTTGGTATAAAGACCGAATTGCAAGTTTTAGTGGTCCCCCACAGCAACCCCCCTCCTCTTGTTGTATGGCTTTTCCAAGTCCACAAAACACAGGTAGACTGGTTGGGCATTATCCCTGCCCTTGCCCCACCCCCAGTATCTGTGTGAAGGTTCAGCACATCAGTCATAATAAATTGTGAGGATTGTGCAATTTTTTGTAATAATACTTAACACAGTAAAATATTAGCTTCCTATTGGCCTCATTAATGTCAATGTCACCTTTATTTTATTAATTTATATAGCACATTTACACAGCCAATGTCCTCCAAAAGTGCTTTACAGTAAAATAGGCACAACAATAAAAATAATAAAAACAACAATACAGTGGAATAAAACTGTCAGTTAATACTTTAACTGATTGCCCTTTATATGTGTGACTTTCTGAATTTACTCATTACTCACTTCAAAGACTGATGACATATCAGCAGCCAAGAAAGTTCATAAATGAACAAGGGGAAAGATTATGCTAAAGCTGGAGATTGTGTGTGATTCTTTTGGCTGCACCACTGTTCTGCCCTATTGCTGGCAATAGTTAAAAAAAATGTTAACTGTTTCATTGTCTGGGCACAACAGAATACAGAGATGTTCACTGAATCTCAAAGACATGAGTCTGGTCTGGGATGGAGGAGGGGGTATAGACCACACAACAAGATGGGTGTGATTCCGGCACACCACAAATCTCTCCTGCTGCAGTTTGAGCAGCAAAAATAGAAATGATGTGATGAGATTGACTACGGTGTGTGGGTCCATTGCTGAAATTAAGTTCTGCTGGACAACAGGCACTGCTTTCTATGCATGTCAAGCTAATCAATCCACTTGTTGTGTCATACAAACAATACCGCATATCTGTCAGATAATTTTTACCATTCAATTGAAAGGGAAAGTGTATCCAAACTTTTGACTGGTACTGTAAATACTGTAATGTATTTTGTTTCACTGGCTACAATCTATTCCAATTGGCCCCCTTCATATAAATTTAAGTAGCAACACACAAACACAGTATGTCTTCCTGTGGGCAGCTTCTCTGTTAGTTATTATGTGATGTTGATTTTTATTTTGACGGTCAGGTCATATTTTACTCATGAAATTGTTGACCTGTTTTGTTGTTTACTTTGTTTGTGTGTCATAAAAAGTAATACCAATTAACTCAACACCAGAAACCAGCATCTTTACTAAACTACTAAAACATATACAAGGACCCTTTATGTGACTGTTATTATTATAATTACTATTATTACTTTACCAATTTTCTTATTTTAATACATTTTTTTCAATCTCTTCTGTTATCATTTACCAGACAAAAAGGCGGAAAACGTGTGAGGCCACACAAAGAGGATTAAAACTGCCCGGGATTCGCTGAGCAAGGAGCTCTGAGCCCTTCCCCTAACTCCTCTTCCTCTTCCTTCCTTCGTCCTCATCCTCGCCCCTTGATTCATCCCTCCTCCCCCCTGAATAAATGGAGTAATCACATGCTAACAGGTCACCTTGATAAGAAAGGGAGAAAGAGAGAAAGCAAGAGCGATGGCGTGATTCATGTCACTGTCAAGTTTTTAAAAAATAATAATTAATTACTCCAAAAGCAATAATTCAAGCCCTTTTTTTCATTCCAGCAGCACTTTTCATCTTTTCTTCCATCCCCTCCACTGTCCCCTCCACCCATAAATGCTTACAAATAAACATCTACATCCAGTGTTTTTACTTTTTTTTTTTTTGGCTCATTTGTGAGATTTTATATTGTCTAAGACAGAAAAGAGGTGGTGAAATGTTAAAAAAAAAAAGAAAAGAAAATCGAGACATTCCAACCCTGTACTTTGTGTCGATTGTTGCTCTACTTAAAATCTCCCTGCCTCTATTGATTCCTGATTGGTGGATTTAATGAATTTTTAAAAAGCAGAAAGAAAGACTTAGTTTTTTATTGACGGCAATCTTGGTTTGTAGTCCCCCCATCACTCCACCTCGTGGCTGTCCCTGTTTGTCCCAGTAGATATTTGACAGTACAGCAGGACCGTGTTACTACAGTATATAAACTGCCCTGAAGACTGCCACTTCCCGTCCAGCACTGCTACGTCTTCAGCTCTGTGTGTTCAATGTTTTTAGACTGTTATATTGTGTAAATGAATAAAAAAAACACCATCCGATACTATTTTTTCGTGTTTGTTTGAATTCTTTTTTTTTTTTTTTTTTTTTTTAAACATCTTCTCATTGTTACTGCAGTCTGACAATATGCTGTAATTAAAAAAATAATAATAATGATGATGTTTTGTTGGTCCACGTTTTCACATGTCCACTAGCAAATGGTCAAAAAGATAGTACAATAAAGTCTAAAATCTAACAACTAAATTGTGACGTGTTTGGTGCTTTTCTATTTTTATATTGCTGACTAAAAGGCATTGTGCACAGACAGACGGGTGGGAGAAGGAGCATTACGCTGAAACACCACTCATTAATCTGTGTATTGATAATCTCATCCCTTTATGTAATGGCAGAATAATATGAGATTTCTTTGTATTACAGTGGATCTGCATGTATTAACTGGTACCAGGCTGTTTGTGTTTAACCTGCAGGGGGCGAGGTCTTCCCCTTGCAACCAGGCCATTTACATGTAGTGCGTCCAAAAAGTATTCACAGCACTTCACTTATTCCACATATTGCTATGTTACAGCCTTATTTCAAAATGGAGTAAATTTATTTTTTCCTCAAAATTCTACACACAATAACCCATAATAACAACGTGGAAAAAAAAATTTTTGAGAGAGAGATTTGTAAATTTATTAAAAAATTTAAAAAACTAAGAAATCACATGTATATAAGCAGAGTTGGGCACAGATAACCAAAGAATTAACTTCAATAACAGATAATCAGATAACTGAAAAGTTATCTCTGATAAAGATAAACCACCCAAAAATGTATCGGAAGTTACAGATAATCAATAACCAATAAATTCCAGTATTGGTTCTGGTACATTTGCAATTACTAAGAAGCTGAAACTGACTTAACACGATTGCTTTTGAAAGCATCAAAAGCGAAAAAAGACCCAAAGAATGAGCCAGTATTTCCATATTTGACCATGCTGCTCCCTGTAGGAAGGTGCACAGAAGAATCCTGAGAGCACCCACAAAACGAGCTCTTTATTAATCATAATGTTCCGGTCAGGCGGAGGTCTTGAAAAATAAAGTCATACTAACTTATGGTTTTGTGAAAATACTGGTAGAATAACTCCATTAATGTCATTTCTGTCATTTGTACAACGTTAAAATATAACATATATCTTTTAATGTTGAATAATGCACTAATTCTGAGGTTTTGTAACAAACAGTCTGCAAAGCATTCTGGGTAAAAGTGCCTATGCTAAACACTGATTGGTTCAGTCATTCATTATGTAAACCAACACGTTAATGTGACGTGTGTCATGTGTTGGTTTAAAGATAAATGTGCTTTTGTAAAATATTCCATTTTTATTTGTAAAAACGCATTTTTACGGAGCCCTGGAAGTGTCATTGCAAAATGTTTAGCATGTGGAGAGAATGTTTGATGATGTGCACACATTTTATGATGTTTTAAAACGTGCACTCAGTATTAGTAAGTAAGTAAATTTACTTTTATAGTGCCTTTCACAGACATAAGTCACAAAGCACTTCACAGGTTAAAATGCAATAATAAAAACATAAAACAAAGGACAAGGTTAACAATTGGTCAGTTCTGAAAAGCCTTATCTTGACATAAATGTTGGCTTTACACTGTGCGTGTTTTGGCCATTTTTCAGATGTTTTTTCATTTGTGCGAGAATTTTTTGGACCGAGTTTCAGGTTAATCGCGCGTCCTGCATCGTGTAGTGGAGTAACAAGCTTTAACATCTCACGACCACCTCCTGCTGCTGAAGAGCTACAAAGCATCCAACCGCAGAGCTGTCTTGTAATGTTTTTTTTTTTGTTGTTTTGTTTTTAAACTTAATGTTGTGTGGGCCGCCAGAAGAGGAGGTACTGCTGGCCCACCACCAGAGGGCGCCCTGCCTGAAGTGCGGGCTTCAGGCAAGATAGGGCGCTGCCGCCATGGACACAGCCGGGGTTGACAGCTGTCACTCATCAACTCATGACAGCTGTCACCCATCTCCATCAATCCACTCCATAAAAACCGGACGTCATCTCCACCTCGCTGCCGAGATATCATCTACCTGTGAAGGTAATTTCTCTGCTGTATTTAACGCTGACTAATAGTCTGAACTTCTTTGCAGCCGTTTTCCTGTGGTGTTGCCTTATCTGTGGGATTGGCGTTTGGTGTGATCAGCGACGGCTACGCTTCACACCCAATCCAGATAAGTGGTTTAACAGGAGCTGCACGAGTGTGTGTTAGAGGTGGAGGTGACTTTCCACCTTCTGACTGTTTTGTTACTGGGTATGCACACACCCACATCTCACTGTTTGTGCTCCTCGCCAGCAGTACCAGATCCGACAGTCGGGGACAGTGATCACCTGGGAATTCGGGACTTGGCCAGTTCTCTTTTGCCTACAGAGGATAGAGTAGTTTTTCTGAAAATAGCTCTCTTCTGTTTGCAGAGGGTAGAACAATATACTTATTAGGAAACTTTTAACAGGTAGGTCTCAACTGCTTTTAAGTTTTAAAAATGTTTTTCACTGTTCAGCTTTGTTTACTACGTTATCGGTCTAAAAGGTATCGGTCGGCAATTCATTGAAAGATAATTAGTCCAATGATGGTTTTTAAAGTTACCTAAAAAGATAATCCGATAATGAAAACATTATCTTCGATAATTATCTGTTATCGGATTATCGGAAGTGTGCCCACCACTGTACGAGGTCTGTCCGTAAAGTATCGTACCTTTTTATTTTTTTCAAAAACTATATGGATTTCATTCATATGTTTTTACGTCAGACATGCTTGAACCCTCGTGCGCATGCGTGAGTTTTTCCACGCCTGTCGGTGACGTCATTCGCCTGTGAGCACGCCTTGTGGAAGGAGTGGTCCCGCCCCCTCGTCGGATTTTCTTTGTCTGGAAATGGCGGAATGAAAAGGACTTTTTTTCCATCAGAATTTTTTCAGAAGCTGTTAGAGACTGGCACCTGGAAACCATTCGAAAAATTTATCTGGCTTTCAGTGAAAATTTTACGGGCTTCACAGAGAATAAGGACTTTAACTACAGGTTTAAGGACCCCTTTAAAGGACGGTCGGTGCGCCGCGCTGCGACGATGAGGCACAAACCACTGGATCATTTCTAAGCTGATGGCTCTGTGGATACGAGACCGTTGTGTGCTCTTTCTCTGGTTATCACAAGACCTGGACATCAGCCATTTTCCGGCAGATTTCACTTTTAACAAGAGATTTTGTCATGGAAAGCCGCGCGGAGGCTTCGCGCGTCACGACCGATTCGCGGATGAAGCGAGACAAAGGAACACCTCCGTTTCAGAGTGTTAGAGGACAAGTTGGGACATGTCTATCTCGGCTTTCAGTGCTTACCAGTCGAGTGAGTATAAAAGAACTTGTTGATAGCTGGACATGTAGTACAGAAACAGCATTAGTGAAGGTTACAAATGATCTTCTTATGGCCTCGGACAGTGGTCACATCTCTGCTTGTTCTGTTAGACCTCAGTGCTGCTTTTGATACTGTTGACCATAAAATTTTATTACAGAGATTAGAGCATGCCATAGGTATTAAAGGCACTCCGCTGCGGTGGTTTGAATCATATTTTTCTAATAGATTATAATTTGTTCATGTAAATGGGGAATCTTCTTCACAGACTAAAGTTAATTATGGAGTTCCACAAGGTTCTGTGCTAGGACCAATTTTATTCACTTTATACATGCTTCCCTTAGGCAGTATTATTAGACGGTATTGTTTAAATTTTCATTGTTACGCAGATGATACCCAGCTTTATCTATCCATGAAGCCAGAGGACACACACCAATTAGCTAAACTGCAGGATTGTCTTACAGACATAAAGACATGGATGACCTCTAATTTCCTGCTTTTAAACTCAGATAAAACTGAAGTTATTGTACTTGGCCCCACAAATCTTAGAAACATGGTGTCTAATCAGATCCTTACTCTGGATGGCATTACCCTGACCTCTAGTAATACTGTGAGAAATCTTGGAGTCATTTTTGATCAGGATATGTCATTCAAAGCGCATATTAAACAAATATGTAGGACTGCTTTTTTGCATTTACGCAATATCTCTAAAATTAGAAAGGTCTTGTCTCAGAGTGATGCTGAAAAACTAATTCATGCATTTATTTCCTCTAGGCTGGACTATTGTAATTCATTATTATCAGGTTGTCCTAAAAGTTCCCTAAAAAGCCTTCAGTTAATTCAAAACGCTGCAGCTAGAGTACTAACGGGGACTAGAAGGAGAGAGCATATCTCACCCATATTGGCCTCTCTTCATTGGCTTCCTGTTAACTCTGGAATAGAATTTAAAATTCTTCTTCTTACTTATAAGGTTTTGAATAATCAGGTCCCATCTTATCTTAGGGACCTCGTAGTACCATATCACCCCAATAGAGCGCTTCGCTCTCAGACTGCAGGCTTACTTGTAGTTCCTAGGGTTTGTAAGAGTAGAATGGGAGGCAGAGCCTTCTGCTTTCAGGCTCCTCTCCTGTGGAACCAGCTCCCAATTCAGATCAGGGAGACAGACACCCTCTCTACTTTTAAGATTAGGCTTAAAACTTTCCTTTTTGCTAAAGCTTATAGTTAGGGCTGGATCAGGTGACCCTGAACCATCCCTTAGTTATGCTGCTATAGACGTAGACTGCTGGGGGGTTCCCACAATGCACTGTTTCTTTCTCTTTTGCTCTGTATGCACCACTCTGCATTTAATCATTAGTGATCGATCTCTGCTCCCCTCCACAGCATGTCTTTTTCCTGGTTCTCTCCCTCAGCCCCAACCAGTCCCAGCAGAAGACTGCCCCTCCCTGAGCCTGGTTCTGCTGGAGGTTTCTTCCTGTTAAAAGGGAGTTTTTCCTTCCCACTGTAGCCAAGTGCTTGCTCACAGGGGGTCGTTTTGACCGTTGGGGTTTTACATAATTATTGTATGGCCTTGCCTTGCAGTATAAGGCGCCTTGGGGCAACTGTTTGTTGTGATTTGGCGCTATATAAAAAAAAATTGATTGATTGATTGATTGTTAAGTCACTTTGAGTACCTGGTCATGCTGTTCGGCCTCACTAACGCCCCCGCGACGTTCCAAGTGTTGGTAAATGACGTCTTGCGGGACGTCCTGCATCGGTTCGTCTTCGTGTATCTGGACGATATCCTCATCTTCTCCCTGGACCCTGAGACCCATGTTAAGCATGTACGTCAGGTCCTGCAGCGGTTGTTGGAGAACCGGCTGTTTCTGAAGGGCAAGAAGTGCGAGTTCCACCGTACTTCTTTGTTCTTCCTGGGGTTCATTATCTCCTCCAACTCCGTCGCACCCGATCCGGCCAAGGTAGTGGCGGTGAGAGATTGGCCCCAACCGGTAAGCCGTAGGAAGCTGCAACAGTTCCTCAGCTTCGCAAATTTCTACAGGAGGTTCATTAAGGGCTATAGTCAGGTTGTTGGTCCCCTTTCAGCCCTGACCTCCACAAACGTCCCCTTCACCTGGTCAAATCGGTGCAAAGCCGCGTTTAGGAAGTTGAAACACCGGTTTTCGACTGCGCCAGTTCTAGTGCAGCCCGATCCTAACCGCCAGTTTATAGTTGAAGTTGATGCCTCTGACTCAGGGATAGGAGCCGTGCTGTCCCAGAGCAGGGAGTCCGATAAGGTTCTCCACCTTTGTGCCTACTTCTCCCGCAGGTTAACCCCAGCAGAACGGAACTATGACGTCGGCAATCGGGAGCTCCTGGTGGTGAAAGAGGCCCTGGAGGAGTGGAGACACCTGTTCGAGGGAGCTGTGGTTCCATTTACGGTTTTCACTGACCATCGGAACCTGGAGTACATCTGGACTGCTAAGCGTCTGAACCCCAGGCAAGCCCGTTGGTCACTGTTTTTCGGACGTTTTAACTTCCAGATCACCCACCGCCCCGGGACCAAGAACCAGAGGTCTGACACACTGTCCCGGGTGCACGAAGAGGAAGTCAAGACAGAGCTGTCAGATCCACCAGATACCATCTTGCCGGAGTCCGCTATAGTCACCATCTTCACGTGGGATGTGAAGAACGTCATCAGGGAGGCCCTGACCCGTCAACCCGGACCCCGGTGGTGGACCAGCTAACCGGTTGTACGTCCCACCAGACGCAAGGCTGCGGTTCTGGACTTCTGTCACGGTTCCAAGCTCTCCTGCCATCCAGGGGTGCGAAGAACCGTGGCAGTGGTCTGGCAGCGGTTCTGGTGGGGATGGATGTCCGGGAGTATGTCCGGGCCTGTACCACCTGCGCCAGGGGCAAGGCTGCGCACCAGCCAGAAAAAGGACTCCTCCAGCCGTTGCCCGTACCTCGACGCCCCTGGTCACACATAGGCCTGGACTTCGTCACGGGTCTCCCTGCGTCCCGAGGAATGACCACCATCTTGACGATAGTGGACCAGTTCTCCAAGGCGGCCCACTTCGTGGCCCTCCCAAAGCTCCCGACGGCCCAGGAGACTGCAGACCTCCTGGTCCACCACGTCGTGCGTCTGCATGGTATCCCGACAGACATCGTTTCAGATCGTGGTCCCTAGTTCTCCTCGCAAGTCTGGAGGAGTTTCTGTAGGGAACTGGGGGCCACCGCAAGCCTGTCGTCCGGGTACCACCCCCAGACCAACGGACAAGCAGAGCGGGCTAACCAAGATCTGGAGCATGCCTTACGGTGCGTAACCTCCGCACACCCGACGGCCTGGAGTCAACATCTGGCTTGTATCGAGTACGCCCATAACAGCCAAGTCTCGTCTGCGACCGGCCTCTCCCCTTTTGAGGTTTGTTTGGGGTACCAGCCCCCATTGTTTCCGGCTGTGGAGGGAGAGGTTGAGGTCCCCTTGGTCCAGGCCCACCTCAGGAGATGTCGTTGGGTGTGGAAGATAGCCCGCTCTGCTCTCTTGAGAGCCCGGATGCGGGCGAAGGACCATGCAGATCGCCAATGAGCCCCGGCCCCTGCTTACCAGCCCGAAGGACCATGCAGATCGCCGATGAGCCCCGGCCCCTGCTTACCACTGCAGGAAGTTTGGCTTTCCACAAAGCACATTCCTCTGAACACAGACTCACCAAAACTGATTGATACATCAGACCTTTCCCCATCACAAAAGTCATCAGTCTAGCCGCAGTGAAGCTAAGGCGGATTCACCCTGTGTTCCACGTCTCCAAGATCAAGCCATACCACACCTCAGGCCTCTGCACTCCCGGACCAGCGCCGCCTCCTGCCCGCATCATCGACGGCGAGCCGGCATGGACTGTACGGAAACTCCTTGATGTTCGCCGGAGGGGTCGGGGTTACCAGTATCTGGTGGATTGGGAGGGGTACGGACCCGAAGAGCGCTCCTGGGTGAAGAGGAGCTTCATCTTGGATCCGGCCCTCCTGGCCGACTTCTACCAGCGACACCCCAACAAGCCTGAATGGGCGCCAGGAGGCGCCCGTTGAGGGGGGTGTCCTGTTGTGTGGGCCGCCCGAAGAGGAGGTACTGCTGGCTCACCACCAGAGGGCAACCTGCCTGTCGTCGGGTTTCAGGCACCAGAGGGCGCAGTCGCCTCTCAGGAGCCCCAGGAGCACTGGTACTGACAGCTGTCAGTCATCATCATCACCACCACCCATAAAAGCCAGGGACAGACATCAGAACTCTGCCGAGTTATCAGCTTACCCGTCAGGTAAACCGACTCAGCCATTTTGTGCCATACGCACATTCATTGTTTTCTGAAGTCTTTGCAGTTGATTTATACTTGTAGCTTGTAGCCGAGTTTGTGGAAGTTGGAGGAGTTGGCGTCTCCCCTCCTAACTTCTGACTCACTAAGTATAACAATTGACATTGCACGTTCTCCAGTTTTCCTCTGCACTCTGGGAGTATCTGGATTATTTCCTCCAGGAGGATTTCTGTGAGTTACTGTTTGCTGGGTGTACACACACCCACCTTTCACCTGTGTCTGTTCCTGCCAGCAGTACCGGATCTGACAGCTGGAAGCGGTGGCCACCTGGGGACTCAGGACTTGGCGGCTCCGGTGTGTTGCAGGTCTCCGTTGGTGGTGGAACCTCGTGGGTCCCGGCTCTTCTCTGGATAGGCGTCTGCTACCCTCGGGCCTGCCCACGCGTCATCTTTTGTGTAGCTTGATTGACAGACTAAAAGTGGTATTTGACCTGTTGTGCACATTTGCAGCAATAAATTGTATTTATTGGTATCTCTATTGGCCGTTCATTTACGCCCCCTGGTGTGGGTCCCTGCATTTCACTTTCCCCAACAGCATTGAGGTAAACCCACCTGGTCTCCCAGCTGACTACAGACATGGATCTGACTCGTTTACCCAGCAGGCCCAAACACGATAGCTCAGCGGTCTGTCGAAGCTTGGGTCACCGACTGACCCAGGATGAACGTTTTGGTGTTGATGATCAAAAATGCTCCAGCAGCTTCCAAACCTTGTTGTGGAAGATCAATTTAAAGTCTTCATTTAAAAAAAAAAATGAAAAAGTTCAAGGCTTTGCAAAGAAAGCTGTGGAGAAAAATCAAAGTTAACAGAATCAGAAGTATCCACAGAATACAAGGAACTTGACTTCGGTTTGAGCTGCACTCTCTGGATGGCATGTATAAATACACACTAAACACTGAATAATTCACAGTAACAAAATGTGCAAATGAAATGTGCAAGTAAAATAAATAAATGTGCAGTAAGAGAAAAGTGTGAAACAGACAAACAGAAAGAGCATGATAAAAAAACATGAGACTGGGCTGTAATTAGTGAGTTTTTTGGCAGGTTAAAATGTTCATCAGTGTGATGGTCTGTGGAAAGAAACTGTTCCTGTGTCTCATTGTCTTGAAATTCAGAGCTCTGTGACGTCGACCAGAGCGGAGGAGACTAAACAGTGTGTGTCCAGGGTGTGAGGGGTCTGCAGAGATGTTACCAGCTCATATCCTGGTCCTGGACTGGTATAAGTCCTGGATGGAGGGCAGGCTGGTTCCGAGTTTTTTTTTTTTTTTTTCTGCAGACCTGACAGTTCATTGAAGTCTGTGCCTGTCATGTTTGGAGACAGAGGGGAACCAAACAGAGATGGAGACACACAGGTCAGACCAGATGATGGATGTGTAAAAGATGATGAGCAGTTCCTTCCAGTCTGAGAAAGTACATCCTCTGTGGTCCACTTCAGATGCCAGGCGATGGTGGAGCCCAGGAACTGGAAAGTGTCCACAGTAGACATAGTGTTGTTGAGGATGGAGAGGGCGGGGGGAGTGATGGTGGGTTTCTCTTGAAGTCTACTATCATCTCCACAGTCTTTGGTGGGTTCAGCTCCAGGTTGTTCTGACCACACCAGAGGACCAACTATTCTACCTCTTGTCTGTATGCAGCCTTATCACCCTTCTGCATGAGACCAATGATGTGGTGTCATCCAAAAACTTCCGGAGTTTAACAGAGGGTTTCCCTGAGGTGCAGTCGTTTGTGTAGAGAGAGAAGAGTAGTGGAGAGAGCACACACCCCTGAGGGACTCCTGTGGTGATTGTCCGTGTGCTGGATGTGATGCTTCCCTGCCTCACCTTCCGTGTCCTGCCTGTCAGGAAGTTGGAGATCCACTGATAGGTGGGAGCTGTCACACAGAGGTTGGAGAGTTTTTGGTGGAGAATGTTGGGGATGATGGTGTTGAACGCCGAGCTGAAATCCACGAACAGGATCCTCACTTACATCTCTGTCGAGTCCAGGTGCTGCAGAATGTAATGCAGTCCCATGCTGACTGCATCCTCAACTGACCTGTTTGCCCAGTAGGCAAACTGAAGGGGGTCCAGCAGGGGCCCTGTGATGTCCTTCAGGTGGCTCAGCACCAGCTGTTCAAAAGACTTCATTACTACAGATGTCAGGATGATGGGTCTGTAGTCATTTAGTCCTGTTATGGAGGGTTTCTTTGGGACTGGGATAATAATGGAGCATTTGAAGGAGGAAGGGACCTCGCACAGCTCCAGAGATCTGTTGAAGATCTGGGTGAAGATGGGCACCAGCTGGTCAGCACATGCTCTCAGACATGTGAGACACCATCAGGTCCTGGAGCCTTTTTGATCTTTTGTTTGTGAATGTGCTGGCATAATTTCTCTTCACAAATTGTTAGTGTAGATGGTGTTGTGTGTGTGTGGGGGGGGGGGGGTCCAGGGAACAGGAAGTCTATTGTTGTTGGGGTGGGTGAGAGGTGTGTGAGGGGCTCTTTCAAACCTGGCATAAAACAGGTTCAACTCCCCAGCCAGTCAGGAGTTCTGACAGTGGGTTTAGCCGACAATCCCCCAACATCCATTATCTGTGAGTCACCAAACACAATACACTCAGTCTTGTCTTCATTTAGGTGTAGGAAATTCAAAGACAACCATTGTTTTATTTCTGCGATACAGCTGACCACCCTGCCCCCAGTGACCGTGTCAATTTGTTCCAACGGGAGGTAAATTTAAATGTCATCTGCATAACAGTGGAACAACATATTTTGGTTTGCAATGATTAATCTGAGTAGCAACACGCACAGGGAGAAGAGAGTGGGGCCAAGGACTGAGCTTTGCGGAACACCACAAGGAAGAGGAGCACTCGAAGAGGACAGATCACCAACCATTACAGAAAAATGTTGATCTAAAAGATATGATATGAACCACTTCAGAACAGTGCCACTGAGTCCAACATGTTTTTTAGAAGGGACAGGAAGACTGAGTGGTCAACTGTATCGAAGGCAGCTGTCAGGTCCAGCAACACTAAAAACAAAGGTGCTGCTTAGCGTCTACTGACAATGCAACGTCATTATGAACTTTTAAAAGAGCCAATTCAGCGCTGTGACGGGTTCTGAAGCATGATTGAAATTTTTCAAACAGAATATTATTTTCTATTAAAAAAAAATTCTAAAACCTTGGACAGAAAGGGCAAGTAAGAACAAGAAAGTTACGGAACAAAAAGAAACACAGTGAAGCAAAAGAAACAATGAAACAAAAGCCACAAGCTAATATAAGGACTTAGAGAAAGCCGAAGAGAGTCCAAGATGAGGAAGAGAAAAAAGACAGAAGAGAAACTTTCTTTGTTTCAACGTCATTTTAAAGAGGCTAAGCACATGGTCATAAGCTTTGCACACTTGGCCTCAGATTTCTCCAAAAGAAAGTTATAAAAATCTGATTCAATGAATGACATATACCTTCTTTTTTTCTTTTTTCAAAATATTCACCTTATTCAGCCCCGCCCACTTTTACAACAGAGGCATTTCCGTTTTGTCTTCCAGTGAGCGGTGTTTTCAATATAGGATAATGGAAGTCATGACATGGGTAGAAACAAAACCGTCTTTGAAAAGCTCAAAGGGATCAACTCTAGATCACCCACGGGTCATAACAGGGTGGGAAGGTGAAATGAAAAAGTGGTCCTTGATTACGTATGCCGATATTTTTAACTACTTTGTGTAGTCACTCGGCATGGACTGTTCGGCTATGAGGAACTATGGGCATTTCGCTCGTATAATACCACCGAAGCCTGTCAGTATCTCCTTGAATCAAGTTAAAATACTACCCGACAAGTAGTACCACCGTAATGCCAAGATTGCGTAACATTAATATACGTATGGTGTTATTTCATGCAGTGCTTGGTTGTATCAAACACCAGAAAATGAGTAAATTAGATAGCAGCTAACACTACAAACACAGCTTACCTGTTTGTCTCACTAGCATCCGCCGTGGCTTCTTCAAAGGAGCGTTGTACCCCAACCATTCCTCTGGGTAAGGATGCAGTGGTGTGGGTTTTTTCTCCACAAAATGAAAAGACAAGGTATAGTGACGTTTGGGTGGATTTTTCAAATTTAGCACCTTTAGCCAGCACCATAGATCCTTGTCTTTCAATGGAGGAGGGAACAAATTAAATGCTGGTCGACAGCACTCAGATTTCTCCTTTCTATGTTCAAAACATTGCTGTGAAAGCGATAGTTTCCTCTTCTTCCAGTTGTTGTGGCACCCACGAACTGAACAATTAATGCTGCTCATGTTTGGACACTTCTAGTGCACTGTGTTCCCACATAGCTATTCATTAGATGCACTGGCAAACCGGAAGTTGCTTGCCAAAATGGAGCCGCCCACCCTGACTTCCTGAATAAGGTGAATAAGCTGACTGAGTTTCCTAAACCCATCCTAGAAAAGGGAAGTGAAAGCATGTGTTTCATCAAGTATCTTTGAAACATAGGGACTGTTTGTTGAAGCCCTCTGAGGCATCGTATTTAGTCGGGAATGTTTGGGAAGAGTAGTCACATTGTGAGAAGGTGTGGGTGTTCTTTGCCTGACCCTGGGTCAAGTGATACCACAGTCGTTCACCAAAAGACATTCCGGCCTTAGAAATGTCTGGAGAGCCAGTTCTTTGCTAAAAGTGGAAAATTAAGCCAACTTTTGATTCTGTAAAGATATGTTTGTGGCCATATTCACTACAGACACATGAAGTCAAAGGAATTGTCTGTTGACCTCTGAGACAGGATTGTTTTGAGGCACAAATCTGGGGAAGGGTACAGAAACATTTCTGTTGCTTTGAAGGTTTCAGTGAGCACAGTATCCTCCATCATCTGTAAATGGAAGAAATTCAGATCCACCAGGACTCTTGCTGGACCTGGCCCCTGTCTAAACTGAGCGTTTTGGGCAGAAGGGCATTACTCAGAGAAACAACCGAGAACCTGATGATCACTCTGTCAGAGCTCCAGCATTCTCTGTGGAGAGAGGAGAACCTTCCAGGAGGACAACTATCTCTGCAGCAATCCACCAAGGCACTGATATAAATACAGGCCACATATCTAAATAAAATAAAAGATGACAAAAATACAAACAGGACACGTCCTGCAGAGACAGATACATCATGAAACAACTTCAGAATTGAAAAGACAAATTCCAAGTAAAAAAATAATAATAAAATAAAATTTGAGTGTTGACTTTTTTTTTTTACATCTACGGTGGATATAGATTGTCTGGCCCATCTGGGAATCAATAAAGAGACAATTTTCCTCACCAACAAGGTATTGCCACAGCAACAGTGTTGCATTTATATTACAACCGCAATTCCAATGAAGTTGGGACGTGTAAAATGTAAACAAAAACAGAATGTGCAAATCCTCTTCAACCTATATTCAATTGAATACACCACAAAGACAAGATATTTAATGTTCAAACTGATAAACTTTATTGTTTTTGTGCAAATATTTGTTCATTTTGAAATGGATGCCTGCAACACGTTTCAAAAAAGCTGGGACAGTGGTATGTTTACTATTGTGTTAGATCACCGTTCCTTCTAACAACACTCAATAGGCATTTGGGAACTAAGGACACTAATTGTTGAAGCTTTGTAGGTGGAATTCTTTCCCGTTCTTGCTTGATGTACAACTTCAGTAAAGTTGTTCAACAGTCTCAGTTGTCATATTTTGTGCTTCATAATGCACCACACATTTTCAATGGGTGACAGGTCTGGACTGCAGACAGGGCAGTCTAGTACCCACACTCGTTTACTACGAAGCCACGCTGTTGTAACGTGTAGAATGTGGCTTGGCATTGTTTTGCTGAAATAAGCAGGGACATCCCTGAAAAGGCGTTGCTTGGATGGCAGCCTGTGTTGCTCCAAAACCTGGATGTACCTTTCAGCACTGATGGTGCCATCACAGATGAATAAGTTGCCCATGCCTTGGGCACTAACACTCCGCCATACCATCACAGATGCTGGCTTTTGAACTTTGCACTGGTAACAATCTGGAATCTGAACAATTTGAAATGTGGACTCATCAGACCACAGCACACTTTTCCACTTTGCATCTGTCCATTTCAAATGAGCTCGGGCCCAGAGAAGGTGGTGGCGTTTCTGGATGTTGTTGATGTTTCGCTTTGCATGGTAGAGATTTAACTTGCACTTGTAGATGTAGCAAGGAACTGTGTTAACTGACAATGGTTTTCTGAAGTGTTCCTGAGCCCACGCAGTAAGATCCTTTACACAATGATGTCAGTTTTTAATGCAGTGCCGCCTGAGGGATCGAAGGTCACGGTTATTCAATGTTGGTTTTCAGAGTTGCAACTTAGATGTAGAAAGTTCTGCAGATATTCTGAATCTTCTAATTATATTATGGACTGTAGATGATAGAATCCCTAAATTCCTTGCAATTGAACATTGAGAAACATTGTTCTTAAACTCTTGGACTATTTTCTCACGTAGTTGTTCACAAAGTGATGATCCTCACCTCATCTTTGCTTGTGAACAGCTGAGTCTTTTGGGGATGCTCCTTTTATACCCAGTCTTGACACACAATTAGTGTCCTCAGTTCCCAAATGCTTATTGAGTGTTGCTAGAAGGAAAGGTGATGTAGCACAGTGGTAAACATGCCACTGTCCCAGCTTTTTTGAAATGTGTTGCAGGCATCCATTTCAAAATGAGCAAATATTTGCACAAAAACAATAAAGTTTATCAGTTTGAACATTAAGTATCTTGTTTTTGTGGTGTATTCAGTTGAATATAGGTTGAAGAGGATTTGCAAATCATTGTATTCTGTTTTTATTTACATTTCACACAACGTCCCAACTTCATTGGAGTTGGGGTTATAGCAAAATCCTGGGATTTTACATATATGATTAAATAATTAATATTTAATTTAATAAATACTCTATACTTACATTATTACATACATGACTAAACCATTGCAGATGATCATTCCCATCGTTTGCAACCCCATCAGAGTTTCTGCAATACTTGCTCACTTTATCGTTTTTTTCAGGATCATTTGGCTGAAACGTGTCAGGTTGATAACCAAATACAACTGCCAAATTGTCTTCCCCATCTCATTCAAGCTTTGACACTGACAGAATTACATTTCCATCACTTTTGCTGGAGCTACTTGTGGGGGAAGCTACTGACATTGTTTACATGTACTAAGAGGCCTGGGATCAGTTCAGCAAACCTGCTACATTCCTTCTGTGATGTCACAGTTCCCTCAGGGTGTTCCAGTTTCCTCCCACATCTAAAGAGATGCAGGTTAGGTGGATTGAAACTCTAAATTGACTGTAGGTGTGGATGTATTTGTTTGTCTATATGTGTCCCTGCGATAGACTGGTGTTCTGTATAGGGTGTATCCCGGCTCTCGCCCTATGACTGCTGGGATACGCTTCAGCCCCCCTGTGGCCCATAATTGGAGTAAGTGGATATAGAAAATGGATGGATGATACCAGATTTAAAATGGGAATCAGTGGTGTTAACTGTCCCATGTACAAAATAGATTTTTTTGCAAGAAGGTCTTTTTCATCAAGCCACCTCACCACCAAATAATTATGTAAGCTGTGGTCTGTACTGAAACAATTACTACATTTTCTGGAATAAAAATTGCATTTTTTTTTTTATTAGTTTGGGAGGTTCTGCAACTTATAACACGTGCAACTTACTTTACATACCGAAAAATCACATATTCATTCTTAAAAATAATAATATTAACCATTTATGTCAGGCTCAAAACACTAAACAAAATAAACTGCAATAATGAAAGAATATGCCAATAATAAAAAGTATACTACAACAGTGCACAAAAAAATGAAATTACACAGCTGACAATACAGAAAAAAGATGTAATTTATAATCCAGTGTCTTTTTTTTGACAGTTGTGCTTTATACTCCGGAGAATATAGTAAACACTTGTTCAAGTGTCCCATAAAGCAGCTACTGTACATACATTTATCTGACACACACTTATTGTAGGTCATGTACAGTAAGGTCCATATGTATTTGGAGAGTGTCACAGTTACTGTTATTTTGCCTGTGTACATCAACACAACAGACGAATCATGGCGTCCTAGTGCAGAGTTTCTGCTTTAATTCAGTGGGTTTTACAAAAATATTGCACTCGGGAATTCCAACCATTTTTATACACAGTCTCTCCATTTTCATCCACCATAAGGAATAAGAAAATTGACTGACAAGTAGTTTCTTGGCCATGTGTGACCTATTTCCTCATCATTTCATGAAAATTTAAGCGGAGTTGATTGCATGTGTTGACTTTGCATTTGGTAGCTGCTCATTGGGACGCTCAATGCAGTGTTAGGTCCAAAGAGGTCAATGTAAGTGCAGGAGGCCAAAATTAGGGTGAGAAAACGACACAATAAATCTGTCAGAAAATTGCAGAAACTTGTCTTTCAATAATTTATTACTTAAAAAGGACTGCAGTGGTGAGCTAAGCACTACGTTCATCAGAATTTAAACCTTTAAACTGACCACTAAGGCCCAATTAAAAAACATTAGTTTATCATACCCGTCTGCATGACAAAATTGGCCCACATCGATTTTTTATGTTTTGGCCAAAGACGGTCATTGACATCAACACAGTCAGTTTCTCCGTGTCACTCACACACAGTATACATGTTTATCACGCTACTAGTGTGCAGTACACTGACTGTATTCAACATGGAAACAAGATTTATTTTAAAAATATCTGATATTTTCAGTTCCTCACTTGGTATGCAGATGCTGTATGTGTTGTTTATCAGGTCTGAAATGACGTTGTATGTACCTGTATCTAAGAAATAAATAAATTAATAAACATCCACCCGCCCTCACCACTTTTTTCTGATGTCACGGATGATAAACTAATGTTTTGTTTTGTTTTGTTTTTTATAATGGGGCCTAAAATGGTGGGTAGCAAAATTATTTCCATGGTGAAGAAAACCCTTTCAGAGAAGGTAGGTGTATCATTGTCAAAGTCTTCACTCAACCACTGATAAGATTTGAAGGGCAGAGTTGATGTTGCTCGTAACAATCTGTTAAAAATTAATCCTGCCCAGTTCAGGAACAGGATTCTTTGGACAGAGGAAACTCACACTACTTTGAACCAAAGTGATGGGGAAAATGTTTATCGCACCATCTGTCAAACATGATGTGATGTCAAACAGTGTTATGGCATGGGCATATATGGCTACCAATGGAACTGGATCACTAGTTTTTATAGATGATGTGAAGGCCGATGCAAGTCGCATCATGAACTGGGAAGGTTATAAGGCTAACTATCTGCTCAGATTCAGCCAAATGCTGCCAAACTGATAGGACAGTACTTCACAGTGCAGATGGTTAATAACCTACAAAACACTGTCAAAGCAAGCCAAGAGCTTCTCAAGGTAAAGAAATGGAATATTCAATAGCCATCCTCAACCAATGGTTGGTTTTCACTTGCGTTTACACACCCCCATCATGGGCATGAATTTCATGGTAATTTTGGGCTTTTAATTATGTCTTTGAACTGTCCTTTTGCCAGGCGGTAATTATTGTACAGCATACATCATGATTCATTAATGATTTAAAAAACAAGAATTGATTCTACAAATTTTAATTTATTTTGGAGCTTCTCTAATCCACACAGGATCAAAATTATACATACAAGTTTAGATATATCCATACACCCCCAAAATATTTGGTTAAATGTCCATTAGCAAACTACACCTAAACCGAATGTTTTTGGAAGCCATCAAGAAGCTTCTGGCATAATTCTAGCAAGACACCACTGGTAGTGTTCTTTTAAGCCCCGTTTACACACAGACGGTAAGAGCTCCCGGAAGCGTCCCGGAAGAGTTTTTGGCCGTCTTAAGGATCACACGCCGTTGTTAACGCCAGCACTAGGGGGCATGGCTTAGTTCCGGCTTTACCGGGAATCGTCGAAAAAAATTATTCAACATGTCGAATAATTCTGGGAGCGCTCCCGGAGAATTCGCGTGACGATGGAGAAAACGCGAACAACGGCGTTTGATACTTTTTAATCGCCGTTTCATCCTGCCCCTTCCTGTAGTGCCGCAGTTTACACTGCCGTAATTGGCGGCCGGCGTTGTATCCCTAATCAACGGCGTGTAAAACGGCGATAGAGCCCACATCGGCGTCCTCAAGGGCATTTTAACTGGCGACAGAGGCAGACAAAACGGCAGCGCCAGTGGACAGTACGCCGTTCTAAATGCCACCTCCCGGTTAACAGCATTCCAAACGGCCGATAGGCGGCGGTCAATATAAAAACGCTAGCGCGCTGCATGCAGGCCTCTCACTCACGGCCAGCTCCAGATATTTTTGCAGTATGCTCCAGTATGCCTCCTAAAAGAAAATTGGCAGCGGCAAGGACTTACCAAGAGGTCTGGTTCAGAAGCAGAGGGTAGCCCTGTGGTGGAGACGGAGCAACACGTTGAGGAGGGGAAAAGGAGAAGAAAAGGCTGAGTATGATCTCCCTCCCCCTGCAGTGACAGAGGCATGTATTCCTGCTGCTTCAGCATATTGTACTCTGGGGGCGGTGCCTATATGCAAAAGTTCCTGGAGTAACGCAGGATTTGCCTGGATAAATCCAGTGGTACACAGGGCATTATCGGCGGCAGCAGAACACCGCCGTTCTCATGCGCGTCTTAACCTGTGATTGTAAAGGATAGAACTGGGTATTAACCCCCGTTGCCTGACGTGTGCTGGATGCTACGGCGTCAAAATGCCGCTTTATTCGGTGGATTTAGCTGCGTTTTATCCACGTATTTGCGGCTAG
This sequence comes from Thalassophryne amazonica, assembly GCF_902500255.1. Classification (NCBI taxonomy): domain Eukaryota; kingdom Metazoa; phylum Chordata; class Actinopteri; order Batrachoidiformes; family Batrachoididae; genus Thalassophryne; species Thalassophryne amazonica. Next base: position 86,824,057 of record NC_047106.1, on the reverse strand, counting down.
TACGGTGGTCAAAAGGCCGGCGAAATGCTCCGCCCCTTTCCACCGCAAAAACAGCCGGAACTACCGCGAACTTCGATCTACGTACTACCCGCCGACAAAACCGTCTATGTGTAAACCATGCTTTAGTGTTGGTTTTCTTGGTCTTCTGGTTGGCTCCCCCTCAGTCCATGATGATGTAAGACTTGCTTCACTATGGTCTGTTGTGTGTTGGGGGGGTTTGGCTGGACATTTTGGTGTTCTTTTCTTTCTTTGCTCTCCAGGTGGTATGCAAACTGGTTTTTTTGTCTGTGAAGAAGGTGCTGGCAGAAGAGTCCTTCACCCTCATCAGCGTGATATGCAGCACCTGTGGATGATGCTCACGTGCAACCTTAAAGACTTTCAGCTGAGGCAGATAATGAGATGGCGTTCTGCATTTAAGCCATGTGTGATTCGAGCAGAATTGCTGGGAACTCGACCTTGTGACGTTCGTTTGTGAGATGCTGAGGACAGCGCCTGGGTTTGACTCATCGTGCCTGTGAAGGAGGACGGGTGAGGGACACATGCTGTCAGCACACATCAGAGGTGATTGATTGTCTGAATAAGTGTTAATAGTAATTTGGTATTTTGTTACGTAGTATATTTGAACATTGATGAGAATTGTGCAGCCCGCTTCTCACGGCCGTGGCGTGCGGACTGATGATCCTCCACCTGTTGTGAGAAGCTGCTCATTTACAGCTCATTTGCGGTTGGAATGCCGCAGCTTTAAGCGGAGTGTTTGTGGATGGTTTAAACGAGTTATTAAAAGATGAGCTAGCAGTCCGTGACGAACCAAACAATTTAGATGAGCTAATATCTTTGGTGATTCATCTAGGTGATCGGATAAAGGAGCGTGGATGCGAGAGAGGGCGGACATCAGAGCGGGTTTTTTCGTCTCGGGGCTTTCCCCGACACAGATCTGGGCTGCCTCTTCTTCGCCCCACTGAGACTCCTCCGACGGGACCTCTGGCTCCTCTTGCGGATGAGCCCATGCAGCTCGGACGAGCTGAAGCCGCCATATTGCCCCGTCACATAAGCGTCAAGAAAAATAGTGATGACGTATCTCCAGGTGTTCTGGGACAGGCAAAATAATGGACACAAAAAAAAAAAAAATTATTTGGGCTGTTTTTGTTTTTGTAAGGGGTTATAGATCGTTTGGGGAGGGCGGTTCTGGTGGAGTGAACGACTGGCGGTTCGGAGCTCGGCTGGACTCAGTTAATCGTTGGTTTTTATTGTTTGTATTTAGGTATTTTCTGTTTGGGATGGGGTCGTTTTGTTTTGTTGTTTTTATTTCCCTGCTTCCCTAACCCCAACCTCACTCGCCCTAAGACCGTTCGTCTTGTGGGTTGTGGGATGGTGCAGGTTGGTCACGCTGAGCGTTCTCAGAAGACCTCTGCACCTAGGGGGGGGGGGGGGGTTGTCAGGGGCTTTTTTTTTTTGGTTTGGTTAGGGCCCGGTTCCACTCCAGCCTCGGTGGGCCTTTGACCGTTCGTCATTGGTGTTGCCGGGGTGTGGTGCAGCGGGAACATACCTCAGTCGGAGGGGTGGGCCGATCTGTAGCCGTTCGCCATTTCGGTAGTTCCACCCCTCCCGATAGGCTGGGGGTATGGTCGGGTTGGGGCACCGGACGTATTTCCGGTTTTCCGCTGCGCTTCGGGGTTGGGGCCGGGTTAGTTTTCCTGTTTCCTTCCCTGGCTTAGTTATTTTGTGCCGTTCGCCAAAAGTGAGCCGACGAAGGGCTCTGGGAGTGATCTGGGGTCTTTCGGGGTGCTGGGGGAGGTAACAGGGTTTGTCGGTTGTTTTATTTGCCCCCGGGGTAGTTTAATGAAGTCCACCGGGGGTTGGATTTTTGTGTTTCTTTTGTTTCCTTCCAGGTTCCACCTCCAGGGTTTGATGGGACGGTCCTCTGGGGGGGAATTGGCTTGTGGGGCCGACTAGCCAAGTGTGGCCGGGTCTGGGGTTCCTGGGTTGTGGGGAGGGTGCCTCCTGGGGTTTGATGGTACGGTCCTCTGGGGGGCGCAGTTGCTCCATGTGTACCTGGGGACCTCTGTGGGATTCCGGCTTTGGCTGTTTCTCCCGGAACTGGCGGTAAAGGTCTTCTGGGGGGTGTTGGGCTCTACAAGTTGTTCTGGGGGGATTGTTTGTTATTTTTCTTTGTGAATTTATGTTTGTATTGTGTTGTTGGGGCTGTGTTGGGTTTTTGCATTTGGGAGTTTTTCTTTTCTTCCCGGGGTTGGATGGGACGGTCCCCTGGGGAGGTTTTGGGTGGGTTTTGTGTTTTTCTTGTATGTTAGGTTGTATTTGGGACTCTTTTGGGGTTTTTGTTGATGCCAGCCGGCCTTCCAGCTGCGGTGCCCTGTCCTGCTGTCTGCGGAGGACCTTGGGAGCGTTACGCCGTCTGCTTCCTGACGAGGACCCCGGAGGGAGGTGCTGTTCTCGGACCTGGTCTGTTCGGTCGCCGGGAGGCTTCCCGTTGAAGGGGGGGTACTGTTGTGTGTTGGGGGGGTTTGGCTGGACATTTTGGACATCTTTTCTTTGCTCTCCAGGTGGTATGCAAACTGGTTTTTTGTCTGTGGAGAAGGTGCTGGCAGAAGAGTCCTTCACCCTCATCAGCATGATATGCAGCACCTGTGGATGATGCTCACGTTCAACCTTAAAGACTTTCAGCTGAGGCAGATAATGAGATGGCGTTCTGCATTTAAGCCATGTGTGATTCGAGCAGAATTGCCGGGAACTCGACCTTGTGACGTTCGTTTGTGAGATGCTGAGGACCGCGCCTGGGTTTGACACATCGTGCCTGTGAAGGAGGACGGGTGAGGGACACATGCTGTCAGCACACATCAGAGGTGATTGATTGTCTGAATAAGTGTTAATAGTAATTTGGTATTTTGTTACGTAGTATATTTGAACATTGATGAGAATTGTGCAGCCCGCTTCTCACGGCCGTGGCGTGCGGACTGATGATCCTCCACCTGTTGTGAGAAGCTGCTCATTTACATAAAGCTTAAATTCAGACCTGAATGTGTTGCTGATAGTGACTTACCTCACCTTTTCTATCCTTCGCAGAGTCGGTTTGTCGTGTCCACCTGAGGGGTGTTTGGCGGTAAATGTGAGTCCAGAAGCGCCGGGCTTCGATCCCTTTGGGTGCTGGAGAGCGCGCCGTCCTTCACTCCGCCAGACAAACGCACTTTTACGTTGTACACTGAGTATTGCACAAGAGGGGGAAAATAAAGTTGTTTTGTTTTATTGGAACCGCTTTCTGGTTATTCAGCGCTGGGTTCAGTCAGACGCAGGTCCGCTCCTCAACCCGCGTCGGCACATAACATGGTCAGTGACACTGGTGTTCCAGCAGTTTCCAGCGCATGGTGGGCCTCAGCCTTGATGATCCGTGGGTTGTTCCTGATCATCTTAACCAGTGACAGGTTTTTTTTTAAAGTCCTTAATGATGTATGCTGTACAATCATTCCACCCTGGCAAAAAGAATAATTCAAAGACATCATTAAAAGCTGAAAATTACCATGACATTCATACCCATGATGAGTGTGTGTAAGTTTTCAACCACAATTGGTCATATTTGACACCAGTTCATACAAATTAAATCTTTGTGATTCAATGATACCATAATTTATGGTTCTGTGTAGCTTTGACCTTTGATCAGTTCTGTCCAAATTAAACTACCCTATGCTTGATAAACACATAATCCTTCCACCATGTTTAATCATATCGCCTCCAAACTAAATTAAACAGTTATGACCTTGAGGTTGACCTTTCAAGGTCACTCTCAAGGTCATAACAGATTGCCGTTTCAAGGACGCTTAAGGTCATAGGTCATGTGACCAATAGAAAGGAGAATAGAAACATGACTAGGGATGGGTATTGATAAGGTTTTATCGATATCGATGCCATTATCGATTCTGCTTATCGATCCGATTCCTTATCGATTCCCTTATCGATACCTTGTGAATTTTGTACTAAAAGTAGGCTATACAGGTTTTCTATGTATTTCCTTGAGTCTTAAAGTAAATAAATATGAAATTAGTCACTGTATCCTTGATCTCTGGATATAAATAAAAATAAACAAAACTGTGTTTGGCTTTGAAGTTATTAATTCAGACTGAATTCTATCGTTCTATCTTGACTTGTCAGAGAGCCGCGCAACGTTTGGAGCTGTGTGAACAGAACGGAGGATGATTCTCGTTTCTTTCTCGCAACGAGACAGGAGTCCCAGTTACTAACTTTAATCCGTACAAAAGTGAATCACAACTCATATTCAGGGATGAAAGTGGTGAAAAACAAAAAAAGCTAAAACCCAAAATTACCCCCCAACACCACCTGCACGAAAATGTTTGAATTCTAGAAGCTCTGAAATGCAATCTGGGACTATTCCAGACAATAAACGAGTGAGTGCTGAATCCATTTAGGTGAGAAAAAAAATACAACTTTCCTTATTCAGATTCATTTCAGTAATATTCTGCTCTTACTAGGATGCAGCAGTTTTCTAGTTTGGCAGATAGTTCTGGAGGAAATCACTGAAGAAATTAACAAACTGAAAATATGGTTTGACGGAAACAAACTGTCATTAAACTTAAATAAGACAGGGATGAAATGGAGGTGTAAGAGTCACTAGGTGTTCACAGGAAACACATTTATTTCTGTATGTATTTATTTATGTATGTTCATTTTTAGTTGGTTTTATATTTTCTGTTGTGTTTTTATTCAGGTTCGTTTTGTTTCTTTTTCTAAAATTGTATATAATAATCATTAGATTATTAATATATAAGCAAAAATAAATTTAAGGAATATTACAATTTGAAAACAAATGCACCCGAACGTGATGACAGCTGCAATTGCTAAATGCTAACTTTTAACATTGAAAATGCCATAGACATGCTAACGCGTTACCATCGCTCCCGTTTTTAAGTTATAAAATACATCTATCAACTGTTTCAGAAAACCATAACAGGTCGGTTTAACATAGAAAAGGTAAATAATACTCACAGACGTATGCTCTTTAGGGTTTTAGCGGGGGAAAATTAAGCGAAAGAAAGAAATAAACGAAGCAATCGACCGAAGCATTGCTTCAATCTGCGAACCACGCTTCGATTGGTTCAAGGTTCAAAGCAAAGCCGCGGTGCAGAAAAGTTGATTAAGGACCTGCTGCAGGGTCTGTAATCAATGTAGAGAAATGATCGTTTTCCTGACAAACACCCGCCAAAACAACGGCCACTCTGAAGGACCGATAACAGAATCGTTAAGGACAAAGCTTATTGATGTCGGTGGATCGAATAATTTCTTAACGATACCCGAAAGGAACCGGTTCTCGATACCCATCCCTAAACATGACATCATATTATTGTTTAATAGGAACCATGGGCCTATCATCAGCCAGTATATAGCCATTCTGAATATCTCTAATATACTGTACTGTATATGCATTGGGCCTAAAATGTTGTCTGTGTCTCCACTGTTTCATTTCACCACCATCGTGGTGGTGAACAGAGCTAAAACAGAAACAGCCAAAAGTAAACCACTAATGAGCCCACATTTTAAAATAATTACGAGAGAAATCATTCACTCCTCTTCAACTGCTTACTCCAAGTAAGGGTTACAGGGGGCTGAAGCCCAATCCAGCAGTCATGAGGCGTGAGGTGGTGTACAACCCTGAACAGGACGCCAGTCTGTTGCAGGGCTACATACAGACAAACACATTCACACCCACACACTCATCAAAGGACAATTTAAAGTTTCCAGTCCACCTAACCTTCATGTCTTTAGATGTGGGAGGAAGCCAGAGCACCCAGAAGAAACCCATGCAAACACTGGGAGAACATGCAAACTCCACACAGAAAAGACACAGGCAGGAATCAATCCTATGACATTTTCACTGTGAGGCAACAGTGCAAACCATTAAGCTACAGTGCTGCCACAGTGCAGAAATCTTACAATTTAATTATTTTTTTATTCCAAATAAAAATAAAAAAGTATGCATGTACTATACGCATTGTACCTTTACAATGAGCTAAGATACACAGTCTAAATACCATCAAAGTTTAATGAGATCCTCAAAATTCTACACATAATACCCCATAACAGCAATGCACGTTTTTTGTTGTTGTTGTTGTTTTGGAGGGGTTGGAGATTTTTGCAAATTTATTAAAAATCAAACTAAGAAATCACATGTACATAAGTATTCACAGCCTTTGCCATGAAGCTCAAAATTGAGCTCATGTGCATCCTGTTTCCACTGATCATCTCTGAGATCTTTCTACAGCTTAATTGGAGTCCACCTGGGGAAAATTCAGTTGATTGGACATGATTTAGAAAGAAACACATCTGTCTACATATAAGGTCCCACAGTTGACAGTGCATTTCAGAGCACAAACCAGCCTTGTATTAAGTACCTCAAAGTGATACTTGAGTGAAAGTACAAGCATCTTTGCATAAAATTAAAGGCATTGCCCAATCAAATTTCTTCTCCTTTTATATTGTAGTAACAAAGATGGTTAAGGGAAATGTATCGGAGTAAAAGTACACATTTTTTTATAAACATATGTTTATTGAGTTTTAACAGATTACAAAGTTTATTCAACTTCACAGTTCTCTAAAAATGCAAGAAAGGGATTCCAGATCTCTTTAAATTTGGCTGATTTCTTTTTTAGTGTATATGTTAACTTTTTGAGAACAAGGCATGCCAATAGTTCTTTCATCCAACGACCAACAGAAGGTCTCCTAATGTCTTTTCAGCAGAGAGATCAAATGTCTAGCCTGTACTAAACATAAGTCCGTGAGTTTCTTCTCTTTGCTGTTTAGCATACAGTCCTTTGGATATAAATTAAGAATACAAAGTGCAGGACAATCGGTTAATGGATTCTGGGTCATCTGTGAAATGCATTTTAGAACTTCCTTCCAGAACCTTCGTATCTCAGGACAGTTCCATAGGCAGTGAAGTAAGGTGCCCTTTTCAACATTGCATTTAACACAGATATGAGGAATATTTGGGTTCATCTTATTCAATTTATCTGGAGTAATATAAATTCTCATAATCCAATTATATTGAATCAGTCTAAGGTGGATATTTACTGTTAGAAGTTGAGCTTTCTAGCACACCTCTCTCCAGTCCTCTGAGATGTCTATTTTCAAGTCAGTTACCCATTGAGTTTTCCTGTGTTCAGCAGAGTCTTTATGATTTGTCACCAGTATGTTATAGAGTACGGATATTTGACCCTTGCCAGTATGTCCACAGCTATGTTTTCTAACAGGGACAACGGGGGCTGTGCATAAGAATGCATCTGTGCATAAACAAAACTTCGTAACTGTAGATATTTAAATAGGTGTGTCCGAGGAATATCATATTCGTTTTTGATTTCTTCAAATGAAGCTAGTTTACCTTCCTTGTATAGATCCATAAATTTGCAAATGCCCTTTGTTGTCCACATTTTAAAACCTTGGTCTTTTCTGCCAGGAGTGAAGTTATCATTCCCCCATATTGGTGAAAAGGCTGAAAATATAGTGGATTCACCAAGAAATGACTGCACATTGTGCCAGATGTTAATTGTGTTCCTCACAAAAGGGTTTTCAGCAAGCTGATTCAATTTTTTGACAGAGGCAGAGTACAAATAAGTGTCAAGTTGCAGGCCTTTGGTGCAAGTACTTTCAAGTTGTACCCAAGGTAAGGTTCAGGCGAGAACCAGTGCATTGCAGCTTTGATATGAGCAGCCCAGAAATACCATTGTAAATGAGGTAATTTTAACCCTCCTCTCTCATATGGCAGGTAGAGAAGTGACATTCTCAGCCTTGACCTTCTGTTATTCCAAATTAACTTTGTACAGTAGTGTTCACAATAATAGTAGTGCTATGTGACTAAAAAGATTAATCCAGGTTTTGAGTATATTTCTTATTGTTACATGGGAAACAAGGTACCAGTAGATTCAGTAACTTCTCACAAATCCAACAAGACCAAGCATTCATGATATGCACACTCTTAAGGCTATGAAATTGGGCTATTAGTAAAAAAAAAAGTAGAAAAGGGGGTGTTCACAATAATAGTAGCATCTGCTGTTGACGCTACAAACTCAAAACTATTATGTTCAAACTGAACTGAATCACTAATCTAGTATTTAGTTGTATAACCACAGTTTTTCTTCACATCTGCGAGGCATTAATTTTGTTGGTTTGGAACCAAGATTTTGCTCGTTTACTAGTGTGCTTGGGGTCATTGTCTTGTTGGGCATGTTCCAACTTTCCCGTTAAGGTTTCCAACGGAGGTGTTTTTCCTGTCGCGACCCCCCGCGGTCGGGTCCGGCCCGACATGCGACTCTGCCCGCACGTTCTTTCATTACAAAATGTCCGTTAACAATGGAATGTCCGAATAAACTCCTCATGCCGACTTCTTCTGAAAGTTCTCTGTTCTCTGACGACTTACTGGGTCAACAGAGCCTCAAATGTGAAAGTTTTCAACTTGAAACGGCAAGACGCTGCCGCCTTGAAGCGCAGATCGCCGTCAGGCGCCGTGGACCGTCCTTACGGCGACACTACCAGACCAAAATCTCTCATCAGCCGTTAAAATTTTTACCGAAAACCAGCTGAATTTATCGAATGGTGTCCACTCAGTTGTGCCTTACAGTTTTGAAAAAATTCTGATCAAACAAAGCAGCAGTCTCTGAGCCATTCCTAAACAATGAAAAAAACGACGAGAGGGTGGGCAACTCCTCACTCAAAGACTGCCCACAGGCGAATGATGTAACCGACAGGCATGAAAAAACTCTTGCATGCCCACGAGGGTTCAAGCATGTCTGATGTAATCACACGTGATTCAAATCCATATGGTTTTTGAAAAAAATAATAAGGTTGGATACTTTTCTAATAGACCTCGTATACCATAAAATCAAGTATAAATATTTTCAACCAGGTCCTGTATGTATAGGAAGGAGTGACTTAAACTGTGATCTCATTCTTAAAAAAGGATTGTATGTCATTATTCCACACTTCAAAATAAAATATATATTGATAACCCCTAAAATATTCCCAGCTGTCTCCCCAAACGAGACGGCGTATCCTCCCTCATAACATTAAGAGCTAACCAGACACTCGACTGATCCACGAACAACGAGGAGCAGTTATGAACTGACAAATCACACAATTAACAAACCTCCACTCACAATCAGCTTAGTATAATAAGCGAACAAACTAAACTATATTTACATGCGTATCTGGTGTGTGGGATTAAAACCACGTTACAATCAGATGCAGCCTGGGTGAGGTTTTTTTATTTGATTTATTTGGCAATAAAATACAAGTTGTTGTTGTTGTTGTTGTTGGCAGTTTCCTCGCTTGCGAGGATAGTGGGAAGGCCTTTTTTGTTTTGTTTTGTTTGTTTTTTTGTTTATTTTCTACAAGCCCTCTGGTGGCTGAAAAGTCCAATGCGGGATGCACAAGACCTGTTACACTTGGGGCAAATGAACACTTGAGTAGGCTGGGCTTGTGCTGCTGCTCGCTCTTTCTGTCTTTGACGCTTCTGGCGTGAGGCCTCACTTCTTTCTGCCTCAAACTTCAGGCTTGTGGATTTGATGCTGGAACGCCAGCTGAGTCTATCTGTAGCTAGATGCTGCCATGACTGATGCTGAATGCCTGCAAGGGAGAGCTGTTTCTTCAGCTGGTCCTTATAGCGCTTTTTGGGGGCCCTTTGGTTTCGTCTCCCTTCCTTGAGCTCGCCAAAGCGAACTAATTTCGGCATGCGTGTATCATCCATCCTGGCTACGTGACCTGCCCAACGAAGCTGTTGTTTGAGTATAATAGACTCCATGCTGGGCAATTTGGCTCTGGTAAGGATGTCCTCATTTGAGACGTAGTCCTGCCACTTGATCCCGAAGATGTTTCAGAGACAACGCTGATGAAAGCGTTCCAGTAATCTGATCTGCTGGCGATACAGAACCCAGGTTTCAGCTCCATACAGGAGGGTAGGGACCATAATGGCTCTGTAGACCTGCACTTTTGTGGAATGGCGTAGTGCATGATTCTGCCAGACTTTCTTTGAGAGTCGACCAAAAGAACTGCTGGCCTTGGCAAGGCGACTGTCTAGGTCCTTGGCAACAGATGCGTCATTTGAGATAACACTACCGAGATACGTGAAGTGCTCTACTGCATTCAGGCTGGTACCCTCAATGTAGATTTGGGGTGGGGTATATGCTGTATGGGGGACCGGTTGATATAGCACTTCTGTCTTTCTCAGGCTGATGGTGAGGCCGAAGGCTCTTGCTGCTTCAGCAAAGCAGTTGACAATGTGCTGCAAAGCTTGCTCCGTATGGGCGACGAGGGCGCAGTCATCTGCGAAGAGCAGCTCCATGATTAGCTGTTCTGTGATCTTAGTGTGGGACAGAAGGCGCCGCAAGTTAAACAGACCTCCGTCGGTTCTGAAGCGGATATAGATGCCGTCTGTCAAGTCTTCTTTGGCCTCACGAAGCATCATGCTGAAGAAGATGGAGAACAGAGTGGGCGCGAGGATGCAACCTTGTTTGACGCCATTTGAGATGGGGAAGCTGCCGGACAGAGTCCCGTTGTACTTCACTTGTCCCATCTGGCCTTCATGCAGCTGGCGGATGATGGTGAGGAGCTTTGGAGGGCAGCCAAGGCGTGCAAGAATCTTCCACAAACCCTCACGACTGACCGTGTCAAAAGCCTTGGTTAGATCTATGAAGGCTGCAAAAAAGGCCATGTTCTGTTCTCTGCACTTCTCCTGGATCTGTCTCAGGACGAAGATCATGTCGGTGGTTCCCCTGTTGGCCCGAAATCCGCACTGACTCTCGGGAGTATTTTCATGCGCTATGGTAGGGGTAAACCTTTTGAGCAGCACTCGAGCCAAAATCTTAACTGCTATTGAGAGGAGAGTGATGCCCCGGTAATTAGAACAGTCTGACTTGTCGCCCTTGTTCTTGTACAGGGAGACAATGACCGCATTCCGAAGGTCATGTGGAACCATTTCCTTTTCCCAGCAACTGGAGCTTGAATCTGAAGCTTGTCGAGGACTGCCTCACCTCCATTTTGGTACACGTCTGCTGGGATGCCATCTATGCCAGGAGACTTCCCTGGATTCAGCTGCGTGGTGGCCTTTCGGATCTCTTCAAGTGTTGGGGGGTCATCAAGTTCCCATTTCACCTCCACCTGGGGAATCTTCTCGATTGATGACTCTTGCACAGTGCGCTTGTCACTGAAGAGGTTTTCAAAGTGTTCTGACCAACGCTGCATAATGGTTTCCTTGTCCGTCAGAAGGGTGGAGCCGTCTGAGGAGCGCAGGGGTGCTTGCACTTGATGTGCTGGCCCATGGATGGTCTTAAGGGCTTCATAAAAGGAGAGCATGTCTCCGGCATCGGCATGTTGTTGTGTCTTCTCCGCAAAAGCTAGCCACCAGTCGTTCTGGTTTTCCTTCCCCTAGGTGGACCGCCTTAACAGGGCTAATGAGTCCCATCTACCCACTGCTATAACCCAGTCAGCTGGGAGGCTCGTGATGGCGGGAGCGCCTAGATCCCATATAGGTCATGGACCTACCACTGCCATACTTGAATAAACAATATCTGTGTTGTAAAACAACAACAACAAAAACACAAAGCCAACCTAATCAAAACCAAAGTGAGTGCAGCTCCAGGAAAACCTACCTGAAACAATCTAAAACTGACTGAAAATAAATCTGACTCAATCTAAACCGAAAACAATTCATCTAGCGCAACATAACTATAGCTTGTAAGCTAACAAACGGAATATCAAATCAAATCAAATTTATTTATTTATTTATATAGCGCCAAGTCACAACAAATAGTCGCCCCAAGGCGCTTTATATTGTAAGGCAAGAGCCATACAACAATTACAGAAAAACCCCAACGGTCAAAATGACCCCCCTGTGAGCAAGCACTTGGCGACAGTGGGAAGGAAAAACTCCCTTTTAACAGGAAGAAACCTCCAGCAGAACCAGGCTCAGGGAGGGGCAGTTTTCTGCTGGGACTGGTTGGGGCTGAGGGAATATAAAGCTAACCAAATCTAAATGCATTTAAAACAATCACAGTCGAAACCTTTATCACTATGAAAACAGATAAGTGTGTATAAAGCTAACTGAATCTGAAAGTAACTGAAAAACAGGTAACTGAACATAAATTAATGCAAAGATATGCAAATTGTTAAATGAATATAAAGCTAGCAATCTAAAATGTACTTAAAATCACACTATCTGAATCTAAAAATGTATTTATCACTATGAACATAATTTCATGCAAAGCAATAGCTAAATGAATATAAAGCTAACAAAGTAAAATTGTAAAATTGACGTAAAATAACACTATCTGAATCTAAAAATGTATTTATTACTATGAAAACAGTTAAGTGTATATAAAGCTAACTGAAAAACAGCTAACTGAACATAAATTCATGCAAAGCTATGTGACTAGCTAAATGAATATAAAGCTAGCAATCTAAAATTTACTTAAAATAACACTATATGAATCTAAAAATGTATTTATCACTATGAAAACAGTTAAATGTATATAAAGCTAACTGAAAAACAGCTAACTGAACATATAGAGGGTTTTCATGTGACGTATCGGTCACGTCATTTTGTGTCCCGTGGCCATTCTGGATTACGACACGGTGGCCGCTGTGATTACACTTCGTGCATTTGGCGAACAATTGCAGAAGTTTCAACGTTGGTGTGAAGAAGCCTCACGGCACCGTGGCGCTGTGAGAGATCCGCCGCTAAAAGAAATCCACTGCTCCCAGAATTTTATTTTATTTTATTCGGCAATAAAATGATATAACAATACATAAAAATACTGCAGAGGATAACACAAGAACGCTTCCAATACGGATGCTTATTTACATTGTGGTCCTCGAGCACCGAGCTGCTGATCCACAAGCTGCCCTTCCAGCACCTGGTGAGAGAAATCGCTCAGGACTTCAAGACCGACCTCCGCTTTCAGAGCTCCCGCTGTGATGCTCTGCAGGAGGCCGGCGAGGCTGACCTGGTCGACAGCTTCCTAGTTCACAATATCGCAGTGTGACACGGTCGGCCAGTTCGTTACATTAACACTAAACTCACTATCTGGTATAAGATACGGATCCACTGAACCAACTGCTACACATCTATCACGATAAATAGCTTTATCTCAAGGATTTAAAGCCTCGTAATAACCGGACATTCTCTTCATTTTTCTATCACGCGTCAGCCTCCTTGTAATCCAGAATGGCGACGGCACCTGTCCTGCAGCAAATCGGTCACGTGATTGAAAACCCTCTGTTAATTCATGCAAAGCTATGCAAATAGCTAAATGAATATAAAGATATCAATCTAAAATTTACTTAAAATAACACTATCTGAATCTAAAAATGTATTTATCGCTATGAAAACAGTTAAATGTATATAAAGCTAACTGAAAAACAGTTAACTGAACATATAAATTCATGCAAAGCTATGCAAAGAGAGAGTTAGAGAAGTAGAAAAAAAATCATACTTACTTAATCATACATACTTAGTATGATAATCAATATTTAAAATTCAATTACATAAAATACATACATACAAGATATAAAATTGCAGAGGATAACACAAAAAAGCATAAACATTTATTTCCATTGTGGTCCTTGAGTCAAAAAAAAAAATCCATTGTGGTCCTCGAGGGAAAAAAAAAAATCATTGTGTGCAAGAAACAGGCAATACCTTTCTTTAATAGATGAAAAACAGAGTTGAAGTTCCACGCCCAGGGCTGGATCCAGAATGAAAATCTGACAGATGCATGTTTGCCCAATGATAAAATAAAAATTGTACGTGTCTTGTTATTCAATAATCTTCATTCTTTTATTCGGCTTTTTCTTATCGTGCACCCGCTCTGTGGAACAGTCTTCCTGCGACCATGAGACAGCCGGAGTCCATGGACATTTTTAAGTCAAGACTTAAAGCCTATTTTTATTCTCTTTCTTATGAATAGTTTTTTATTTTTATCTGTTTAATTATTTTACTTCTGTTTTTAATTATGTATTTTAATTTTTTAATTTTTATTTATTTATTTTAATTTTTTTATTTTGAACTATTCTATGTGAGGCGCCTTGAGACGGATTTTGTTGTGATTTCGTGCTTTATAAGCTGATTAAATTGAAATTGAACAACATTTTATTGAGTTTTAAAGTAAATAAATATGAAATTGGTCACTGGATCCTTAAACTTTGGATATAATAAACTCTACATGGTGGATCCTTGATCTCTGGACATAAATAGGAATTAACAAATCTGTAGTTTTGGTCAAAAGCATTTCCTTTCAGGCATATATCTGAGCTGAGCTCTTGCAGCTGTGCTGCACATCAGGAATTTGTAAAGAAATACAGCACGTCTCATTTTGGGAGGAAAAAACATTTTAGTCAATTGTAGTTTCTTGTCTGTATTACAGCGTTTGTAAGAGGTGTCATTTTATTTAAAGCGGCAAATAATTTTGAAGTTATTAATTCCGACTGGACTCTGTCCCGGCAGACAGCCGCGCAGCGTTTGGAGCTGTGCCAACGGAACAGAGGACGATTCTCGTTTCTTGATGGCAACAAGACAAGAGTCCCAGTTAGTGACTTTAATCCACACAAAAGTGACTCACACTATTTTAATGGCTTTGAGAGGGGTTAAGAAGCGGACGTGCCGTTTCTGAAGAGCAGCGAATCAAACCAACGAGCTAGTTCACGCTTCAAAGTCGAGTCGCGCTGCAGAAACGGTTGATTACAGACCCGCTGCAGACCAAACCCTGAATATCCCACTTTATTTGTATGTCCGTATGACTCTGAAACTTGGAAAAATCCGTATAATTTACGGACAATCCATATAGGTTGACATGTATGGTCGGAAAACCACCGAAAATGTAATTTCAGTCATCATAGAATGCCTTTCAAACACACCATTGTCTGAAAACTATTTATAAACCGCTCACCGTTTCTTGCTGAAATAAGCGCCCAATTTTCCTTGCACAACTTTTTTCCTGGATGCCATGATCATCGACTCGACTAGACTGAAGCTATGTTTGTTTGATCCGGTTTGAATTTTCCTGCGTACACCTGCGTGGTGTCAAAAGCTGTGTTCACCGTGGGGACACGTTCGGCACTATTCGGCATTATTCGAGATTTTTTTTTTTTCCCCGATGACGAACGATGCGTAAAAAAATTTGACCGATGCAACTGAATCAGTCCAAACCGGTCTGGATCCGGGCCTGATGCCGGCTGCTGCCTTTGAAAAGTTCAGTCATTGACCGTGGTCATCCCAGTGTAATCGCGCTAATCGTAGTCAGCCTGCTCCGTTTCCAGTTCTTTGATGAACGACTCCACACCTGCAGGATCAGCAAAAATGCATGTTTTCCCTTCGTGGAAAAGCCTGAGCTTAGTGGGGTAAATGATGCCGGACTTTGGGAAGCCACTTTTCCAAGCAGCTGCATTTCCCTTTTCAACTTTTTCTGGGAGATTTACCAGCCTCAGATTTGAATGACGGCTCCTGTTTTCTAGGTCATCCACCCTAGAGGTAAGCTCAGACACTTGTTTCTCCAGCATCCTGATTTTAGTTTTCTCACCAGCAATGTTATCCTCTATGTCACCAATATGGTCCTCTGCTTGTTTCAGTCGGCATGAAAACTCTTTAAAGTCCGACTTGATTCCACTGATTGCCATCAGAACTCTGTCAAATTTGGAGCCAAAGTCGTTTTTCAGAGTTGCAATTGCTTCTATGATCCCCACTGCTCCAGGAGTCTGTACATTAGCGGTTAGCTTGTTAGCATCTTCCCCTGTTTCTTCAAGTCGGTTGGTCTTATTCTGAGCCTTTTTCTGGTGGCCCAGAGTGGTTTTATGTGTTTTGGCCGACATGCCTTAGATTACAGATACACTTTAATTTATTAAAGAAGTGCCTTTGCTTCTAACTCAGGATAGTTTAGGTTAGCTGATTGAGTACGGAGAGCTCGAAAAATGCGACTGCTCAGCTCCATGCCATAGCCACTTCCCAAAAGTATACATTTTACTGAGGAAATGTAGTGGAGTAAAAGTGAAAAGTCACCAGAAATGTAAATAACGAAGTAAAGTACAGATACGTCAAAATTCTACTTACGACTTGAATCTGATTGAATATCTCTGGGGAGATCTGAAAATGGCTGTGCACTGACGCTCCCCATCCAACCTGATAGAGCTTGAGAGTTGCTGCAAAGAGGAATGGGGAAAAAAAAACTCCCAAAGATAGGTGCACCAAGCTTGTGGCATCATATTCAAGAAGACTTGAGGCTGTAATTACTGCCAAAGGTGCATCAACAAAGTATTGAGCAAAGGGTGCGAATACTTATTTACATGTGATTTTTTTGTTGTTGTTGTCATTGGTGTTTTTAATATATTTGCAAAACAGTTAAAAAAATACTTTTTTCATGTTGTCATTATGGGGTGTTGTGATTAGAATTGTGAGGGGAAAATGAATGTGCTTCATTTTGGAATAAGGCTGTAACTCAACAAAATGTGGAAAATGTGTGCTGTGAATACTTTCTGGATGCACTGCAATGCTGCTACCAGACAGTGAGACAAAGAGGCACAAACATAACCTCTTTGCCAGGAGTAATAATAACATGTGTCTAGCTGTCAGTGAAGTGCACGATGAGGATAATTCCCCACTGTCAGTTGGAATCGGCAGCATACTGTCTTGCTGTCAAGCCAAATCTGTGGGATTATGTTATTACAGCCGTAATGCCAGCACAGGAGCACAGACATTCGAATAACCTCATGAAAACTGATGGCTGTGGTTTAAAAATGCTTTAGGAGACAAAGCAGGCCAATTACAATGTCAGCTTTAATTTCACTCAGTGTTGAAATGAAACTGAACAGCAATAAAATTCTGACAAAATCACAGCTTCTTCATTAAACTGAAAACGACACTGAACAGCCAGATGGAGAATATGTGGCGATAATGATAATGTCTGGATTGTTTTGTCTATTGATGACTTCCAGCAGGGGACGATGGAGCTCAAAGACATGTAAGAAGGTAGGATAGGTAGATTACATGTGAGAATTATCCCATAAACTCAGTAAGTACTAAATAAACAAGCATTTACAGCAAGACAGTGACTCGAACATTTAGGCTATCACTGCTATCAATAGATCAAATTAGAGTCTGGATTGAGGATTTGAGGTCAGGTTGAATCACCTAATATGCACTGAGATAATATATTAAGATGATGAACTGGATTTCCACACTCACAGTGTGCTACATGTCAATATTCTGCATGGTATCACTGAGAGCGGCACATTACTTGTTAAGAAGCTGCTCTACACAATATTCAACAGGGTTACGAATAATTGTTATGATTGTATTTTGCTCGTGGTCACAGTGTTACCTAACGAATATTAACCTCTATTTACTATAAAGTAGCCTTAAAACTGCAGCTGTCAGTTAGCCAAAGCTGCTTGCTGAGAAGCTGTGCTACACAATATTTAGCAGTATTACTGGTAATTGTTGTGTTGCATGTTGCTCTTGGACAGTGGTACCTGTAGCATATTAACATTTATGATACCTAAATTGATCCTTGTAATTTAATTGGGAAATCTGTCCCTTTGTCAACAACTGTTTGAAACAATACCTGAAAAAATCCTTCCTGAAACCCAGAGTGGCGTCCGACCATTAAGAGGTATAACAGACATGATCTTCACTGTCTTCCAATTGCAAGAAAAGTGTTGAGAGCCACAACAACCACTGTACCTCACCTTCATTGACTTAACAAATGAGTTTGATATTGTGTCACGCGGCTCACGCCCCACTTCTGTGGAAGATCCTGAGCAAAATGGGCTGTGCGGAGACATTCATCAAGATACTGAGATTTCTCCACAATGACATGTCCACCACAGTTCTAGCAAATGCCAGAAAAACTGAAACCTTTAATGTTGAATCAGGAGTAAAGTAGGGCTGCATCATTGCCCCAACATTCTTCATAATCTTCATGGCAATAATCCTCCACATGATCAAGGGCAAGGTGCCACTATTAATTGCAGAGCTGTGAAATGAAAATTGTGAAATCCAAGGAAAATTTGCAGGGGATCTGGGGGAGCACAGTCCCCCAGGAGCCGGCCCAGAATTAAATTTTTATCTAATGATACTTTTTCAGCATCTCCTGGAAGAACAAATCTTAAAATTTGTGCATATTTAAATAATCCTATATTCAACCTTTTATTTGACCTGTCTATGATGTTGAAATAACAGAATATGACATGGAAGTAGGACCTGGAATGATTTTCCTTTTAATTGTAAACCAAATTATGCATTAACTCAGAACAGATGAACTACATGAAATTCATGAAGACTGAAAAGACTGTTACAGCATGTCAAAAACCACAGCTAAAGCTTGTAGAATATTTGGAAAATCATGGTAAAATATCATTAACATACCTTATAGTAAAAAGTCACTTATATTCTTATATTTCATGCAGCCTAAATCCATTCAAAGCCACGTCTTTTTTTTACAATAAAAGAAAGTCTAATGAAAAAAGTCACATAATCTTGTCTAAAATCCTGTTTGAACAGCAGAATGTTTATTTTCCAGAGAGAGAAAAATTCTTACCATGTTTTCCTGAGAGGGCACAGTTCACTTTTCCTGTTTCTTTTATCTTTCAGGTGTGTTGATGAAGCCAGCGACGATTCCACGGATTCTTGTCCTTATAACACGTTTTCAAACCGTCTTTCTCGCCATCTTCTCTCTGTGCGACGTCGGTCCGTGACACAGACATGCTGCACAAATTTTATTTTACAAACTTGAAAGCTCCAAAAGTTTGCGATGTCCACATGCTACGTTTAGCTTAAGCGTTGCACAGGAGCCACACAATGTCATCGCAGCAACCACCCAGTCATAACAACTATTGTAACAGCTACGCTTTGAGTGGCATTTTTCCTCTTCAAAACTCCGCGGATCCGAGGAAACTGATTTATATCTGTAACACACAGATCAGTGTCCGCGGACTTATAAAACCTGCACAATGTCTTAAAAAAAAGAGAACGCTTTGCGATAAGCATTTTAAAAACTCAGTGATGATCACGATTAAAGAGTACATCACTAACACCCCACTCCTCCCCATGAAGAAATCTGCGGAATCCCGCGGATCTGCTGAGTTTTCACAGTCCTGTAATTGACACTGGGTACAAAACAGATGGAATGCTCCTCAATCTGAGCTAACTGAGAGCCAAGAAGAAAATCACCACCACTTTGCTCCTGGACTTCCAGTATGTCGATGACAAAACAGCATGTCATCCTTGACGGAAGAAGGTTTAAGGAAAATCCTTGAAAACTTTGACAGAGCCTAAGCCAAGCTTCATCTTCACATCAACCTGAAGAAGATGCAGGTCCTGTATGAGCCTCCACCCAAAATGGTCAATCCCAAGCTTCCTGCTGTGAAACTGCACAGAAAGGTCCTAGAGAACAAGACCCACTTTGCATACCTTAGCAGCCATGTGTCATCAAATGATCCAACAGATCCAACACCAACCCAAGTGTGCCAGAACTGCCTTCAGCCAGCTTTGCACCTGGCCAAATAGAGAGAGACCTTAGACATGAGATGAAAATCCTCGTCTGCAAAACTGTTGTCCTGCCAACCTGGCTGTATAGATCTGAGACCTCGACCACCTACCGCCGCCACCTGAA
Source organism: Thalassophryne amazonica (assembly GCF_902500255.1). Classification (NCBI taxonomy): domain Eukaryota; kingdom Metazoa; phylum Chordata; class Actinopteri; order Batrachoidiformes; family Batrachoididae; genus Thalassophryne; species Thalassophryne amazonica. The sequence goes on along the minus strand of NC_047106.1, from coordinate 86,804,384 downwards.
GATCCTCAAGCGATTCCACCAACACTGCCTGAGGAGTATCCTTCACATCAGGTGGGAAAACTACTACACCAACATCAGTGTCCTGACTGCAGCCAAACTCCAGAGCAAAGAGTGTGACATCATCAAGAATGAGGTCACTTGTGAGGACGGATGACAGCTGACGTCCCAAGCACATCCTCTACTCCCAGCTGAGTGAAGGAAAATGATCCACAGGAGGGCAGAAGAAAGTCTACAAGGACCTTGTGAAGCACAATGGAAAGGGGAGGTGATGGTTGAGTGGTTACACGTTGGGCTTCAGACCAGAGGATCTTCTGTTCAAAACCCAGCCAGACCAGAAAATCACTAAGGGCCCTTGGCCAAGGTCCTGAATCCTCTAGTTCCTCCCGGGGTGTAGTGAGCACCTTGCATGGCAGCACCCTGACATCAAGGTGTGAGTGTGTTTGTGTGAATTGGTGAATGTGAGGCGTAATTGTAAAGCTCTTTGAGCTTCCGATGCAGATTGAAAAGTACTATATAAATGCCGTCCATTTACCATTTCACAACCTCAAGAGCTGCTCCATCAATTGGAAGACCTAGGAATAATAAGCAAGGGACCAAGCCAGCTTGTGAGAAATGATCCACATTGGGGTGGAAATCTTTGAAAAATGCGGATGAAAAACACAGGGTGGGTGGCATTCGCCATTTGCTTGATTTTTGAACAAATCACAACTTCCTCACCAAATTGTCAGGCAGGTGCCTTGTACCCCTCACCATGTCTCTGTGACTCAGAATGTGCACAGTATGTGACACAACTTGTGAGGGTTTGACACACACTTTTTTTTTATATGATCAGAGAGGAACAGCTCTTCTGGAAGTGGCTGAATGAGTCCAGCAGCCTGCAACCAGCTGGCACCCACCTACCGTGCATGCACGTGAGCGGGCTGGGTGTGTCCTGTCCTGCCACGGAGGAGCCATGCCATCTAATGGAACTAAGTTTTATGTGTGGCCCGCCTGTGAACACACAGTGTGGCTGTGCACACATGCTGGACGCCTCCTGTCCGGCCACAGAGGAGCCAAAGGAACCGGATTTATTGTGTTACTCTCTTTTTATTTATTTATTTTCCTGAGGACCACAGTAGACATAATGTTGCCAGGCTGGCGGTAGCTCTCGTGCATGCAGGGACAGCAGACTACATCTGTATTAAGAATGTGGATGAGGTGATCTGGATCTGGATCATCTCATCTTCAATCGCTTTTCCGGGATCGGGTCATGGGGCAACACCTCCAGCAGGGGACCCCAGGCTTCCCTTTCCCATGCCATCTTGACCACCTCTGACTGGGGTGTCCCAAAGAGTTCCCAGGCCAGTGTGGATATATAATCTCTCCACCTAGTCCTGGGTCTTCCCCGGGGTCTCCTCCCAGATGGACGTGCCTGGAACACCTCCCTAGAGGTGTGCCCAGGAGGCATTCATACCAGATGCCCGAACTACGTCAGCTGGCTCCTTTTAATGCGAAGGAGCAGCTATTCTACTCCGAGCTCCCCATGGATGACCAAATTTCTCACCCTATCTCGAAGGGAGACACCAACCACCCTCCTAAGGAAGCCAATTTAGGCCAATTGTACCTGCGATCTAGTTCTGTCGGTCATGACCCAACCCTCATGACCATAGGTGAGAGTAGGAACGAAGATTGACCACTAGATCGAGAGCTTTGTCTTTTGGCTCAGCTCCCTTTTCGTCACAATAGTACGGTAGAGCAAATGCAACATCGCCCCTGCTGCGCCGATTCTCCAGCCAATCTCATGCTCAATTGTCTCCTCACTCGTGAACAAGATCCTGAGGTACTTGAACTGCTTCACTTGAGGCAAGACCATATTCCCTACCTGTAGTATGCAATCCATCAGTTTCCTGCTGAGAAGCAAGGCATCAGATTTAGAGGTGCTGATCCTCATCCCAGTCGCTTCACACTCGGCTGAGAACCAATCCAGTGAGTGCTGGAGGTCACAGGCTGAGGAAGCAAACAGGACCACACCATCTGCAAAAAGCAGTGATGAGACCCTGAGCCCACCAAACTGGAACCCCCCCCCCCCCCCACTATGCCCCAATATCCTGTCCATGAATATCACAAACAGGATTGATGACAAGGCGCAGCCCTGGTGGAGGCCAACCTCCACCGGAAACGAGTCCAACTTACTGCCGAGCACCCGAACACAGCTCTCGCTTTGTGAGTTCAGAGATTGGATGGCCCTGAGAGGGGACCCCCTCACTCCATACTCCCGCAGCACCTCCCACAGTATCTCCTGGAGTACCGGATCATACACCTTCTCCAAGTCCAAAAAACACATGTAGACTGGATGGACATACTCCCAGACCCCCCTCCAGGGTCCTTGTGAGAGTGAAGAGCTGGTCAGTTGTTCCACGACCAGGACGGAACCTGCATTGTTCCTCTTCAATAAAAGGTTCGACTATCGGCCGAACCCTCCTTTCCAGCACCCTGGGGTAGACTTTACCAGGGAGGCTGTGTAGTGTGATGCTCCTGTAATTGGCACACATTCTCTGGTCCTCTTTTTTAAATATGGGGACTACAACCCCAGTTTGCCACTCCTTAGGCACTGTCCCAGACCTCAGCGCATTGTTGAAGAGATGTCTCATCCAAGACAGTCCCTCCACCCCCAGAGCCTTCAGCATTTCTGGACAGATCTCATCAACCCCCGGAGCCTTGCCACTGTGGAATTTTTTGACTACCTCCGTGACTTCCACCAGGGAAATTGATGAAAATCCTCCATCAGCTTCCAGCTCTGCCCCTACTACAGAGGGTGCTCCAGCCTGATGCAGGAGTTCCTCAAAGTGTTCCTTCCAGTGCCGGATTACATCCTCAGTTGAGGTCAGCACACCTCAACTCACGCGCAAAGAATAACAGTAATCTTAATTACTCCAGAAAACAAATCCATTGTTTATACGGGCGGCTTCCAGGTACAATTCATTTGCGTATGTCACAAACGGCAGACGTCACAACGCAAAGCATTATGGGACTGCTCTACTGACTGAATCGGATCATAATCACGGTGCATGTAAACACGCACAGCAAGCAGATCACTTTAGGGCACGTTCATGTAAACAGGACAATCTGACCCACCAATCAGATAGAATTCAATCAGATCAGAAATAAAGTGTCCATGTAAACGTAGCTATTGTCTGTGAGGCCTTCAATGGAACTTGAGAGGCCCAGCTCAGTGGACGTCATTCTGTAAAGCCTGATTTATGTTTCCACAACTCTGTTACTCTGTGACTACGTAATGACGTTGATATGGGCATGACCCTTTCAAAGTTGTCCATTGCACTGGTGGGTGTCCTACTGCAATTTACTGCTGGAATAGTAGGAGGTGCAACATGAAGAATGAGGCAGGCACTTTTCTGCCTGAATCGCCATTGTTCCTGGTTGCTGTTTTTTTTTTACTTTTTCTGGACTAATTTGTCTCTCAATGACCTCCACTTCTTTATACAACCATCAACCTCCAAACCAGCATTACATGCAATTTCCTTACATGAATTGCGGGCCATTTGAGTGTCATCATAGTTTTTCACTCTGTGTTGTAAAGTTGGTCATATTTGAGGAATTTTCTGCAAAACATTCTTCTGTTTGATTCATGATCGAAATGTAATCGGCATGCACACTGCAAAAACTTTTAAATCTGATAGGGGAAGAAGGAGTGAAACCTGAAAAAAGTGACCAATCACATCCCTTGGGGTCTTCATCATTTTGACATGTTTAAATTTTTGGGAGGTGCACATCAGGCTATGGAGAGGAGTTCGGAGAGGGCACTGTCATATACGGTAACAGATGTGCCTGCACATATACTGTGTCATATACGGTAATGGGAGGACACACGCGGAGAGAGAGCGTGTGGTTGTGCTGTTGAGATGTGGAGTGACGGGGAGTAAAAGCCATAAAGACAAATAGCCTCCGGAGCAATCATTTACATGGTGTCAGAAGTGCAAACCGGTGAGACATGGCGAAGTTCAACCCCCCGATAAACTTCACGTTTGACAAACCTGCTGAGTGGCCCGACTGGAAGCAACGTTTTGTGAGATTCAGAACTGCTACCAAACTTAGCACTGAAGATGGCGCCGTGCAGGTGAGCAGCCTGATATACGCAATGGGAAGCCAGGCTGAGAATGTGTTTCGTTCGTTCACGTTTGGGGAAAATGAAGATGACGAAGACTTCAATTGCGTGCTGGCCAAGTTTGACGAGTACTTTGTGCCACGCAGGAATGTAATACATGAGCGGGCCTGTTTCCACCAACGCGTTCAAAGACCTGGGGAAAAAGCAGAGACTTTTATAAGGGCTTTGTACGAACTGGCAGAACACTGTGATTTCGGCGCGAGCAGGGAAGAGAACATTCGTGACCGAATTGTTGTTGGTATACTGGACAAGGACGTCTCAAAACAGCTCCAGCTGAAGCAGCAACTGACCCTGGCGGTGGCGATAGAAACTGTTAGGCAGTCCGAGGAGATCGCCTCACATGTTAGCATGCAAGGAGCAGAAACTGGGCTCGTGCATGAAGTGAATAACAAACCTAACAATAACGTAAAATTCCGAAGACAAAAGAAAAAGGGGAATAGCGGACATAACGGAGATGGCAAATGCGGAAAGTACGGGAAAATGCGTCATAGCAGAGACGAGAACTGCCCTGCGCGGGAATCCACATGCAATTCGTGCAACAAAGTGGGGCATTGGAGCAGGGTGTGCAAGAGTAGGAGGGCTGTATGCGAGGTCACGGAGCAGCAGCAGCAGCAACTGTCATATTTCCTTGGGGCAGTGAGCAAAGCAGTTGCGGAAGCATCAGAGCAATGGACAGTCAAATTGCGCATAGGCTCCACTCCAGCTGAGTTCAAGATCGACACGAGAGCCGACGTGAACATCATCTGTGAAGAAACCTATCACTCACTCAGACTCAAAACACCACTCGAACCTGCAGACATCCAACTGGATAGCCCAGGAGGGGAGTTACAGTGCATTGGACAGTTCCAGAGCACTGTGGCTTACAAAGGAAAGAGACACCCACTCACAGCATACGTCGTCCGGGGCCGCACAGTCAGCAACCTCCTCAGCAGATCACTGTCTGTGAAGCTGAACCTGGTGAAGAGAGTGGAGGAAGCGGTGTGTAACACAGGACACCTGCAAGCATTTGGCGAGCATGGAACTCTTAAGACTGAACCTGTAAGAATACAGCTGAAAGACAATGCTCAACCGTACGCTGTCCACGCAGCTAGGCGCGTGCCAATTCCCATGCTCCAGAAAGTCAAAGAGGAACTTGAGCGTATGGAGAGGAACGGCATCATAGAAAGGGTGACGCAGCCTACCGACTGGTGTGCATCCATGGTGCCAGTCTTAAAGAAAAACACTGGTAAAGCACGTATCTGTGTGGATCTAAAAAGACTGAACAAAGCAGTTAAGAGAGAACAGTACATCTTACCTACCACAGACGAAATTATAGCTAAGTTGAGTGGTGCCACGGTCTTCACGACGCTCGATGCAGCCAGTGGGTTCTTCCAAATCCCACTACACCCAGACAGCTGCAAACTCACGACCTTTATCACCCCGTTCGGCAGATTCCACTTTAAGAGGCTGCCGTTCGGAATAACCAGCGCTCCCGAGATTTTCCAAAGGAAAATGATGGAGACAATGGAGGGGCTGGAAGGAGTGGAGATCTTCATGGACGATGTGCTCATCTATGGGGCCACAGTGAGTGAACACGACCAGCGTCTGGAAAAGGTCATGCAGCGCATCGAGATAGCTGGGTTGAAGCTCAACCGCGACAAGTGTTCCATCAGACAACACCAGCTGCGCTTCCTCGGGCATCTCATTGACAAGGATGGGATTCGGCCCGACCCAGACAAAGTCGAGGCTATACAACAGCTGCCACCACCAACGAACGTGCCAGAACTGAAGAGGATCCTGGGCATGGTAAATTACCTCGGAAGGTACATTCCCAACCTGTCCACAGTGGCACAGCCGCTGTACGAGCTCCTGAAGGGCAAAAACGCATGGACATGGGGTCTCGTACAACAAACAGCTTTTGAACACACCAAACAGCTACTGACAACGGCACCAGTTCTTGCCTACTACGATGTCAGCAAACCTACGGCCATGTCAGCCGACGCTAGCAGCTATGGACTGGGAGGAGTTCTCCTCCAGCTTCATGGGCAGCAATGGAAACCTGTCGCATACTGTTCCAGACGACTCACCGACGCAGAGACACGCTACGCCCAGATTGAAAAGGAATGTCTGGCCGGCGTGTGGGCGTGCGAGAAGTTCGACAGGTACCTCACTGGCATTGAATCATTCAAACTAGTAACTGACCACAAGCCACTTGTGCCGCTCATAAACAGCTGCAACTTGGACAACGTACCTTTGCGGTGTCAGCGTCTCCTAATGAGACTGATGAGATTCAGTCCCGTGGCAGAGTATGCTCCTGGGAAAACTCTGATAGTCGCAGACACTCTCTCACGTAGCCCGCTGTCCACATGTACCGAGCCGGACACTCAGAGTGATGTGGCGTGTTATGTTGCTAGCATAGTGGGGGTAATCCCTGCTAGCCAGAATAAGATGGAAGAGATAAAGATGGCAACTGCAGAGGATGCTGAACTGCAGTCACTCATAAAGTTCATACGGACAGGATGGCCAGAACACAGCTGCAAGGTGCCTGTGGGTATAAGACAGTTCATGCAGGTCAAAGCAGAACTGTCAGAGCACGATGGCCTGGTCCTCAGGGGAAGCAGGATCGTGGTCCCGCAGCTGATGAGAAAAGAGATTCTCCAGAAGATTCACGAGGGACACCAAGGACTGACTAAATGTAGGGAAAGAGCCTACTCATCAGTGTGGTGGCCCGGTCTCGCTACAGAGATAAGCGGCCTAGTGTCATCTTGCCAAGTGTGCTTTGAACTGAAAAGAACACAACAAAAGGAGCCACTCATCTCTACACCACTTCCAGATCGTCCGTGGAAGAGAATCGCAATGGATTTATGTGAGTACAATCATCAGAACTACCTGGTTGTGTCAGACTATTACTCTAGATTCATAGAAATACTGCACATGCCATCCACAACCAGTACACATGCAATACGTAAGTTGAAGGCCGTCTTTGCCAGGTTTGGCATCCCAGACGAAGTAGTGACGGATAATGGGTCGCAGTTTTCTAGTGCTGAGTTTCAGGAGTTCGCGAAGCAATTCGACTTCAGACACTGCACGTCCAGCCCACACCACCCACAGGGCAATGGGCATGCAGAGAGGGCCATGCAAACAGCTAAGAAGATCCTCAAACAAGCGGATCCAGTGCTGGCCTTGATGATCTACAGGTCCACTCCGTGCTCCTCGACCGGCTTCAGCCCTGCAGAGCTGTTAATGGGGAGAAAGATCAGGACAACGCTCCCTACCCTGGAGAAGAATCTTCGATCACGGTGGCCGAGCAGAGCAGCGGTGAAGGAAAAGGACGACCGAGAAAAGGCCAAGCAGGCCTACTACTACAATCGCCGCCATGGAGCCCGATCTTTACCTGTCCTACAGCCGGGCGATGTGGTAAGGTCCAAGTTAGACCATGAGAAATCGTGGTCACGGTCAGCAGTGGTTTCAGGAGAAAGCACCACTCCGAGATCACTCGTCATAAAGACACAGCAGGGGGCTGAGCTTCGGCGGAATCGCCGCCACCTTCGACCTGAACCGATTTCCCAGTCTTCCCTACCAGCGATCAGCGACAATACTGAGACAGACACTCACTCTGCCGTGTCAGAAAAGGTTCCCTCCGGTCAGAGTGTGACTCCACCTGTAAGCCTTATACCCGGTCAGACTGTGACAAGATCTGGACGGGTGTGCAAACCAGTCAACAGGCTTGACCTGTAGATGGTACCTATGGCCTTTGGGGGGTTATGTAAAAAAAAAAAAAAAAAAAAAAAGGAAAGGGGGAAACGTAGAGATGGAATGTGAACAGAAAAGAAAACGTTTGTATTGAAATGGCATTATTGTTGTGAATGCTGATCCAAGTTCTTGCGGAGTTGAATCTGTAATAGAAGTTACATAAATGGGTTAATATTGATTTGAGATAGTTCACAGTAAATGTAAGGAGATTGGTTCCAAATATAAGTAAGCAACGGGTTGTTTGTTTTAAGGGGAATAATCCATTTTGAAGGGGGAGATGTCATATACGGTAACAGATGTGCCTGCACATATACTGTGTCATATACGGTAATGGGAGGACACACGCGGAGAGAGAGCGTGTGGTTGTGCTGTTGAGATGTGGAGTGACGGGGAGTAAAAGCCATAAAGACAAATAGCCTCCGGAGCAATCATTTACAGGCACGCAGAAACATAGAGGGCTCTCTATTGCTACAGAGCTGCAGAGACGGAGAAGCATAAATCAGGCTTAAGTCCGTGAGTGGTTGTTCACAATTTTCTTCTTTTGTTTTTTATTTATTTGGGTGGTTTGTTATTATTTACAATGCTTTTTCTGCCTAAACTCAGGGAAAATTTCACAGCCTCTTTCATATAATAACAATGTAATAGTCTACATCCATCCTGAGCACTTTGTGGTCAGAGGCACTGTATGCACAAAGGTGTCAGCATTTCAGCCCCACCAGTAGTGCTGAACATCTGTGACAGTGCTGCACAGCATTTGCACAAAATCCTTGCGCCTGCAAAGACTACGCCAGTGCCGCTCAACTTTCGTGTTGGTACTGCGCAGCATGTCAGTTGCTCTCACACCGTATTTGTGTGGACTGCTCCAGATTTGTAGCCATATTTTTACCGCCACTCTGGACGGCATTCAGCAGACAGTCGGTCACCATGCGCACACGTGTCGGGAGGACCAATGCAGTGAGGTTCCACATGAGAAAGTTATCGCCTTTTCACCTGTTTCCATGCAATTTTGGGTCTCTGCCTCCTCAACACCAGTCACGCAGCAGTGAACTACTATCCTGACTGTGCAACAAAGAGACAAGTGAGGGACGACACTAGTGTTGTGCGATTGATGATCAAATCGTTCAAAACTCCAGGTTCTTTTTACTGACTCGAGTCATGAGTCATTGTCTCCATTAACTCATTCACTGCTCCATTAACTTTATGCAGTTAGCTGCTACCACCAGCTAACTTCATAGAGGAGACCTGCCACACAGCTGTTATTGTAACTCCAGTTGTGTAAATGTCCCACGCTAATTGCTGTATTAGCTCCGTGGCTGAATCAACAGCTCTGTCACAGTTAACAGGCAGCTGATTTGGGGACTGGAGTGGTTTGGAACTTGTTGTACATTCCGTGGCGCACACTCTGACTACCTCAAGTGATTCAAGTGACTCAAACACCTGGTTCAGTTTAGTGAGTGACTCATACAAACTTGAGTCAATAAAAGGAATTGAGTATCCCATCACCAGAAGACACCCGTGACACTTCTGAAAGAGTTACAGGCTTCTGTTGATGTGCCAGACACTGAGGATAGTCTTCTTTTGTCTGCTTCATCACCAGTCACAGCGTCATGGTGGAAAGCAACAAAGGATTTTATGATTAGAAACAGACTAAAAGTAGGCTACAGTGTGCCACATGTACCTTCTAGCAAACTTGCTGATATTTCAACATCAGTGTGTTGCTGCACCCACCACACCATGGAACCACCTCAGGTCCTGAATGGCAACCACCTAAGAAGACAACTGATCCATCCTGACCTCTTGAAAATTGCTGCAACCAGGTGAAACATGGGCGTCACTTTAACCTTTCCCACATACTGAGGTCATTAGCACTGAGGTCATCAGCACTGAGTCACCTGCATGATGGAGAAATGCGCTATATCTCCAAAATGTTATAGCTGATGCTCCCTCAAAATCTGTGCTTAGGTCACTGGCTAGCATTCAAGTTTCACAACCATACAGTAAGACAGAAAGCACCAGAGGCCTCATGTACAAAGGTGGCGTACATAGAAAAATGTGGCATACATCTTTCTTCACGCTAACGTCCAAGTGTATCAAAAATAAAATGACTGTGGAAATGTGCGGTGCCCCACTCCAACTTCATGGCTGGCATATGCGTGTTTCTACAGCTATTGTTTCTTTGGCGACACTTAGAGGTGAGGCTGGGAAACTGTTAATAATGTGAAAATTCAGAGTGGTGTGCACATTAGTGAGTAAATACTTTATTCGTTTAATTGTCCCAAATGGAAACCAGCGCAATGCACATTTTGTCATGTGTACATTTAAATATGTTTTTTGTCATTCTTTGTTATTGTGTGTTGCTGATAAGCCCCCGTTTGTCTCCCTGTGTCCAGTATTTGTCAATAACCACATGAGTACAGCTGTGAATGTCACACACCTCTGTGGTGCACCTCTGCATTCATCAATAGTGTAGTTCATTTAAGTGGTGTATTCTATTCTGCCTTCATCTGATTGTTCTTGATTGCAGAGCACTACATACTCTCTGTTGTTCATTGGTTGCACCCTACTTGACTTATTGCGCTGAAGTTTGGGGCAACAATTACAAAACTACATTGCAACCATTATTCATTCTTCAAAAAAGAGCATTAAGGACAATTCATAATGCAGGTTATCGAGACCACACCAACCCACTGTTTATTAAATCTCAAATATTAAAACTTAATGATATGATTTCGTTCAAGACTGTTCAATTAATGCACAAAGTGAAAAATAAGCAAGTGCCATTTAGAATTCAAGAATATTTTACAGAGATAGAAGGAAAATATAATTTACGGGGCTTGTATCATTTTAAAATTGCTGGCGTTCGGACGACCAGGAAAGGTTTGTGTGTCTCCATGTGTGGCCCTAGATTATGGAATAACTTGACGGATGAACTCAAACGATGTCCAAATATCAATCAGTTTAAAAATCAGTATAAAAATGTTTTCAAGATATGTATCTAATGAAGTATGATGAGTTTTGTGTTGTCAGTTGTAATTGTGAACTTGTTCAGTAACATTCATTTTTGTATGTGCATCTATGTATATGTGTATGTATATCTATGTATACATATGTATGTATGTATGTATGTGTGTGTGTGTGTGTGTGTAATTATGTATGTAGGTGTATGTTGGTGTGTGTATACATGTATACTGTATATTAATGTAAATATGTATGTAGACGAAGACACTGTGTTCACTTGATATGTTTATGATGATGGGATTTGACTTTGTGTTGTTAAATGTGTTTGTAGCATGGCCCAAGCAGAGGATCACCCCTTAGAGCAGAGGTCTCAAACCAAATGGGTAACTGTTTGAGTGTAGTTTTTTTTCCACAGCCTTTAGACATCTCAGCCTGCTTGGCAGCCACCGGGTGCTTTTTAGGCCACTAAAATGTGCCAGTTTTTCATTGAGTATTTCACTTATTTCAGTCAGTTCCCTTCTCTTTTCTGGTGAATAATAATACATCTTAAAGATGCTTTTGAGTGTGTCTTCAAATTTTGCTAGCTACTCGCATCCTTTAATGCTGTCCAGCACTGCCAGCTCTAATTTATGTGCCACACAATGTATACGTATATGGGGTGGGCGTTTATAAGCTTTGCTTCTGCTCACCCCCTTTTTGGTCACACGTGTCACTGTGGAATTGTCTTGTGTATCAGTTTTTGTTATTGACGAGTTGTGTGCCAAATAAATAAGTTCAAAGTTCAAATTAAGAACATTGCTGACGATCGCTCTAATGAACCCCAACACAGACCAAGAGAGGCGGTACAATGAACTCCATTCTCACAGTAGAGAGGGCAATCGCCATGCTGAAGGGCTGGTGGTACAGCCTGGATAGGTTGGGGGGGTGCCGCTCTATCGTCCTGAGAAGGTGTGCCACATTGTAATGGCCTGTGGCATCCTTCACAACGTGGCACACTGCCATGGCATACCGCTGCCAGAGCAGAACATCCCCCCCACCAGAGGAACCAGATACCCGACCTGTCAACTTCAACCCACTCCTGGAAATCATACGGGCCTGACAGCATGTGATTTCAACCATGTAAAGAGGCAAGGACAGATTTCACAAGTGCATTTATTGCTTTAATGATATTACAAAGGACATTAATTATTTGATTCAGACGATCGTTGACGCCATAGACTGGTCTCACAATTTCCACTTGTGATTCCAGCACAGCTCGGGTGAGGACACGCCCAGTCAGGCGGACTTCAGCAGCTGGCGTATTTATCCCAGTTGACAGGGTACCAAAAAAAATATCCGTGTGTGTCTCCACCTTCATTTACTACTATCTCTCGCTCTCACTCTGCAAAATTTATTTTCTTTGTTCAAGTGGAATGATCAGACAGAGAGGGTAATCCCAGGTCCCAGGGTGTATTTAAATAAATTTGCATATTTAAATGGGACATAGACAGGGCAGTTTGGTACTTCTGCATGTGTGCTCAATACCACATTGATTGGGATGTACAAAAGGAACGTGCTTGGATCCATGCGTACGCACACTTTGATACATCTGACTTTTTTGTGCGTATGCCAGTTTCTGGGTTTTAGCGTACACCATGTTTCAGTAGGAAATCCATGCAAGTCTCTGTACATGATGCTCCAGGACCCTAAGGACTTAGACAGTCATTGTCTTGCAAAGACATCAGCATCGCCATACCCATCTGTCCAGTGAATTTCCAAGTGTCTCTCAATCTCAGAGGCCAAGGATCCAGAGACATGAATGTCACTGGTGAGAAATGAATAGCTTTCCTTTTTACACGTGCACCGCATACTAATACACTTCTGGTGGCCAAATCAAGGAGGTCACTGAAAGTTTGGTTCTCAGCTTTGACAAAAGCAAACCCAGACATTCCAATTCCTCTCTCAGCCTCAAGTGCTCAAGACTATTGATTCTTCAAATAACAAAAATAAATAAATAAATAAATAAATAAAAATAAGGAAGATAATAAAGAAATGGAAAATTATTAAATTATTATAAAGAATTTAATGTATGACAGGTCATGTTCCTGCCAGACAGCAGACTGAAGGTCCTGCCAGCATGATTGGAGCAGACAGCAGAGACCCCAGAGTGGACTTTTCTCTACAGCTGAAGTGGATGATGTATGGAACATTTAGTTCATTCAGACAAGTCACTGAATGCACCCCCAACCCACCCACACCTCACACACACATGCACACAGAGTTGACTGCTGGCTGCCTCTACTGTAAGCAGTTACATAAATTAAATATCTTTCCATGCAAACAAAACTACAGCTATACTCGGACTGCACCAGTGAATCACCGTGTGCCATCCAGACTCAGCACTGTTTGTGGTTAATAACAATGATCTGCATTAAAATTAATACATCAAGCACAGACAGCAAATAATCCTTCAGTGCAGTGCATCCAGAAAGCATTCACAGCACTGCACTTGATCACATTTTATGTTATAGCCATATTCCAAAATGGATGAAATTAATTTTTTCCCCTAAGATTCTATACACAATTCCGATAATGATAATGATAATGCTTTGACATTTTTGCACATTTATATATATAAAAAAATAAGAAATCACATGTACATAAAGTATTCACAGCCTTTGCCATGAAGCTCGTGAATCCTGTTTCCACTGATCATCCTTGAGATGTTTCTACAGCTTAAATGGAGTCCACCTGGGCTAAATTCAGTTGATTGTACATGATTTGGGAAGGCACACACCTGTCTACATATCAGGTCCCACAGCTGACAGTGCATGTCAGAGCACAAACCAAGCATGAAGTCAAAGTAATTGTCTGTAGGCCTCCAAGACAGGATTGTCTCAAGGCACAAATCTGGGGAAGGATACAGAAACATTTCTGCTGCTTTGAAGGTCCCAATGAGTGCAGTGGCCTCTATCATCTGTAAATGGAAAAAGTTCAGATCCAATAGAATAAGGATTCTTCTAGAGCTGGCCGCCTATCTAAACTAAGTGATTGGGGGAGAAGACCCTTTGTCAGAGAGGTGACCGAAAACCTGGTGGTCACTCTGTCAGAGCTCCAGCATTCATCTGTGTAGAGAGGAGAACCTTCCAGAATGACAACCGTCTCTGCAGCAATCCACCAATCAGGCCTGTATGGTAGTGTGGCCAGACAGAAGCCACTCCTTAGTAAAAGGCACATGGCAGCCCACCTGGAGTTTGTTAAAAGACACCTGAAGGACTCTCAGACCATGAGGAACAAAATTCTTTGGCCTGATGAGACAAAGACTGAACTCTTTGGTGTGAATGCCTGGTGTCATGTCTTGTGGAAATCAGGCACCATCCCTACAATGAAGCATGGTGGTGGCAACATCATGCTGTGTGGATATTTTTCAGTGGCAGCAACTGGAAGACTAGTCAAGATTGAGGAAAAGATGAATGGAACAATGTACAGAGACATCCTGGATGAAAACCTGTTCCAGAGTGCTCTTGATCTCAGACTGGGGCGATGGACCATCTTTCAGCACACAACCAAGATATAAAGAAGCAGCTTGTTTGGGGGAAACCAGGCACCGCTCATCACCTAGCCAATACCATCCCTACAGTGAAGCATGGTGGTGGCAGCATCATACTGTGAGGATGTTTTTTCAGCAGCAGAAACTGGGAGACTAGTCAGGATTGAGGGAAAGATGAATGCAGCAATGTAGAGACATCCTGGATGAAAACCTGCTCCAGAGTGCTCTTGACCTCAGACTGGGGCGACAGTTCATCTTTCAGCAGGACAATGACCCTAAGCACACAGCCAAGATATCAAAGGAGTGGCTTCAGGACAACTCTGTGGATGTCCTTGAGTGGTCTAGCCAGAGCCCACACCTGAATCCAATTGAACATCTCTGGAGAGATCTGAAAATGGCTGTGCACTGACGCTCCCCATCCAACCTGATGAAGCTTGAGAGGTGTTGCAAAGTGAAATGGGCAAAACTGCCCAAAAATAGGTGTGCCAAGCTTTTGGAATCATATTCAAGAAGACTTGAGACTGTAATTGTTGCCAAAGGTGCATCAGCAATATAGACTATATAATATACAGTATTGAACAAAGGGTGTGAATACTTATGTGTTCTGGGAGAATGTATGTGTGTGAACACTCCCAGTCCTGTTCCATGTCTTGTCACCTGTCATGGTCTGTCATCCAGGTGTGTCCTCAGTGTGATTCATCCTCTGTCTTTGTCTCAGGTCTGTCTGTCCACTGTCTGTGTTTTGTCTCCCTTGGTCCTAGTTTTCCATGTTCTGTTTCCCCTGTGGCCCCCTGGCTGACACTCTTTTTTTCGGTTGAGTTCCATGGATTATGTGCATGTAATGCTTGATTTAGTTTTTGGTTTGGGTTCAGTAGAGCTGTATGGTATGACCTAAAATTCATATCGCGGCATAAATTGAATCCCTTCACAGTAACGGTATATATTGCAATATAAACTTAAGTGTAAAAACTATAAGTGTTTCTGAATGAGTCCCTTAGCAAAGGCAAATTGATCAAAATAAATAAACAAAAATGACAACAAAAAACAAAAACAGATATAATGTAATTTTGAAAACATTTATTGTGCAGATCTCAAAACTACAGGTACAATTTGTCAGAAGGTACATCTAAGATGCGAGCTTGGATTTGATGTTTTGGTGAAAGAATTAAATGTATTTATTGCTGGGTTAGTGGCTGAAGTTTGAGCTCTGAAACACTAGACGGCACTACCACTCTGAATACATGAAGCGTTTTCAGGAAGGTCAGAGCATTACCTCATTAACAAAACTCAACACAAAATCACCAAAAAAAATAAATAAAAAAAACATACTTAATTTACACATATTTGAAGTCAGTCTGGGTAAATTGTCTCATCCTGGATGATTTTGTCTTTCTGCTCCGGTTAAAAAAATCCTTGTGTTATTTAATGTGACGCTTTCTCAAATATTTGATTCAGGTCGTGACGGAGCCTCCGCCTTCCCCCAGTGCATCTGCTGAAATAAATACACTCATCTCATCTTCAACTGCTTATCTGAGATCGGGTCACGAGGGCAACAGCTCTAGCAGGCGACCCCGGACTTCCCTCTCCCATGCCACATTGACAACCTCTGAATGGGGGATCCCGAGGCATTCCCAAGCCAGTGTGGAGATATAATCTCTCCACCTAGACCTGGGTCTTTCCCAGGGTCTCCTCCCAGATGGACGTGCCTGGAACACCTCCCTAGGGAGGCACCTAGGAGGCATCCTTACCAAATGCCCGAACCACCTCAGCTGGCTCCTTTCAACACGAAGGAGCAGTGACTCTACTCCGAGCTCCCCATGGATGACCGAACTTCTCATCCTATCTCTCTGCTTTTTGCAGATGATGTGGTCCTGTTGGCTTCATCAGCTGGTGACCTCCAACACTCACTGGATCAGTTTGCAGCCAAGTGTGAAGCAGCTGGGATGAGGATCAGCACCTCTAAATCTGAGGCCATGGTTCTCAGCAGGAAACCGATGGATTGCCTACTCTGGGTAGGGAGTACCGTCTTGCCCCAAGTGTAAGGAATTCAATTACCTCAGGGTCTTGTTCACGAGCGAGGGGACAATGGAACATGAGATTGGCCGGAGAATTGGTGCAGCAGGGGCAGTATTGCATTTGCTGTACCATACTGTTGTGACAAAAAGGGAACTGAGCCAAAAAAACGAAGCTCTCGATTTATTGGTCAATCTTCATTCCTACTCTCACCTATGGTCATGAGGGTTGGGTCATGACCAAAAGAACTAGATTAGAGTAGATTAAAGTCGGTGCTCCTGTGGGCCATGCAACTCCAGCTGGCTGCACGGCTGTCCTCCTGACTCTATGCTGGACTCCTGGCAGCAGCATGGTCGCCTTCCAGACATCACGAGGAAGCCCAGGTGATCGTGCAGTCAACCACGAGATTTTGCCTTCAGCTTCAGCTGGTCACAGGACCAGCCACTGGACTTAGGCTTTGGTTTCTACTGGCCCCTGGGTCAAATGATTGATCATATTTTTTTTTTTGCGTAACTGTCACTATGGTGTTGCGGGTTTGTTTGCTGGGGGTGTCGTCATTCTGGGCTCCTCCTTCCGCCCGTGTTCTTCTTGGGATCTTGAGTTTTTGTTGGTATCCTTGTTTGGGTTTGTGGTTTTGGTCCTGGTCTTGCTGTGTTTTTCTCCATGTGTGTGTGTGCGCACGCGCAGGGTTGGTGGGTGTTTCTTCTAGCCATCTGAGCTGTCCTTGAGGGAGGGGTACTGTTGTGGGTGTATGTATGTGTGTGAGCTCTATCGGTCCTGCATTCATGTCTACGCATTTTGCCCCGTCATCCAGGTGTGGTCTCATTATGGTTCATCCTCCGTCTTTGTCTCAGGTCTGTCTCTCCACTGTGTTTTGTCTCCCTTGGCCCTAGTTCCCCGTGTTCTGTTTCTCCTCTGGCCATCTGGCTTACACTCCATTCTCGGTTCCACAGTTCCACAGATTATGTGCTTGTAATTCCCGATTTAATTTTTGGTTAGTGTTCAGTTCTTTTTGTAGTTTATTTTATTTATTTATTTTTTGTCCCTTTTAAGGTGTTCATCTTCATGTTAGTTTTTCTTCTGTAGCATTTTTATGTCTATGCTGAACTCCACAGGTTTTTCTGTTTGAGTTCTGGACTTAGTTTGTAGTTTTTGTACTTATTTGATTGCCTCTTTTTATGCCAGGGGTATTCAACTCATTCCAGAAAGGGCCGAGAGGGTGCAGGTTTTCTTTGCAACCAGCCACTCCACCAGGTGATTTTCACTGATTATCATCACTATGATTAACTGATTACAGCTGCTCAAAGTGATGTTAATCAGTGAAATCACCTGGTGGAGTGGGTGGCTGCGAAGAAAACCTGCACCCTCTTGGCCATTTCTGGAACGAGTTGAATATCCTTGTTCTACACCATCTCATGCACAAATAGTGGCCAATGACAATTAGAACACTGCAGTAGTTGTAGTAAAAGAGCCTTAGAACACTTTTATTCACAAGTGCTGAAAGAAAACATGTCAGTGAAACAGTGAGCCAGAAGATGAAATGATAAAGCTTTTCCACATGGCACCACAACCTGTCAATCATCATTTTGAGTCATTCTATCTCGTTGACAGTATTCTGCAGTAACAGTCCATGTTCACTCCTTCTGGGACCCTTGAACGCTTACAACACTGGGGTGGACATAAACTCTTTGGCTCAATTCATTAGTAAAAATACAGTGTTGAAAAATACTGCTTCACTGAAACAAAGTCCAAACCACAAAACTGTCCTTAACAACATAAACCACAACTCCCAGAAAACACTGCAATGAGAAAATAAGAGCTTCAGACTGTGTCTGTGCTACTCATAATGGAGCACTTCCTGCAAAAAGAATGGACATGGAAAGTTCAGGCTGAATTATTAGCTGGTACTGTAGAATTTAATACCGTTCCACACAAGAATGAAGGGGAAAAATATAAAGATAAAAATACACAGTGCCTCAGAAACAAAGCCTTACATAAAGAAGCCAAGTACCAATATGGTTGCATACTCAAGCTGGAACACATGTGCAGACCCTTTATATATGCACCCCCGTCAATTTAAAAGAAAAACTTTGACTCAACCGGAGTGAGACAGAAATCTGTGTAACAGTTACAAAACAAAATGCTGTAAAATCACATTTTCACATGTAATGAAAGGCAAGTTAGCTCCTCCATCTCAAAGAACCGCAATAACATTACATTTTTCAGAATACACTGTATAATGAGAAACACAAATAAATAAATTGTGTGTCACGCTGTTTTTCCCAGTGTATACGCAACCACGGCTTCTAATGTTTACAAATTCAGGAATTAATCATGCCAATAATGTCATCTCACAAAAAGAGAAAAGAAAAATAAACATTCCTCCTTGCTGCCTCTTTAATCCAATGCTTCCTCTGTCTAAGTGCACTCATCTGACTGATCAGCCAGTCATTTGTTAAGTTCATTAACCTGTTCATCTATTAGACATATTTGCTCGTCCTCCAAAGCATTTCAGGAACCATTCCTTCATCACATCCCCTCCAGCCGTCCTTCCTTCCTTCCTCCTATCATCTACTCCATCTTGGACATTTCAAATTTAGTTGTCATGGTTTCCTGTGGACAGAAAACAAGCAGCAGTCATTAAAAAAATAAATGTATTTGGCCATGCAACACTAGATTTCATTCATTTGGCTGACATGTTTATCCAAAGTGACTGACAATTGAGTAACTGCAAATTAGTACATATTGAAGAGGAACTTCAGCCTCATTTACACTGCTGCAATATCATATGGTGTAACATACACTCAACAAAAATATAAATGCAACACTTTTGGTTTTGCTCCCATTTTGTATGAGATGAACTCAAAGATCTAAAACTTTTTCCACATACACAATATCACCATTTCCCTCAAATATTGTTCACAAACCAGTCTAAATCTGTGATAGTGAGCACTTCTCCTTTGCTGAGATAATCCATCCCACCTCACAGGTGTGCCATATCAAGATGCTGATTAGACACCATGATTAGTGCACAGGTGTGCCTTAGACTGCCCACAATAAAAGGCCACTCTGAAAGGTGCAGTTTTGTTTTATTGGGGGGGGATACCAGTCAGTATCTGGTGTGACCACCATTTGCCTCATGCAGTGCAACACATCTCCTTCGCATAGAGTTGATCAGGTTGTCAATTGTGGCCTGTGCAATGTTGGTCCACTCCTCTTCAATGGCTGTGCGAAGTTGCTGGATATTGGCAGGAACTAGTACACGCTGTCGTATACGCCGGTCCAGAGCATCCCAAACGTGCTCAATGGGTGACATGTCCGGTGAGTATGCCGGCCATGCAAGAACTGGGACATTTTCAGCTTCCAAGAATTGTGTACAGATCCTTGCAACATGGGGCCGTGCATTATCCTGCTGCAACATGAGGTGATGTTCTTGGATGTATGGCACAACAATGGGCCTCAGGATCTCGTCACAGTATCTCTGTGCATTCAAAATACCATCAATAAAATGCACCTGTGTTCTTCGTCCATAACAGATGCCTGCCCATACCATAACCCCACCGCCACCATGGGCCACTCGATCCACAACATTGACATCAGAAAACCGCTCACACACATGACGCCACACACGCTGTCTGTCATCTGCCCTGGACAGTGTGAACCGGGATTCATCCGTGAAGAGAACACCTCTCCAACGTGCCAAACGCCAGCGAATGTGAGCATTTGCCCACTCAAGTCGGTTACGACGACGAACTGGAGTCAGGTCGAGACCCCGATGAGGACGACGAGCATGCAGATGAGCTTCCCTGAGACGGTTTCTGACAGTTTGTGCAGAAATTCTTAGGTTATGCAAACCGATTGTTTCAGCAGCTGTCCGAGTGGCTGGTCTCAGACGATCGTGGAGGTGAACATTCTGGATGTGGAGGTCCTGGGCTGGTGTGGTTACACGTGGTCTGCGGTTGTGAGGCTGGTTGGATGTACTGCCAAATTCTCTGAAACACCTTTGGAGACGGCTTATGGTAGAGAAATGAACATTCAATACACGAGCAACAGCTCTGGTTGACATTCCTGCTGTGAACATGCCAATTGCACACTCCCTCAAATCTTGCGACATCTGTGGCATTGTGCTGTGTGATAAAACTGCACCTTTCAGAGTGGCCTTTTATTGTGGGCAGTCTAAGGCACACCTGTGCACTAATCATGGTGTCTAATCAGCATCTTGATATGGCACACTTGTGAGGTGGGATGGATTATCTCAGCAAAGGAGAAGTGCTCACTATCACAGATTTAGACTGGTTTGTGAACAATATTTGAGGAAAATGGTGATATTGTGTATGTGAAAAAAGTTTTAGATCTTTGAGTTCATCTCATACAAAATGGGAGCAAAACCAAAAGTGTTGCATTTATATTTTTGTTGAGTGTATTTCCAACTCCCCAATACAAAGGTATAAACTATAACTATGGACACCAATAAACACTAGAAACTCTTCAAAAGAAAGACATATATGCCTTATCATGGTCTGAGTTTCATTGTCATGCTAGAATAACTTCCCACTGTTACAAATCTAAGACCTGCTGAGTATAATACCTCCAGAATACTTGCATAATGTACCAGGTTGTCTACTAACTCGACCATAAACTATGTGACCTCATTCCAGTATTCCTTCCTATGCACCCCTATGTTACCAGGAATAAAAACCTAATTACTGCAAGAAAAAAAAAAGGTTAAAATGTACCAGCTTTACTATTGTGTGGAGAGGGCCGCAGATTTGGAATGAGCTTGATGCGAGACTAAGAATGTCTCATTCCATCTCCATCTTCAAGAAAAAGCTAAAAAATGCAGCTCCTGTCATTGTATGATAAATTTACTGATCATTGATCTTTCTCCATATCAATCAATCAATCAATCAATTTTTTTATATAGCGCCAAATCACAACAAACAGTTGCCCCAGGGCGCTTTATATTGTAAGGCAATATAAAGCAGTGTACCTACTAATCTCATGTAATCAGAATACTGAGACTGGATGTTGTGTGTCAGTTATATGTCTATATGTTGTACTGAAAGGATATCTGGCCAATATCTTGTCTATCTTTTTATTTGTAGGAAACTGAGCCCCCTAATACAAACAGTATGGTACGGTATGATAAATCTGTGTCAAGAAGGCAGTTCTTAAAAACTGCGTGATGCTGGAAGGAGAATAATGACGGAAGCCACCCAGACAACTCTGGGAAGAGCTGGGTTTTCACGAACTTCTTGAAGGTAGAGAGGAACACCCCTGCTCTCATACCATTTGGCAGTTTGTTCCACTATTAGGGGACCACAAACAAGAACAGCAACAATTCCCTTGTGTGTAGAGATGGCAGTGCCAGATGCCATTCTTTGGAGGAGCGCAGCAAGCTGGGGGGGCATAGCCCTTCATGACAGCATTAAAAAAGTAATTTGTTGCAGATCCAGTAGTCACTTTGTGGCAAACTGTGATTTTGAATTTTGTGCACATGGCCATTCATGTACTTTTTGTTGTCACATCACAGATGGGGAATTAAACCAGTAGTCCCTTAAACTTATTAATTAATTAAAAAAAAAATTTTTTACAACTCAAGTCATATAATTGTGTTCTTTGTCAACATGATGGTCATCTTCAAGCAAAGTATTCACACCCTAATGAAATGACAATGGAAACAAAGACCAATGACAACACTAGATCTCAGCATAACATCTGCTGGACAGGTAAGATGACGCACAGGTCTGCTGTGTCAGTTATCAATGCTGACAGTAATTACAGCTGCAGTGTTTTTACCTGGTTTTCCAAAACGAGTGCATTTCTATAACTTTGCTTTTTGCATCTGAAGCAGATGCTCAAAGCCCCAAGGATGTCAACAGTAGGGATTATTTACCCTCGCTTCATCTTTATTAAAAATAAATCAGGATAAACAGTCATTCCTCTGTCAAACAGCCTCCAGTTAAAAATACAAAAATCCTTTAAAGGACAAAACTGTGTGCTACATTGTCTTCAGTTATACTGGGTGCTATAAATAGTGAACCTATGTGTACTTTCTGATGAGGAAGAGCCTCGCTTTCTTCTTTTGTATCCTTCTTTCTTTCCACACATCAGAAAGACAAGCACAGACATTCTGCTGCGCATAGACTTGATTTTTCTTCTGTGGACTGTAACATTTCATCGTTTAAGCAGCAGCTTATGTAAGAATTAGATTGTTATGTGTCGGACGCAGCCCGAAGAACCGACCAGCGTTTGAAGGACCCAGTATAAAATAAGCAGAGTACGGTACAAAGGATAACAGAGTTTAATGAACATAACAGTGCTGTGAAAAATATAAAAGTGCGCGGTCTGGCGTGGTGGATTGCGGTGCGCTCCCAGCAGCGCTAACGGTCCGGAGCCAGAACTGGTTCGGACCCAAGGACCCCGCCGACACCCCCCAGGTGGCCGCGACAAACCGAGTCTGTGAAAGAAGGAATCATTATGTGAGTCCACACTCAACACACAGAGAGAACGCTCAAAGGTGTACAAACAGCAAACACTTCCTGGCTTAATTACTAATCAGCTTCCCACCCTGCAGGCATAGAACATCCAGTTCACAAACTCACTGCAGCGGAAGCTGATTTAAACGACCAACATACAGCTCAATATAATAAGGTGTGAGGGACACCACATTTACTGACTGTATAAATGTTAGTCACAAAATCTAACGTACCTCAGGAAGTGTGCTGACGAGCGTGAGACCTCACCCCCTCCTCTTTCACAGACCGTGCATCAAACCTGGACGTTCTCTGCATCCACTGATGATGAGATGGCTCCCGAGACGACGATCTCACCCGTCTGGTCACAAGGTCGAGTCTCTGGCAAATACACACTGTGTACTCCAGTCTTAAATGCCACCATGTTCCAATCCATGTAGATGCACCACAGCTGTGAGTCCTGACGAGCCGCAGGTGATCAGGGTGAGGTCCTGATAAACTCAGCTACACAGCCACTCAGTCCCAAATGCAAGCCACCTGGAAGGAAAAACAAAGGACAAACAAAAAGGCAGCCAGGCCCCCCAGCCATACAACATAGATTTTACAAAAGAGACGCTCAAAGGTTTGGCTCGGAGCTCAAACAGCACCTCATTTGGAAAATGACATGGAAAATAGTATGGGTAATCAGCCAGCAGAATAAATAAGTAACATATTTATTTCCCATTATTTCACAAAAATCAAAAAAATTTCCAGCAGATTCAGAGGTTTCATTTTTCATATTAGATCACATTCACTATATTCTGTTATTTTAAATGGCAGACATAAGATTACATGCTGTTGTAAAAAGACTGACTCTCACACACGCAGCTCCTACATTGTTCTACTCGCCATGACAACAGACTGTGATAAACAACTGTGACGTCACCTAAGACCTACTCTCTGCTGATTGTTTGGCGCCCCCTGCTGCTCTGAGTCACTGTGTGTAGAATGACCTCATTGAAGGTGGTGTGTGTGTGTGTGTGTGTGTGTGTGTGTGTGTGTGATCTCTGGTTATAGTATCTTCCCAGTATCACTTTGCATACTGTTCAACCCAATCCTGTATTTGGTGCATCACAAACTGAAGAGACCAATCACAGCCCAGGATACAATTAAGTATTAACACGCAGAATTGGAAACAAGAACAGGAGGTGGAACTCAAAGACTGGTTCGAAAGATTAAATAAATAAGTTTTGTAGATTTTATTTTATACCTTATACGTAATAGCAAACCAGTTGGTGCCAATTAGGACCTAAGGTAGTTCCGTTGGGATTATGCGTTGGTTCAGTTCCTGGTCATGCCATCTGTGTCCTTTGTCAAGACACTTCTTATGCATCACCAGTTATAAATGTGTACCAGCCATAGCTGAGGAAGTAACCTGTGTCTGACTGGCATCCCATCCTGGTGGAATTGTAGACTCTCATCCACTTCACGCTATGAAATACCGAGAGAAGCACAGACACCAACGGCATAGTGCTTGGATGTATCATATTTGCAGATGCTCCCAATCAGTTAAATGATATGAATTCATTACTACAAACACATTTACAACCGCCCACAAAATCGGGACCATATGGCAAATGATAAAACAATAGTAACTCTTATGTTTACTCAGATTTCTGTTTCACTGCTGACAGTCTGAACTCAAGATATTTCATGTTTTATGTGGTCAACTTCATTTCGTTTGTTGATGTCTATCCATTCCTGAAATCCATGCCTGCAACACATTCCCAAAAAAGTTGGGATGGGGCAATCTAGGGTTACCAATGATATTTTCAACAAGTGTTTTCAACAGCTGACTGTAAGCTTGGTTTGGTACAAAGCTGTATCCACAAAAGGCTGGGTCTTTGAGGTGCAAAGATGGACAGAGGATTTCCAGTTTATCAACAATTGCATGAGAAAATTATTGAAAAGTTGAAAACAATGTTCCTCAAAGAAAGACTGTAAGGTATTTGCATATTTCATCGTCTACAATACATAAATCATTAAAATGATTCAAAGAATCAGAAGGAATTTCAGTGCATAAAGGGAAGGGCAGCGTGATCTCGGATCCCTCAGCGTGCACTACATCAAGAACCATCATTCACCATTAGCTGATATAATCACATGGGCAACGGATTGCTTTGGGAAACCTTTGGACCATTCAGACTGTTATCAGCATCAAGTCAAAAAGCCAGGAAATGTCATAAAAAATGGAGTTGTGTCTGTGCCTCTGGAAAAGACAATTACCACTACTGTGATGGCAGCATTAAAGCAGAAAAGTACAAAACATTAAAATTTAAGAGCAGCATGTGCTGACTCCAAGATGTCATCGTTTTCAGCGACATCCAAGCATTTTTTAACAACACAATGCAAAGCCACATTCTGCACACATTACAATGGACTGGGCTGCCTGCAGTCCTGACTTGTCCCCAACAGAGAATATGTGAGGAATTTTGAAAAGAAAAATGCAATGACAGTTATCTCAGTGTTGCACACACATTTGGAGGAAGAATGAGACAAGATAGCACCTGAAATGCTTCATCGTTTGGTATCTTCAATGCAAAAATGTCTTTAAAGTGCCTCATTACAAAATGGTAACTGCTTTAGTGCATCAACTTTTTTGAAATGTGTTGCAAGTCTGAAATACAGGAATGGATGCATATTAACAAATTAAATTAAGTTGATCACACAAAACAAAATCCTGGGTATCTTGGGTTCACACTGTCTGCAATAAAGTCTCAGGAAATTACTGCATGTGTGCGTACTGCATTCAAGTGTGTCATACACTTGAATGAGAAAAGATTCTTAATGCTGCCAAGGTATTTACTACATTTGACTACATTTCACAAAAAGGCATGTTCTATACTTTGGTCTCTTGTAATTATGTATGGAACCTCCCTGAGGGTAAGAGCTTACAAAACAGGTGTACTCAATGTACCTTTAAAAATGTCACATGTTGTATTTCATATTTATTCAAATTTCTTAACATAACAGATGCATTCCTATTCATTATATTCCCTATATTTAATACCAATATCATGTTGGTTAAACACAATATTAACCAACATGACAGACCACTGGCAGACAGAAAACTGCTTTAGTCAATCAGTAGTGTAAAGGAAAAAATGCCCAATTTTAATTTGTGCCAGTCCCTCAATTATATTCTCTTTCCTCAGGGTTGTAACAACCGCACATTGAATATTTCAGGATTTTTACCTGCTAGTTTGACACGTCAAGTAGTTGTAAACTGTTTCTTTGCTTTGCAGCAAACTTTGCCTTTTCCGAAATTCACAAACCAACTGAATAATTGGTTAAAATTATCCACAGATTAATCAATAATAAAAATATTAAATATAGTAGTTGCAGTCCTTGCAGATAAAAAAAAAAGCCTAAATAAAAATAATCTCATTTCACGTCTGTTTTTGGTTATATAAAGAAACAACTCAGTTATTCCTCAGCAGTGACTCATCAAATCCCTCTGCCCTTTGCAGTTCACCAAAGTGAGAAAACCAGACAACTTACTTCATCAGAGTCCAGTAGAGGGGGCAGAGCACTGTGAGGGGAAAAATGAAGAAATAATTTTAGCATCCAATGTTACATTTCGATCATTTATTGGCTGTAACAACCTGTGCCATTACTCTGACTTACACATCAGCCATAGATGATGGGATGTTCTCCTCCACCCATTTCAGGTCTTCATCCTGGGGAGGAAAAAAACAAACAACAAAATAACATATGGTGTTTCATTGCAGTACTACAGCTCATCTTCAAGATTTCCTGCACTGAATAATGTTTGACCACATTACACTGATTTTGGCCTCCCTTCATTGGCTTCCTGTGTCTGTGAGGTCTGATTTTAAGGTCCCGTTACTAACTTATAAAATTATTCATGGTCTAGTGTTTCCCTACCTAGATGACCTAATTACACCCTATGTACCAGCACGGGCTCTGCATTCTCAGGACACAGGACTACATTGTGTCCCTAATGTTTAAATAAAGTCAGCAGACCACAGAGCTTCCTGTTATCATGTGCCTGTCTTGTGGAATGATCTCCCTGCAGACATAAAACAGTCAGATTCCGTAGAGACATTCAAGTCCAGACTAAAGACGCATCTATTCTCCCTTTCGTATGTCTAGCATACCGGTGTAGT